>NC_139344.1:45721396-46321396 GCF_055883805.1 Amblyomma maculatum
GCGTTTTGCGCAAGATAGACCATAAACAGAATTTTCACCTCCATATTTCAGCAAATGATTCGTTAAATCGGAACGAATAGCGAAATTAGTTTCGTTATTTCGAGTTACTCACAGCTTTGAACCATAAAAGCGTTTGAGGGGGAATTTGGGTATCTTCGTTAAATCGGCACCTTCAGTAAATCGAGTTTTGTTGAATTCAATTCGGACTGTATGTGGTTGAAGCGTCAGGAGCCAGTAAGGCTTACTAAAACATGTCGTAGAAAGACACAGCCACTGACCGCGGAAATTGACGACACATCGTTTTCATATAAATATAACAGCTGGTGGCGCATTGTGCATACTACCCCCTCTCCGCTTGTAGCCACCGGCGCACGAACTGAAAATCTGCAGTCTTTTGATTAACCATTGCCACGACAGGACTATATCATTTCAAGGCAGTATGAATAATGAATAGTATGCTATGAATAGTGAGAGACCGGAAAGCGTGGCGTGACATGGTCCATAGGGTCACGAAGAGTCGGACACGACTGAACGCCTGAACTGAACTGATCATGCTATGAGCCGCTTTTTTCTATACCTGCGCTCTATGTAAGCGTTCACAGGACAAAATAAATAAATTCTCGCCTTATTCCTTAAGCTCGTAGCTTTTGATCGTGACTAGGTGTTTTTTTTTTCTCTCTCCTGTAACGTGATGACTTCCGCTGGAAACCTAACTCATATACAGTGTACGTTGGTTTCTGATACTCAGATGGCTATATGCCTTACCGCGTTCGTATCTATTTTTAGTTCCATTCAATGCCAGTATTCCTTGCAAATCCAAATACTTCTTTAAGAATGAGTTGATCTGTACTGGCCGCCCCTGCGACGTAGTGACTTTCATTTGTTTTTGTTGAAAAAGTTCCACGAGCAGAGATGCAGGCTTGCATCTGTCCGATGTCCTTGGCCCGTCTGGTGGAAGGCGTCTATCAGGATGCACGAGGGAGGCGGAGTTTGTGCGAAAGTGAGCTATATTTGGGGGAGCTGAAGAGTCAGTTTCAATATGGTGAGAGTCATCTCATGCCTATCATTACACTGGGCACTCACAGATAAAGAAAGAATACACTTCGACTTAGTTGCACCTAATATTCACTAAACCACTCACTTCATTTCAATTTCCTGCTTATATTCCCTTCAAAAGCAACGAAAAACAAAATGAATGATAGTATAGTTTTTAAGAAAACATGCACTTTCTGACTCACTCTGCCATGGCCATATCATAGACCGGACCGACAGGCTCTCGTTGCAGCGAGGCACGACGGCGATGTAGCTGCCGCTGACATCTGCGCAAAGTGAAGGCAGACAAAGGAACGCGTCAGTTGCGGCAGGCATCACGTTGGAGATCAGCGCCTACTAGAGGTGTGCACTGGCTTCGGCTGGCCTTAAAGCCCTTACCCGACCCAGCCCGCGGGCTGGACTGCGGCCCCTCTGAAGCCCTCTGCCTCGGCCTAGGGCCGGGCCGGACACACCATCTCGAGTACCATGTTTTTGCGAAAGCGCAAAAATGGTCATCGTGCGCTATAGGAGTCTTGAATTCAATATATATATATATATATATATATATATATATATATATATATATATATATATATATATATATATATATATATATATATATATATATATATATATATATATATATATATATATATATATATATATATATATATATATATTATTCATGCATCTTCCCAACCCGTTAACGTCTCAGTTCGTACATACGTCGATCTGCCTGCTCAACACGCGCCCCCGCCGTTGTTAGACGTTTCATTATCATTTGCGAGATACGCGCCACGTTGTCGCCTCTCGCGTCTCTTTTGTGTCTTGCTCCTGGGGTCGACATAGCCTCTTTAGAAACGGGGCACAGCCCCTGTAGTCAAAGCACGCACCTTCACTAATGTCGCCTTTTGATTGCTCTGCCCAGACAATGCACTTGCGGCCCAATCAAAGGCATCCGGTGAGCGAGACGAGCTCACCGAGTACTCGGCCAGAAAATTAACCCTTTGCTCACAGTTAAAGGCTGCGCGCTTTTAGAGAAGCAAGGAAGCTATATGCACAAAACGTTTCCGTGCTGAGAGCGTATTAGCAATGCCAGTTACAAGTGAGAGCAGCGCCAGACGCTTCGACAATGCCGGATTCATGATCCGGATTCAGGCCGGGCCAAGCCTGGACCGGGCCTCAAGTCTGAGTACAGGACCGAGGCGCACCGGACTAAGGCGTTTTCAGTGTCGGGCAGAGCCGAGCTCGGGCCTGTAGCGTCGGGTCCGGGCCGGGCTCGGGCTCAGGATTTCGGCCCATGTACACCTCTAGCGTCTACCCTGAGGCGATTGGAATCGTTCGAGCTCTCATGGCGGACAGTTGATGGGCCCTCAGCACCGATATCTCGAGGTGTTTACGTCGATATAGCATATCCTTCCTCTTCAGCAAGCAAACTCACAACGCGCCTCTCTAAACGAAGCCCGTAAAAATGGCCGGTGGTTGGATGGGGTACGCTTCACTGCACGGGGAACACACCATGAGATCTGTGCCAAATGAGCGTGCATCAAGGATCTAATCTATTGCACTGCACTTAGAAGAGTTATGCAGCCTCATGAGGTTAGGTTGAAACCTCATGATGTTGTCCCCGTCTCTTCAAAGCTATATCAGGGTTCCCGATGATATGTAGCTATAAATGTAGCTCTGAAAAATATTTCTTTATTCGAGTCGAAGGCTGCAGTTGCATTGCAGCCTAATGTGACGAAATAGCTGGTTTGATTTGAGAACAACTTATTCATTATCTTTGATAGAAACTTCATGCGGGTAAACGCCTCTGGTTCTTATTAGGCAAAAAAGTATTTCGTACTCAAGCCCAGGTCATTCCATTCGCTTTAGTACGTCCTCACATTTCTTCTTATCTAGGAAACAACGCTGCTGTATGTATTGGTGTTGTTATTATGAAAGTTCTGGCTTTTGTGGATCTGGAAAAAAAAAAAAAAACTTTGGCCTGCGCACGTAAAGCAGTTCAGAGGGGGAACTTTAAGCCTGTAGTGTTAAGCTCAGCAGAGAACAGCATTTCGAGGAAATCTGAATTGGTAGAAAGGATCGTGACGTCACACATGAGTTTTTAGAACGTGAAACTACTAAAACATCACAAAACAGGTCTCTAGAAGGCCGGCTCATTACTCAATCGTCACTATAGGACATACAAGTATACAAACAAGATGAATTTCACTGCGAAAAAATAATTCGCGTTATAGGTCGGAAATCACAACCACGAATGTTGGCTGGTGAGTCATACAGGCCCTATAGGATACGCGGGCAGGATTGTATTCCTTGGGTTGTAAATATGCGTTTGGTTTGGTTCATATACCGATTAGCGTCTCAGAAGAGGTGATGCTATTTGAGGGATGCCATAGCGGAAGGCACTGGAAAATTTCAACCGCCTGAGATACTTCACCGTGCCCTGCCATCGCACAGCACATGGGCGCCTTTGCGTTTCCTCTCCATCGAAACACCGCCGCCTGTGAGATTTGATCACTCGTGCTTGGGTTCAACAGTCGTGAGCCGTGACCAATGAGCCCTGGCAGAGGGTTTTATATGTCATCTTTCACGTCACGTTTTAGCCAACGATTTTATGCTAATGCCCATGTTTGTGATTAGATAGGCACTCATTAAGAGAGCAGCGCATTAACGAGAATTAAAAGTACGTGCCGGAATAGATGTTCCGACCGACTGTGTGTCCGATTAGGACGAACATTGGAAAAAAGATGGTGTGTAGTGAGGGACTGTGCTGGAAGAATGGCGTACTGCGCACAAGATGATTGCGAAAGAGGAAACAATAATGTCCGTGTGTTCGTATGCATGGGCAGCCGCCGAATGGACTTACAAACACTAGCTGCATTGTCCAGGAAATTTATACTTTACTCAAAAAACCAAGCCGTTTACATTCCTTGTTTAGCAGTCACATGTACAATGAGTGATTTGATTCGGCGTTACGTTTGTACGGAGTGTCGTGATATTTTTCAAGTGGAGTGGAAAAAGACAAAAGAACACGACGTGCATATCACGAAGTGTCATATAAGTAACAGGTTGCGCGACTCAGCTGGGAATTGGATCTATGAGCCGGTATCGAAAACATGGTTCCAGCGATACAAGTCAAATACGTACTCAACGATGAGCAAGCTATGTATATCAGCCCGATGCCGATGCAGCCTCCTAAGAACACCATGCTCACCACCATCATAAGCACGCGTTGCTCCAATTTTTCTCGGACTCTACCAAGAAACGAAAAAGCAATGAAATCCAGACCAGCTTTTTTTTTTTTTTTTTTTTTTTTGGTAGAAGTCGCCTACGTTAAGTGGGGTAGTACACTGGGGTAAAAGCGCCAGCGCGTTCACGAAGGAACGTACACAAAGAATGGACAGAATGCCCAAGCATTTCAACTGTCCTTTTTTTTTCTTTTTCTGAAGCTTGTGATGTAAAATTCTCAAGGCAAAGAAAATATCCAGACAGTTTCTGTAGCGTTAAAAACGCTACAGGGTTTTTCATCACATTGAGATCATTTGTTTTTAGTAGTCCTTTGAGATATTCGCAATAGAATATTGTACTTGCAAGTTGATGGCATATGCGTTGCTCGACGTAGTAGCGTGATAGTTACTCCGTTCAGTGCAGGCCGGGCCAAAGAAAGCAACTGCATTGTCTGTAGTTGTGGCATATTAGCTATTCAATAATCTTCTTATTAGCCGCATAAGAGGAAAATCTTAGCAGCAACTTCTATTCGTCACGCTCGATTGTGGCTGTTCTCCATCCTCAACCTCCTTGCGGTACTAGTCGCCCTACCCGTGGAAAGAGACATAAAATATACTGAGTAAAAAGTTTCAGTCACTGACCAAGTCAACATGAAAAAAGAAGACGTTTCGGAACCCCTACGGGTTCTTTGATCACAATGAGGCGGACAAGGCGGAGGAATGGAAATTTAAAGGCGAAGCTGGTGACGTAATGATTGTGATTGTGATTACGTCACCAGCTTCGTCTTTAAATTTCTATTCCTTCGCCTTGTCCGCCTCATTGTGATCAAGGAACCCGTAGGGGTTCCGAAACGTCTTCTTTTTTCATGTTGACTTGGTCAGTGACTGAAACTCTTTTTACTCAACTACCAGACCGAGGGCGGCCATGTCTGGAAGCAGTGGTGGAGGAGGAGTATTTCTTCGTTTCCTTCTTCTAACTTGCAATGGGGAGATCATTCGACATTTATTGCCCCATTCTTCTTTCAGCACATGTTGCACAGACTGCGAAACTTTAAGGAGAACAATAGGCTTATCTCTATCGGTAGAAAATGTGTTTTGTAGGCTGTTCGTTCACATAACTAAGGGTACGGAGACAACACAAAAAACAGATGATCATGCCGCAAGATTTCTTTTCTCCGTTTCCTTTTCTGCAGTAAGGTTAAAAATGAATCGAAGATGCGTCAAATTTCTTGTCTCATGCACGGAATGCTCATAGCCAACTGAAAGAGCTACTACGTGACGTATCTAGACTTTTGGGCTGGCTTGTTGGAAATAATCAAAACTGAAATCAGTAGAATGATTGTCCACAATTACGTGTCCTTTCTGCAACACGCTCCTTTTTCATTCTTCACAATTCTGCTTGCGCATGGTTGAGCGCACCATTGGAACATCAAGCGTCAGCAAATACAGCTAGGCGGCTCACTCGCACCAACCACTCTGCTTATTGGAAGGTGAAATGTGCAGTTTTCAAGAAATAATCCACTGCCATGGAGCAGCTCTTCATGCGTTTATATCCCAGTCTTGAAGTCTAGAATTTCGGCACCGGCTACCCAAGAAATGACCCCTGTAAAGAATCGAGTGAGAAACAACACTAGCAAGTTCTTCTCTAGACGCACGACATTGTTCTACTGTCGGGGGATTTTGGATTGGAAAATATTTATTTTCAGTAGTAAGCGATTTGTTGGCGCTGCACTTAGATGGCCTCAAGTCCATTGTTCTCGGCGACTATTCAAGCCCACTTAGTAGCCCGAACTTGCGTCAACCGGTCTGAGCTAGCCAGTATAGCCTCCCACCGCTCTAAAGAAGGGACTGGTAGTAAGTCCACCGGGGGCGGGGCCTTTTTGCAACTCCATAATATATGATCGTATCCGGCTATTTCGCCGCAGTGTTTACAATTTGGATTGTATTGTGCTGGGTACATGTGCGCTAATTTAGATGGGCTGAAGAAGACACGCGTCTGGAGCCGACGCCAGATCACTTCCTGTCTTTTGTCTAGTTTCTTGTCTGGTGGAGGATATATCCGCCTTTCTAGTTTAAAGTGATTAGTGTAGTCATGAAATGAGATAAGTGCATCTCTAGAGAAATTGGGGGAGTCAACCTGGCTCACTGCTCGGCTCACATAACCTCGAGCTATACTGTGAGCCAACTCGTTTCCTTTGTTCCCCGTGTGTGCCGGCTCCCATATTAGTTCCACCTCTTTTTGGTTCCAGTCTTTATATCTTAAAATTCGCACTGTCTCTTTGGAGATCATGCCCCTCGCAAAATTGTTTATAGCAGATTTGGAGTCGCTAATTATGGTAACCGCTTTGGCGCTGACCATCACCAAGGCGATAGCCGCCTCCTCCGCTGTCCCTGAGTTGTTTTTTTTTTTATTAACCCTGCCATTAATGTTTCAACAGAGTCGCTCACGCCCATTACAGCAAAAGAGTTGCCTCTTTTGTATTTCGCTGCGTCTACATAAACAGTGTATTCAGAGTCTTCTAACTTGGCCTGAAGGGCCTTTGCTCTTGCTTTTCTCCTGCCTTCATGAAAAGCAGGGTGCATGTTTTTTGTTAGCGGTTTAATAGTGAGTGTGGTATGTCATGGGAAAGTAATGATCCCACCGATGGCATTTGCTTGTGCTTCTACTTTCTAATATATTACCTTTAAGCTGTAACATGCTAGCAGTATTATTTCTCACTGGCAAGCGCCACAATTCCGCAAAATTTCTTCTTCTGCTGTTCTTATTTAGCGGTGATTGTTGCATTTCTTGATGTACCTCAGAACGAGCCCGTCATCTGCAGACACCCTTGCCTGCCCAAAGTCGCTGGCAATTACCTGGGGCTTTATGGGACAGTGGTTGTGCACCGAACTCTAAGATTCCTATTCTTCGTTTTGAGATTGATTATTACAAATCACTTTCACAGCCTCATAATGTTGAAGAAGACCAAAGCGGTCCACCAAGGTCCACAGTACAAGTAAATATAGTAGTGATTGCGCATGGCTGACATTTCCATATACCCCTGACTGAGAAAATGTCCTGCTGTACATGCGTGACTTGGAAGTGCGGAATATGGTGAAAATAGTAGAGGCAATGACGTTCAATAAATATTTTGAATGCATGTTTTTAAACAGCTTGCCAGTGCTTCTTATACGCAAAATGTTATAAAATTAGTTCATTATTTTTATGCATTTAGCCATTGCTTTTCTGGAGAGAGATCACTGCAAGTATAATGAGAAGCTCCGACTTTCGGGCAGAGCAGCATAAAACCTACACATTTAATCGCATATCTTGTGACAATTGCTGGTCAGCCCTCGACTGCCACATAAAGTTACATTAAAACAGCTGTAAGGCATTATTAATTCCAAATACTTACAACTCGGCCTCATCTCCGACAGGATAAAAGCGAAGCGAGAGCCCATCTGAAATAACAAAAATAGTTTGGATATGAATGCAATGGACAGGAGCAAGCAATGAACGAGAATTGAAGCAATGACGATATGCAATAATAATAATAATATTACAAATTATTAGCCTTTATTTATTGTGTGCAACAACAACCATGTGGTCTTCCTGCTGCACACAAATAACAAAAATGCACGCACAAGTTTTACACACACAGGTAGAACACGAAAGAAGAAACAAATAACACATGAAATGAAACTGAGATGAGTGTCCTGGAGAGAAAGAAATCAGTGAGTAGCATGTTTTGTAAACACGATGTGAGAATTAAAGCCCCGCCGATGTGGTGCAGCAGTAAGACGACCGACTACTGTGCCGGAGTACCAGCGTTCGATCCCGACTGCGGCGGCTGCGGTTCGATGGAGGCGAAATGAAGAGGTGTCCGTGTGCTGTGCGATGCCAGCGCACGTTATAGATTCCCAGGTGTAAAAATTACTCCGTAGCCCTCCACTACAGTTATTTTTTCTTTTTATCCCCTTTCACTCCCCCTTTTTTTCTTCCCTTACGGTGTGGTTCAGGTGTCCACAGACAAAAGTGTGACAGATACTACGCCTTTTACTTTCTGTGAACAATAATAATAATTATTATTCCAGGATGGCGCCCAGTAAGGACGCATGTGCGCTGTGCTCTCGGCCGTTTTTTGGCAAGCAGCAGTTTTTACGATGTGCCGACTGTGCGAAACGTGCTCACACGAAGTGCGTCACTTGGGCGGATGACGAGCTGCAACTCCTGAAGTCCGGCTCTCGGCCATTCGTGTGCAATTTGTGTGCGTCGTCGTCTTCTGACGGTGTTAGGCTTAGCGACAGTGGTGCGCCGGCAGCTACGTTCCTTACTCCCGTCGCCCCGCTCCTTCCCAGCCACCCGACCGGTTTTCCCCCTTCAACCGCGACCGGCGAACATGGCGGTGAGTTTGCCTCACTACGGGCTCTCCTACTCGACGCGCTTGATGAAATCTTTTCTGAGCGATGAGGTTCCCCAGATACGAGAGGAGAACGAGCGCCTTCGTAGAGAGAACTCGCGGGCTTTCGTACAACAAGCCGAGGTCATTGCCTCTCTACGTGCCGATGTTCGTGGCCTACGCCAGGAGCTTGCTCGGTGCGCTGCTTCGCAGTGTGAGCGTCCTCTCGTCGAGCGTCCTCTCGTTGTCTCCGTGGGCAATCCTACCCGTGAGGAGCAGCCGTCTGTGGACTACTCCGCCGCTCTTCATTGAGGGATGACTCCCGGCAATATTACCTGTTCATCTTCTGCCTCTGCTCCTCCCCGTGCGGTTAACTCACCCAGTGCGATGAAGAACCACTCAAGTCGAGCCATTACTGGCGCATCGAGCTCATCTGTCCTGAACGTTGCCATTTACCAAAAGAAGCGTCCGAAGACTATTTTCTTCTCTAAACTCAGTCCCGATACAACGTCGGTAGACCTTACCAACCATCTAAAATCAGTGAATATTACCCCCAATTCCTGCTGGCAGCTGAAAACAAGGTACGACTCCTACTCGTCCTTCCATATTGAAGTTGATGAAGAATCCTACAGTAAGCTTGTTCAGCCTTCGATGTGGCCGATGGGTTGCATATACAAGGACTTTCGTGGGAAGTTTTACGACGATATGCTTCATCCCTCAGAACTGACTCAAAATCGCAGTGGCCCCTAATTGGGACATCTATTATCAAAACGCCCGAGGCCTTCGAACTAAGGGATCTTAATTTTTTTCTAGCGTCTTGTCCTGTTGTTATACCGCTGTTGTGGTTACCGAAACCTGGCTGTCAAGTGATATTCCTTCCAATGATTTCTTTCCACATAATTACTCAGTTTTTCGTAGCGACCGCCCTGAAACAGGTCCCAAATCAACAGGAGGTGGAGTGCTCATTGCTATTGACAGTTTTGTGAAGTGTGTTCGACGTTCCGATCTGGAAACTGTTGAAGAATGCGTGTGGCTCAAGCTCACTTCAAATCGACATAAAAAACTTTTACTTGCAGCTTTCTACATTCCTCCGAATCTTCCTCCTCCAGCCTATTGTGATATTCTGCTCTCAATCGAACATGTTATAACCCGTCATAGCCAACACAAACTTCTAATTTTAGGCGATTTTAATACTCCTGGTATCAACTGGAACTCATTTATTTCTTCTCACAATAATCATTACATATCAAGTAAGTTTAATGCTCTACTTGATTTTAAAGCCTTTAACTCTTTGCAGCAACACAATTTCATTGAAAACTGCTGTGGTAATATTCTTCACATCTGTCTATCGAATTTTAAAAGTGAATTTTGAAACTCGAGTCTCGAGTTCAGACATACCGCTGACTCGCTGTGACAAATTTCACCCTCCGCTTCTAGTTACTACTGCTGTCTCTGCCACACCTTCTACTAATTCAGATCAGGTGAGGAATACGCCCCGTTTCGCGTATGCACGTGGTGATTATGTCGATCTTTTCAATTTCTTCTCTTCCGTCGACTGGTCCCTTTTAAATGACATTAATGATTCAGATGTACAAGTCAGTCGCTTTACAGAAATAGTTCTTGATGGTATGCGTCGGTACATACCTTTGCATACTCCTACGCGTAGGAAGTTCCCTTCCTGGTTTTCAAGGGAACTAATAACGGCGTTAAAACTCAAGGAACGGGCCCATCGTAAAGCGAAACGCCCTGGGTTTCACAATTGGGCAGATGAGTTTCGCCGTGTGCGTTCTCTTTGCAAACGCTTATACAAGCGGGACTACGACTCCTATCTACAGTCTTTAGAGAGGAGTGCCTCAAATCGTCCTAGCCAGTTCTGGAGTTACGTTCGCAAGCGTTCCATTAAATCAGATTTAAGTATCAGCTTAGTTGACTCTCAGGGTTCGGAAATTCGGGATGTTGCCGACAGTTTTGCCCAACATTTTTCCTCCGTTTACAAACATCCACATTGTGATTCTGTTTGGCTCCCATCTGGTGCACTATCTAATTCCATTCTCTTTGACGAGGAGTTGATAACTGAGAGTCTTAAACGTCTGAGACCATCTTTGTCTCCTGGACCTGATGGCATTCCAGCCGCCATAATAAAAGCCTTCAGTTATATATTTGTACCAGTACTGACTGCCATATTTAATAACTGTTTAAAAAATGCTCCCTTTCCTCGCGTGTTTCCTGTCTTCAAGTCTGGAAACAAATCTGATATTTCCAATTATCGTCCGATCTCTCTTCTATGTGCAACCTCTAAGCTTTTCGAATTAGCATTGCACAACGTACTTTCCTTCCATCTCAAACATATCATAGTACCGAATCAACATGGCTTCATGTCGGGTCGCTCTACTTCTACCAGCCTATAGTCACGTTTATGACGTATGCCTCTGCAGCAGTCCTTCAGAGGGGTCAGGTTGACACTGTGTACTGTGATATGAGCAAAGCTTTCGACGTTGTTACTCACTCACTACTTTGAAATTCTTCTACTCTCTGGCGTTGAAGTCTCACTCGTAGCCCTCCTACGCAACTATCTCTTTGATCGCTTCTGCTTTGTCCGTCATGCTCTCTTGCGGAATGCGCAGCAGGATGAGGGAAGAGCTGAGGGCTGTCGTGACGCTGGGGCTATGTCGACCCGGCCTTCACTTGGTAGCGTGCAGAGACTCCGGGTTCATGAAGGATTGAATCTTCGAAGTTGGTGAAATATGTACAAGCAGGTTTAATGGCACTTTGAGAAAACTTATTTACATGATTATTTACATGAAAAAGAAGGGTACATCAGCAAAATGGCAAGCGTTAAGAGTTCATAGCGAGAAGCGACTGGATGAGCCGTTTACCCAGGGCCCAGAGCGACATTTCGTGCTCTGCAGCGTCCATAAAACCCCCTATGTCCAGCCCCTCTCTGAAGATGCTGACCAACCAAATCCAGGGCACGCCCCTCAGATATCGGCATCCAATCGAACACATCACTGCACTGATGGTCTGAAGCACTGACTGGCCCGGCATTGTTTCGTTGAGCCTGGTCACTTGTTGGCGGGAAAAGCTTGGGAACGGCGAGGAGGTACATTTCTATTCTTCAGCCAAGAATCGATAGGCAGCTGGTTCCGGCAAGTGGATTTACTTCTCAGAAACCCAAATGCACGTGTGCGCCGCATACGCTCCCAGCATTGTCCGTTTTCGACAATTGCAAATCTTTCCTGCATTCCTGGGAAATCACTTAATGGCCGTATGCGTCATGCTCCTTTCTTGTCCTGCACGTCAGCGGACATGTCACTCTGTCGTCTCCTTGGGATAGGAGGCATTCATCACTGGAGGATAGCACTTCTTGACTGGAAGTGTGAACAAAAGAAAGAAAGCACTTCCTGCTATTTCCCGCAGGGGGACGTTTCTTTGTGTTTTTCCAGACGTTCTCTTCACAGGGTCAATTTGGCATTTGCAGGGTGTCCACAAAGCAAAACAGGTTTACAAAACAGGATTCCTGGAAACAGGCTCACTTAGAGCCATTGGACCATCACCACATTTCCACAGCACTTATTCATGCCCACAGGCGAACAATAGAGCGCGCAAATGCGGATGCACGGTCGTAACAGCCTCCTCCCCCGCCAGAAGAGTCTCGGAGGGCAGCAGTCGCAGCTGCTGCATGAAGAGACGACTTAATGGCCTGCACGTGAACGCTTGAAGCTCGCTGTTGCTTGTCGCGTTGTCTTGATTGTCGTAGGCCAAATTGCTTGAGCTATCTGAAACTCAACCACATGTCGAAGTAAGCACTCGGCTCCCGTCTGAAGAGACCAGGTTAAAAGAAAACTGCCATTGTTGTTCGAGAAAAGCCCACACTCAAGACGTTAGGACCTACGTATGCCTAGAAAACCAAACGTGCTGCTTTACATAGTCACACATATACAAGCGCACGGAAAAAAAAAAGAAACCTGATTATCAATTTGGATACATGGTGAGGAACATCTCGGACCGCTTAGAAAGAGCGGCTAAGCGCGTCCGCATTCCCATTTAACTTCCCCTTTTTGTATCTTATTTCAAAATTGTACTGCTGTAGAATCAAGCTCCACCTAAGAAGGCGACTGTTCTTCGATGTCGCAGTTTGCAGCCAAGCCAGGGGACAATGGTCCGTCTCTACGGTGAATTTGGCCCCTCCAAGATAGCACTGCAATTTTTGAATGGCCCATACAATGCAAGCGCACTCTTTCTCTGACGCGCAATAAGCCCTCTCTCTAGAACTCAGTTTTCTGCTCAGGTAGAGCACCGGGTGCTCATTACCGTCGTCATCTCTCTGGCAGAGAACAGCACCTAGCCCTCGATCACTGGCATCACACTGGACCGTGAATTCTCGGTCATAGTCTGGAGCTCGCAATACCGGACGGCTAATCAGCACAGCCTTCAGGTTTACGAAGGAGGCTTCCTTTTGTTCGTCCCAGACTACATTTGTCGGTTCTGTCTTGCGGAGAGCGTCGGTCAGAGGGCTAGCCAAAGATGAATAGTGAGGGACGTAGTGGTTGTAGTATCCCGTCAGCCCTAAGAATGCCCGAATTTCCGTCTTCGTGCTCGGCCGCGGGTAGTCTGCTACCGCAGAAATCTTAATCTCGCTGGGTTTCCTGAAACCTTGACCTACATTGTGACCCAAGTAGTCCACGGTCGCCCTTGCCAGGCAACATTTCTCGGCCTTTAAGGTTAGTCCAGCTTGACGCAAAAGGCTCAGTACAGCTCTTAGATGTACCATATGGTCCGCCCATGAGTCGGAAAAAACCGCAATGTCATCTAAATAAGGCATCGCGAATGTTTCACACCCCTTTAAAACCCTATCTATGAGTCGGGAAAAACAAAATGGAGCATTTTTGAGCCCGAAACTCATCATTGTTGGCTGGTAGCTGCCCGTCGGAGTGACGAAAGCCGCGTATCTGCTGGCGCGTTCAGTGAGCGGTACTTGCCAGTATCCTCGAGTAAGGTCCAGCGTAGTCACATATGCCGCTCTACTGACCTGTTCTACTCTCTCCTCAATATTCGGAATAGGATACACTTGATCCCTGGTGAGAGAATTTAGCTTTCGGTAGTCTACCACAGGCCTAGGGTCTTTACCTGGAGCTTCTACTAAGATCATAGGCGAAGCATAATCGCTTTCCGAGGGTTTTATTACTCCTAATTCCAGCATGCGAGTTACTTCCCTATCCAGAATTTCTCTTTGCCTTGGAGAAAATCGGTAGCACCTTGATCGCACTGGCACGTCTGAAGTCAGCTCAATATCGTGCTCAGTCAAATCAGTCCTGCCTGGCCTGTCCACGAAACAGGCCTCAAACTCTGTTATTATTTCGCCCAGATCGGACAGCTGGGATTTCTTTAGTTCTCCTCTCTGCTCCGTCTTTCTGAGAAGCTCCTGAGCGTTGCTTCCTTTTCCGCTGAGGCAAATCAAGTTGTCCCCCATCTCCTCAGGAAGGTTTAACGTTAGATTTACCATGGTTTCCCTCTGCTCATAAGGCTTCATAGCTAAGTCCTCTCGGGTTCCACTTAAAAGTCTCGTGTGATTATTAGACACTGGCGGCAAGAGGTTATTCTCAAGAACGCCCTCATTCCGCGTCTCATCAAGCTCACTTTCAAGTTGACCTATCTGAGATGCCTCGCTCTCAAAGTTTTCTGACCTGCTATCTTCCGCATCTACCACTGTTTTAACTGCCGTTTCCTCCGCTGTGGATTTTTCTGGAATGAGCAGTGTAGCTAGTTCTCGCGCCTTTGAACGTGTTAAGGCTGGCACAACTCTGTCTCCGAAAAGGATGCCCCTCTTTCGCAGTAGCATGTCCGATTTGTTGGAGAACAAATACGGATAGCACTTAGGAAGCTTTCCTGAAACGGCAGCCTCGGTTGTTAACTTGCCGAAAGGGCCCTCGATGACCACGTTCGCGATTGGCAAGCACACACTCTGTTCCTCCACTACCTGGCGGATCCACGCACACTGTCCTGTATAGTCGGAAGGCGACACATACACCGGATGGACAACATCCATCGTTGCGGCCGAATCGCGCAGTACCTTGCAAGGCTTCCCGTTGACTACTAGGTCATGCAGGTAGGGTTCCAAAAGCTGCATATTTTCATCGCAGTCACTTACATACGAGAAAGCAATCTTTTCTTTCCGGCAGTTGACGGCAATGTGACCCTGCTCATTACACCTAAAGCATGTGAGCGGCTTCCTAGCCCCAAGCTTGTTCTTTGTGTTCTGCGCGTTGGTCACTTCCCCACTTTTCTCACTGCCGTCCTTTCTAGGGAATTTGCCTGAAGAAACCTTCATTTCTTCGTTTCCAACTCTAGCAAAGTGCCTTTTCTGACGGTTATTTACACTGAACTTGGGATTGCGGAGCCTATCTACTGCTGGGTTGCTGAATTGTTGGCGCGAAGCGTACTCCTCAATGAGTTCGGCAGCTTCAGTTGCCGACTTAATTTCGCCTCGGTCCTGTAACCAATTTCTTTCTTTTTCTGGGAGGCAGTTATAAAACTGCTCCAAAAGAATTCGCTCGACTACAGCGTCCCTATCACTGTAGGAATCTGTGCTCTTTAGCCACTCGCCCAAATTTACTCTTAAATTGTACAGGAATTCAGGGTAACTCTCGTCCCTGGACTTAGTAGCGTTCCGAAAACGTTGTCTGAACGCCTCGGCGCTAAGCCTATACTTTCTCAGAAGGCAAGCTTTGACCTTCTCGTAGTTGTCCGCGTCCTCCTTGCTTAGCCGCGCGACAACCTCCGCTGCCTCGCAGGGCAGAACCGTCAATAATCTCTGAGACCAAGTGTCTCGCTGGAAGGACAGTTTTTCGCAAGTTCGCTCAAAGTTAGCCAGATACAGACCGATATCCCCTGATATCACATATGGCTGCATGTACTTTGACATCTTGAAATCTGCCTCCTTATTGAGAAGAGGTACCGCTAGCTGGGGACAATCGCCCGACCTCTTGCTCAACTCTAGTTCTAATTTCCGGAGCTCAATTTCTTGGTCCAGCTTTTTTGCTTCTCTTTCACGCTTCTTTTCCTCTTTTTCCCACTCTTTCTGCTGTCTGAGCTGTTCCTTTTTTTGACCGATGAGGTTCCATGCTTCACTGAGCTCCTCATCATCGGTTCCCAGATCAGTGATTGCCTTTATAATCAAGGGTTTTCGTGCCAAACCACTTGTATCAATTCCCAATTCCTCACACAATAGCAACAGGTCCGGTTTCTGCAGCTTTTGTAGGTCCATGATCGCTCCGAGTGTCGGCTACTTCCAAAACAACTGTGCAAACTACCAAACCTAAAGGCGTTTCAACACTTTTTACCAGTTCTAAAATCTAACCCTGTTCTAGAACCTGGTCCACATCAGAAGAAAAGCCAAGCACTCACCCACACATGCGATCGATGTTCCGAGCTGCTCTCTTGTTGGCCGATTGTTGCTCCTGCTTGTTACTTGAAATGCCACCTCCGATCACCAGATGTTGTGGCTTGTAGATTCCGATCCACCTCGAATCACCAGATGTTGTAGCTTGTAGATCCAGATCCCACCTCCAATCACCAGATGTTGTAGCTTGCAGATCAAGATCCCACCGCTGCCACCAGTTGTCGTGACGCTGGGGCTTTGTCGACCCGGCCTTCACTTGGTAGCGTGCAGAGACTCCGGGTTCATGAAGGATTGAATCTTCGAAGTTGGTGAAATATGTACAAGCAGGTTTAATGGCACTTTGAGAAAACTTATTTACAAGATTATTTACATGAAAAAGAAGGGTACATCAGCAAAATGGCAAGCGTTAAGAGTTCATAGCGAGAAGCGACTGGATGAGCCGTTTACCCAGGGCCCAGAGCGACATTTCGTGCTCTGCAGCGTCCTTAAAACCCCCTATGTCCAGCCCCTCTCTGAAGATGCTGACCAACCAAATCCAGGGCACGCCCCTCAGATATCGGCATCCAATCGAACACATCACTGCACTGATGGTCTGAAGCACTGACTGGCCCGGCATTGTTTCGTTGAGCCTGGTCACTTGTTGGCGGGAAAAGCTTGGGAACGGCGAGGAGGTACATTTCTATTCTTCAGCCAAGAATCGATAGGCAGCTGGTTCCGGCAAGTGGATTTACTTCTCAGAAACCCAAATGCACGTGTGCGCCGCATACGCTCCCAGCATTGTCCGTTTTCGACAATTGCAAATCTTTCCTGCATTCCTGGGAAATCACTTAATGGCCGTATGCGTCATGCTCCTTTCTTGTCCTGCACGTCAGCGGACATGTCACTCTGTGGTCTCCTTTGGATAGGAGGCATTCATCACTGGAGGATAGCACTTCTCGACTGGAAGGGTGAACAAAAGAAAGAAAGCACTTCCTGCTATTTCCCGCAGGGGGACGTTTCTTTGTGTTTTTCCAGACGTTCTCTTCACAGGGTCAATTTGGCATTTGCAGGGTGTCCACAAAGCAAAACAGGTTTACAAAACAGGATTCCTGGAAACAGGCTCACTTAGAGCCATTGGACCATCACCACATTTCCACAGCACTTATTCATGCCCACAGGCGAACAATAGAGCGCGCAAATGCGGATGCATGGTCGTAACAGGGCACATAATGTAGCCAAGGAGTTTGTACAAAAATATTATACCTACTCTGACACGACGGCAGTTAAGAGAAAGAAGATTCTGTGGTGTAGTCCTGGTGGAGAGAGAGGTGGAAGTTGCGCAAGCAAAGCGATATTGAAATATCCGTAAAAAATTTTTCTGTACTCTGTCAACCTTGTCCCAGTTCGATTTACAAGTCCTATTCCAAACAACCGACGCGTACTTCAAAATCGGAGAGCATATGGGCATGTACAGCTTTAGGAATGGAAGTGGAGTACGGAACTCTCTCGAAAGTCTGCAGACAAATCCGAGTGCGCACATAGCCCGCATGAGCAATGCGTTTAGTATGAGAAGAAGCTGGAGGGTGCGGTCAAAACATGCATCAACATCCTTAATTTCATCAACCCTGTCCAACAGCACAAAATTCACAGAATAATGGTTGAGAAAGCTATGTGTTTTACGAGTAAATGAGACAACCCTAGTTTTGGAAGAATTGAGGGTAAGTCCATTCTTCGCACACCAGTCAGAGAAAGCAGATACGTCTGATTGCAACAACAAGCAATCATGAAAATAATGTATGACCTTGAATATTTTTATATAATCAGCATAAAGAAGAAACGAGGAGTTCTTCATGACGGAGGAAATGTCATTAATAAAAGCAGAGGAGAGAAGCGGGACTAATACAGAACCTAGAGGAACTCCACTGGTTGCTGGGTAAACGAGGGAGGTCTGACCATTGACATTGACAAAGCAGGAGCGATCAAGGAGATAATTACTTTGGAGGGCTCAGATTAAGACTTCGACGCCAGAGAGTAGAAACTTTTCAAGAAGTAACGAGTGACGAAAGCTTTACTCAAATCACAGTACACAGTGTCAACCTGACCTCTCTGAAGGACTGCTGCAGAGGCATACGTCATAAGTGTGATTAGATTGATTAAAGTAGAGCAACGCTATATGAAGCCATGTTGATTCGGTATGATGATGAAGATAACGTTAGTAATAATAATAATAATAATAATAATAATAATAATAATAATAATAATAATAATAATAATAATAATGTAAGGGTATGACGGGACATGTATGCACTTTGCTACTTGTACGGCACTACTAATATAGTTGTGGCCCCTATTAACGCCGCATATATTATGGTGAGGCGACTGAGATGTAATGGAAAATAATATGCGTCTGCCTGTGCTACTAGATATAATGCGACAGTGTTAAGTGCCTCATTTTCGAAAAGATTCGGTTGGCGTTGTGGGCGTTTGCATTAGCATTGTGAGTCAAAAATCATGGGCCAGGCTCTGAAAGTGGTTGGGTGGAAGGTGACGTGGCCTTACACTGAATGACTGAATGGTCGTAGGGTTGTGTGATCTATTCGACCACCTCACATGGGCAAATTGGCAGGCGGCGAAAACACGGGCTTCGCCTTGGAGGCGGGTGGGTCAGCGTAATCCAACATACCAGAACCCTTTGATCCCGATTTAGAAAGGTCATGTAGGCATGTATGTGGCACGAATAAAATACTACAGATAAAGCGAGTTACCAACTGAATGAACGCGAACGAGGCAAGGCCGAAAATAGGAAGCATTAACGCCATCACGTCATAACTTTAAAGACATTAGGTTGCGTCCCCTGTTCCCATTTACAAACTTTATCATACACAAACTAATTAGCATCCAGTCGTAAGCTATATACCAGATTGAATTAAACATCACACACCGTAGATATGAAGCCTAGCTTTAAACAAGCAATGTAAATTTACGTGCCTTCTCGGCATATCGTCAGATTGTCTCTATGGATCCGGGAGTAGTCCAGGAAGGCTGCATTGCAAGGACAGCCTCCCACCAAGAAGGCGAAGGCCGAGTTGACAGCGCCTCTCATATGGGCCACCCCATGTGGACTTGTGACGTCAGCCAAAAGATTAGTTTGCGCACGGCCTGCCATAGCAGCGCCCGTGATTTATTGCTGAATACACCGACGACGTTGAAGCCGGTTTTTCTCAGTAACAGGACCTTTAGAGTTATCGCGTTAATCACAATAACAATTAAACTTAGAGAACATACTTTAACAAAGCCTTTAAAGGTATGACTTGCACGACTATAGACACTGTCGTGACGCTGGGGCTATGTCGACCCGGCCTTCACTTGGTAGCGTGCAGAGACTCCGGGTTGAAGAAGGATTGAATCTTCGAAGTTGGTGAAATATGTACAAGCAGGTTTAATGGCACTTTGCGAAAACTTATTTACAAGATTATTTACAAGAAAAAGAAGGGTACATCAGCAAAATGGCAAGCGTTAAGAGTTCATAGCGAGAAGCGACTGGATGAGCCGTTTACCCAGGGCTCAGAGCCACATTTCGTGCTCTGCAGCGTCCTTAAAACCCCCTATGTCCAGCCCCTCTCTGAAGATGCTGACCAACCAAATCCAGGGCACGCCCCTCAGATATCGGCATCCAATCGAACACATCACTGCACTGATGGTCTGAAGCACTGACTGGCCCGGCATTGTTTCGTTGAGCCTGGTCACTTGTTGGCAGGAAAAGCTTGGGAACGGCGAGGAGGTACGTTTCTATTCTTCAGCCAAGAATCGATAGGCTGGTTCCCGCAAGTGGATTTACTTCTCAGAAACCCAAGTGCACGTGCGCGCCGCATACGCTTCCAGCATTGTCCCTTTCCGGCAATTGCAAATCTTTCCTGCATTCCCGGGAAATCATCTAATGGCCGTATGCGTCATGCTCCTTTCTTGTCCTGCAAGTCAGCGGACATGTCACTCTGTCGTCTCCTTTAGATAGTAGGCATTCCTCACTGGAGGATAGGGCTTCTCGACGGGAAGGGTGAGCAATTGAACCAAAGCACTTCCTGCTATTTCCCGCAGGGGAACATTTCTTTGTGTTTTTCTAGACGTTCTCTTGACAGGGTCAATTTGGCATTTGCAGGGTGTCCACAAAGCAAAACAGGCTTACACAAAAGGATTCCTGGAAACAGGCTCGCTTAGCGCCCTTGTACCAACAGCACATATCCACAGCACTTATCCTATGCCCACAGGCGAACAATAGAGCGCGCAAGTGCGGATGATGCACGGTCGTAACAACACCTCCATACAATACACGC
This sequence comes from Amblyomma maculatum, assembly GCF_055883805.1. Classification (NCBI taxonomy): domain Eukaryota; kingdom Metazoa; phylum Arthropoda; class Arachnida; order Ixodida; family Ixodidae; genus Amblyomma; species Amblyomma maculatum. The sequence goes on from NC_139344.1 coordinate 45,741,747, forward strand.
AACACACGTTTTTTTTTTTTTTTGGACTGTCACGAACAGGTGCAGGGAGCATGCGCTACCTCAGTACAGGGAGTATGGACCTACTTTATAGTTGCCGCTATTTTGTGATTGCAGGTAGAGCAACGAAAGGCGGCCGGCGTATCTTAGTGTCTTATCACCGCTTGCTCCGGCGTGCATTAGAGAAGCTCTCTCCACCGTAAAACGGCGTCCGCGGCATCCTTTTAACACGTAGTATTGCATCATCTCCGCCATGCTTTTGCCATGTTCGCCGAATAGTGCAACCTGCAACACAGCGCAACTTATGGAGAAAGTGTTCGAAATATTTATGCGCGGACAGGCTATAAACAGCTCTGTGAACCACTATCGTAATTCAGGACGTGAGAAGTTAACCACCGTGCATGATGAACGCGACACATTCTGCACATTTCTCCGGCTTTGCCGAATGTAACAACCTGCAAAGCATTCGTTGCATCACGCCATGGCAGCATCAAAGTTACGAATTTATCTTGAACTGCCGCACCACTTCATGACTGAAAGAAGGGCTGTACTACAAGGACATGACGAAAAAAAGAAAAGCAGTATCTTGACCCTCTGAAGATGCCAACAACAAGGGACTATATACGAGTGCTGATATATCATCGTGTCCAAGAATTCTTGGGATGAGATATTCGTGAAAAATGCAGATCGCCCCCTAGGAAGCGTGCTGCAACTGGCGGAAATGATGCGCTCTTTGTACGACGTGAGCTGCGCATTTACGTGTAGATCGAACCACTGGACTATTCAAGGAATGTTGCTGGCGGTGCGCGAGACTGTGCACCTTTCATCATCCGCCATGCACAAAATTTGAGCACTGAATGGGCACAGGTTCAAGTCTCTGATCTGGGCTAGATGGTTCATTGCTATAACCAAAACACAGCTCGATAGAACGAGAATAACGAGAATTAACGGAAGACATTCGTTACGTGTTGCCTGCGTTTGTTCCCGTTCTTTTACGCTGTGTTTGAATACCGGCAGTAGACACTGACAACAGCGCTAAGAATGTCGTTATTCATGCTGACGTTAAGTGCTGGTGCATGTTGGCCTGCTGCCCCTTGGTTTGCGGGTTTCGCTGAATGCTCGTTATAAACAGTTAGTGCAAAGCAATGAAACGATTCGTTTCCGACAGAATACTTACGCCAATCCATAGCAGAAGAGTGCCGCGCTGTAACCGAGCAGTGTCACAAAAAATGTTCTTAGTTCTGTAACTTTATCTTCTTTTCTTTCTCGCCCGATAATCTGCACGGGCGGTTCGACGGTTCGACGCTAGAGCGATACAAAAAGCCACTCCTCAAAATACAAATGTTGAGATGAGAAAAATGTCTCATTAGGCGAATTGCTGATTCGCGAAGATCCAATTATGAATACCTGAAAAGCACTACGATGCTGAAATTTTTGAACTCGAAACACGTTGTTGTGCATGGCTTGTTCTGCAAGAGAAATGGTTCAGTTTTGATGGAAGCACCCCGTATATATGTTTTGGAGTCTCTCTCTACTTAGCTTTAGTAGTCCCTGGATTTAACCAGTACCTGATCACCTCCAAAATTTCATTTCTTTCCCCTCTAATGCCGCCTGTGCAGCGTCCTTTGATTCAGGGTCCTGCAAGCAGCAAATACGCGATATCTGCAATGTGCTGCAAATGTACCATTAACATAATGCTTGATATGATGAGCCTTTGATATTGTCAGGTGTTTTGGGACCCATGAGAAGGAAGACTAAGAAGCAAGAGAGAAGAGAAGAAGAAACAGGAGCTGGCGTGCCCTGCGGACTCGCAGTGCCTGGACAACAAATAAATACCCCGGTTACGTACGTAACCATATGTTTGGGAAAAACAAAAAACAAACAAACAAATTCTGCATAGGTAATATGTTCACCGAGATATTTCGTCAGCTAAACAAAAAAAAAAAAGCGTGGACGACAAAAGATATATTTTTTTTCTACATAACGGGCTCCATGTTTTCACCTTTCTAAAAGACTTTATCAGTATCAATTAGTTGTTTAATGTTTCATCCGAGTTGATGCTGCTGAACAAGAAAGGAGGAAAATTGAATTCTTTTGGTAGGTCTAAATTTGGCAGCCGATGTCACTGAAGACGAGTGCTTCATATTTAATAAAATACGGGCTGGAATATAACTTTGATTTTTACGCGAAGCGTAGACAGCTCGTTCGGCTGAAAAAGCTTCGCCGACGCAGTTTCTGTTACCTTAACCCGGAACTGAGAAAAGCGTGTCGGAAAAAATACACATATGATTCTCTATCAAACCTGTGACAAAACCCTTCTTTGTGCAGCGCTTAGACAATTTCTCTTCCTATTCAGCATCCATATGCAAGTCAAGTAGAGACTTGTTTTCAACAGGATTTCGAACCGACGATGTGTACCTCCAGTTGTATTCCGTTCATTTTAAGTTTAGGTGTCCATTGAGAAGGATACTGCGCCTTAATTTTCCCAAAACCCAAACCAAAACCCAAACAATTTGACAGCCCGGGTGTGCCAGCCTGTCCGTGTCAAACATTCTCAGGATGAAAAGGTGGTGTTACAGGCCCTATCGCGTCTAATCTTAAGGCGAAGATGAAATGTCCTATTAATGTTTTGCCCTGGTACATTTTAAAAGAAGCAACCTAATTAGCATAAACGCCACAGCGCACCCTGTGCGAAATTATGTCAAACTGCTTACAGATATTTGCATAGAGAAAGAGAAAGAACTTCAATTTGGAATCTCCGTTGTATTTCGGTCCTAGAGGACTCCGCAGGAATTTTTTAGTATCGCTGTTGGGATGGTGCAGTAAGATAGGAGTAGTTTGCAACTGTAATTGAACAGTGCGAGGAAGAGAAGTGGTATAATTTCGCAGGCATCGTGGACAGAATAAACCTTGAGTGCTCTATAGGACAAAGATATCGTACTGGAACGTGCACTATAACGGTTGGAAATGTGCGATGCAAAGACAAACGAATGTCACTGAGACAGGAGGAGGATGACAAAAAGCCTAATTTTAGGAAAGCAGGAAGGCCCCGTAAGAAAAGAGCACTAGCTTAAACTATATGACGGACTGTACTCGCTACATATTTATTGTTCCAATAGATTTCTTCTGCTCACTTTATAGTTACTTGCCGATTACATGCTACATGGCTTATTTAAATGTTTAGGGTGAAAAGGTTTGCTACAGCAGTTTCTGCGAGAAGCATTTTCGGGATTAATTAAACGCGCCATCTTCCCTAACGCTGTTCTACTTTAACTTTTTTTTTTTTCATTCGGCGTAATGGTTGACCACAGAGCAGCCGTCAGGCATGGTTATCTCAAAGCTCTGAAACCCCTGGCTATTCGACGTCTGTGTTCAAGAAATCCTGCGAGGCAAAATCTAAGGTTAAAACAGCAAACCAAAAGTGACTTTAAGTAACAGAATTATGAGGTATTTCTAAAAATGAGAAGAACTAAACAATTCCTGCGTAGAAGCAAGCAATTCCCATTTGATGAAATAATTTTATATCAGGAACCTTTCGACGATGTGTAATTTTTGGAGTCAGGCCTTAGTGTTTCGCGGCAATCAGGGTATAGTTTGGTGCAGTCTTCAGAATGTCTGACTGAGTGACGTCATCAAACAACTCCCGTCACTGGCAGTGACGTCACAAGTGACGTCACATACTCATAACGTCGCATTCCTTATGACGCCATCGGCTTACGGCATCACATTCCTTATGAATTAAGACCATGACAATGTCTACGACGCCAGTCCATATCTGGGGAGAAAAGCGGCGGTAGCCACCACAGTTGACCACACCGGAAGAGAGGGGACCAGTTCATCGATCAAGACCAATAACTACATAGAAGATGCAGAGGAAGGTGCAATCGCCTTTGCAGGTATACACGTTAGCAGCCAAGGTAGAAACACATATCACTGCGTGATTCCCAAAAGGCCTTTTGTGCCTTCCTCCTGGGGCGCGTATGCAAACAGGCACACAGAATAATGGAGCAGGAAAAAAAAGACGGGCAACATGAAGCACACAATCATGTGGATACCGGCACACGAGGGAATCGACGGCAACGAGGCTGCCTACAGGATAGCCCGAGGGCATACTTTCTGGGCCCCTGCGTCAGCTGCCCCGCAGCCTTCAACCCCTCTCACATACGGGCAACTAATACAATACGTAAAATTAGAAAGAAAACGATACGAAGAACCACACAAAGACCTCAGCAGACAGGAGGCAGTAACCTGGAGGAACATAAAGAGTAGGACGTTCCCAAACCTAGCAAAGTACCACAAAATCTGGCCCGAAAAATTCAAAAATAACACATGCACTGCATGCGGTGAAGTCTCGGACATCCATCACATGATATGAAACTGCAAAGAGCAATAAGAGAAATATAAAGCTCGAGCGCTCAGCCAAGCGGAGTGGGACTCAGAGTTGGCCCACACGGGTCTCTCTGAGTAGTGCAGCCTGCTCACCAGGGCCCGGGAGACAGCCCAGGCCAATGGTATCCTGGACTGAGGAAACCACCCACGCTATTCCGTTAAACAATTAAAGTTTACTCTTTCTCTCTGTCTCTCTCTCCGTGACGTGATCAAACGACTGAAGTCAACCTAAACTCAGAAACAACTTTTTGAAATTTTTGTTCATTTTAATCTTCTTGCAGGCCCCGTCAAATTACCATGGCTGCCGCTTGATGATGATAAGGTGGGGATGGGTGATGCTGCAAAACAACTCTGGCAGGTCATTACTTGCTGCTTTACAACTAAAGCTAGGCCGCCAATTAACCCGCGATGTCAATGTCAGCGTCAAGCCAGAACAAAACATCCCTATTCTGAGCATCCCGGATTTAGACCTCACTGAAGAAATTTGCAACAGTCAGACAATATGTCTATGAGGAAACGAACATTCAATAAGTGGTTATGCAGCCTCAACAGAGAACTCATGCAGGGGCATCATTATCGGCGCCTTAGCGATACCAACCCAAGAGGAACCGGCCTCCAGATTTAAATCAGCTCAGAGTTAAACTTTAATGCTGTAGACTTAAGGGTCCCTGTCAACGGTGAATCCGGTGGCATCGGCATCATTTCGAGAAAGTCCTGATTGGTAGAAAGGGTCGTGACGTCACAAGTGGGGTTGTGGAACCAGAAGATAGTAAAAGAGTAGGATGGGTAAGTACAGGCTCGGCACATGACTCAACAGTCACACTAAGACATGCATGCATATGAAATGAATGAGTTACGTTGAAAAAAAAAAGGGCACTAAGGTAGAAATCAAACCCTCGAACGTTGTCTGGAAGATACGCGGCATTGTCTTTAGCCCCGCAGGCATGTTTGGCTCCCTTGACTAAAGTGGAGTTGTAAACATGTGTTTAGTTGGATTATACAGTTTAGCGTCCTGAAGCAGGTTATTCTATGAAGATTGTCGTAGTGGAGGGCTTCGGATAGTTTTGCCCATTTGGGTCTCCTTGATACGGTCTGACATCAGACAGTACACGGGCGTCTTTCTTTTCTCCCCAATCGAAAACCAGCCGCCGCGACCGGGATTTGATCCTGCATCGTTAGGTTGAAGTCGTGAAGTCTTTCACGTCAAGCGTTACCCTATGACTGTATGCAATGCGCATGCTTGTGATTACAGAAGCATTATTTTAGAGAGTAGCGCATAAACGAAACGCAAAGAACATGCCGCTGATAGATAAATGTACGCGAATGATTGCCTGCTGGCATGCGATTAGGACGAATGTTGAGAAGAGACGGTGACTGTGGTGTGATGAGGGGTGTGGAATGCAATACAGGATTGCGAAAGAAGAAACAGTGCACGTGTAGGCAGGAGAAGTCACTTAATGGACCCATTAACGCTACCTACAGTGTCCCCGAAATTTTGTTTACTCTTCAATCCACGCCCTTTTCAGCCCTCCTTTAGCAGGCGAATGAACAATCAGTTCTTTGACTCGGCGCGATGTTCGTACGAATTGTCATATTTTTTCGAGGGGAGTGAAAGAAGGTAAAAAAAGCAGGACGTACTTAAAAGAGCGCGACTCATCTGGGCATTGCCTTTAGAGCTGCTAACTAAAACAGGTACCAGGGGTACAATGTCTGTACCGGGGATGCGTAAGTGGTGTAGTACATGAGCACGACGCCGAGGCTGCCTCCTAAGGACCCGAAGTTCACGAGTATCATCAGCCTGGATTGCTCCAATGTTGTCAGATCCTGCTAAGAACCGAACATTTTTCGGAATTCTGATTCAGCACGGCTGCTCGCACCATTGGAGAACTAAGCGACAGCAAATACTGCTTGAGCTCAGCCAGCCTTGAAGTCTAAGATTTCACTACCGGCTACTTAATAGCTGCATCTACAGAGATCCGTGTGAACCAAAACACTCGCGGTTATAGTAGACGAACATTTTTCTGCTGTAGGGGGGGCTGCGTTTCGCCTCCATCGAAACGCAGCCGCCGTGGTCGGGTTCGAACCCTACCACGGCGGCTGCGTTACGATGGAGCTGAAACGAAGCGGCGTCCGTGTGCTGTGTGATGTCAGCGCACGTTAAATATCCCCAGGTGGTCGAAATTCCTCCGTAGCCCTCCACTACGGCTTCCCTTTCTATCTTTCACTTTCACTCCCACCTTCCTCCTTTCCCTTACGGTTCAGGTGTCCACAGAGCAAGTGTGAGAGATACTGCGCCTTTCCCTTCCTGTAAACCAATTATTATTATTATTATTATTATTATTATTATTATTATTATTATTATTATTATTATTATTATTATTATTATTCTAATCAGTTATCTTTTATGCATGACATGATAGCACTATCAATTTCTCATTAACCAGCCCCCCAAAAGAGTTGGCTGCCTTCATATGTCATAATGGTACCCTCATTTATCTACTCTTACCTGCCTAGTTGCTAACAGTTACCTGCGTTGTTTATGGGATAGCATCTGTGCGCTAATGTCTATCCTACCTACTCTTTATCAGCGTAATTATTGGAAGTGACTTGCGCAAACTACTGCGGTTAAAAAAAATATATGGGCCCATGCAACTATATACAAGCGTCAGCCCGTGACGTCAGTGGAGATGCGGTGGCGCTGGCGAAAGAAGTGACTTTCGTGGTGTAGGCAAAAGCATAGGCCGTCTGCATTGGATGCGCGGCGCTTGCTGCGCTTTCGAGTATGATTCCCGATATTCCTGCAATGTGAGGTGTGGTTGGTTGCGCCACAAGGCACAAAAAAGAAAATGGTACCTGTTTTCACTTGTTTCTTGCGGTCGGATCAAGATGAGAGCGAATGACAGAGGCTTTCAGCGCTACAATTGTAGACCCTTCGGCGATAGGTTGCCTTGGCATTTAACGTGCGTTGCACTTCTGCACTGAAATTTGATCAGTTCGTTTGCAACTTGTCCTGATTGATTTTCGTGATAAGAGCTCCCTAAAAATAACAAATTTAACGACAAATCTCGGTGACAAGCTGAGATCAGCTATGGTATATCCTGTAAGATTATACTATAACCACTGCATATCATATGAAATTCCAAATACAACTGCGACTCTATTTGGATAAATTTGAAGCGAAATCCAACCTTAAATGAAGAAGGAAAAAGTAGTTAATACTAGTGAATATAAATGCCGCGGGAAACGAGCAAGCCATGAAGAAACTTGAGCTGTTTGAGAACGGGCAGGCTAATTGCAATTCGATAGTATACAACTAATCCTTTAATTTCTTTCTCAATTAAAGAGACAGAGTTTAAGGCCCCGCTATCCATAAAATCTGGTGGGAATTGTCAGCTTTGGCCTTGTGACCAAAGAATCAGAGGCAAGAGTCTGGCCGGTGATATTTGGCAGGTAACATGACCGAGCACTGACAAGTCATCGGGTGGCATGAGTCACGAGAGCACATGACAGGGCCTAATTGACAGGCGCTGGCACCTCGGGCTTCGCCATTGGGGTAGAATGGTCAAATCGGAATCCAGCCCAGCAATATCCATCCGTGTCCGGAGTTAGACACCCTGCCTCTAGCGCCAAGCATACACGTTCGTATACTACGGATAGTGCGGGGATATGTATTTACAGGATTTATGATAATTCGCATGATGGAGTATCTTAGACTGCATGCTAAAGAGTGTGTGGTATAATAGAAACCAAAATAAAGGGCTACTGATTTACTGAGGGACAAAGGGCATGAACACGAACGAGAGTCAGCAATGAGAGCCGCTTTCTCCTGCTCTCAAAGGCGGAAGTTGTCACCTCCCCTCCCCCATTTTTGTCCCAAATATACTAATTAGTATACATTCAATTAATACCAGATTATATGATAGACCGTCCGCTGTAAATATAAAGCCCGGCTTTAACACAAGAGTTATGTACGAACGTGCCTGCGTGACCTAGTCGCAGCTTTTCTCACTCGTGATTCTAGAGTCCGGGAAGGCTGCTTTCCAAGGACACTCACCCACCTCGAAGGCGAAGCCAGTGTGGACAGCGCCTGCCACACGGGCCACGTCATGTGGACTTGTGACGTCAGCCAATCCGATGGTGAGTCAGTACAAGGCCATGCCACTGGGAGATATGGCAGTAATTGAATTACAGCAATAACATTACTGTAATTTGATTACTTTTTCCGGTAAGTTGTAATGTAATAAATTACTTTTTTGGTTTGGAAATTTAGCAATGTAATGAATTGCGTTTTGGTAGTAATTTCGCATTACAAGTAATTAATTCCTTTCAAAATTACTTCTACTAAACTGCGCCACTACTCCTTCAATAGACAACAAAGCAGAGTGCCGCGAAAGCAGGAGCGACGTTGCGGCAAGCCGAAGCCAGCGTAAAGAATCGGCAAGAGGAGACGGAATTGAGCAGAACAGTGTTTCTGAGACCTCGTTTTTAACAGGGTCACTTAGTGTGGCTATCTCATGGCAACCGTTCTCCAAGCAATAGGATACAAGGCGTCAAGGGAATGCCGAAGGGAGAAGTGGTGCAAGAAGGCTGGTTGAAAACTAGTTGGGAGCGAGGCGCAGTGGCACTCCCTGTTGCTTTGGCTAGGGCACTGTGGTGACTGGGTACAGTCGTCACCATGGGGAAGGGTGGATTAGGGTTGGGGGAGATAGGCGGAAGGATCCATGGCGTGAGCCACCGTGGTTTGAGCATTACTGTGCAGTGAGCACAAGGTGCCAACGTGGATTCTTGGGACTGTGGAAACAATAAATAAGCTGGCGTCTTCGGGCCCTTCAAATGGCGGAGACAGCTCCGGGCCAGCATGACGCTGGGTTTGCCGGTCATTTTACGATCGTTCGACCATGCCTTTGCTTTTGTTGTAGTTGTCATTCTTTTTTTCTTATTGTTTTTGTAATGGCAAGTGGTGTAGGTAAGAGGGAAGGAATAGATCTTTGGGGCGGAATTTGGTGGGAAGACTAAAGAATTTGTGTGCTTCTCATCTGGAGATTCTTTTGTCTACTAGCTTGTTTTGCATAAATGGAAACTAGAAAGTAATTTAAAAGTAATTGAATTACTCAGAGAAGTAATTGTAATGTAATTTCATTACTTTTAAGGAGCAGTAATGAGTAATGTATTTAATTACTTTTCTGCGATTTTCGGCAGAGTAATTAGTAATGTAATTTCTTCCTTTTCAAAAGTAATTTTGCCATGCATGGTCACCGCCAGCCAAACACTGCCAGAACTATAAGTGTGATTGTTTGCTCGCAACGATGATGATGCCGATGGCGGTTTTTATATTAACACACCGCTGCCCATCTTCTAGTGCCACCAAGTGGCCGAATGTCTTGGCGCGTGGCTGAGCGTCGTCCTCGTCTGTCTCGAGCTTCGCTTGATTAAAAAAAGGCAGCTCGGTTGTTCTTCTGTTTGCTACGTGTGTTGGTGACATTTGGTGGAGGTGCTGGGTAAGATCCCATGTACGTTGCCCCCGAAGACGTCAATGACGCTGCCCATCGACGCTCAGACGCCACTCCCGTCCATAAAGCGAGCCGTCGCCTCCGAGGCCTACAACCTGAGTTCGAACCACTGACCACACCGCCGCGAGCCATGACATCTACGACGGGCAGCCAGACAAGTCAGCATTCCAGCAACGCCCCACCGTACGTCCTTCTCGCACCTCGATCACCGCCATCATTCCACGGTGACCGGTTCGAGGATGTCGAAGACTGGTTGGCCACTTTTGACCGTGTGGCCGCATTCAACCAATGGGACGACGAGCGGAAGCTAATGAATGTGCACTTCGCGCTGCAAGACTCGGCCAAGACGTGGTTTGAGAACCACAAGACGTCCTTTGCCAAGTGGGCCGTCTTTCGCCGTGATATTGCTCACAACGTTCAGCTCGAGTACGCGCAAAGAAAACGCAGAGATAGCAATCCGTTCGAGGTTTCAGCAGTCAAATGAGAGCGTGGCCATGTTTGTCGAGGACATGACGCGACTTTTCAATCGGACCGAGACTACCATGCCCGAGGCAACGAAAGTACGGCACCTCATGCGCGGGGTGAATGAACAGTTGTTCGCTGGCTTCATTCGTGAGCCTCCAAGAACTGTCGCAGATTTCGCAAGAGAAGCTACGAGCATGGAACGTTCACTGCAGGAATGCTGTACCCAATACGGCCGTCAGGCAAGCGTAGCGGCCACACCCTACTGCGCGTCCGTGCCAGCAGCTAGGGACGAGGCATTGCGGGAGCTTGTGAGGAGCATTGTTCGCGAACAACTGCACAACCTCCACTTGAATGCACCATCTGCAGTTAATTATTCTACGTTATTCGTGGTGAAATCCGGCGAGCGGTGCAGCCACCACCAGCACCACAACCAGAGCCATGCATTATGATGTATAGTGATGTCCTACGTCGACCTGCCCCCGAGCCACATTCATTCCGCCCCGTTGCCGGACCACCGCCTCACTACCTGTTGTTGAGCAGCAACAAGATCTACGCCCCGTCGAGCCGCAGCAAGACCAGCGTCCCGCCATCAGCAAGGCGCACTTGTGGTGCACACCCAACAGACGGCCGCTCTGTTATCACTGCGGTGAGCCTGGCCACATTCTACGCAATTGCCCATACCGGAGAATGGGCTTAAGAGGATTTCCACCGAACGCGCCTCGACCTCGCTATGGAGAAAGACCACAGGAAATTGAGGAATACCTGGCTGCTAACGAGATGCACCCGACGCCACCGCAACGCCAGCCGCGATCGTCATCCCCGAGGCGTTCTGCGTCACCCAGTCGATACTCCTCCTCTGGGCAATTCAGAGGAACGTCCCCTCACCGGGAAAACTAAACACGGCGACCTCCGGGGGTGAGGCCGCCGCTACGTCTCAGAATAAACAGCCTCAACCCGACGATTTGACGCGACGGCCCGAGCGGCGACGACCCGATCCGACGAACTTACCGACGTGCTGCGAACGCATTGTTTCCGGGGAAATTTCTGTAACCGCCGACAGTTGGGATGTGACCGCACTTGTGGATACCGGCGCCGATTTTTCCGTCATGAGCAGCCAGCTAGCAACGACACTCCGTAAGTTTCTGACGCCTTGGTCTGGGCCAATGATGCGCACTGCCGGTGGCCATGTCATGACGCCGATTGGCATGTGCACTTGCCGCATAGAGATCTGCGGTTTTACTTTCACTGGCACCTTTGCCGTATCAAAAGACTGCTGTAAAGGTCTGATTCTAGGCTTGGATTTTCTGCAAGAGTATGGTGCTGTTATAGACCTTCGGGAGCAGCTCACAGTATCGTTTTCAACCAAGCGAGCCGTTGATAGCAACACGGACTTCCGGAAAACGATGTTGCACGTCTCTGACGACCACATAACAATCCCTCCGAGAGCGAGCAAGTTCGTCACAGTCAAATATGATCACAGCACCGACACGCGTCGCATTGCCGAAGCTAACATGTCACTGCTTCTCAATCGACAAGTTTGTGTAGCTCGGGGCCTTGTCGAACTTGTCCGTGGGCAAGCCGAAGTGTTAGTGACAAACTTCACGTGTGAACCCCAAAATTTGACGGCGAACACGACGGTCGCTTGTTTTGAAGAACTTGGAGAATGGACAGGCCAGTACGCTTTATCCAACACGTCAGACCTCGACAATGCGACGTCTACAGCCATTCAGACCGATTTGAACCCACACCTCTTGCCCAGTCAGAAACGCTGCATAGGGAATCTTGTCAATTCGTTCCGCGATTGTTTTGCATCAACCTCCAAGGTCCGACAGACGCCACTAACGAAGCACCGAATTATAGTTGCCGATGACCAACGTCCACTGTGCCAGCGTCCTTACCGGGTGTCTTCAAAAGAACGTGACGCCATCCGCCGCCAAGTAACAGAAATGCTCCAGGACGACGTTATCCAGCCGTCGCCGAGCCCGTGGGCTTCGCCTGTCGTCCTTGTCGCGAAGAAGGATGGAACCTTGATGTTCTGCGTGGATTATAGGCGCCTCAACAACATCACGAAAAAGGAGGTGTACCCCCTGCCGCGCATAGACGACTCCCTCGATCGCCTTCGCCATGCCACTTACTTTTCGACACTTGACCTCCGCAGTGGATATTGGCAAATAGAGGTTGACGAGCGAGACTGTAAGAAGACCGTTTTTATTACGCCGGACGGTTTGTATGAGTTTAAAGTGCTTCCGTTTGGCCTGTGCTCGGCCCCTGCCACATTTCAACGAATGATGGACACCGTACTCTCTGGCCTGAAGTGGCAGTCATGCCTCGTATATCTCGACGACGTTGTAATTTTCTCGGACACGTTCGACGAGCACCTGAAACGTTTGCGCGCTGTTTTCGAGGCCATCCGATCTGCTGGTCTCTCTCTAAAACCCGAAAAATGCCACTTCGCTTTTAATGAGCTGAAATTTCTCGGCCACATTGTCAGCGCTCGAGGTGTTAGCCCAGACCCAGAAAAGACGGCCGCTGTCGTTTCATTCCCCAAACCAGAAGATAAACGAAGCTTGCGTCGATTTCTCGGCCTCTGCGCGTACTATCGTCGCTTTGTTCACAATTTCTCCAAGATCGCTGAGCCTCTGACCCGCCTGACAAAAGACGCCGAACCGTTCGTTTGGGGCCCCGACCAGGAACAAGCCTTCACGGAACTCAAGTCCCGTCTCCAATGTACCCCTATACTTGGCCACTTCGACGAAGAGGCTGACACGGAACTGCACACGGATGCCAGTAGCATTGGCCTCGGTGCGGTCCTTGTTCAGTGGCAGGACGGTGCAGAACGCGTCATTGCTTACGCCAATCGCAATTTGTCCCGTTCTGAAGTTAACTATTCAACTACGGAAAAAGGAGTGCCTCGCTGTTGTGTGGGCATTCATGAAATTTCGTCCGTACTTGTACGGTCGTCCGCTTCGTGTCGTGAGAGACCATCACTCACTGTGTTGGCTGGCAAACCTGAAAGATCCATCGGGTCGGCTTGCTCGATGGAACCTTCGGTTGCAAGAATTTGACGTTACTATCGTGCACAAGTCCGGCAAGAAACACAGTGATGCTGACTGTCTGTCCCGCGCCCCTACTCCCTGCCACACGGATGGCTGCGACGATGATACCGCTTCCCTCGGTGTTATCACGCCGTCCACGTCAGCCCGAAAGCAGCGGGCCGATTCTGAACTTTTGCCCCTCATCGAATACCTAGAAGGAACCGTGTCATCTCCTCAGCTCTTCAGGCGCGGACTGTCGTCATTTTGCTTGCGCGATGGTGTGCTCTACAAGATGAACTACGGTCCAACAGAAACTGTTTATCTGCTAGTAGTACCCACCACGCTTCATGACGAAGATCTTCGTGCGTGCCACGACGACCTTTCTTCCGGCCATCTCGGTTTTTCTCGCACATTGGCACGGATACGCCGAAAGTACTACTGGCCCAGGCTAGCTGCTGTTGTGCACCGCTACGTCCGTACCTGCCGTGCGTGCCAGCGGCGGAAGACACCGCCCATTAAACCAGCTGGCCTCCTGCAGCCTATCGATCCCCCGAAATTCCCATTTCAACAGGTAGGCATGGACTTACTGGGCCCATTCCCAAAGTCCTCAATAGGTAACAGGTATATAGTGGTTGCCACTGACTACCTCAGCCGCTACTGTCAGACCAAGGCCATTCATTCCCCGTGGTACCGCAGAGGAAGTTGCTCATTTCTTCATTCATAACAATGTACTCCGTCACGGCGCCCCAACAGTCGTCTTAACTGACAGGGGAACCTCGTTTACGTCGGCACTCACGAGAGGGTCCTTCGACTCAGTGCACCATCCACCGCAAAACAACTGCCTATCATCCTCAAACTAATGGACTAACTGAGCGGCTTAACAAAACAATTGGCGATATGATTTCTATGTATGTAGACGACGATCACGGGAACTGGGACCGAATTCTGCCGTACATCACGTTCGCATACAACACTGCGCTTCAGGAAACCACATGCTTCACTCCATTTCATTTGGTCCATGGACGCGAACCTTTGACTATGCTGGATGCCATGCTTCTTCCGGATTCTGCTCCCTCTACTGTCGTGGGGGCTGAACAATTTATTCGTGACCGCAGAAGCCGCACGCCAACTTGCCCGACAGCGAATTCGACACCAACAAGTACACGACGCCCAGAGCTACAACCTGCGACACCGAGAGGTGACTTACACACCCGGCGATCAAGTCTGGGTTTGGAGCCCAATACGGTTGCGAGGGCGCTCTGAAAAGCTCCTGCGCCGTTACTTTGGACCCTACGAGGTGCTCCGTCGCCTCAGCGCGGTGAACTACGAGGTGTTACCACAAGGCACTGTCCGCTCCTCTCGGCATCCGAAGTCTGAAATAGTTCACGTGGCCAGAATGAAGTCTTATTACAATCGTTAAACAATTTTAGGGTCCAAACCAGAGCCAGAGACTCCCGTATAACTTGACCTGCTCTTCTATTGTTCCCTTACGTTTGCGGCATCGGGTCGATGCCTCTTGGAAGGGGGGCAATGACACACCGCTGCCCATCTTCTAGTGCCACCAAGTGGCCGAATGTCTTGGCGCGTGGCTGAGCGTCGTCTTCGTCTGTCTCGAGCTTCGCTTGATTAAAAAAAGGCAGCTCGGTTGTTCTTCTGTTTGCTACGTGTGTTGGTGACAATATGCAGCGGGACCATTAATATAATCTAGTTAATAAGAATAAATGTACGGGGAGACAATTAAGCTACGCCTTTAATGGTATGACAAAGCACGCCCATAGAAAACTGCATCTCATGACCGCAGTTGTTAAAGACAATTTTATTGCGAAAGCAATACTACGACGGCCAAAACGAGACCTCGGGTGGCCGCAGCTGAGCCGTGAGAGACGTAGCTAAAGTCTCCTAAAAAAGAAAAATCAGCCTGCCTTGACATTTGAATTCACGTTACCCCTATGCCACAGGAAGGAGCTGCCAACTCGGGTCGCTCCTTTCATATGAGAGGGTATTGTCAGAATCAGCCTGCCAGAACCGTTTGCATTCTCGTTACCCGTACGACGCACAGGCACGTCCATATACGGCTTCGTTGAAGCGTGATTTTATATGTGGGCTGGTAGCTTACGCTCTCGCGTCATACCCATAAGGGATGAGCTTAAGTATCCCCAATAATGTAGCACGTTACACTGGTAGGGCGTGGTAGGGGAATATCGTAGCAGGCAAATTAAGCTTCCGTCGTTGCTTTCGCAATTCAACTCAGGTTAAGCAGAGCTAAACGGCAACAAATATTTTGGACTGTCACGTTAATGCGTAAAGGCAGTATGCCTTACCGGCTCCATGCTTTCGCCGTGTGTACGCAACAGTCCATAGAGCAATACAGTGACACCCGAGGAGAAAATTTTATGTTTATACAGAGGCAGTATATAAACAGCGCTGTGAACAACTATCGTAAATTGCGAAAGTTAAAGGGTAACTATACTGCATGATAAAATGAAACATACTATGTATTTCTCGCACTGCGTCAAGTAATGTTTTTCTTTTTTTTATCAGAACGTAAATACGCGCGAAGTACTCGCACACATTACGTCCGGCATCCTCAAATTTGTGACTATTTTGAACTGCGGCATCTGTCCATTGCAGAAAGAACGGCTGCACTAGACGTTTCCGACGAAAGCAACGACAAGCAAGATCTTGACTCCCTGAAAATATCAGCAGAAATAAACAATAAACGAGTGTTGAACATCGGGTCTATGAATGCTTGGTACGTAATATTCGTGAAAAGTGCTAATTGTCCCTTCGGAAGCATGCTGAGACTGGTGGCTACACTGTAGTCCTCTGTGCGAGTTGAGCTGCACACTTTAGTGTGTACTGGTACGCTAGATCATTAAGGGAAGCTTATTGGAGGCGCCCGAGACTGAATCTTCCACCATTCCGCGATGCACAAAACAATCGGCGCAGGTTAGATACAGAATAAGGGCTTTAATCTGGGCTGAATAGTTCATTGCCATTAGCCGAAAACGCAGCGCGAAATATCTTGCAGAATAAGGTCCACAACCTCAGTTTTGTTTTGCTAAGCAAAGTTGTAACTGATGCTGATGTTACCGAAATGTGTAGCGTGCGGCAGCCGAGCGGCCTGCACCAAAGCAAAAAGCGAAGGCCGGTGCAGGACAAGGAATGCGGGTTTATTTGTGTGATGGACAAATGTCCCGTCATTCACTTGACGCTTTTGCATTACTTCCTCCCAATGTCGTGACCTGCATTCATTAGCGTGTTTGACGGAAATCGTGGGATTTATATCGTTTTGGTGGTTTTCGGGCGCGCTGACTTCTGCGCAGTGTTGGTTTAGGGTAGGAAGGCGCTTCAGCTTCCGCCTGAGGTTGGCCGTTGTGTGCAGCTGACAGTTGTAATTCCTCCCCGTTTGGTGGTGGCGGAGCCGGGCTTACTGCATCATTGCGAACTGCCGGTACTGCCGGTACTGCCGGGTCCGCCTCCTTCTGCGCCTCCTGCGGTGGAGAGGGGGTCTCCGCCCAAGTGTCCAGTCCTGTATACGGGAAACAGCTGCACGATCGCCAATGGTCAACCTGAACGCGCAGAACTGTTTTCTGCGTCTCTACGAGATAGGTCACAAGGCTAAATAGCTGCTTTATACGCTCTTCTGCCCATGACACCTTCTCTTGCCTAACAGTCTTCACGTATACCCAGTCTCCTTCCTTAAATGAACGAAAAGTTGGTCATGTTGCTGTTTTAGCACTTCGTGCTTACTCTGCATGTCATCCCGAAATGATGGCTTTATTAATGACAGTTTAGTGCGCGGATTTTGTTTCAAGAACCGTTCAGCCGGACGCTTCCCTGTTGCCGTGTTAGGGGTTGTCCTGTACGCCTGCAAGAAGTGGTTCAGTCTCTCCCGCAGTGATCTGCTGTTACATCCCTTCAGAAGCTGCTTGTGAAGACTTCTTTCTAGAGTTTAGACCGACCTATCGGCAGCCCCGTGGACTGCGGATGCTATGGAAGGCTGTACGTGTGTCGGATACCAGAGGCATCCAGGAAGGCCTGGAATTCCTGCACTGAAAACTGGGGGTTATTATTGGAAACCGGTTGCAGAAAACAGACTCCGCAAACGCTCGATAGTCTTCGCCGCTGTAGTAGAGTGCATAGGAAACAGTTCGATTCACTTTGAGATCGAGTCTACGCACAATGGAAATGTCATTTTTTCAAAGTCAACAAGTCCAGATGCACTCGCTGTCAGCAGCGGGCGGGAAACGGTCATGGCTCGAAGAGAGAACGGGGAACGCTATTTTGCATTTGTTGGCGAATACTACACGTTTCTAGCGTGCTTTCGATGTCTGCGTGTAGCCCTGGCCGCCAGAGCAGGCTACGTGCGAGCATCTTCATGCGTGACGCCCCGACGTGTTCCGCGTGCAACAGATCCAACACTACATTTTTCAGCTTTGTCGGCACAACAACACGACTGCCCCGTGTGACATATCCCGCTTCCAGGGACATCTTCGCTCATCTGTTATAGTAGGGCACAAGTTGAGCATCTTTCATTTGTGCTGGCCATCCTTGCAGCATATATCGGTAGACTCTTCCGAGTGTGCCGTCCTACTTGCTATCTTTAGCAACGTCCTTAGCCGTTAGTGGCGTAGTTTCAAAATATCGAGCGCATGCGACTCGTACACATTGTTCTCGCTTGCAACAGGCAGTCTGGACAGCGCTCCGCACTTCCATTTGAGATCCTTACCAATATCTCAATTCGTAGCGATAAGAAGCCAGGATTAGCACCCATCATTGCATTCGAGCAGCCGCCAAAGATGGGACCTGCTTCCGTGACCCTAAGATGCCTAGTAACGGTTGATAATCCGTGAACAACGTGGATGACCTCCCATAAAGGGAGCAATGAAACTTCTTGAGAGCAAAGATTATTGCAAGCGCTTCTCGTTTGCTCTGAGCATATCCACGCTCAGCTTCTGATGGCGTCCTGGAAGCAAAAGCGACAGACGTTTTTAGCCCACTTTGAAGAATGTGAACAAGAACCGCGCCGAACCCATACTGCGACGCATCACAGCTTAGAGCCAAGTGTTGTTTTGGATTGTAGTAAGTACCGGACTCGTCGTGTGCAAGTTCTTTGTTTTTCAAAACGCGCGAGCACACTCGCCTCTCCCTTCCCAACGCTTGCCCTTCTTCAGGAGCTCGTAAAGCGGCGCAGCCACATTCGCCAAGTTCGATAAGTCTTCGGAGTAGAATGGTACAATTCCCAGGAAGGACTTCAGTTCGGTGCCATTAGTAGGCTCTGGTACAGCTATGTTTAACTTGCTTTCGATACCAGTGGTTTTATTCCATCCGTTGAAATTATGTGATCGAGATAGCGGACTTCAGTGCAAAAAGAGCTTGCATTTTTCCACGCGCAGAGACCCATTATGCTCCTGCAACCTTGTCAAAACCTCTTCGATTATTTGTCGGTATTCATTCACACTTGAACCTCCGATGATGACATCATCAATATAACAACCCACTTGAGGGGTAATTTTTGGAAGACCTTCCAAGAGCGACTGTAATATGGCAGGAGCACTTGCAATGCCATAAGGGAGCCGCTGATAATGGTAAAGGCCGTGGTGGGTTCAAATCGTCTTCGCACCTTTAAGTTCCACTTGCTGGTAGGCGACAGCAAGGTCTAGAACGCAGAATATTTTCGAGCCTACCAATGTTGTGATCAAATCTTCTAGCAAGGGAAGAAGGTAATACTCAGTCAGCAGCACAGGGTTCGTGACCTTGTAGTCAACGCACAACCGCAATTTTGCTCCTCTATCATTCGGTTCCACAAACAAAGGAGTCGCCCAGTCGCTTCTGGCAGCACTTTTCAGTTCCCCTGCCCGTTCCAAGGCATCTAGCTCCTAGGAAACGGCTTGCTTCAAAGCAAAAGGCACGGGACGGGCCTTGCAAAATACTGGCTCACTGTTTGGCTTCAAGAGGATCTGATTTTGTAGCCCGTTATCAACCCCATCTGCAGTGAAAGCAAAGCTTCAAACTTCTCAAGTTCTTACATGGCGTCGTCTTGCTGTATGATTTGAACTTCCTGCCGTTTAATTTCAGCTTCCTCAGCCTGTAGCGGCCAAGCAGACACGGCAACACATTCCCACCGTCATCTAATATCAGAACAGGTAAAACGTCAGTTCGATTAGCATGCTCCACCCGCATATTCGCCAATCCTACGACCTGCACTAGTTCTCCTATGTATCGTCCTTAACGGAACAGTAGCCGTCGTTACTGTCAGATGGGGAAACTTGCGATGAAAATGTGACTTTGTCATGACGGTGCCTATTTAGATCCGTACGGCCTGTGCTTCTATCAGAACTGTGATATAGTATGCAGAAACATTTTTGTCATGCTGTATATTTCTTGCTCTTCGTCTTACTCGTTGGCCAGGCTATTCATCGCATTCAGTGTCTTCGTTTTGCCTGTGCGCTGCCTCCACTTTGATCTCAAGGGACCTTGCTCGCCGTGGTCATGACAGTTGTACTTGCGATATCGGCAGTTATTGGCCGCATGGCTTTTACCGCAACGGAAGCACTCTACGGGCTCAGTCTTGCTTCGATAGTGGTCCTTAGCACGGTCGCCTTGGCTCAGAACATCAACTTCTAGTCATCAGCGCCTTTGTAATATACCTAGGAGCTCCTTTAGCTTCACCTGTTCTGGACAGAAGCTATAGTTCACTTTTTAAAGGAATTTTGCGCGCTTCTTCGAATGACAGTTTTTACGCTGCAAACACCTCACTCTGAGCGTCAACTCAGCGTAGCCCGGCGGCTAGCATGTCTCTAAGCGCTTCGTCGAGAAATCCGCCAAACTTGCACCATCGGTCAGGTGCTTCAGCTGCCCAATGAATTCGGCTGCACTCTCTTGCTCAAGTTCAATCTTCCGTTAAATCAGCACATTTACGCAATCACGGCCTTTCGGGAACCGTAGTGAGTTTTCGGCAGCGTCGTGACCTCGTCATAAGTTTGCTGGCTGGGGAGTTCGGAACAACAGGTTCCTCAATACTTCATACACTCGAGGTCCTACTACAGTCAGGAATGCAGCTTGCTTCTTGCCTTCAGCCACATCATTTGCCAAGACGTAAAGCTCAAATATTTTCCCTCCTTCTCCGCTGCAGCACCCGCAAGGCAGTCGTCTTCAGCAGGAGCCGAAGAAAGTAGCCATCCTTTTCGGTCCCAACCTCGTCTCCACTGAAATGTCGTAGCGTGGGCAGCCGAGCGACCGCACCAAAGAAACAGCGAAGGGTGTTGCAGTACAAGGAATGACGCTTCTTTTGAGAGGCAGTGATCGCTTATCCACTGCTGGTATCAGTGCGCGTGATGACCAAGCGACGCGTAATGCACTTGACACTATCGCAGTTGCATAATGGTACCATAATGCCCCTAGTTTCGTGGGTGTTCTGCGGTTTCGAGGCAACCGGCTCGGTAAAGACAGTGCGCTCCTAAAAATGAAGCGATTCAGTTACGACAAAGTACTTACGCCAATCCATGACAGAAGGAAGAACAGCGGAAATTGGTTCGTCGCACAAGAACTGTTCTTCAGATCTGCCACTTTACCTTCTTTTTTTTTCCCCCGGCGATCCGCACGCGCGGCTCGACCCTATCCGCACAAATAGGCATGCATGAAAAGACAAACGTTGCGATGAGCCAAAATATCTGAAGATACAATGATGTCTTTCGCGGAGGTCGAGTTATAAGTCTGCCCAAAGTATTACGGCGTTGAAATTATTGAGCTTATTTAGCCTCCGTATATTTGGCTAGCTTTGCGAGAGTAATCGTCCAGTTAATACTCGCATAGGTAAAGCGCGCCTTCTTCTCTTCACATAGGTAGTTTACCGTCTCGCGGCGCGCGGTCGGCCGTCGTTGCCCTAGCCGAAGCTGGGGCTCGCCGAGCGCCTATGCCTTCCAGCGCAGGGTCCGACGCGATGGAAACACCGCTAAGAAGCCCGAGCCCGAGGTCGCCCTGCAGATCCTCGTCCCCGCCACCGGTGTCGGCTCTTACTCCGCCGCCAGCACAGCCGCGTAGGGCGACGAGCAAGCCGTCCTTCTGTTTCCTGCCCTGTTCCCTCTCCGATTTGCTGTCGGCCCGCTCGACATCCACACCACCGCCCAGACGGTGCGAGACCGCGACCCAGGTGTCGTGCAGTAGCCGGAAGTAAGGCGAATTTCTTTGCATCCGCGTTTCGTTTTTCTTTTCGCCTCTACTCCCTTCTATATAGGAGCAATAAAGGCTGAGTCGGTTTGAGGCGTTTAACCCAATGTGCCTGAGGGCCATCATGATGTCCTCGATTAAGGCACTTTTTACGACGACCCAATATTCTCGCTGCACTCAGAACGACAGCCGAGACTGCATTGGAGAGCATGGACAAAAAGACTACGCATGTTACGTGCGGCTGATAGAGTACAGGTGCCTTCTGGCTCTTGAGCTCCGAAGGTGGTCAAATGCCACGTCCAAAGGAATCGCTTACACGTGGTTAAAATATACAATGCCACTTTCATGCGCTAAAGGTGTTCCGAATTAAGACGCGTTTGTAACGTTCTGCTACTGTACCTTATCCCAGTGTTTAATCAGTTTCGTTATTTCTTGGTTGCCTGTGGTGCAGGCAGCTGAAGGCGGTCGAATCAGCGCCGCGGCTGCCATTCCAGAGCTACTGTGCGCGGTGCTGGGAGCCGGACGCGTGGTCACGAAGCACGCAGACCGACCTGCCCGCCGAAAGTAGCACCCAAACTGAACCGGTCGCCTTTCTCTACAATGAACAACTGATGCAAGAGTAGGCTCCACGTGCGCTTGCGCACTGCTTTCATTAGTTATGTCTGGTCAACACCTATCAGATGCTCTGTGAATGGATTCTAAGAACGTGGAGACTGGTTTTTTTTTCACGATATGCCAACACGACGGCACCCAAATTATCTTCGATCACGTTGCCGAGAAACTCAGTTGTGTGCCAGTGATTTTTCTAATTTCACGTTGATGGATCCCTCAGAGGCCTCATAAGAACACGGCTGAGGCTCCGAACCTCACAGGGGCTCATCCAGCAGCGAACCTCTGAATGTAGGAGACCAAATGTTTAGTGTTCGCTGTTGAAGTTTAGATAGGCGAATTGCGGTTGTCACTTACTACGAGGTGCATAGGGGCGGTATTCAAGAAGAGGTAAGCTTTTCTTTGGAAATTATGCGCAAGGCGGCAAGAGAAAAAGAGACAGAGAGGGCTTAAGCTGCAATGGTGATTACAGAGTGCTGCTAGATATTTATGTATGAGGCAGTCAAAATGAAAGATAATTACCAGTGCCAACACAGTATATTTTAACGTCAACACCAATGCATGGATTAATTTAGTGCCACGTTCAGCATTGTACACTCTTCGACCCACACTGCTCGGCCCACTAATAGATTCGTTTCTTTCTCCCTCGGAACGCGGACCTGTCGCTACTGTTGGGGTATCTCACTTTTTATCCACGGTTCAGCGAGGATCCCCTGCACTCGTTCCAGCGGCTCCTGGATGCACGGTTCTACATCAGCCCTTTCTTCTTGACCGTAGCAGCGACAGGCCTCTTCGTGTTCATCTTGGTCACCGTCGCCACCGTTCTGGGAACAGGTATTGGTGGCGTTGTAAACCGGGTCTGCCAAACATTTTCTCAGAATCGTGCGTAATACTTGTGACTGCACGTATATACACGGCAGGGACCGCCGGGCTACACTAAGAATACGTCGAATGCAGATTTACGGGACATGCACTCTAGGAGGTGGAGTAGGGGTTGTGGGCAGTTTTTTTTTTTCTTTTGCCAGAAAATTGAGTTCGGTATGTTCAGTGAGAGTATATGGAGAAGCCCTAGAGTAGAAGTCTCAGTGTTTTCGGCCGCTTTTTTTTTTTTTTTTTTTCGTGTACTTGGAAGCATCAGTGCAAGAGTGTCAGCGTTTTGCTCCCAGCAAACAGCGGTCGCCGCGGTTCAAATCGAACTCATGAGCGCGACATTTTGAAGTTGCCACATATGTCTCTGCTCTGTGGCAGCCCATTAGTGTTCATTACCTCTACGGGTTCATTAGCTCTGAGCGGATGAGAGAGACTTGGTTCAGATCTGCTAGCGTTTATAGCGCACACTAGCAAGAAGGCAGATGTCCTTGTGATAACTAAAGACTCAGCCCACCCCACCTAATTCCTAGACTGCGGCCGTCAGCCATTATTTCCTCTGCAATGAAGGCATCATTCAATCTTTGTTCATTAACTTTTACGGGAAACTCTACTCCTGACGTGGGGACTGCGCACATCTTAGGAGCGGGTCGCTACTGCAGACAGGCATTTATCGGATGAATATAGAGGGCATTTCGGAATGGCCTAGCTATCCTGTGTCCACCTGTACATGGCGGAGCCGCTGTAACTATATCTCCAGTGGGACTGCAATAGACTTATAATACAAAAAGCAGTTTGAGGTACGCTAATAAAAATTTCTGAGAACAGCAGGGGGTTAGCACGCCGTTTCGTTTCTTTTTCTAATAAAGAATTTTTTGATATGCTACCATTGTACGCCCGTGCCGTAGTGACAAGCTTTAGCGAAAGGCCGTCGTGCTCTTATAATACCTTCTTAATATAATTATTTTTGCTACCATACTCCTACCCTGTACTGTGTCCCTATCGCATCGGTCTCTTACTGCCCCTTTTTTTGTTTCCGCCACAGCTGCTCAGGTGACTCCAAGCGCGATGGCAGATGCACGGCGGGAACAAATATTTTCCTTTCTTTTGAGATGTTTCTTAGTAACCATTTGAAAATGATCATACTTTTCGGAGGTAATCTCAGCGTTAATTTGCCACTTAGAAAGCAAACTTGCCTACTAAAAGATCATAACAAAAACAAATGGTGAGATATCCTTAGCAAAGCTTTGCTTCATAGCGAAGCGGCGAATCTATCTTTTTTCTCACTCTCAACACAGGCCAGAAAGCTGAAAAAGCGGAGCTTCTTTCCGACGCGTTCGAAAAAGATCAGCCAGCGGTTGCAGCGGCGGCACGTGAAAACTTCCAAGCCATCAGCATCCCAGCAACAAGTGGAGGTAAAGTTCATTTATTCCTTACCATAATGGGTAGGACAGACCTTCTTCTCCCCCTGTGAATTCAAAAGAAGAAAAAAAAATTGTCAAATCTATTCTGTGCTTCTGTGTTCAGTGTCACAACTTGTTATTCTAATTTACCAGCTAAATTTATTCATGCATGTTGTAGTCGTCTCCTTTTACGCCCCTGTGCGAGGACGAATAGTCCTGGTTTTTGATTGCTCGCATTTTTTTTTATATTCTCATAAAAACAAGCGAAGTACCGGAGGTTGGCGATTAGTGACGAATTACTTCCATGCCACCTTCGGGTTTTCAAATTATTTTGATCTTTTCAGGAATGAGACAGCAAATTCTGCAGGTATAAAAGCATTTCAGGAAAGATAGGATTACGATGAGGCCCTCTGTTTTGGTACCATTGCGAATGAAGGGTCCCTGCTAGTGCTATAAGCAGCCCTCTTCTTGTGCCTTTCTGAGTATTACGAACTCATAATCCACGTGGACGGATGGCTGCTTCCTAACGGGAGCATGAAAACCAAAGCAGTAAACATAGCGAGCCGGTGTCCACCATTTACGTTTGTTCGCTTACAGATGCGTGGCTTATATACCTCGGTCACACGGCCAATCTCAGCGCCCATTGAGTGAATGGCCATTGGAATTTTCGAGGGTCAACGAGATGCACCAAAGCCACACGGCACGTTTAACGACTATTGAGTAGTGAGCGTGTCATTCGAGAGAGGGCGCCACGGGTAATAACACCCAGCAAAATAATGAAGTGAATCAGGATAAAAAGAGGCAGATATAGCACTAACAGCTATTAATAAATGAAATTTAGATCAGAGAATGGTATTGAAATACCTCACAACACGGCATAACCCACAGGGAAGCAAGAGCGGAACGACGACGAACGATGTGCAATCGCCGCATTCATTTTGCGCCAGCGATGCTGCCACAGCTCGGCAGTCTTCGCTGCATTCGTAGTTGCTGTCGTTAGGAGCAGATATGGGGCTAGCTCTTCTTGGTCTCGGTTTTCGCAAAGCGTTGTAAAGGCCGAATATGAGCGAAACACTGCAGCATGCCGCACTGCCATAGAACAGCACCTAGACAGCGTAGAGCAGCGTCAGTTTGTTTATAACTGAATGCCGTACATTCTCTAGAGCGATCACTGACTTATGTAAAACTAGTTGGTCAACTGTTTAATGTAGCCTAAATAATTTATTCCAGAAGACGTTTTGTTTCTTTTAAGTTTATGTATTGTTCTTCACCCTAAAGTGAATGCGGGGCTGCTCCCAATGTTCCTCGGCTAATTCATCGACAGCACTGTCATACTGAAAACTTTTATAATGTCTGTCAGCCTGATTTCGAAGAGTTACGAAATAATCACCTCATGACGCACAATGTTCCTCTAAAAAAAAAAAATGTTACGGCCTAACTTAGGTTTAATGTAATAATGAAGTTCTCACAAGTGGTTTGATAGTCTTAATATTGAGTAAAAGAGTGGGGCTTATTTTGGTCGGCTAAGTGCAAAGATCACCGCGACTCCAAAATGTGAACCCGGCTGCAAGATCAGGAAAAGAAGAGGGCAGCGCAGTCACAAATCAGTGCTAAAACATTTTTTAATGTTTGCTTTCGCACCTTCCTAAAGTGTGACAACCTTTACCATGCGGAAGTTTAATTGTAGCTTTCTATTTTCTTAGGACAGCCTAGAAAAACACTCCGAGATAAGGTAAACGCGATACGGCGATTGCACCGAGCCGCGCCACGCCGTCGCCTCCTTCTCGACTTTTTGGCATTGTTTCCGATAAATTACTGCCGCATCGGTGGCGCAGAGAAAGTTGAGGTTTTCCTGCCTGCCGACTATAGGCAAAGGGCATTCGCTATAAGCCGCCGCGATCGCCTAGCAAGCCAGCGCCACACCGCGCAGCAGCGGGGAGAGTATTGTAGGATCGCTCCGTCGCACTGCAGCTGGCTTGGGAGGCTGGGTAGCGTATCGTGAAATCGAAGACATCACAAAAGAAAGCATGCGAGCAAATGGCTGTTCCGGCCGCAATTTATGCCTTAGGTGTTTTAATTACCAGTTCTTTTATTTTGTAGTGGCAATTTAAAAGTTGGGCGCGCTTTTATGAAGGGCGCGCGTATATTAAGTGAAGGAGGTGGTGTCCGTCCGGCTCCTAAGGAAACAGCGAATTGCACGATTATGAACGCGCAGCCGCATCTCCTCTTAAAAGCACCTGTAATAAATGGACTTAGAGTTTTGGCTGCTTTTAAATAGTTTTCGCGTGGCTAGTACGGCTGGCGCCGTGATGCGTATCAGTTGTCATATCGTATGGCGACGCGGCATAATTTCGATGCGGCTAGGGCGCGGTACCCGAACTCCCTATGCATGGTCGCCTGAACACATTTTAAACAGCGATTTCGGCTAAAGCTTGTCTGAATGAAACTTCAATTATGTCTTTGTTTAGTCGGAAACTCTGGGATGGTACCATTGCGAAAACGGAATCATGCTGTGCCGAGTATCTAGCTGCAAAAGCCGTCATGCCGTAGTTTTTAGCATATTTATAGCACGAGAACTATAAGAGTACGTGAGGACACCACAGTACTCTCGGTGTCCGGAGGCTGAGTGCAGGACAGCAAGAACACAAAAATGGTACAATTTTAACATAGTTAAACTGATTCGGTGGCACGGGCGAAAGCTTTTCGACAGGGATGAAAGTTGATGTAGACGACGACATGCAATGAACAGCGCGAGAGTATGTTGCACTCTGGATGTGGGGTGACAGGATGCGGTGATAGCTACAGGACTTCGCAGGATCCGCTTTCCACGAGAAATTACTGGATTGGAATCCACCCATTTCCGACAACCTTTTCCTTCTATGCTCGGCAGAGGCTTCAAGCAAAATTTGAGGTTGGATTTGACCATGTTAAATTTAGTCTGGTGTACTAGATATATGTGAACATGGTGGAGCTGTTGCGCTACTTCAATACACGAAATTTCGATGACAAATCAGCAAGTCTGGCGTGTTTACGCTGGTAAAGAAACTGTTCATCGGATGAATTGTTGGACATATCAGGACATTGGCATGTAAATGAAAAAAAAAAAAAAAAGCAGCTGCTAGTTCACACCTGGCTAAGGTGAAATGAAATATTATAAGTTGACGCACAGCTGATTCCAACTGAATTAAGCTATAATAAGCTTCCTTCACACGTTGCCACCACTGAAGATATTTTCACCTTGGAGGAGACGGGTGATAATCCTTTGGGGCAACCTAAACAAATAAGCATGAATATTTGGAAAAACTTAGTAAACTATACCTTTTTTCGCACTCTCCCAGCGTACCATAAAAGTTTGCCAGCTGTTAATTTAGAACACGTACGACGGGCTGAGTAGCACGCTTCAGGTAAAATCTGGTTCTGCAGCAGTCTCCTTTGTGCCGTTGTTTCTGAAATTGGCATATATTTGCAATCGAATGGGAACGAACTACAGCAGGCACAACAAATGTATTTGAGATGGTAGGCATATAACGAGGCAGACATTCTGGATTATTTTTTTTTCTAGAAAGTTTTTAATATTATATAGCGATCACCTAGTAATTGGTACGAGTGTCGGTTTTATAACACGTAGGAATGGCCGCTTAATTCGCCTTCGAAACGAAAACAAAATGCTTGCTCTCCCTATTCTCTACTGCGTAAGCTCCATAGATAGCACTCATCCCCGGTAACCGGAAAGCGCTGTATCCAGCCTGAGGCAACGTTTGCCACAAGATAAGCCGCAATCAAACGACTAGTGTAAGACGTCAAACAGGGCTGATGGAGAAATATTATATGTACGTGCCTTGCGGAATCGGCAACGCAACAGTTTATCTTTAAAATCGGCTCTCTTTGCAAACTGAGAATGCAGCAGCACCTTCGCAGAAAACGCATTGCAGATGTCTCCCACGCGCGGCCGGCTAGCGTATCCTGCAACACGTGCGCCCCTCGTCGCGAGCGGCGCTCCCGTGGGCGCCGGAGTTACGTTCACCCACCTCTACTGTCGCGCTATCCTTCACGTCGCGTTCTTTACTTTTGCTTTTTTCTTTTTTTTTTATGGGCGGACAAACTTAGTATCTTTTTTTCCTTTCTCCGAATTTGCGGTACCGTCTTGTAAGACTTCGTCAACATAGATGCAAAAACGTAGGTCATATCGAAGCTGATTCCATGGGAGTCCATCCTAACTTATATAAGTTATGTACATGCAATACCTATAAGAATTCATGCTAGCCGTTTAGGCATTTGTTTTCTCTGGTCTCACCTTAGAGAGCATTCTGATTCAATAAAGATTTCAAGGAGATTCTTTGCAAGGTCTTATTTATTACGTAGGCTGTGATAGCGGCTAGCTTTCCTTTCAGATCACCCTTGACTGAACATCTTGAATTAGTGCAGCATGTAAAATACGGATACGTTCAATAGATCGTATACCCTGAAAATTCCCGCTTCTATCCTTCATAAATAATGACGAGTAGAAAATATAAAACGATGCAGCGAAATTTGCAAAGCTTTGCCTACCTATTGCATTCAATAACCGTCAAAAAAAAAAATGTTTGGTTCTAATGAAGACAATTTTTGATCATGGCATAGAACATCACTGAATATCACTCCCATCTGCTTTCTATGAAGCAAATTTATTTCAATGTTTATTCAATTCCAGCATGAAGTCATTGATCTTGCCAAACTCTCCATCATAATGTTCAGTCCATGGTGGCTAGCCAACTGGTGTACTCTTCGGCTGAAATTGCTTTAGTGTATTAAGAAAACTTTTATTCCCATATACGAGTATATTGTAACTTGTTATCGAAAGCTTTAAGCGAACGAAAGAGAGCGGCAACTGCTTTTGTCTATCACTTAGTGTGACAACACTCACCGGAATTATACTCGATGCAAGAAAGAATGGTGCATAACAAACTGAGACGAAAACGATGCTCCACTATGGTTGCAGCCCGTGTTACTGCAGTTCAGCTGGCTACTCCAAAGCTTACGGCTAGAACTCGCAGAGCCTCGCGGAGAGCGTCAGTGAAGGATCATGAGGCTACTCGGACGTTGCGCCGTCGTCCTCGGAAGGATGTGCGCGGCACGTCCTTAAAAGCGAAAACAACGCCAAATGCGCGGAGAAGGACAAAGGGCTCGTCCTTGAGAAGGAAAATTCCAGCTGTGCGGAGGAGGACAAGGGGCGCATCCTTCAGAGCAAAAGCGACTCCAACTACGCTGAGGAGCACAGTAGCCTCTCCGGCTCCCGCGGCCCGACGCCCAAGTATGTGCTCATGTCTGGATGCTGATCGACCTGCTCATGAACTCTCGATGTAATATTAATGGGACCTAAACAATATGAGTGCACTTCTTTATGCATGAGTTTCTGCTTATGGTTGCCTAAGATCATAGTCTTTGGAGCGCAACGCTGAAAGCGCGGTCCGCATCTCGCTCTGATCAGCTCGTGGGTCGAGGGTTTCCTTGTCGTTCTTGGTCTCGTGTATGGATAACGCAGCTGATGATGGTAACCGGCTACTGTGCTAATGACAACAGAGTGATTGGCAGCAGCAGCCTCTGGCCACTCGAAGCCTTACGCGGGGGGGGGGGGGGGGGGGGGGTGTTGCTGCACCTCGTTCAGCTCTGTGGATTGCTTTCTACGCCTTATACACACGCTGTAAACTTCCGCACGTGTAGTCCTAAAGGCTATTTTTATTTTTCTTTGAAAAGAATTCATGGCGCCAAAATTGTCTATTTTCTGAAGATATCAGAGGGCACATCACTGTGAGCATCTAACGATACGCGTCACTGGTATTGGAAAACTGATCTCATTAACGTGATACAAAGTTGAAGCGCATAACCAGACGAGGACGGTGAAAGCGACGAGAGACAAAGGGAGACGAGAGACTAGTCTCTTTCACCGTCGTCGTCTAGTTGTGCACTTCAACTTTGCATCATGTGTCACCAACACGCTGAAACAATCACTCTGCTCATTAACGTAACTCGTTTGCTACGCCGTTCCTATAGGTGCCACTGAAGGTTCGCGCAGGTAAGTGGCCATTTCCGATGGCGCAAGAAATCGGTCAGTGAAGTCATTTTCAAGTCCCAGGGCCAGCCAAAATCCCTAACTCGTCGGTGTGATTGTACTTTCGAACTAGCCCGTTATACTATGTGGCACGGGCAGAGGCTCTTTATTTTTCTTTCCTTTTCATGCCTCAACATAATATATGTACTTTCGAACTAGCCCGTTATACCTAGTGGCACGGGCAGAGGCACACTATTTTATGTTCTTTTTTTTTTTTGGTAGCCTCACGATAATATATGTACTTTCGAACTGTCTGGTGGGACAACGCATGCTTTCAATCATTTCTCAGGAGCCCGGATGGCAGGCAGCCGTAACTACTTGACCCACAACGGCCACATGATGGCGGTGATTAGAGAATCGGTCACCTTAGCATCGGGCCTTGGGAACAAGTGAGCTCTTTAGTTTTTTTATTCTCTTCATTATTTGATCTTGTTACATTCCGTGTCAAGTTATAGAAATCATTGAAAGAAAATATTACGCAGGCATAAGGTTAATACTTAAAATGAACGCAATAACGGTCCCCTGCATGTTGTACTTTTCGAAAATCATTCATAATCCCGTGAAGTTTAACAGCCAAGTTCAACCTATAAGACTCCTCGGTCCATCCTGAAAGTGTGGGGCCGTCCAGTGAGGATGCTTTTTACGGACATTATTAGGTTTCAGTTCTTGGCGCTTTGGTCTGAGCATCTGGTAGCACATGACATCAATATATATTACCATTACTAGCGTTCTAGATTCATACGTGCTCCTAATAGGCGCTGCCTAAACGCGTAAAAAGTGAAGCAGCGCAACGGCACGAGGCCAAAAAGGTGCAAAAGGGGCAAACGCGGCGCTTAACATTCAGCTATATATTGAGCTATCTATTTTCTTAACTGAAAAAGGTGTACAACACGAGGACGAGGGATAAAATAGAAGAGCCAGAACTATTCAATCAACAACACTCTAGTCTATTAAATACGAAAGCTGCTGGAAGCCTGTGAAACCTTCTTTGAAACATATGCGCCTATATATACGAAAGAAATGCGAGAGCTGGCAGACTCGAAGGAGGAGACGAAGTTATTTACTTCAAGACATGTGTTTGTGTGCAGCTTGCAATCCGTAAAAGTTCTTATGCCACTGCCCAGCTCGAATTGACTTCGCCTCATGCTGAGTACAAGGCCGTCTGGTCGTCTCTCTTTTGGTCCAGCAGCGACGAGGAGGAGCATGCACCGGCCGATGATGTTGGAGCCTCCGAGTGGATGCGGTCTGAAGCGTCGTCCAATCCAGCAACCGGTATCGCGGAGGAGATCATTTAGGACGAAAGAGTGGAACGACTGTGCATGCACTCATGATGTTACGGAAGCAGATTGCCGCTGTAGCTGACAGTGGAGTATCGGAGAAAGGCAAAAGAAAAACGTAGCTATACCGCTACATTTGGGTGTGCTCAAGGTGTCATGATATTCGCACCAGGTAAAAGGGTAGTCATGTTTCACTGCCAGTGTAGCACCCAGATACGGGGCGCACAGTTCAAATGTTCCGTATTCTGCTACATTGTAAACCGCCATCCTCGGCTTAGTGAAGACGAGTTATATTTGGGGGGGGCGGGGGGGGGGGGGGTGTCCTTAGACCAGAGCCACAGAGATGGTCTTGGTTGTCGCCTCAGTGTCCCAGCTTTGAATTTAAAAATTGCCGATTGTGGAGAAGATAATCGATTTCAGTCTCAGCCTTTAATCTTTGAGCCTTGTGACACGCCTACAAGCTTTTGAAGCAGCGTAAACTCTCATCACAAGAATTTACAAAGAAAAAAATTAAATGCAACGCAAAGTCGAGGGACCCCGTCTCCTTGTGTTCTTAGCTCTACATTTATATCTGGAGTTTCTTGCACAGGCGACATTTTAAATACATATCCGGGCATCACATGTGGAAGTGCATGGTGTGTACAGAAGTGTGCGGCTGTAATCTCCTTTCATTCCGATGTTTCTGCCTGCCGAAGACCACAAGACCTGCTTTCTAAAATAAAATTGCATCGTATACTGTAAAGTGTATCTTAACATATAGGTCCCCACTATCTTGTAATTTCAACACGTCGCAGCACAGTAAATCCTCCGTGCGGTGTGCATTGTAGGCACGTAGCCTTGGATTAGATGTAAGAGCTTCCTGTAAATACAACACAGTGCCGCATTGTGTGTCACTTCATTGGGTGGATTTATTAAATTATCCTCTTCTAGTATGCACAGGGAATACACCGTTATGAATTTACCTGCGCCCCTGAAATGTGTGCGTGTGGGGCGGGGGGAGGGGGGGGGATGGCTGATGCTTCTGTTAATATGCAATTATCACAATCGTCCGTCCACAAGCATCAACCGTACACATACTCGCGTATTCTTCGAAAGAATCTCGGAGTTTGAAAAATTCTCATTTGTGCCTTGGTCTCCAAGTCCTCGATGGAGAAGAGTGTGAAGTCCGTGTCACTATCAGCTTGACAGGGAGACAATGATAGAGACGTCGGGCTAGCTGTGCAGTGCAGCACGTTTCTGCATCACAGAGCCCGAGGAAATCCCACGCTTTTTTTGTCGCCCTCTACCAGCGTACACTTTACCTCACTCAAAGGATGAGAGGGTGTAATAGGCGTTGGCTTAAGGCCATTTCTTCGCGCAAGCCTCTCTTTTCACTCTGCCACCAGCCGCAATGGTGCGTTTTTAGCGTAGCTCCTGAACAATAAAATGAAGGGATCAAACCCCACCGGCTGCTGCAGTGTTTCGAAAGAGGCGAAATGCAGAAACGCCCTAAGTGGGCCGGAGTTCTGCGGTACGAAAAATGTTTCTTTACTTCATTCTGTCCATTATCTCAATACTCCATTCAGTGAACTTGTGGTTCTGGTTCCCACATGAGCTCGCCTGTTAAAATGCGCAGTTTTCTCAATTGTGAATGCAACATCTGCGCTAACGCGTGAATACACTTATGTAATAAGATATGAAAACAAAAACTTGTTTTGCTAATTCAATGAGTCAGTGGTTTATGATAGTTTTGGCATGCATCCGGTGAGTCAGTTTTTATTTGTTTTTCTTTTTTGCAAGCTTGCAGGATTTAGAGGCCTAAAATAAGTTAATTTTTTCATTATGTCTTATATATACTGTGACAGGAATGAGCCGAAAGAAGCATATTGAGATTGGAAAAGAGTGCGGACCCACGTGATCCAAAAGTCTAAGGGCCCTACATAATTAGCATATTCCATAAGCGGGGAAAATACTTTTTCGTTTTTAAATACTGGTGTCAGAGGCTTCTTGCAAATATTTGTTTCTGGAAAATCTCCTCGTCCTTGGATTTTAATCCTCGCGTGAATGGGTGCATACACAGATTATTAAGTATGTATGCGCACACAGAATTTTTGGTGACAATGAAGAACGACAATTCGTTTGGGCTGAATGCCTCACTTTAATTGACATCAGAATTACTTGCGGTGAATTCCAATCGCAGAGCAGGAGCACTTCCAGAGCAACGTTTTCTGCTCCTTTCGGAGCAATTGTCTTCCAAACGCAGATCCGGAACACGGATCGCGTCCTCCAAACACAGAACGGGAGCAATTGCCGAGCAAGGGTCGCTCCGCGGAGCATTTCAAAACTGCTCCGCCGAAATCGGCGGAACCGACCGGAAGTTTGCGTGACGTGACTTTCCGAGCGACGCTTGCGCATGCGCTAGCTAGCGCATCCATTTCCGGTGGCTCGCCGCGTTGTCTTCTGGTCTCTGCAACGCGCCGCTCCATAGCAGATCAGTATTTGCCGTCGCCATGCATGGTGATTCGCGTCGCGCTCTTGCGCTCGCTTTGCTTGAGGACAGCGAGTCGGAGAGCAGCAGTTCCGACTCATCTGTCGAAGAATCAAGCTCGGACAGCGACTGTGACATGGTCACCTGCAAGTTCACTTTTCAGCACTTGTTTCGCATACCGGAACGACGACCAAAAGTTGTAGGGTTTGTCGAAGGAGTGGTTCACAGAAGAAGAGGTAAGCCAAATGCCGCAGAATGATGAGGAAAGAAAGTGCTGAAGGAGTCTCACCGTGTGTGTCCGCGCTCGGCTCTTCGAGCAAAGAGAATATAATTGCGTAAACGGCTGGTGTAACCTCCATATCAAAGGGAAGAAAGGCTGCAGGCTTGCAAAGCAGACGACGCGAGCGCACGAAAAGCGCGGGCAAGTGCAAGGAATGATGGGTACTTTCTCCGTCTCCGTTTGCTCGCGAGCGCCACCTACTTGCTCCGGCCGGAGCAAGAGTATTCGAAACGCAGAGTCTGGGAGCGTTCTCTCCGCCGGATTGAGGCGTTCTGTCATGGAGCGTGCGCGCTGCTCCAGTTCTGCGATTGGAATTCGCCATTGGAGTGCCGGAAACCCTACTTTCACAGTGAAATATATAAATATATAAAATTAGAATTAAAATTTGTCACTGATGCAAATCCACTCAATCTCGACCCACATGAGATTTCAAATTTCGCGGTGAATTTCTTTTTTTGTTTGTTTTTGACGTTCCAAACAGCCCTATTTTAACAGGAGGATATACATGCTTGGCATGTACTCAACACCTTGCATCTTCCCACACCGCCTTGGGTAAAAATGCAGACGCCACCCATAAAAAGGGCATCGATTGCACATTGCCCATACTAATACCCTCCCCCCCCTCCCGCTTAAAAAAAAAGTAATAACGAAAAGAAGAAAACGACAGAAACCGGAAAAGTCGATCGCGAATGCCGATGGCTGTGGAACATTTCAACATTAGGAGCGCCATCCATCCAAAGTTTGACAGCCAACTGCCAAAGTTCGAGGTCGATGGGAACTTCGAATTTGGCGGCACTACCTTGTAACCTTGATGGCTTCACGATCCTCTCGACCATTCAGGGAATTTCGTCACAGCGCAGTACGACGATTCTTCACTAAAGAAAACTTAAATTCCTTCCCATTTAAAAACAATAGGTAACAGCGAACAAATCACTAACGTGCAAGCCAATGAGTGAACGAACAAGATACTCGAGAGAGTGAAAGTACGAACGCATGCTGTTTACGTAAGTTCAGGCAAATGCGGCCGGGGTGTAAGAACTAACGAGCGAACTAGGAAACAAATTAGTGGGCCTATAAAGCGAGCGAACTACTGAGCGGGCAAACATGCATGCGAAACTAAGAGGCAACGTCAAAGAACAAACGAAACGATCCGTGGTTACTGCTTGGTAGTTAAAAGTCCCCAGAAAGGGGTTACAAAGAAGGGTAAACAACGCCATCACACTGATAGCTATTGAACCACCCATCATTCTCCCGCAAAAATTTTCGGTCTAGCTTCTGCAACACCAGAGATATCGGCGATTAAAAATGACCCTTCCAATTTTCCCCCTCAACTCGTACGCCGAAGGGAGCCATAAAAAAACAAGGAATACAAGCAAGTTCAAAGCTCCGCCCAGACATACGTCACTTCGACGAACTTCCGGTTGCCGCGCGCTCGCTCGCTGGCGTACTCGCGCCAACCCGTCCTCGCTCGCACACGCCTGAGTAGTTCGCCAGTTCGCGCAGCGACGGTTACTGTAACCGCGAACCCGTGGTTATCCTATGTTACACGGCGGACCAAACCATGGTTGCACCACGCGGTTACCGCAAACCGAGCTTGACGACCTCGGTTTGCGGCGTTAACCGAGGTTATGACGGCGTCTGTTGACGGAAGCTACTCGTCGGCGCCCGAGTGCGCGAAACGTACGAGCGGGTCTGCTTCACAAAGTTATTTGCCCACTGTATCACGTTTAAAGATCGATGTATAGATTATGGTGCCGCCCGACGTCTTCGATTACGGCCGACAGCGCAGCGACTGCGTACTGAAGCCTTGTCTTGCCTACAGTATCGTTTGAACGGCTTGTTGCTGAGCAGAACGCCAAAAAATACGCGGCCTTAGCTATGAAAGTACACGAGTTTGCAACGCTTGCAGCACGGGATGTCGCGAGCAGGCTGAGGTACGTTACACAATTACCGCGGGGGTGGAACGTGCAAGCGCGGCGGACGCCGGCGCCGTGCGTGACCGTCCCTAGTCGTCGCTAGGCCTACATTGTTTCGCTTCGAAGCCGCGGCGGTCGACGCTTTGGAACATGATCAACGCTGTCGTAAATCGTCTACTTATGAAACTGCCTTATAGTGATTCCTATCCTGCCATAGTAAAATAATTATAGGATTAACTCTGCCGACGCATTAATCGCAGAGCTAGTACGAGCAGATCGGATCAGCCGAAATGCACCAGCGGCAGCTGGCTTGAGCAGAAAATAGCTTGTATCACGGCTATCGCTCTTACCAGCAATTTGCTGCTGGTCAGCGATCCTCACGAGGGCTTCATACTTGATATTCGGCTCAGTATTCCAGACGCCAACAAATTTTAGCACGCTTTATTTCGGACATCGGTGCTAACGATCCGCCGTGTCGTTCGCGAACGGTATGCGGGAGGAGGGGCCACAACGGCGGTGTTTACGGCGGTCGAGGAGGTGCTGCCATCGTGCGGTGCTTGACCGTGCTGTTGACGCCTCGTCGGACGACACTCCGATACTCCTGAAACCACGTTAAATAAGATATTTGTAAATGCAGCTTCGTTCTGCCGATCCCTGCGTCGCTTCGGTTGTTGCACTTAATGGGCAATGGCCACCTAACGGATAAGGGCGGCGAGCTGTGTAACAGCCCGCACAGAGTTCGAGCAGCGCACGAGCAGACGACTTTCGCAGCTACCGGAAGTGTGTCCGTGACGTCATGGTTGCAGTGACCGCAGCGAATGGCAGCTTCTAGCAAGCCTTGCCAGTCAACCTAGTCACGGGACTAGGAAATAGTTCCATGCGACACCGCCAAGCGACAATCTCTCTGCCCGCGAATTTAAAAAAAACGCTGTTTTTAAAAATTAATAATAAATCGCTGGCTTTGTTCCAAGGAGTATATACTTTGCGTTAATGCTCAAAAGGATGAGTTCTAAACACTGAACACGTTTATCAGTGGTTTCTTGGGGGCCGTTTCCGTGGGCCTTTAAGTCACCGCCGCTCACTCGTAAAACAGGTTCAAATAACGCACCAAAAATTCGTCGTGCCTCCACCTTTCTCTAGGCGTGCACAAAGCCACTGTTTCACAAAAACTGGGATTAATAATGATCCTATACAAATTGAAGAGGAAATTTGTTTTTCTTTACATCACCGGCCAGAGGTTTTGAGGAATTCAACTTCAAAAAGCGCGTATTCCGCATATAAAAACGCTGCCGCGCCTGCTACATCATAGGCCGCTGAGCGAACTACCACTTCGTAGAACAATAATAACAGCGCTGTGAGTTTTAATCCTTTTGAACCATCCGTGGGCCTGCCTGGCTGTGGGATGAACAAATGTCCCATTATAGAAATAAAAAAAAAAAAAAGTCTATTCATATGCCCGAGATCAAGTCTTTGAAAAACGTTTGAGATTCCAGCATAAAAAACTTAAAAATGCGTTTTTTTTTATGTTTCGTTTGTTTTACAGGGTTTCACGGTGCCAAAGCGATTCAAGCTATAAGACACGCCATAGTGTTGCACTTCAAAAATTTTGATCATCTTTGATTCTTTAACGTGCACTGACGTCGCACTCTCTACACGGGCGCCTTGTCTCCATCGAAAAGCAGCTGCCACGGATGAGATTTGACCCCGCGTCCATAGTTTTACTAGTCGAGGACCCTAACCACTGAGCCACGCAGTATGTGTCCTTTTTTGTATACACGATAGCTGTCCAGATAAAAAAAAAAATATACTCAAAGCTTGCATGACGCATAAAGTGTGCGACAGTGACAAATTAGTGCCAGCGCCACTTAGCAATGTTATGCGTGTCAATGACATATTAAAGAGCGAACTTCCTAAAGGATATAAGCCAGGTGCATATTCAGAAAGCCCGCGCTACTAGACACATTGCTTTTATAGGCTCCTTTTTTTTTCTTGGGAGCTATCCATTATAACACAATATTACAGAGAAATCACTACTATGCCCAAGCTCGTGAACGCGTGCAAGCTCCTCAATCAAATTAATCTGCCTGGCTGACATAAGGCGCAAAGATTTTGCTCGCATTTTATGCGCCAAAAATCACACTGGAGCCGTCGATCGATGCATGAAGTAAAAAAATTAATATATGGTTAATTATGCTATGGGTTTAAAATATTCGGAGAGAAGCCTATTTCTCTTCCCTCTCTTTCCCTCCTCTTTCTGTCGTCTTCTCACAACTTTCTCTAGTTCTCCGCTTTGTTTTAAGGCGAAAGTCTTAATAGGCTCACGACTCGCCACCGTCTCGCCATGACTCGCCACACTTCGCGAGATTCCGCTGGATACCGCCAAACTGTGACGTCGATCATCACCTGGTGACGCCATTGGCCGTGACCAGACGTGACGTCATCATGACATCACATCCTGGCACGTCTAATAATCAAAGCTGACATTATCATCCCGTCACATGACGTAAAATCCGGTCATGACCGATGACATCACCAAACGATTCACGCATGTACGAAGCTGACCTCAGCGGACGTCCGATCCAGGTGTCCGTGCTGAACCTTTTATTTGGCGCTTCCTCGACTGCCGCACCACACAGCATACAGAAGCAGAGGCAGGAAAGAAGGAATCAGCGACGTTTCAAACAAAGGCTTTCGTCTCATTACTCTTTTGTGGTCCAAACTGCTTTGAAAATATATTTCCCTTTCATCTGTTTTGCTTAACTGGGCCCTTGGTTTGGCTGTCTTGGCATAGCGCCGACCTACTTGAGCGCTAAGCCAAATTGA
Organism: Amblyomma maculatum; assembly: GCF_055883805.1. NCBI lineage: Eukaryota > Metazoa > Arthropoda > Arachnida > Ixodida > Ixodidae > Amblyomma > Amblyomma maculatum. Next base: position 45,781,045 of record NC_139344.1, read on the forward strand.
GTCAAGTAGAACCAAAGATTGAAGTAGAACAACATTCTAACTACATGAGATTCAGTTATACGACGACTACGGACCCGTTCCTATTCACAATACTTACTTTCGAAATTCTCATCCTGCTTATATACGAGATAACTGAAAAGGGGGATATTTCGTCGTTAGTTTCTGGTGTTACGTTTCTCCACCGAGAAGTGGGACAGCTGACGCGGCCACCGCATAGCAACAGGCAGAACCGCGAGCGGATCGGCCATTTCGACGCCGTTCATCTGAGGCGGGCACAAGCGCTGAGTTCGCAGCACCAACAATCATTTTTGCCTGTATTAACGCTGCCGATAGCAGCGCCAGAGCCGCTACAACAAGCAGCGTCTTTGGTTGTCTGATTTTCTTTTTTGAAGGCATTTTATAAGTGAATCAAGAAATATTAAAGAATAAAAGTAGCTGTAATTTATTTAAAGAAAAAAGGCTTCTTGGCTGTCTTGGCATAGCGCCGACCTACTTGAGCGCTAAGCCAAATTGAGTCAAGTAGAACCAAAGATTGAAGTAGAACAACATTCTAACTACATGAGATTCAGTTATACGACGACTACGGACCCGTTCCTATTCACAATACTTACTTTCGAAATTCTCATCCTGCTTATATACGAGATAACTGAAAAGGGGGATATTTCGTCGTTAGTTTCTGGTGTTACGTTTCTCCACCGAGAAGTGGGACAGCTGACGCGGCCACCGCATAGCAACAGGCAGAACCGCGAGCGGATCGGCCATTTCGACGCCGTTCATCGGCCGCGCAACGCTTCCTCCCGCCGACAAGTCTCAGCGTGTTCCTGCCACGCGCCAAATGTGTGTGCGTGCGTGTGTGTGCACAAGCTGGCCAAGCCTGGAGATCGAGGGAAAGTGCGTCGCCCTCTCCTGTCTGCAGGAGGTGGAGGAGATGAGGTCGGAACACCTGCGATTGAGTCATTCGTCGTGAACCAACATGTTTGGCTCTCCCTTTCCTGTGAGGGTTTACCCTTTCCCTGTGAACTGGAAAAACTATAAAAAGCAGCGGCCGACTTCGCTGAGAGAGAGACTACTTTGACGCGCCGTTGTTACGACGCTAGACACCAGCTGTGTGAGAGTGTCTGTAATCTCTCCGGGTCAGCTTCACTGCCCGTTTCTTCCTGATGTTACAGTAAAGATTGTTTCGTTAAAAGACGCCTCGTCTTTGCTGGCACCTTTGATGCCGTCCGCCGTCCACGGAGCCGCCAGGCTAACGCTACCGAGAGGCCGCGCGCCGCAGCGGTACGCTACCCCGGCGCTCGCGATCCCCAAACGTAACGATTTTTAGGCATCGGTGGGACGACCAAACCGTAACCGTGGTCGGTGGGATGACGACGACCAAGCCGTAACCGTGGTTGGAGGGACGAGCCAGGCGATACCGTCGTCCAACAACTGGTGAACAGCGGAAAGCGGAGAGACGAGGACGACCAAGCAGTGACCGTGGTCGGTGAAACGAGCCAGGCCTGACTGAGGTGCAACATCTGGTGGGAAGAGCGGAGATGTCCGAGGCGTGACTCGTGAATCAAAGCAGCTCAGCGGAAAGGCGGGAGCAGTGCAACGAGCCCTGTGTGATGACTGGTTGCCTGCAGCGGAACGACTGCGTTGGATTCTTGGCTGCGAGGTTTGGTGAGTGCGGGACTTTCTTCTACTGAGTTTTGCCAGGTTTTTGTTAAGTAGAGAACAGAGCTGGTAATTGTGTTGTTGTTGCTGGGTTAATTGCAGCAAGGCAATAGTGGGCAGTAGAGAAGGCAGCACTCGGAACAGCCATGAGTTTGGATTTGAAGTCGTTGCGCAAACCGAAATTGCTGGAGCTTGCGGAGGAGTTGGGTCTGGATTTGTCAGACAGACTCAGAAAACCAGAAGTGTTAAAGGCTATTCTTGCGTTGGAAGCTGAAGATGACGAGCTTTCGGAATGCCTCGAGATCATTGAAGAACGTCACGAGAAAGAGGAACGCCAGGAAAGGCTATGGAAAGAGGAGCGAGACCGTCAATTCGCTATGGAAATGAAACGTCTCGAAATAAACGCGGGACGCGCTGGCAGTGCAAGTTGTGCTCACGGTGCAGGAGAACGGGAATCGTTCAAAATGAGTGACCTAATGCGGCCGTTTAAGCTTGGAGAGGACATTGGTTTGTTCTTGGTTAACTTCGAGCGAACGTGCGAGAGGCAAGGGTTTTCTCGGGAAACGTGGCCACAGCGCTTGCTCACTTTGTTACCCGGTGAGGCGGCAGACGTAATCGCTCGCTTGGCAAAAGAGGAAGCAGAGGATTACGGCAAAGTGAAATCGAGTCTGCTAAGAAAGTACAGGCTGTCAGCAGAAGCATTCCGTCGGAATTTTCGAGAGTATGAGAAAAGCAAAAGTGAGTCGTATACAGAGTTTGCCTACAAGCTCATGTCAAACATGTATGAGTGGCTCAAAGAAGAAAAAGCGTATGGTAACCACGATAAGGTTCTGCAGTGTTTCGGGCTGGAACAGTTTTACAGTCGGTTACCCGAGAACGTGCGGTATTGGGTTATGGATAGGCCAGATGTTAGTACGGTGGATAGAGCCGCCGAGCTAGCTGAAGAGTTTGTGACGCGTCGGGCTCGTGGAGCTAAGGACGGTCAACAGGGGGAATTCGGCTCTAAGTTTGAGAGGCCGAAGTTCAAGCCCTTTAAAGCTAAGGAGAATAAGCGTGGTGCGGATGCGAGTCAAAGCAGTCCGGCCGACGATAAAGCGACGGTGGTAACCGAAGCCGAACGGAAAAAGAGGTTCGAGGCAAGGCAATCGCGCGTCTGTTATACGTGCCAGAAGCCTGGTCATTTTTCGGCACAGTGTCCAGAGACAAAACCGAAGATCGTGTTTTTGTCATTATGCCGAAGTGACGAGAACATGAAGCTTCTCGAACCGTACACTCGAGACCTCCTCGTGAACGGGAAACAGTGTCGAGTGCTTCGCGATTCTGCGGCTACCATGGATGTGGTTCACTCCTCTTACGTAGAACCAGGGATGTTCACGGGTGAGTGCGCGTGGATCAAACAGGCCGTGGAAGCTCGCAGCGTGCGTTTGCCAATAGCCAAAGTGCTTATTGAGGGACCTTTCGGGGCACTTGAGACAGAAGCGGCGGTGTCATCTGTGCTTCCTCCGCAGTACCCGTACCTATTTTCAAACAAGTCCGATCACCTCTTGCGCGAAAATGGGCTTGTGTTTGGAGAGGGTAGCGTGCAGGCCTTGACCAGATCTAGAGCTCGGGAGCTAGCTGCAAAGGCGGTAGTACCGGAGAAGTGGTCAAGCAATGAGAAAGGGTCGAAGGTACAGCACGCTGAGATTAAGACCACGTACGCCGTAGACACAAGTGAGCCTGAAAAGTCAAAGGTACCAGAGTGTGAGAAACAGCTTTGGGAAGCGGCCGAGCAACGTGACCGCAGTAGCGAGCCGACCGAGCCTCAAACAGAAGAGCATCGTGTTACCTTGGTCCAGCCACTAGCTGAGACGGTTAGCACAGGCTTAATCGGCGAGAAGTCCGAAGTGACGCCGTTAAGCGAGGTAAACTGCATGCGGACCCAAGTAGCTGTAGGAGATACAGTTCCATCAATTGAGAGTGGGGAACTGGCAATAACTGAACCGCCTCTCGAGTTAAATGCAGAAGCTGGTGTAGAGCGTGGCGGAGATGGAAATCAGCTAGGAAATGAGAAAATTTCGGGTTCCGAAATCAGCTGTGTCATAGAGCAGGGCACGCAGAAAAACGAAGTGCCGACCAGGGAAACTGCGCAGCCCGCGAGTTGTGATCAGCCAGGGCAGACCGACGAGGAGTGCGCGTTCGCTGTAGAGAGCGAGACTTGCGAAGGCGACAGCGAGCGACCAGAGCAGAGTCAGAATCGTTCGTGCCCTGATACCACGCTAGGTTGTATTCGCGAAAGCAACCCCAGTGCGAACGCGGACGTAGCACACATGACCCTCACGCTATCCGAAGCGCCCCAGCTGTCGACGGAGCTTGATCGTGCGCCGGTTAATGCTGAGCGATGCGGCTCATCGGAGGACCCGTGTAACGTGAGTGGCGAGCCAGTGGAAATGCCTAGCTTGAGGGCTGGCATAAGCGGTTGTTCGGATTTGACTGAAAGTGAGTCATGCGATGCAGCCGCGGCGCCGCCAGAGGAAATGCCTAGCTTGAGGGCTGGCGTGAGCAGTTGTCGTTCGGACTTGACGGAAAGTGAGTCATGCGCTGCTGGCTGCGATGCAGACGCTGCACCGCACTTTGACCGCTTCGACGACACCGGTGTCCTACTAGCTCCGGTTACCGCTAGCTTGCCAGAGCTCGAGCCGAAAGAAAGTAGGACTAGAGTATTCAAGTGCTGCCACCGAAAAACGCGGAAAGGCAGGCGCGAGAAAGAATGCTGCCATCGTAAGGAGGGCAAACGATTGCAGAAAGAAAGCAGAAGGCTAGTATTCCTGTGCTGCCGACGAAAAACGCGAAAGGGCAGGCGCGATAAAGAATGCTGCCATCGTAAGGAGAGGACTCTCAAACGATTGCGAAAAGAAAGCAAAACGCCTGTGTTCCAGCGCTGCCGGAGAAAAAAGCGGAAAGGCAGGCGCGAGAAAGAATGGAGCAAGTGTAAGCTATCGCGAAAGAAAAAGCGACTATCCCAAAGGCACAAATGCGCCAGTGCAAAGAAAATGCGTGATTGGTGCGCCACACGTAAGGAGAGGGATAGGTTGTTCATGAAAGTGAGTGATTCATCCTCATGTGTTTCTTTGCACAGAAACAGGAAGGTAAGGTTGTTCCGTGAAACGGACAGCCGATGCTTTAGTGAAAAGGGTGATCTCAACGGTAATGCCGAGGGCTTAAGTCGAAGCCCTAACGTGAGAAGAAGCCTGTATTCACTTGTTGGTGTTTTTCTTCCTGACATAGGATTTTGAACAGATTGCATTGTATTATTTTTGTTTGAGAATGCTGTTTTGAAAATGCGATTTTCAAATTTGTGGACGCGTTCCAAGTGCTGCTAAGCTGCCCTTTAATGTAGATGGGGGCATAGGAGGGAAATAGTCTGGCAAAACTTAGTGAAGTTTGTGCCGTGCTTGCTGGCTGAACGGTTGAGTTTTTAGCGTGGTTGTGACGTTGTGGGTTGCCAGAAATCTCTCCTGAAGACAAGTTGCAGAGTGCCTTGGAAACCCGGACTTGCCAAGGACTTCTTCAGGCTGTTTGAGCTCAAGAGAAGCTGAGTTGAACGACCCCGGCTAGCAGCAACATCCCGATCCCTCCGGACAGCGGATGCAGTCCCCTGCCCTTCGGGATCTCCCTCCCCCGGCGGGGCAGTCTGTTACGTTTCTCCACCGAGAAGTGGGACAGCTGACGCGGCCACCGCATAGCAACAGGCAGAACCGCGAGCGGATCGGCCATTTCGACGCCGTTCATCGGGCGCGCAACGCTTCCTCCCGCCGACAAGTCTCAGCGTGTTCCTGCCACGCGCCAAATGTGTGTGCGTGCGTGTGTGTGCACAAGCTGGCCAAGCCTGGAGATCGAGGGAAAGTGCGTCGCCCTCTCCTGTCTGCAGGAGGTGGAGGAGATGAGGTCGGAACACCTGCGATTGAGTCATTCGTCGTGAACCAACATGTTTGGCTCTCCCTTTCCTGTGAGGGTTTACCCTTTCCCTGTGAACTGGAAAAACTATAAAAAGCAGCGGCCGACATCGCTGAGAGAGAGACTACTTTGACGCGCCGTTGTTACGACGCTAGACACCAGCTGTGTGAGGGTGTCTGTAATCTCTCCGGGTCAGCTTCACTGCCCGTTTCTTCCTGATGTTACAGTAAAGATTGTTTCGTTAAAAGACGCCTCGTCTTTGCTGGCACCTTTGATGCCGTCCGCCGTCCACGGAGCCGCCAGGCTAACGCTACCGAGAGGCCGCGCGCCGCAGCGGTACGCTACCCCAGGCACTCGCGACCCAAACGTAACACTGGCAGTAATACCTTATTCGCATGTATAAAGAGCTGTTCTTAATAATGTCGGTTCGCCAATATTTAATCCTATTCCCGAGCTGCATAGTCGCCGGAAGGCTGGAAAACAGGGGCGCGCTGTCAAACCGTGACACAGGCGGTCAGAACATTGTGTTATTGACGTTTTCGACTGTTTCCAGCAAGCATCAAAATGCCACCTTCTGTTTCTCAAGCTACAAGACATAACTGGCAAGAATGTCATTAAACGGCAGGACGGTAAATGATCTCAATGCATATTTATGAAGATTATAGAACTGGACAAAGCAGATAAGGTTGCTATATAACAATAAAGCTTATTACCTGTAAGTAAAAAACAAATGCATTATCTATGCTCGAGGTTAGAAGCAAATGGCGTCCATAAGAAAGAACATCCCTGCTGATATATTGTCACCAGCGGCATGCGCTTGACTTCACAAGTGAGCTCCGTCATAAGCCCTGGCAAACAGAAAATTCGGCGGTCAGATGAGATAGCAAAACGTTTTGCCGGTTTTACACGTGCGCGTCTAGGGGAACCCGCTCAGGCAAGTGTGATGATACTGAATCGAGTGTTAAAATATTTGTGCGGCACGAACAACCTCAGTTAAAAGTCACATATACGAGTATTAATACCTCAAGGCTTCAGATTGGCTTTCGGAGATGCGAACTTGAATGCCGCACATTATGAAGACCACCTGATGTTTCTTATCTGCCAAGTAATCATACAGCACACTGCCCTTTTTGCATTTGGCCTCTTTCAAAATGCGGCTACTGCAGTCGCGATTAATACTCACGTCCGCAGGAAGCTAGTCGGACAGCAGCACGAGATGAACAGCGAGTAGGGTGATTCTGGATTAGCGTCGTCCTTGCTCCAGGCGAACTGCCTTGCCACCATATCCGGATGACTTTGCTCAGTTAATCCTGAGCCTTCACCGACGCGATGGTCGCCCAAGAGCAGTGCCAGCCGATACTCTTTCTTCTGGCAAAACGGATATGACAATGACGGGGACCATGGCAGAACAAGCTGGTTGAACTGCAGAATGACGAACAGCCAGCAGGGTGATAGTGAAAAATCGGTGTACTTGCTCGTACCAACCGCTTGCCACCACGTCCGGCTGACTTCGTCCAAATAATTTCGTGCCTTCTCCGACTTGATGCAAAGCGAGGAGTAGTGCCAGCAGGTACTCTTTCTCCTGGAAGAACGGGCGCGCACGATAAAGACAGGTACAATGGCGGCGCAAACGGGTCGTACAGCAGAGCGACGAACCGCGAGCACAGTTACACTGGATTAGCTGTATCCTTCCCGTATTGCTACTAAGTAGAGCTGGCGTCACATCCTTAGCCATCTACGACTGGATGGCCGCCCAGGAACAGTGCGAACAGACACTCTTCCCTCTTTGAGAAGGGGTACAGCGAAGACGAGAGCCATGATGGCGCAAGCTGGTCGGACAGCAGAGGGATGAATTACGACCATGCAGCGTGATTCTGGGTAAGAGGGGTCTTTGCTCGTCCGGACTATTCCGCCATCGCGTCCGGCTCAGTTCGACCAGATGATTTAAAGCCTCGATATCCACCCTAGATGCTTTTTCTTCCGGGAGAAGGAGAAAGCGAAAGCGAATGCCATCTAACTGCGAGTTAGCCGGACTCCAGAGCTGCGTCTCAGGATAAAGATGATGTCAAATGCTACCTTTGAAATGTAATGTCCTTGCCCCAGTCAAATCCCCACAATGAGTGATGACACTTAAAGACATGAGGCTTAGTCATATTGAACAGATGTGATTGCCTAGGTGAAGACCGGAAGCACTTGGCGCCTTGATGTGACATGGCAGTCTATTTGCATTGCAGTTACAGGGAGTAACCATGAATAGAGAGTGCTCCCGAGAGAGCCATGTAGCGGGTCTGTAGCTTGGAGGACAGAGACTGACCCGTCGTGACTCTGCAGGGCGTCGGCCTTTCGACGGTGCGCAGGAAGTTGGTATCTCTTGGTTGGGCAGCAGACTAAACCAACATCTCAGGCTTATGAGTTGGAGGTCATGGCCGAGCTCGCTGAAGGAGACAACAGAAGAGCCAGGAAACGGCCACTGAAGGGCATGAACCAGCATCTTACTAAAGCGCTGAATAAAATGGTACTACAACACACATTCGGAAAATGATTTCATTATTTTTCTTTACTCGTGGAACCAGCGTACGTCGTGGGGCTGGAACAGACTCTTCTGCATTCCCTTTTCGATTTTTATGAGAGAGAAAAACGAATATTTTAAGAAAACCGCTAAACCAAATTGTGTATGGATGAAATCGGTCCAGCGGTACCAAACGAGTTACTATAGCAATCATGCGCACAAATGTATAAAACCGTTATGATAAAACTATTCCGCATTCTTCCCTTAAGCCCAACATCCTATGATCGAGCTACTAAATGAAGGCTCTGAGCTTTTCAGATAATATCTGGAATTATGCAGCTGTGACTCTGAGTGTTTCATACAGCGAGCAGCTATTTCTTCGTTTTTTGTTTTTGTTTTTTGAAACAATGTACACTGTTAGTTGTCCAGACGTATAGCCGGAATGCCGGTTTGTGTCAGCCTCCAAGGTCCTATTAACGCCACTGTGCTTGTCTTTGTGAGAACGGGCTGTGGTGATGATACCTGTATTCGAGTTCTTTCTCTTTTCTATCTTATACAAAGTGCCTATTTTTTATTGTGAGTAGTGTCTTTCCGAATAGATGCTTATTATGCCTCGGTACAAACCAACTTCATTTTAACTTCACTTCCCTTAACAATCTAAAGTGTCGAAATTACTGGACCTTTACTGGAAATTACTTTACCGCTATCAGAGAATACGATGCGCCACAAGAAAGTGTCCGAACTCATAAATGTTACTTGGAGTGTTTTCAAGGCCTATTCAATGGCTCCGGCAGAGTGATGAGGTTATTTCGATGGAGGCGAAAAGCAAGGCACCCGTGAGCTGTGTGATGCCAGCGCATGTTAAAGAACCCCAGATGGTCGGAATTTACGGAGCCCTCCACGGCGCCTCTGAAAGCATGAGTCCCTTTGGGATGCTAAACACCACAAACCAGAACCAGTTAGTCTCGCGGACACAAACAGTGCGCGCATTTCTTTATTTCAATAGCTCCATTTACAGCTATGCTGTCGGCGAACAGCATAATTTATTCACGAAAGCTCAAATAACAAAATAAAAGCATAATATTACAGAACATCCTTTAGTACATATTTTAGCACAGGCATATTCACAGACACGTGTGAATATTTATTGCCAAGAGTTATGGGAGCCTCTCATGCAAGAATTCCTAAAGCTGTTCTGTGTGCTACGCGAGAAACTGAAGAGTTTTCACCATCCACTGCTATCTTGTCGGTTGGCACAAAAGTTACAAAATAGAAGTTTATTCTCTCTCTGCTCACAAAGCAGGGACTTGCAACTTTATTCACTCTCATTGTGTGGGAGATGCTAGTGCTATGAAATATTATTCTTCCCGTACCTGAACCCCATAATTACAGGCATAGTGTGGGCCCTTAAAAGTCTTCAAATATAGTGTTTATTTTTCGATGGGAGTAAGGCAGTCATTACATGAAGCTTTATCTGCTTTTTGTATGCTTTTTTCCATAAACAGTTCACACGTGGCTAAATGTTTTGTAGGTCCACACAGCCTGTCGACTGGCATGAAGACCTCCGGTATTGGAGGTTCAGTGGTATTAAAGGGACCGGGCAGATAGCTAGCTGTACAGGCAGAGCAGCCTCTCGCCGCTTATGTCGTTACGGGAACGCGCCGGCGTTAGCCGGCGGACTGGAGTGCGCAGGCTTTCGTTGGTGTGTTTATTTTCTTCAGTGCTCTTAATGTTTAGGTGATATTGTGCGTAAATATGTCCGGTGAAACAAAGTCCGGGCAGACGTGTTGCATAGTTGGCTGCACTAATAGTTACGCTAACTTGGCGGACGCTTCTAAGCCGATTCATTTCATACTAGTTTCCACCCCAACGGTTTACACACAAACATGAATGGCGGGTGATCTGGCTTTAGATGGTTCGAAGAAAGAGGCACGTATCTGCGAGCTTGATTACTGCGTGGTCGTAGAAACTATGCGGCAGTTCTTAAAGGCTGGTGTCCCCTGAAGCTTTGTGAATTGTGTTTCCCGGCCAAGAGTGACTGCGGGAACCTGAGAGCCGAAACCGCACACTCGCACCTGTAGTCGTCATTTTGTCGACAATCGGAATAATCCACCGCCTGTGCTACAAGAAAATGCCGGCACGGAAAGGGAAAGGCCGCCACCGTCGTCGTACGAGCCGTGTTACGATCTTGAATATATCGTAACAATTTGCACACCTACTTATCACGCGCGTTATTATAGCGCATTTGCTTTTGCCTCTTAACTAACATCTGCTGTTCCCATGAACTTCTTGCCCTTTTTCCTCTCTTAATTCATCGACCGATGCCAATTGCTGACACTGCGTGAGACTTCGCATTAATTCAGCTTTGTGTGTGACATGCCTTTCTCACGCAATAAACACTTCGTGGATAGTTCATTCAATATTACATGGCCACAACAAATGTATCATCGTCGAATAAAACGCGAAGTATAAAAAACGAAATTTTATTTAATGAAACGGAGCATTAATGCAGTTTATTTTCATTTCCAAGGCACACAGACCGCCGTTCGGAAACGTTGACAGGTCCCGTAAGCATTCCTTCTCGAGTTGCGAATATTTATCTATTATTCGCGTTTCACTTGACACCAGTCTACACAATTCCACACAGCGCCCATTTACTACGGTGCTTATCACAGGCATCTCAGTGAACGCAAAATTTTCTCATTATGATGTAGTAACAGTATGCCATTTTATCTGGGAGTAGTAGCTCTTATGGCTAACGATCTAAACAAATTTAACGGCACTCGTACATAGCTTACTATAAACTCCTACAAGCATCAGTGTACGAGTGAAGCATTATAGTGAATGGCTGACACATTTTCGATCGCCAGGCATTCTCAACGCTGTGAATAGAAAACTACCTACATAGGCGCGTTTTCCATCACCTCAATCGCAATGCGGCTACCATGGCCAGGAGTGAGAACAGCAAACTAGCGGTGCGTTGAGAATACAGAACTTTGACGAAAGAGCTATCATAGTGAGTCCTGCAGCCACACAAAACGACCTCTTAATGGTTTGGGGGCATATCTGACTACACATCACGGTCTGTGTTGTTAATCGTTCGCATTTTTCGTATTTGAGAGTATATTGGGCTACTGCGTTTAACTGCAGTAGATAAGTACTGTCAGTCGCGATACTGAGTGGTCACAGGACCAGGTTTCCTCAGCCACGTTAGCGTTAATGTGCAGGGAGTCCCGCAGATTTGATTCTTTTTTGCTTCTTACTAAAAGTTTATTCTGCTTTAACCTAGCTTGTTTATTTTTTTTTCTGCATTTCCAGCCCTTGTTGCAAGGCAGAAGCCAGAAAATCATCCGCTATTATTTTCATTTAATCAAATTAATCACGTCCATTGCCGAAAGAGGCAGGAAATCGGAAAGAGGCAATTTCCGGTTCAGCAATCACCTGGCATCGTTGCAACCGCGAATACTGAAGCGTCATCGCTTCGCGGCTTGACGGTATTTGACCTCCTGGCAATGTCCGTCAGAAATGAAAAGAAGATCAAGGTGTAGCGCAGCCGCTGGTCGGGTCGTCGAAGCCGTCTTCATAAGCGCCTTAGGACGGAGTTCCCAGCGCATGACGCCTGCATTACAGAGCTTATGCAACCGGCTACGCTGCTCCGCGCCCTCGGCATTCAGCTGGCGAGCGTTCTGCCTCTGGCGGGGCTCTTTCGCCGAGGCGACGGTAACGCTAAGCAACAGGTGCCTTGTCCCTCAGCAGGTATCATAGGCAGTAGGTTCAAATAATGCTGAAGAAATTAGTAAAGGCAAGACAAAGGTTTCAGCTTAATGCATAAATTTTACCTTTTAGGTGCAGGGGCTTAGGAACGCTAAAATCTCCGTACGCTGGGCTATAATTACACCTGACGCATGCAAGCACCTCCTGGTTATCCCCTTTCTTTTTCGTGCTTTGCGCTTCACGGAACATCTCGCAGGAAGAATGCTTCAAAGCACGTACATAACACGTTATCGGGACGAGTGGGCGTTATAGACGCTTTATTTCAGTCCAGGCCCCGGAACTCCGCAGTATGCGGAAACACCATGGAAACACCCAACAAACCACTCAATTTTCTCGGGAATTGAACACAAGTTCCCAGCACCCGTGCAGCACTGGAAAGATATTGCCCCGGCAACGGCTGCAATGTTTCTCCGCGATCAGATTTATCACATAGGACGGCCACGCACACTGGCAGCTGTGACATCCGTCTATTGAAGAACTGCGCATGCTCCATAGCACCGCTTCGGCATGGTGTTCCTGTGTGCCTAAAGCCTTGAAAGGCAGTGCAGTGACGCGTCGACAATTTTGTGTTGTGCGCTACATAGTTAAAATGCAGGTTATAACGCAGTTATGATATCACACTCCGAGGTGACAAATCAGCGTTAGAGCATTTATAGACGCTCCATGTGTCTTGGACAAAACTCCCCAGGTGCATTTCTGATGAGGTTGATTACGCCTTTTAAGTTTCCACGGGCAAGGTTATTGGTGTCCGGGAGCAAGGCTTCACTGCCGCCGGCAAGCGATTTAGGGTGGCCAAAGCGAAGTGTACGCGCGCATAACATTTGCACGCCTCACCCGGGGTGTGATTTATGTTTTCATTAAGAGGCGAACTCGTGAGAAATTCGTGAAATTTAAAAGCTCTCGAGTTCAACTACGGGCTCTCATGGCGGATAAGTTGCAGTGGGGTCATCGCTTCTATATAGTTGCGGCAAATGTTAACGTGATAGACGTAGAGTTCCACCTTCATTTTAGCCTGTCGAAAATACTGTCTCACTGGCCGTGCGACGAGCTAGACAACGACTAACGTCTGCGAAGACCGCGTGGTGGCACTCAGACGCTGACTCGAAGAACTTGTCCTGCGCTTGTCGGGTTCTATAAGGAAAGGGGATTGTCTGAAAGCGCTTTTACGCATACAGGGGCATTGGACGGCATGAGCCCGCTTTGATTATTGTAATTGCTTATTGAGGACCCTGTGAGCAGTCGCTCGCTGTATTTACACACTACCAGACTAGCGGGCTTATATTCAGTACAATCTCCTTCTCCTCAGCAGCATCACGGTGCAATTGTGGGATGTATCAAAGCACATACACTGGGCTAGAAAGTTCCTTCTAAGAGGCTGGCACTGTCAATGAAGTAAAGAGATCCGTGTGTGAGTTTTGTAGAAGGACTATTGAAAGGAATCACACACGTGCGCTAACTCGCTTAGCTTGGCTCTTTACGTGTACAAGCAGGGAAGCATTCACCCCTTTTCGGCTACCTCCGGAAAAGGTGGGACATATTCCTCGACACGTGACTGCGCAAAGTGAACTTCAAAAACATCGATTCATTTCAAATCACAGGCTGAGCCTCCCAGGTCATGTGACAAGGTCAGGCTCTCTACCCCGTAGAATTTTTCCGTGAAATAAAATCTGCCTTAGCTGATCACGCTGCCGTAGCATCACATCTAGGAGAAAGCAACACGTAATTAATTACAAGTCATTATAAGGTGTGTTCGGTGCCCACTTTGCACACTATAATACTTTTGCAAAGTACCGTGAATGTCGAAGTAATCAGGGCTAATAAATTTCTTCGGCCATTTACATGCACAAGTAATAAGCTAGGTGAAACGATAAACAAGTGAAGTAATGCACCTGGGGGCTAACACGGAAGTCGTGTTTATGCGCTGTCCACGAAGCTCATGGAAAGCCGACCAAGCGGCAATAACCCCAATGTGGCTGTAGATAAACGAATGAAACCGCAAGGCTTGCCGAGGATTGAATTTAGGACCTTCATTTCATTAGTTCGTTAATTAGACGGTGTCACAATGCAGAGGTCGTGAGATCCCGAGTTGAGCCAAACTCGAGGCATTCGATTACCGCCTCTGCTCAGTGCCCTTCGCAGAGAGATATGACTACACTTTAATATAAAAGCTCTACATAAAGGCGAACAGAGGGAAAATCCTTTGACTCCAATTTCCTTATTAATTTTCTCTACATCTTTATTTATTGTTCTCTGAGTAGTTTATTTCAGATAAAGCCACCATGAAATTGATTCGTTGATTTCTTGGTACGTTTGCCCTCTAGCGTATTCTCCAATTCAAATCTAATACCATTCCTTCAAAAGAAAATCACTTATTCTTGCCAGCGAAGGTCGTTTTTCTCGTGCAGTGCATATATTTATTACTTGTCTTAAGTAATTGGTACAGGTCGCTGAGGAAATGCTTTTCGTACGAGCAAATAAATACCAAAAGGAGGCTTGGCTTCGTTTAGTCAACGGGGTTTACCTTACCAGAGCAACTCACGCTATGAGGGAAGTCGTATTGCAGGTCTTCAGAAAATTTCGGCCCCCTGTAGATCTTTAACTTTCGCTGAATTCGCACAGTGCTGGGCAAATTTGGCCTTCACCTCTATCGAAACGCCACCGCCGGAGCAAGGCTCTGTAGTCAAGTGCTCTAAGCACTGACCCACTGCGGCGTTATTAATAAATGTAGCCTTTGGAATTAATTTTGCAACCAGTTGGGGCTTCGAGGCTTACTGAGTGAAGCATGGAAGTTTAATTTACTCAGGGAGGTTATTTCGTGTCCTCTCTGCTCGGTGGAGGTTTTCAGTGCATTAGCACTAGGGCTCTCATTCAGACGATAAACCGTTGTTTGTGTGTTCGTCTGAAAACAGTAGGAATTGCAGTAAAAAACAAAATCGCCTTGGACACTTAAGGCATGCTTAAGGGCATCAAATGCCAAAGCATTATATCCTCGCGGGTGAAAAGTTTTCAAGTGAATTTTGCGACATCCATCCCAGTCCGTTTGGGCTGGTAGTGTATTCGGTGTGCAAGTTTGCGGTTTCAACGTAGATTGTCATGCTTCACGCGGCGTCTGGAAGCAGTAATCACCCATACCTTGGCTGGAAGGCGTACAGTTGGTGTAAAGTAATTACGAAAAAAAAAAAACACAGCCTAGACAGTTCCCTTCTAAGTCGTGGAATAGGGCTCACGGAAACACTCCTAGAATGCCTATGGTAGAGAAGCGTGAGGAAGAATTCACTCCTCAAATGCAAGAGCCTGAACGCTGGAGATGTGCACAAGCCACGTTACTGAACTTAGGAGACCAATTGTGCAGTGTACTGCTAAGACTACATACACCGTCAGGTCTAATCCCTGTCACTAGGAAGAAAATCGCATAACACCAACTGGAGCTCTTTACGACGAACAGTTCCATCACAGTTGCAGCCACATCAAGGTCAATCCCTGGTGAGTATATACCGGGTGTTTCAGTGAACACTTTCAAGAATTCCAGAAAATAAGAAGCTCAAAATAAGAACCAAACACTTGCAGCCGGGAACGAGCTTTCAGCCTCCATGAACAGTTTTCTGGAAAGCTCTTTTGTTTATACGAAAAATTAAATAAAGCTCTAAATTTTTAATTAGCGCACATAAATTGTTACTGTCATTAGAGAATATGAAATCATGGAGAAGACGATGCAATATTAGTTTTTGAAAAAAAAAAAGTTTTCTAAAGTCCCGAAGCGCTACGAAACACAGCGTGTTCTCTAATTTTCCTTTTTTTTTTTTTTTTTTTTTTTTTTACGCAACCAAAACTGAGTGCACACGCGCGCGATGCTGGCTGCGGACCTGAAATCTGCTGCTGACGTGTTGCAATGAAAATGGCACCAAATTTGAACTGCCCTCACTATGGTGCGCGTCATGCACTTCGTTTCGTACCGGCGCTATCAAAAATAACGACCACGCATTGGCGGTGCTTTTCTTCAGAGTAAGGTGCGAAACTCAATATTCTATTTGAAGTGACACAACACCATTTGCAGATTTAACTGCATCGCGGCGTCAACTGAGGTGGCGTCTGCGCCACGCTACCTGTGCGTCCAATGTGCAAAGTTTAGGTTTCGTGTGGAAAGAAGGCCGAATCCATCGTGTTTCAGGGCTTAAGAAAAATCCCTTTTTTTTTTTTTATTGAAAGGAGGGCAGCGTATGCGCGTAGTTTCGGGCCTATGGAAATAGCCCACTACCACAATTTTCTGAGCACGGGCGCGGGGCGTGGTTTCGGCCCAGCGCGTGCACGCACCATTTACAGCAAGCATATGCGCTTCCATGGAGAGTGGTGTGAGACTCGCGCAAAGATGAATAAAAAGAACACAAAAATCGAAGTGCAGCGAGTCCTAATTAGCTAGAAAATCGAAACTTGAACTGAGATTGGCGCAAAAGTAGCACCTAACGTTTCAATCATCTTTTCACGCCGTGCGAGAGCCCGCTTTGTACGCCAGACAACGTTTAATCACACCTGTCGAGGAATTTCGTCACCCTTATTATCTTCACGCTTACATACCTGTT
Source organism: Amblyomma maculatum (assembly GCF_055883805.1). Lineage (NCBI taxonomy): Eukaryota > Metazoa > Arthropoda > Arachnida > Ixodida > Ixodidae > Amblyomma > Amblyomma maculatum. The sequence goes on from NC_139344.1 coordinate 45,797,497, forward strand.
GAAAAAAAAAAATACACGAAGTTCGCCTCGCCGAATGGCTTCAGTAGACGAACGCGGTTCACCAGCGCGAGTGGCCGATGCAGGACAGGCTGACCTCTCACCAGTTCGCCTCTCTCACAATAACTGTACAGACAGCTGCAGCACTGGATCTTCTATACTTCAGGGAAAGACTAACGGAACTGAAAAGGCTGTTACACTGGCTGCACATTGCTCTGCCGTACACATCACAAAGATCATAGCGAAGAAGAAGAAGATACTAGAGGGCAATTTGGACTGCAAAGTGCGATGAGACCAAAGCCATTATAGCACGGTGCATCGTAGCTCTCCACTACGGCATCTCTATCTCCCTCTCTTCTTTCATTCGCACTTTCCTCCCTTCCTTGTGTCCGAGAAGAATTGTCCGGTACATTTGTCGGCACATGTGTCCGAGAAGAATTGTGTCATATACCGCGCCTATTGTATCCTGTAAATCAATTTCAAACGCCACTGGTGCCTTTTGTACTAACGCCCCCTAGACATCTGCGTGTGCTTCTGTTTGCTGTGTGGTGTGGCGTTCGAGGAAGCGCCAGATGAAAGGCGCCGCACGGAAGCCTGGATCAGACGCACGGCGGGGTCAGCTTCGTCTACGCATGAATCGCCTGGTGACGTCATGGCCAGTCGTGACGATACATGGCACGCCCCTTTCGAACTCAATCAGCATTCCAAGGAAATTAAAGGCGCAGTATCTGCCACTCGCAGAATTCAGCTATTACCCTCACGCTAGACAAGGGGAATTATGATGAGCGTTTCACGATCCTCGGCGTGGCGTAGTTGGTAAAGCCTTGGCTGAGGATCCAAGAGATGGTTTGAAGGTTCGATTCCCAGTGCACGAAGACAAGGTTTATTGATTTATTTAAACTATCTCCCTCGCAAGCGTAACATCTTCTGCCGACAGCCTCTGCTAACAGCTCCTGCTGACAACGATGAGGCCTCAAAGTCTTTCGCCTTAAAACAAATTATGTGTGGTGCTGGCGCAAGCAAGAGCCCTCCTGAGCTGAAATGTGACCAGAAGAAAGCGGCAGCTTGAAGCCGCTGCTGCTGAACAGAGCATAGATGAAGAGCAACCATCACATGCTATTGGGGATTTTCTTGAGCACTTGTGCTTGAGAAATAAAATAGGGTGATTATCAATTTTCGAGTGCATTTATCTCGATATCGATTAATATTTTGGCATGGCCCATGCATTAGGTGTGGTCACTGACGATTCAACTAGCATCTGCGCTAGTAGATTCGTAGACCCCCAAGTACAGCATATGGTGAAAACATTTTCCTCTAAGTAAGAAAGAAATCGTGACATAACAAAAGTCACTCAACTTCTTAAGGATACACTTGAACGGTATATACATATGGAAACCAAGCGCGCACAATAGGAGTGCCATGGGAAGACACGAACACGATGAGTGCTCACGGCTGAACGGCTGATGTTGCTCCGAATGCTTTGTTGGGCTAACCAGTACAGCTTAATATTCACAATGAACCGTCATGAAATGAAATGTTGCGAGAAGCAACCGGACACCCACTGCACTGTAAACTCAAGATCAATATCTTGTTATCAGCGGTGAGTGTGGAGCAATGAACACCTAGAAAGAAAAGCTACAAGTTTGGGGGCGTGAAGATGATGACACTGATACATGTAACATAGTGCCATCCCGATTACATAGCTCGTTAGCCTGAATTTTCACACGGTAACTGCTAATATCTTATCAGTGTGTTTAAAACTTCTTGCTTAACTGCGTATTGCCCTTCCCCGAAAACTGCAGCAACGGAAGTGCCTGGTGCGTCACTCAAAAATAAAACACAACCTTACGTTTTGTTCGAGCATGAAGCACAGTACGGAAACTGAAATAGAATATTAATAAAATTGTTATGTACTAAAATTGCTGTAAAGAGCGTAATACATCGGTGGCGTCCGTCGCGCCATCTTTGCGACATTGAATAAGTTAATTTGAAAAATCGGCGCGGCTTAAATGCGTAAAAAAGTTAAAAGCATGTTAAAAGGCGATTGTTGCTGAGCGCTGTCTCTGAACGCAACCTAAAGGTAACATACACTCACTGAAGGCAGGCATCGATTACGGTGAAGGTAATTGTATAGTGCAACCGTTGTCATACCGTCACATCCTGGCTGCGTTCGCGGCTGATTTTGCTGCTGTTAAGAACAAAACATGGTATTATGCAACCTAAAAGGGAACATACCGCAGGAAATATGGTCGCAATTTATTTGAATGTTGTGAATTGAAAAAAAGAAAAAAAAAAACATTTTGCCAACAGAAATCGAACCCATGTCTTACCATCACGTGCGTGGTGTTAATCCTTTGCGCCACAGGATCGACGGAAAGTGCGGTCTTTAAATTCGCCCTTATCAGATGTGCTTCAACGCACTAAAGATTGCGACGGATGCCACTGGCATTATCAGAGAATTACTGCGAACAATTTTAATGCAGCAAACTATTTTATTGCGTATGCAATTTAGTTTATGCACTGCAATGTATACTCAAAAACATATAGCTTTATGGACTTCCTTCTTGCTGTGTTTTATTTTTTGGTGACGCCACCCGGCACTTGCGTTGCTGCAGTTTTTAGGGCATTGCAATACGCTGCGTAAATAAAGTTTTTTAATATATTATTGACGTCGCAGAGTATGTTTTGCATAGTCGTACGTAGCTGGGCTGCTTCGGTTCATATTTATGGTTTTTAATAGGGCCGCTGTATCCACCTCCTGAGGAAGGCAACCTAAGCCGTCCATTATAATCTTGAAATAAAGTCGACGGCGAACGGAAGAGCAACAAAACGGGGACCCTTAAGGTTCTTCGCCTTCAAGGACATGAGGACAATGTCAAGGGCTCCTGTTTGAGGGCTCCCGTCGCGAAGCCTCTTTAGCGTACATCCACTTGGCTACTCGCTTAATTGAAAATTTATCATTTCTGCCCCTCTTATACTGTACACTGTCATTAGCTTACAGTCCTAATCTACCACGCCATATGAAAGAGAACTCTACTTCAATATAAATCCCCGTTTTAAATGCGCCGAATGATCGTGCCTGCGTGACCTAGGATAGCATGCTTCCCTCGGGATCTTAGTGGGCTGTATTCCGATATCACCCTCCCATGTCGAACGCGATATCAGAATTGGCAGCGCCTGCCAACTTGTGGCGTCCCTCACACAGCCCGACGTCACTGCATGGCCATGTCATCTGCCAGCGATCACCTGCCAGAGGCACGTATACGCCTGTCATTTTTCCATAACAACGCCGAAGCTCGATTTTCTGAAGAACGAGGTCTTGAATGCTGTTCCGTTAAAAGAGTACCTCTCTGTTACGACGAGAATTAAATGGGATAACATAATCTTTCGGTTCTGAACTTACGAACGTAGCAGCTGCGGCCAGATGCCGGTTTACTCCGTATTGCGCCCCTGCTACGCCCTGCGAAGCCAAACCAACCAAAAAATGGCTTGCTCATCGGGCATTATCCCCTTATAGCGCCCTATATGATGCGTGTGGTGCGATGTCTTCGCTTGAAGAAGGAACACTGTCTCATTGAAACACAAATTAGGCAGTACGGCCAATGACAGTGAAATCGCATGAGGTCGTGCTAGACTTTCAGACTCATACAAACGAGGTCCGCTTTTATTAGGACTTGCACTTAAGGTGCGTATCTCTGTTAAAACTGCGTCTTATTTTCTAACGCCGAGCGACTGAACGAGGACCTCCCTAACGACGAATTCGGATGGATCATCCAGTGCACCGCACTTTAATCTGGGATGAGAAAAACTCCGGTCAGAAGTGAAGCGCTGGAGCCGAGAGAGTCCTCTTCATCGCCGATGTGAACTTCCACTTCGACACAGGAAAAGAGCTGTCGGCCAGCTTCCTGCGGGAACAGCGGCAATGAATGGCATTCAGACTACTGCATGACTACTAATATGTGGCAATAGCGCAGATGCTCATGAGCTATAGATTGCAGGTTATATGCTTAAAGTAATAACGTAGTGCTTCACAAATAATAATAATAATAATAATAATAATAATAATAATAATAATAATAATAATAATAATAATAATAATAATAATAATAATAATAATAATAATAATAATAATAATAATAATAATAATAATAATAATAATCAATCTTTATTTAATGTGCGCAGGAACAACCATGTGGTCTCAGTGCTGCAGCACAAATAAAAAAAAGAAACAAAAATGAAAATGCACAAACATGTTTACATACACAGAGAGAACACAAAAGAAGAAATAAATAATACATGAAAGGAAACTGAGACGAAAAGTATCACGGAAAGTTATCGATAAATGAGTAGCATCACTTATATACACAGTGAGAGAATTTTTGAGCACATCAGGAAAGAAAAAAAAAAAGAACGGTAGATAGAGGAGAAAAAAAAAAACAACAACAACAACAAATAACTGACACTGATTATATTAATATAGAAATATACATAAAATAAAATAAATAACCATTTCAGGTGCAACAAGTGCATGCTACTTAAAACACAGGCTAGAAATACAGAATAATACAATAAAGAAGTAGAATTGAACAAGGGACAGTAAGATTCGAATATAAAGTTTAAAGTTGAATTATCAGTAAGAAACGGTTAAAAAGTAGTTCAAGATACAGACAGCATCGAACAGGAGAAAAAGCAAAAAGTGAAGTAAATACAATATTGTCACGGACAACAGGGCTAGACTTGACTAAAACGCCGGGACGAAGCTGTACCAGCAGGCGAAGTTCGGCACACAGCACGCGAGAGTCAACTTCAGTGTCCTCTTCTTCCAGGCGCATGCAAGAACATGGGGACACCAGGTGGCATTACTCCCCCTCTTAAAAAACGAAATAAGGGACGGAGCGCGAGCGATGGCCAATGTAAGCGAAACGAAAGACCAGCACATGGACAGCATAGATAACGGAGGCGGGGTAAGGTGCCCTACGCGACAACGAAACAAGCGCATAGCGCACTACCGCGTGAAATAGGGCTTCATGCGGACAACGTGCACGACCTCGGAGCGTGGTTGCCGACGCGAGGGCTGCACAGTACCCACTGGACGAACTTCGTAAGTCACTTCCGTGACTCGGCGCAGAACTTCGTAAGGTCCGAAGTAACGAGAAATCAGTTTATCACACAAGCCGGGCCGACGCACCGGGGTCCACACCCAAACTTTCTCTCCAGGATGGTATGCAACGTGTCGGTGACGGAGGTTGTAGCGGCGTGCATCCGTGCCCTGCTGTTGTTGAATGTGAATGCGGGCAAGTTGACGTGCTTCCTCAGCGCGCTGAGCAAACTGCTCGGCGTCTGGCGTGAGTGGATGATCATCTGTGCAGCTCGGAAGCATGGCATCCAACATCGTCTGAACGTCACGTCCGTAGACTAGGCGAAATGGTGTAAAACGCGTCGTCTCTTGGGTGGCCGTGTTGTAGGCATATGTGATGTAGGGGAGAATTTCATCCCAGTTTTTGTGCTGCGAGTCTATGTACATTGCAATCATGTCGGCGATGGTTTTGTTGAGTCTCTCCGTGAGGCCATTCGTCTGCGGGTGATATGCAGTAGTTTTTCGGTGGCTGGTATGACTAAGCTCGAGCACGTCATGCATGAGCTGTGCCGTAAACGCGGTGCCTCGATCGGTTACGACTAGGGACGGTGCACCATGACGCAACACGATTTGCTGCATAAAGAATTGGGCGATCTCAATTGATGTGCCCCGCTGCACTGCCTTGGTTTCCGCATAACGTGTGAGATAGTCAGTCGCGACTATAATCCATTTGTTACCCATCGATGACAGCGGAAATGGGCCCAGTAGGTCGATGCCGACTTGGTCAAACGGCGACCGAGGTGGAATAATAGGTTGGAGCAAACCCGCGGGCTTGAGAGGAGGCACCTTTCGACGCTGACACTCGCGGCAGCCTCTGACGTAGCGATGGACAGCGTCAGAAAGTTTAGGCCAATAATAGGCTTGACGAACTCGAGCGAGTGTGCGTGCAAAGCCCAAGTGGCCGGATGTGGGCTCATCGTGGCAAGCAAAAAGGACATCGTCGCGAAGGTCGGCCGGCACGACAAGGAGGTGCGCTCGATCAACAGTGCTGGAGTTTTTCTTGAATAAAACGCCATTCCGAAGACAGAATGCAGACAGGTGCCTTCCAAACTGACGGGGGACGTCAGCAGCGCGACCCTCCAGGTGGTCAATGACAGGTCGAAGTTCTGGGTCAGCTCGCTGTCGGGTCATTATGTCTGAGGCATTCACTAGTCCAAGAAACCCTCTGTCATCCGTGACGTTATCGACAAATCCGATGGGTGCCCGGGAGAGCGCGTCAGCATCTTCGTGCTTCTGACCAGATTTGTACACAATGGAGTAATCAAATTCTTGGAGGCGAAGGCTCCATCGTGCTAGGCGCCCCGATGGGTCACGGAGATTGGCCAGCCAACACAAAGAATGGTGGTCAGTAACGACTTTAAACGCACGGCCATAGAGGTAAGGCCTAAATTTCATAGTTGCCCACACAACCGCGAGGCATTCCTTTTCCGTAGTGGAATAATTTGTTTCAGCGTGGGAGAGCGTGCGGCTGGCATACGCAATGACCCTTTCCACGCCAGCTTGGTGTTGTACGAGTACAGCGCCAAGGCCGATGTTGCTGGCGTCGGTGTGGACTTTGGTGGCAGCGTCTTCATCAAAGTGCGCAAGAACAGGGGTAGTTTGCAGTCGTCTGCGCAGCTCCGCAAAAGCCTCCTGTTGCTCGGCAGCCCACACGAACTGTGTATCATCCCGCGTGAGGCGGCTCAGGGGTGCGGCTATCTTGGAAAAATCGGCGATGAAGCGGCGGTAGTACGCACACAAACCCAGGAAACGTTTTAAACTCCTCTTCGTGGCAGGAACGGGAAATTTGGCGACAGCGGCAGTTTTGTCGGGGTCTGGCCTAACGCCTGCGGCACTCACAAGATGACCGAGAAACTTCAACTCTTTGTAGCCAAAGTGGCACTTCTCGGGCTTGAGCGTCAAGTCAGCTGACCGGAGGGCATCTAATACTGCGCGAAGGCGTTCGAGGTGTTCTCCAAAGGTTTCAGAGAACACGACAACGTCGTCGAGATAAACTAAACAGATTTGCCATTTGAGGCCGGCGAGAACGGTGTCCATCATGCGCTGAAAAGTAGCCGGCGCTGAACATAGGCCGAATGGCAGCACTTTAAACTCATACAGTCCATCTGGGGTGACAAAAGCTGTTTTTTCGCGGTCCCGCTCATCGACCTCAATCTGCCAGTACCCGCTCTTCAAGTCAATGGAGGAGAAGTACTGGGCACGGCGAAGCTTGTCGAGCGAATCGTCGATACGAGGCAGCGGGTAGACGTCTTTTTTAGTGATGTCGTTCAATTTTCGATAATCAACACAGAAGCGAAGGGTACCATCCTTTTTTTTTCACCAGCACGACAGGGGACGACCACGGACTGTTGGAGGATTGGATGACACCATCACGAAGCATCTCCTGAACCTGTGTCTGAATCGCTTCACGTTCCGTCGTTGAGATGCGGTACGGCTGCTGGCGTATAGGGCGGGCATCGTCGGGAGTAATTATGCGATGCTTCACAAGAGGCGTTTGCCGAATTTTCGATGACGTCGCGAAACAAGCACTGTATTTTAGAAGAAGAGAACGCAGATCGTGCTGCTGTGTTTCCGAGAGACCTGTACTAATATCCAGACGATCAAGGGATGGGCGCACATTTTCAACTTCTCCAAACGTAAAACATTCAGAAACGTCCGCTAAGGCGTCGGCGAATGCGATTGCAGTAGCGCGGAAAAGATGGCGGGGTTCGTTCGTAAAGTTAGTCACCAGGAGTTTAGATCGGCCGTTACGCAGATGGATGAGACTCCGCGCCGAGGTGACGCCGTGGGTGAGCAAAAGGGACTGGTTGCCCTCAGCGACCGCCGTTCCGTCACGTAGTTCATCGCAGTTAACAGTCACAAAAACACTAGAACGTGGCGGAATAGAAACGCTCTCGGCAGAAATTCGAAGAGGGGCACGGCTTTGGCGGTCTGCGGTGTCAGTATCATCAGCTTTCTCGGTCGAAAAGGTCACGGTGCGCTTCCGGAGATCGATAATGGCCCCATACTCCCGGAGAAAATCGACACCAAGGATACAGTCGCGGGAGCAGTCAGGTATCACAAGGCAGCTGACAACAAACGTGGAGTTGCGAATTTGGACTCTCGCCGTGCACTGACCGCTCGGAGTTACGACATGTCCGCCAGCGGTTCGAATCTGCGTGCCAGACCATGGCGTCATCACTTTCTTTAGAAGCGCCGCTAGCTTCCCGCTTAAAATCGAAAAATCAGCACCAGTGTCTACCAATGCGCTAACTTTATAGCCGTCGAGCAGCACGGGTATATCCAGCGAGAGTCTGTCTTCACGTGTACGAACTGTCGTCGGGGCCGTCAAGTCGCGGTCACTCACAGGTCGCGTTGTCGGGGGGTCTTCGTCGCGTCGATTTGAAGCGGCCTCGCCCCCTGAGGTCGCTGTCTTTAGTTTTCCCGGCTCGGACTAGGCGACCGTCGCTGCGCCATCCCGGATGAGCTGGGCTGCGAGGATAGTCGGCGTGGAGACGGAGATCGTGACTGTCGTCTAAAAGTTGGCGCCATGCGCTGCTGGGCTACGTAGTCTTCAATATCCCGGGGTCGTTGGCCTAAAGGAGGGTTACGCATGTCGATGGGGAAACCCTTCAGTCCCAGTTGTCGATATGGGCACTGTCGATACAGGTGACCAGCTTCCCCGCAGTGGAAGCACAGGCGCTGCCGATTTGGGGCACGCCACAGGTCTGCCTTTCGCTGGGGTGGTCGGCGGTTGTCGATGTACGGCTCGGGGTGGGCTGAATAAAGTGAGCCTTGGTCGGGTGGCAGTAATTGCGTGGAATCAGTCGGGGGACGTCGCAAGATGTCCGCATACGTTGGCCGACAGGACTCGGTGGAAAAGGATGGCGGGTTAGCAGCTGGTACCGAAGGCCGAAGTGCTTGCTGGAGTTCTTCTCGGACAATACTAGCGACAGAGCTGACCGTCGGCTGGGGAGCACCGAAAAGCTTCTGGAGCTCTTCACGCAAAATGGAGCGGATGATGTCGCGAAGAAGATCCGGACTAGCCCCGAAGGCCGAATGCGGCTCAGTGAGCGAAGCGGCGAGTACCGGCCTGTCGTAGGTCGCAGACCGCTACTGGAGCATCCTTTCCATCGTGATTGCTTCCGAAACAAACTCGGCAACTGTGCTCGGCGGGTTGCGCACGAGCCCAGCGAACAGTTGTTCCTTAACGCCGTGCATGAGGTGGCGCACCTTTTTCTCTTCGGGCATGGCCGGGTCAGACCGTCGGAACAACCTAGTCATGTCCTCCACGTACATGGTTATGGTCTCGTTCGGCATCTGTATTCGAGAGCGTAAGGCCCTTTCCGCTCGTTCTCGGCGATCCGGGCTGATGTAGGTGTCCAGGATGCAGCGGCAGAACTCGCGCCACGATGTTAGCACGCCTTCACGATTCTCGTACCAAGTACGAGCGCCATCTTCCAGGCTAAAGAAGACGTTCCTGAGCTTTGCGGCGTCGTCCCACTGATTAAATGCGGCGACCCGTTCAAACTGGGTGAGCCAGTCTTCGACGTCTTCCGTCTGACAGCCGTGGAAAGTCTTAGGCAGTCGTGGGCTCTGTAGAGTGTAGTACGTTGGAGTTTGCATGACAGGTCGAGGGGCGGCTGCGGTGGTGAATTCCAACGGCCCGTGCTCAGGTGGTAGGCCTAGGTTCCTCCGGCTAGCGCGGTGAACAGGAGTGTCGATTGGCACAGGACCTGAATCCTGGGTATGCGGAGGAGTGCGGGACATATACTGGGATCGATACCCTGCGCCGACACCAAAATATGTCACGGACAACAGGGCTAGACTTCACTAAAACGCCGGGACGAAGCTGTACCAGCTGGCGAAGTTCGGCACACAGCACGCGAGAGTCAACTTCAGTGTCCTCTTCTTCCAGGCGCATGCAAGAACATGGGGACACCAGGTGGCAATATTAAGGCTAGAAAGTGGGAGTTATATGTGAATAAGTACTATTTAGAATACAACGCTACGAACATCCAACGTAAATGAACAGAGCGAGTTTTGGAAGATGTCAAGGTGAGGACAAAAGAGTTAAATAACCACTGCATCCTTTCCAGAGGGGAGTGGGAATGAAGAGGAGAAACCTGAAATGGTCCGAATTCCCTCATGCTCTTTCGCAGAACGCGCAGTAGGATGTACTCTAAGAGCTGAGGGCACATAATGTGGCCATGAAGGAGTTTGTACAGAAATATGATATCAAGTCTGATACGACGGCAGTGAAGAGAAGGAAGATTCATTTGGGCGCTCCTGGTGGAGAGAGAGGGAGAAGTTGCGCAAGGAAAGCGATAATAAAATATCCGTAAAAATGTTTTTTGTACTCTGTCAACCTTGTCCAAGTTAGATTTGCAAGTGCCATTCCAAACACCCGACGCATACTCTAAGAGCGGCAAGCATATGGACATGTACAGTTTTAGGAACGGAAGTGGAGTATGGAACTCTCTCGAAAGTCTGCAAACGAATCCGAGTGTGCGCATAGCCCGCTGAGCAATGCGTTTAGTGTGAGAGGAGAAGCTGAGGGTGCGGTCAAAAAGTACACCTAGGTCATTAACTTCATCAACCCTGTCCAAGAGCACAGAATTCACAGAATAATGGTAGAGAAAGCTATGTTTTTTACGAGTAAAGGACACAACCCTAGTTTTGGAAGAATTGAGGGTAAGTCGATTCTTCGCACACCAATCAGAAAAAGCAGATATGTCGGATTGCAGCAACCCGCAATCTTGAAAAGAATGTATTACCTTGAATGTTTTTATATCATCAGCATAAAGAAGAAACGAGGAGTTCTTTACCGCCGAGGAAACATCATTAATAAAAACGGAGAAGAGAAGCGGGCCTAGTACTGAACCTAGAGGAACTCCACTCGTTGCAGGGTAAACGAAAGAAGTCTGTCCATTGACACTGACAAAGCAGAAGCGATCAAGGAGATAGTTGCGTAGGAGGGCTACGAGTGAGACTTCAACGCCAGAGAGTAGAAGTTTTTCAAGAAGTAGTGAGTGAGTAACAACGTCGAAAGCTTTGCTCATATCACAGTACACAGTGTCAACCTGACCCCTCTGAAGGACTGCTCCAGATGCATACGTCATAAACATGACTAGCTTGGTAGAAGTAGAGCGACCTGACATGAAGCCATGTTGATTCGGTACTATAATATGTTTGAGATGGAAGGAAAGTACGTTGTGCAAAGCTAATTCGAAAAGCTTAGATGTTGCACATAGAAGAGAAATCGGACGATAATTGGAAACATCAGATTTGTTTCCAGACTTGAAGAAAGGAAACACGAGTGCCGTGTTCCACACGCGAGGAAAGGCAGCATTTTTTAAACCGTTAATGAACATGGCAGTCAATACTGGTACAAAAATACAACTGAAGACTTTTATTATGGCAGCTGAAATACCATACGGTCCAGGAGACAAAGATGGTCTCAGACGCTTAAGACTCACAGTTATCACCTCATCGTCAAAAAGAACGGAATTAGATAGTGCACTAGATGGGAGGCAAACGGAATCACAATGTGGATGTTTGTAAACGGAGGAAAATGTTGGGCAAAACTGTCGGCAACATCCCGAATTTCCCACCCCTGAGAGTCAACTAAGCTGATACTCGAATGTGATGTAATGGAATGCTAGCATCGACAGAACTTACTGGGACGATTTGAGGCCCTCCGCTCTATAGACTGAAGCCGTGGTCCCGCTTGTATAAGCGTTTGCAGAGAGAACGCAAGCGGCGAAACTCATCTGCCCAATTTTCTAACCCAGGGCGTTTCGCTTTACGATGGGCCCGTTCCTTGAGTTTTAACGCCATTATCAGTTCCCTTGAAAATCAGGAAGGAAACTTCCTACGTGTAGGAGTATGCAGAGGTATGTACCGACGCATACCATAAAAAATTATTTCAGTGAAGCGACTGACGTGACCGTCGGCATCACTATTGTCATTAAAAAGGGACCAGTCAACAGAAGAGAAGAAATTGAAGAGACCAACATAGTCACCACGTGCATACACGAAACGTGGCGAATTCCCCGTCCCGTCTGAATTAGTAGAGAATGAGGCTCGTCACAGCTGGTAAGCGGTATGTCGGAACTCGAGACTCGAACACTTTCTAAGTTCGATAGACAGATATCGAGAATATTACCACAGCAGTTTACAGTGAAATTGTGTTGCTGCAAAGAGTTAAGTGCTATAAAATCAAGTAGCGCATGCTACTTTTACTTCATATATAATGATTACTGTGAGAAGAAATAAATGAGTTCCAGTTGATACCAGGAGTATTAAAATCGCCTAAAATAGGAAGTTTGTGTTTGCTATGACGGGTTATAACATGTTCGATTGAGAGCGGAACATCGTCATAGGCTGGAGGAGGAAGATTCGGAGGATTGTAGAAAGCTGCAAGTAAAAGTTTTTCATGTCTATTTAAAGTGAGCTCAAGCCACACACATTCTTCAACAGTTTCCAGATCGGAACGTCGAACACTCTATAGAGAACTGTCAATAGCAATAAACACTCCCCCTCCTCTTTGTTTTGGTCTTGTTTCAGAATGGTCGCTTCTAAAAACAGACTAATTATTAGGAAAAAAATGACTGGATGGGATATCGCTTGACAGCCATGTTTCGGTAACAACAACAACGGTGTAACAACTGGCCAAAACGCTAGAAAAGAATTCAGATCCCTTAGTCCGAAGACCTCGGGCGTTTTGATAACAGATGTCCAAATTAGGGGCCACTGCAATTTAGCGTCAGTTCGGAGGAATGCAGCATGTCGTCCTGAAGCTTCCCACGAAAGTCCTTGTATATGCAACCCATCGGCCACATCGAAGGCTCAACAAGCTTACTGTATGATTCTTCATCAACTTCAATATGGTAGGACGAGTAGGAGTCGTACCTTGCTTTCAGCTGCCGGCAGGAAATGGGGGTAATATTAATTGACTATAGATGGTTGGTAAGGTCTAACGATGTTGTTTTGGGACTGAGCTTAGAGACGAAAATAGTCTGCGGGCGCTTCTTTTGGTAATTGGCAACGTTCAGGATGGATGAGCTTGCTGCGCCAGTGATGGCTGAACTTCTGTGCTTCTTCATCACACTAGGTGGGTTAACCGCACGGGGCGGAGCAGAGGCAGAAGATGGACAGGTAATATCGCCGGGAGTCATCCCTCGATGAAGAGCGGCGTAGTATACAGACGGCTGCTCATCACGGGTAGGATTGCTCACGGAAACGACGAGAGGACGGTCGACAAGGGGACGCTCACACTGTGAAGCAGCGCACCGCACAAGCTCCTAAAGTATAGGCCGCGAACATCGGAACTCAGAGAGCGAATGACCTCGGCTTGTTGTACGAAGGCCCGCGAGTTCTCCCCACGAAGGCGCTCGTTCTCCTGCCGTAGCTGGGCAACCTCGAGATTCCCTCAAGCACGTCGAGCAGGAGAGCCCGTAGCGAGGCAAGCTCACCGCCATGCTCGCCGGTCGCGGTTGATGGGGGAAAACCGGTCGGGTGGCTGGACAGGAGCGGGGCGATGGGAGAAAGGAACGTAGCTGCCGGCGCACCACCGTCGCTAAGCCTATAGCACCGTCAGACGACGAAGACGCATACAAATTGCACACGGATGGCCGTGAGCCGGACTTCAAGAGTTGCAGCTCACCATCCGCCCAAGTGACGCACTTCGAGTGAACACGTTTCGCACAGTCGGCGCAGCGTAAAAACTTCTGCTTGCCAAAGAACGAGCGAGAGCACAGCGCACATGCGTCCTAACTGGGCCCCCATCTTGGAAAATAATAATAAATAAATCTTTTTTTTAATGTGCGCAGGAACAACCACATCGTCTTTGTCCTGCAGCACAAATATGAATAAAAATGCCCATGTAATTTTTACATACACATATAGAAGACAAAAGAAAATCAAATAACGCACGAAATGTTATTTAGATAAAATGAGTCAAGCAGAGAATAAAAACAAGGAGGAAGATGTCCTGAAAACCTTAACGCGAAGAAGCATCCAAAAGAGGAAAGAACAAAATACTGTTAAATACAATAAATACAATCATTGAAAGCGATAAAATGGAACACTGTTAAAGTGAAAGTATCAATAAAAACATATTAAAAACAATTTTGAGAACATAGAAAAATATAAGTACGAGGAAAAGCACATGTGAAGTAAATACAAATGACTTGAAAGAGAAAGTAATATGTGACAAAAGGGACTGTTCAGAATAGGACGTTACGAACGTCCAATAGAAAATAAAGCAAGTTCTTGAAGGCATCAACATAAGAAAAAATAGAATTAAATAGACTCTGCATTCTGACCAGAGGCGAGTGAGAATGCAGACGCGGAGAGACTTGAAATGGTCGAAATGCCTTCATGCCGTTCCGCGGAATTCGCAGTAGGATACACTCCAGGATCTCAGAGCGCATAATGTGGCCATGGAGGATTTTATACAAGAAAATGGTATCTGCCCCGACCCGATCGCAGTTAAGAGAAGGAAGCTGCAGTGTTACTCCGTGTGGAGCGACAACTGAAAGTTGCGCAGGAGAAACGATGTTGAATTGTGCGTAAAACCTTTTGCTGTACTCTGTCTACTTTTTCATAGTTCGGTTTGCAAGTAACGTTCGAAACAATACAAGCATATTCCAAGAGCGGCAAGCGTACGAACAAGCAAGAAAGGAAGTGCAGTACGGAACTCCCGCGAACGCCCGCAGATGAACCCGAGCGCGCGGATTTACACCGAGGTCATTGATTTTATCAACTGTGTCCAACACCATAGAATTCACAGGATAAGGGTAAAGAAGGTTATGCGTTGTACAAGTCAATTAGAGCCCCTTAGTTTTGGAAGGATTGAGTGTAAGCCGAGTTTTCGTGCACCCATTAGAGAAAGCAGATATTCGATTGAAAAGGCAAGTAATCTTGAAAAGAATGTACTACCCTGGATATGTATATATTATCAGAATAATTAAGAAAAGAGGAGTTCTTGACGAAGAAGGAAACGTCAATAATAAAAACAGAGAAGAGAAGCATGCCTAGTACTGAACCTTGAGGAGCACTACTGGTTGCAGTATACATAATTGAGGTCTGTCCATTGACACTAACAAAGCAGGAGCTCGATCAAGGGGATAGCTGCGTAGGATGGTTACTACTACTACTACTACTACTACTACTACTACTACTACTACTACTACTACTACTACTACTACTACTACTACTACTACTACTACGACTACTACTACTACTACTACTACTACTACTACTACTACTACTACTACTACTACTACTACTAATAATAATAATAATAATAATAATAATAATAATAATAATAATAATAATAATAATAATAATAATAATAATAATAATAATAATAATAATAATAATAATAATGCACTGCTATAGCTACGCTACTCACGACGTAGTGATGCGGAATTTAATTCTTTCTCATTTTCCTTTTGTTTTGCACTCAATGCTTGAAATATATTCGACCCGACCCGCCCAAAGTATACACAACAAGCAGGTCTACTTTTTTTTTTTTTACCTCAAAAAGACACAGCAAGATTGTCATATGTGTGGAAACGAGATACATTGGGAACTGAAATGTGAAATACACCGACTGTCAATCTCGACACACTCGTCGGCACGAGAAAACGTGGATACCGCTGTAATGCAGAGAGACGTGCGGAAATTTCTGCAGCAATTTCAGTCAGAGGTCTTCTACTTGAGTAAAATAACCTAATATTTATGTGCAAAAAGCTTCTGACCGGCAAGTGCTGTCAGTACATTATTATTCTACTTTAAAGAAAAATACACGATGGCCTCGAAGGTATTTCTTCCGTGCTCTATGACTTTTACGTTGCCTTAAAGTAACTAAATAAAAGCTGCTTATTTTCGGTGTGAAGAAAAGAAAACGTGTTTGGCATGGAGGAAGGAAACAACTTAGGAGAGGCCTTTGCCATTCCTAATGCATTGGAGAAAGTGTGGCGGAAGTGACGTCAAAATTTATGGTTAGCCAAGTCGGGCCATTAGCAACGGCGACGCTGTTGCTATGAAAACTCGGGCCACTAGCAACAGCGTTGCTAAGGGCCCTATAGGTACGTGAGGGTCGCGAAGAAAGGGCAAAGGAGGAGGAAAGACGTTGCCGCGTCCGGTTGCGGCGCGGCCGCGCCGGCTTCAAAAAAATGACGTCAGGGCCGCTCCTGAGCTTTCCTTCCTCCATGGTGTTTGGTTTTCCTTGTTCTAAGCCACAAGTTCGCTGGTTCTACGTCTAGCTTCGACCATTGGCGGTTGCATGCGTCAGGAACGTTCTATGTGCTTTTCTGATAACTTTATGATTTAAATGGTTAATTCTAAGCAGTCGTCGAAATATAAATGCAACTAAAAAAACACATATCAATTTCTCAAGGACGAATGTTACTACGCCTACAAAAGATACGTGCCTTACCCGTATTGTTCTCGACACATTTTGTAGAGTGCATGATTCAGTACAGGCACAAAATGTGCGGCAGGCGGCCCTGAGCGAAGCCACTTCTCTTACGATACAACACACCTCCACATGTTAGACCCACGCATGACTGCCTCTAATTCCGAAGCAAGGAAGGACCAGAAAGCTATGAACACAATCAGTACAGTAAACGGAAGCGTTGTAGCCTCAGCCTTACTCGTTAGTGGCGCCCTCCAGCCGCTCCACATGAAAGCGCCGAGGAGGAGGTGTCGGAACTCTTGCAGTTTCTGTACGAACGAAGGGGTACACCTCCGGGGCGCTTAAAGAGCGCAGAAGGGGCGCAGAAGATGTCGACAGACTGGCATCGAACACCTCCGCGAGAAGCTCCGAGTCCCATTCAAGACCACTGTCAGGACACGTGCTCAATGGCTGCTCCGAGGTATTCCTGAAAATTGTATTTTGTTTTTCAGGCTCCATGAAGTCATCTTGCGCGCAACCAGTTGCGCTCAATACTCCTCACTTGTTTATCATTTCTGCACGAGTGTTTACTGGGCGCTGCCCACAAACATCATGGATGAAGCATCGAGGGCATTCAGGTCGAATAACAGGACTTATAAGCGATATAAATTGAACACAATAGTCGGATATTTTGTGCTTGTACTTTTCTAGTAGGTTTTATTATTATTATTATTATTATTATTATTATTATTATTATTATTATTATTATTATTATTATTATTATTATTATTATTATTATTATTATTATTATTATTATTATTATTATTATTATTATTATTATTATTATTCAGCTCACTGGCATTCCACCAGATAAATCTGCCAGATGCTTGAAGTATCCACACCTGAGGCGATTAAAAGCGAAATCCAAAATTATGTTCGGATTGACGTCACTTGCTGCATATATACGTATTTTTGAGGCTTGAAGCCCTTTCGTAGTTGTTCTGCTATTCTTGTGCACACCAAGAGGCGATGCGCCGAGCTACGTTAAAAGGGATCGATAGTTTCCGGAGCAGTTTCTTTGCTTTTTTGCAATTTCTTCGTAGCTGTATTCAGACATTACTGCGAAGAAAAAAAAAAGCAATTTTAATGAAACTATTGACAATTTTGATGACACCTATGCCAAACTTTAGCCGCCCGGGTATCCCCCTGAAGAATAACTGGCTCGTGTTGTAAGCAATTTCGGATGTCGTCACCGCAGCATCGGAAAGAAATGAACGCCTGGAAGAACTGCTGCGTGCCCTTTTTTTATTTCTAATTGGTCGAAACATCGAGAGGTAACACTATCGCTTCCTCAGGAACAGCAGCCGGAAGAGAAAGAGCTCTGATTAGCAAGCTGTATTCAGAGCATGAATCCCGCGGGTTCACGGCATCGCCAGGAAGACATTTTTTTTTCGTAGTAATAAAACGTAGCGCCCATTAGTGAATGGTGACTTTTTATTTTTAGTTTCATCGGCTTCCTCTTAAGGCGACTGGAGACGACCAACGCAATGTCTACTTTTTTTTTTTTTTTTTTTTTTTTACCGGGAAGGTTGCTTGGCTTCCTAGATTATGAGGTTTGTTCTCCCAGAGAGACTAATGCTATGACGGCCGATAATATTGAGGACTACGTGTTTTCAAATGCGCACTAGCATCGCAGAGTATACAGGCGCCTTGGGTTTCGCCTCCATCGAAATGAAGCCACCGTGGCCGTAATTGAACCAGGACACAAAAACCGATAACCAACAAGGACGGTGCATGACTTTCTCTCCCACCAGCGAACATCAAGACAGCGGATGGCCCATACACGGTAAGCAAATGAATCTGCACACACGCTATAGCATAAAGTTGTGAGGGGACACAGTGTGAGTCGACTCAACTGCCCTCGCAGTTGTATACGTAGGCCCATTCACAGTAGTGACGTTGGCTGCTGGTTTGCACTGGCCTTGTCATGACCTCGGTGGTAATAACCAGGGTCGCCTTACTATAGGTAATGGAACGCCCTGGACACTGAACCACTGAGGCGGGGGTAGTATTGGAAAGGAATGTGTAGCCTAACCTCAAACTAATAAGGCCGAAATTTCTCGTACTCATGTTCGAAACACGAGAAGTAGTTACACATTTTATGCGAAAATTTTCAGCATTGGTATACCGCGATTTTATTTCGTTCGCTCCATTTCATTAGTGGTGTGAAAGGATAGCCGTTGACAAAACGAATAGGAATCAGCAGAAACGTTTGGTCGTTTTACACAGCCGCGTTATCATTTGGGACTTGCTGTTTGTATAATTATTCACTTTTCAAAAATTATAGTGAAATCCGAACACCTTGAATGAATTTGGGAGGGCCGCTGTATTAATCGACGTCCTTAATTCGAATGCAGGTGCTTGGCTCCGCATATAGGCCAACCGCGAGCGCTCAAATGGCATCCATGCTATTGCCGCGAACTGTTTAAATCTTTATTTGTTCCTGTTCGACAGCCGCTGGCATGCGGCCTTATCACTGTTATTCTGGCGTGCTTATCAATTCTGTATGCCGTGTTTGTTCATGCTCGTTGTCGTGATACGACGCGTTATCATTTTCTTTGTCGCGAACGGTGCGCCGATATCTGTCTCGAAGATTTAGATCACTCGCCTATGTTTCCACAACGTTCCAGGGTGTACTAGTAGCAGTTTGCGACGTTATCTAGACTGTTCTGAGCAGCCTTTAACTTGAGTGTCGACGAGTGTGGCAGGCATTCTTTGTTCAACGATCGACAAGCACGTTTGTTGCTATCGCCGCCGCCGAGCTGATTAGTTCTTTTGCGGCCGCAAGTCAGCCCAATAAAGAGTTAATTTCGGTACCATCAAGCCTGTGTCTTCGTTTAGCGCCAACGGCCTTGGCACCACTACGAAACACTATAGCAGTGGGCTCTTAACAACAAAGGTATCGCTTCTCTGCATTCACGCCTCAAATTATCCATGTGGCACTCTGTTTTCGCGCGCAATGCACAAAGGTGGGATTTAGAAACCACACGCAAAGCTTACATAAGAAGCAGTTTGTCGCTGTCATAGCTCATCTCGTCCAGCAGCACGCATTCGGCCCAGTCGTCGTCACAGAGGGACCGGTGGCCCTCGTCGTCACTGCGGTCGGTGGGGTCTGTAACGACGCTGAAAAACAGTTCAATCCGCAGACTCCCCTACTTAATTCAAAATCAAATCGAACTAAGAGTCTTCCAAACTTGGACTGAGTTTGGTGAAGATATTGAAGCGCACTGGAAAATTAATAATAATGGTGACATTTAAGTCACCGTCAGTCTGGTATGCCTTGCCGACAGCATATGAAGCTACACTTACTTGGGGAGCGAGTCCACCCGCGGATTTAGAGACGCTTCGAGTAGATTGTATACCCATAAAAACTGGAGCTGCCTGACGAATGTGCAAAGTAAACAACGAGCACCTGCATACTGACGCGGGGATAGCCGCAGATGTCGAGAACACGTTTCGATCTGCTTGCTCACCTTTTTCTAGTTGCGCACTCTCTCTTTGTTTTTCAGTTTTGACTTTTCGTGGAATGGTTAGGTGACCTTGTGGCGTAATAGCCTTCTCGGCTAACCAACGACTTTTGTGATTAATGCCGGACGCAAACACGCACGATGTGAAGTATAATGCTGTCTTATTTTTACTCACTACATAGTTCATTGGACGCCAGAATTAAAAGAAAAATCAATTTAACTTACATAATTTCTTGTTCTGTTGCATCAAATCTTTTTGAAACCTAAACAGGCACCTTTGTAAATTTTCCACGGGTGTCACTCTCAAGGACGAGCTCTGTTAAGAATTCGCGTACGCTTGCCTATGTTTAGAGGAGAATAAAGCGTTAAGAGTGCGAGGGGCTGATGAGAAGATGTGGACTACTGCTTGAGGATTACATAAGTACAGGAAGGCGAAACAGCATACATCTTCAGTGCAGGAAGGCTAAGTGTAATTCCACTGGGATCCGAAATTCTTAGACCTTTGCAGGAAGCGGAAGTGCACGTCTGTTCCGTAGACCAGGAACAACGCACCCCTGCGGAGATGTCTCACTTTCTTAATGCCTGTAAGCGCAAATAGGATTGAAGAAAATATTCGATAACAGTAATACTTTCTAATGTTTCCAAATGTTAGTCTATAGAGAGTGCGGAGTTCGGAGCTTACCGCATTCGCATGCTTAACCGCCGATCAATTGTGGTGAATGCGCTGTGGTGGGCAGCTTTAGCTTCGATTAGCGCTCTCCTGGCAGCAACGAAAACGTTCTGAGCGCGGCAAAAGATCTCTAAAACCCATTTGAAACAACGTAGGTTATTGTAAATTTTAAGCATATAAAAATTCTTCTCGCTTTGTTCAAATACCCACATTTCGCCTTTCTATACCAACCGCACTGCTTTCTAACCCAATAGAATGGTCCTTTCCATTCTATTTCATATACGTGCATCGGTTTACGGGAGAAGACTTAATTGCGAGCTTTTCTGGAAACCTAACTTTATCGCCTAAGCCTGCATGGCAATTATAACCCTTTTGAAAACGAGGCTTAAATTTTGTCATAATTTTGTCTCTTTTCACTCCTCTTTTGGTTCATATTGGCATACATTTGCCAATAGGCAGCGAAACGGGGAAATAAATGTTGAATGGATAAAGAAAACATGTAGTAGGGAAAACGCGACATTTTGTGACATGGCTCTCGGTAATAAACTAGGAATCATGTTATCTTGATATTTAAGTGAGGCGACTCGACGCATGGGCATTGCAAATAAAGGGGTCACGACACCAATTATGGAATATAAACTGTTTATTGCACTTTATTTCCGATGTGCCAAGCAACTAAACCTCAAATTTTAACCTTAATCGAACGAGCAGCGTCAACCGCGGTTACGCAAAGCCTCGGTAATGCCGGCCAAAGAGTACCCATGCCGCTAACCGCTGTTACCGCACACTGCTTTTCCGATCTTTGTTAGTGCTTTTAACCAAGGGAATAGGGGCGCCTGCGGGCGGGATTCAGGAGCACGTCGGCGCATGAGTACGAAAGCCGCATGAGCAGGCCCGCTCGAACAATGTACACACTCTACACACTGAAACGCGTCTCAAAAGCAACACATAAAATTCGTATAGAGTGCCGTCCGCTGGCGCTTTTGTACAACCTTCGGGTACCACCCGACAGGGCAGCAGCGTAGTGCGGCACCATACATCGAGGCACCTAATACCCCGTCCCGTCATATCAGTATCGTTTACACTGCTCGTTGTCAGGCCCAATTGTCGGTCCCCAGCAGCATCATGAATGCAGACGATAAGCTCATGAGGCTTACAGCACACGATGCCGCAAGATAGCCGCAATAGTGCGGCCTGCGAGCGCGGCTGACGACATCGCTTGGCTGTCTGCTTGTCCCTAATCGTCGCTAGGCCTTGATGCGAGTCGGGTTCAGGGGGCGAGCTTCACCGCAGCGGGCTTCACGATGCATCGAGACGGAAGACAGCCAGGGAGGAGAGGCAAAAAGTAAAGTTTATATACACTTTCTACATACTGAAGAGGGTACAAGTCATGAGAGGAAAACGAAGCTCACTGTCCAAGCAAAATCCGTCAGATAAATATGGTTTGGTATCCCCAGTTCCCTAGCTGGGGAAACAAAGTTCATCGATGCTATCCAATTAGTGGGGGCAAGGGATCACTCAAGGTGCCGCCCAATGCCGAGGGTGAACCTCCTTGCACATCTTCCGGTGGCGAGGGCAAATCTTCTGATGTCTATGACGATATTGTGCGGGCGATGGAGTTTTGGTACCAGGGCAAAATGGTCTGAGAAGTCGCCTATTGACGGTGGTCATTCACCCCGCGAAATTCCAAGGGGGTCACCTGCTTGCCTTGAGAATTCGGCGAGCTGGGTCAATGCTGCTCGGTGACGCGTCTCGTGCCCATTAAGCACAAGAATAGGTGCCCTGTTGTCACCATCGTGGCGCCACGGGGATTAAGGCTCTAAGGGCAGCTGGTCTCTATCCTGAAGGAGGGGGGGCGGGAAGGGTTGGTCGTCGCACCCGGAAACACCTGCCGTCGCCGCCGCTTCGCTGCTTTTGTTCGCGGTCGCTCGCCGGCGTCCGCTAAGTACGCCTCTATTGTCCGCTGCTGAAGTCTGGCCGGAACTCCCGTCACAATAGCCTGTATTGCTTAGCATCGAAGCCACAGCGCACCGCACTTTGTAAGGAATCAGAGAGGTGTGTTATTAAAAGCGGCACTCGGTCATGACTCTTCCTCTCAACCCCATTGTCTTGTAGTGAAAGAATTGTTTTCAGCGACGTCTTAGTAACTGAGCGACCATATAGAACAACACGGGCGCCGCACCTGAGGATGCTGCTATGCGGCTCAAAGCAAAACCTCCCATCGTATGGGTCAGCATTTCTCAAAAAGCATTTATTTTTTAAATGCCCTTTTCAGGGGCCTGAAGTTATTACGAGAAATAAAAATTTTAGCTTGATTTCTGAAACAGGCGCTAGGGATCTGCCGTATCGCTGGCGCGGACGGCTTGCGGAAGGCTCGAAGGGAACGTTTTGCGTGGCCGTGTTTCCGCCGATGAGGGCAGTGCTGCCTCGGACGATAGCAGCTGTCGCACTGAAGGTGGATGTGTGGGCAATAACTAAATCGCGCTTCACTACAGTCTGTGTTCTGTTTTCAGAAACATTGGGTGTCATGCTGGTCTTTGAACAAGCGCGAACAAAGTAGTGTATCGGCAGCTTGTCGGCGTCGGCGCAGAAGCAGACGAAGTGGAGTGAGTCTGTGACATAACCAATCATCTCAACATGGGGATCTCTGCCGGTGGGAGGAGCTTCTCGGTCTCAACTTCAGTAGTTATTTTGAAATAAAGAATGCGTCTAGGGCACTCAAATTTCGGAAATGAAATAAGGTCCTGCATTATCTGCCAGACCCCAAAACTACAATATGTTAGATGAGCACGATATGATCACTTGCTAATTCTTAGCTAAAGAAATAGATTCTGAAGTGAGAGCCTGTAATCGAGAATTATTCAAAAAAAGAGCGCGATTAAGCATGGCAATTTACTTAAGAGTATGCAGCTAAATTAACCTAAAGTCCTCGATTAAGTAAAGCGGTTATATATAAGAACTAGTTATGTGAAACATTGTTGCTTGTTATAAACATTGCTCATACGCAAGAATTATTTTGGCAGCAAATCCCATGTGCGACAAAGCGCTCAGTTTTCAGGACCTAATGTGATTGTAGTAAACGTGTTTGTTATGTATCTTGCTAGGCACTACCCACCTTCGTTACTCGCTAGGATAGTCTGAACGGACAAAAATGAAATTATTGAATGCTGAAGAGCGCACAAAAAATATCAAGTAATGTCGGAAGACACGTAAGGAGCTCTGCTGCCATCAAGTTTTCCGTCTGCTTAAAGGCTTTCAACACAAAAAAGCAAGGTAAATGAGAGGACATGGAAAGAAAACGCTGCATAAAACGTTTTGCAGGCATAAGTGCCGCATGTCGGGTGGTTGTGAATCAGATAACTCATTCTGGCGATGCAGAAAGGTCTTTTCGTTCTGGCCTGTTATACCGCTCGAAAACTTGTTTTTGTCCCCTAGCAATCGTAGAAACACACATGACAATTCAACACATCTGAGCTAAAAAGCAAAATTAGTGACAGTAAAAAACAAAAAGTTGCGAAGAACGCGGAAGGTTCAACAACACCTGCACAGTTAAGCTACGCCCTGGGTCCCACTCGACAACTGCGGAGACTGTGGAGCGAAAAACAATGTTTTAAAATTTACATTTGATTAAGTTTTACTCATTGCCCACTATTCTAGCTTTTTGATGTTTGGTCAGTGTGATTATGAAAGAGGAGCATTTTCATACCTACGAAGGAAACGCAATGGCGACGATTTGAAATTTATTTGAGCAAAGCTAAAGTTCTGACGAGTTGGTATGCATTCAGGAAATGAAAGCTGCACAATAAGAACTGCTCAAAGATTGTCTTGTCTATTCTCCGCTGTTGACAGGCTCTTCCCCTATATAGATTGCAAATTTCTGTCACGCGTAGTCCCCCCCCCCCCCCCCCTCTTCATTTCTCTCTCTTCCCTACGTCGCCTTTAAGGTAGTCGATGCAGGATATGGTGCATAAAAAACGACAGTTAGCAGAGTTTCTTTTCCAAATATGGAAATACAATAATCTAAAACAGGTATACTCGCTCTTGCTTTGGGTTAGAGAATAGCGATAACATCGGCCCCACGAGCCAAATCACATAGGGCGATGTCACACGCTTGTTCACGGTCCCATGTATTTTGTGCGGTTTGGTGCCGGTTATACCGAGAGGTGATACAATGTGCACAACCTTTTCCCCGGACCGGTGATAGGTTCATATAGAGTGAAGCTCACGGGAACATGCCCTTTGACGCCAACCAGAAACCGGATTTCAGTTCATAGTGAATATATTTCGCATCGATAGAGGGGCGAGGTGGTCAAATTCAGTTCTATAATGAGCATTTCATTCCAGAAGAGTCAAGCATCAGACCGGGGAAACCCTTGCCTCTTCTAAAAACATGCGGGTATCCGGCAGCTCCAGAAATCGAACCCAGCACATCACCAAAGCCAAGCGGATGCTCTACGACATCGCCTCGGGTGAGGTGAACAGCCAGCCTCATGCCCAGAGGTTAAACACACACCTCGTTTTTTCTTTACATGTAGAGGGTTTTGTCTGCCATCCATTCCAAGGAGAGGTGGAAGACTTGGCGTACGGCATTGGAAAGAGTGGAGACGCAAGCGAGGCAGACACCTGGAATGTCGACCGCGATGTCGGGGCTGCTTGGCGGAGTGTGATAGAGCTTGTCGACCCACAAAGCAGCGACTTGGAACGAGTACGTATGTGGTCAAGAAATTCAGCTTAGCATATTTCTCAAAACTGTGCACTGCAATTACCCACAAGAACTAAATTTACTGTAATGATCAGTTATTAGAATTGGGTATATGGTAATTACAAGAAACATTTGTCGTAATAAGGATAGGCAGTTACAAGAACGAGTGACACCAGATGACACGTGAAGAAAAGCTCTACGTTTTCAGGTTCTGGAGTGCGTACGTAGGCGTGTTTGTTTTATTTCATACTCAAAAGCCCTACTCGTACTTTATCAGTTAAAGGAATAGTCTGAACGAACAAAAGGAAAAGAATGAATGCCAACTAGAGTGCAGAAATTATCAGGATACTCTGGAGACACGCAAGCACCATTTCCATCGCGTGTTTCAACCTCACTAAAGGCGCCCACCGCGTAAAAAGTAAAGGAAATGGGAGGATATGGAAATAAAAGGTTCTCCCGAACATCAGCGTCACACTACGTGTGGCGGTTCTGAACAGCTATCAGGGGATGCATACTTGCGATGCAGAAGGTCTGTTATTTCTAGCCTACAATAGCATTCGAAACCTTGTGTTTCCATGCTACTAATCGAAATCAAATCACGTGTCGATTCAACACGGCTGAGCGAAATAAAGAACAAAAGCAGTGGCATTAAATGCAAAAAAAAAAAAAAATTTCGGAATAAGGCATAATCTTCACAATAAGGCTAGACGCAGGGCCCAGCGAAAGAACTGCGGAGACTGCAATGCGACATGGAGTAAAACAGTGCTGGACTTGATCGGAGTACAGAGAACGCTATTGGAAAAAGCTCATTCATAAAGCCTACATCACCTGTGTTCAATGTAAGGACGAGCAGTATTTTTAGCCTAGAAGGGTCTCTAATTCTGCCTCTTTAAGCGGGGCTATGAAGCCACAGTTTGAATTTTAATCTTGATGCGACATTACTCAGCTCCCATTGACGTAGCATTTTGATCTTTCGTATGCGTGATGCCCAAGTGGGGTAGCACTTTTATAAGCATGGATGAAAAATAATGGCGACGATTTGGAAATTGAGAAAAGCTGAATTCGGAGCAGTAGGTATGCATCCAATCTATAGTGGAGGCGCGGAAAACTTTATATTTGTCGTGGCAATGTCCCGCCCTCTCCCCTGCAACGACTGCAAATCTCTGTCGCGTTCTGTGCCCCCCTCGCCGCTCCTCCTCCCAGATTATTTTATTTTCTCTACGTCTTTTCTCGCATATTCGACAGAGCACATATGGAGTACAAAGGTGCATACTTATCATAGCTACATTCGGCTAAGATACAAATACGATTTTATGAAAAGATACTCCTTAGGCTGCCTCTTGCTTTAGCTAGAGAATAGTGTCAGCATCGGTACAATGAGCGAATCTGCACACGGCATTATTACAAGTTTGTTTGCTATTCCTTATCTTTTTGTGCGGTTTGCCGTCGGGTATATCATGCTACAATATGCGCAACCTTCCTTTGTCTTGGTGTTCGGTTCATCTGGGGTAAACTGCTTGAAAATAAGGGATTTCACGCCTACCCCAAAGTAAATTTAAATCTTGGCTGGCAGATTTTACATTGAAGGATACAGAGGTGACCAAAGGAGATTTAAGAAAGCATTTAATTCTAGAAGAGTAGGGCACCACGCCGGGGAAAAACTTGATTCCATTGGAAAAAATACGTGTCTCCGGCGACACAAGGAATCGAACAGAGCAGATTCCAGCAGCGAAGCAGATGCTCTACCACTAAGCCATCGCCTGGGTTGAGATGAACGGCCAGGCTCATATCAGGAATATAAAGCCATACCTTAGAAGTTCCGGAGTCCTGGGCTCACATCTCGGGCTCGGGCTTCTGTCTCGGGCTCTCGGTACCTCGGCTTCAGCGGGATATGGGACCACTGATTCAGGACCTTGATATGACTCGAAGCGCAACGCGGGGGCGCTGGCAGTCCCCGCAAGGGTCTTTCGTGGCGACGAACTCAAAGCATGAAGCGTAGGACAGGACGTTCTACGTTGACGGCTAGACATCGACGATTGCTTCATGACGTCGTTCTTGGCGTACTTGTTCTTTCGGTTCTTTCGGTAATGGTACGTTCCGGGAAGAAGAGCACGTGCTCAGACGAGGACTTCTTTCACTTCATTTGCGAGCGCTTATTGGTGGAGTACTGGCATCTTTGCTTAGCAAAAAAAGTAGAAGAAAAAAGCGGCAAAACTACAACCAGAAAGGAAACTGGGCTTGAGCGTCCGCTGTTATTAAAAGCCGCTATAGACGACGACTGCTGTGATTTCAAAGCTAGGACTGTTCTTGAATGATGCAATGGTGCTCCCGTACTTCTACCTCTTAGTTGTAACCAAGCGCCGACTTTTTGTGTTAGTGCTTTCGTTATTAAGATGTGTGCCGTGCAATGCCTGGAGAAATTGACAATACTTGGCCTTTTTCGTTACCTTATCTCTAGCCACCCTCAAAGCAGTCCAACATAGCAACAGGACAGGAAATGTCAAGGAACCCTGACCACGTCAGCTATGCACCATAATTATAGCTAAATACGGCATAACCTACGGTGGTTAGCCACACAAATATAACACTCTCCGCTTGAAACAAAACAAAAAAAAAAAAACAAATTTTCAAGAAGAGGAGAAGGCATGGCAGTTATAAGAAGACCGGAAGCAGAGAGGCGGGAGAAACGTTAAGGCTACTGCCGATTTTATGCGTCGGATCAGCCCGGTGGTCCTGTCTACGAGAAACGCCGGCCAAAGCTGTGCGTTGCCTCCGCTAAAGGGTTTTGAAGGACCAAACAATCATCATCCAGTCACTCGCCCGGATCCAATTTTCTCTGGACACGCATGCTACACACAGCTAATTGCGGCTGCTCGTGTTTCGTGGTGTCACACAGTGCATGCAATTATTTGGTTTAGCGGGTGCCCACAGCAGAATTTCAATTGCCTATGTCGTCGTACATTGGCCATCAATTCACTTTTAAAAACAACCAGGCGTTCTATAACAGCAACAAGCACTTGGTTCATATAGTCGCTTAGCCCTCTTCACGCTTTCGAGTTTTTGTCTCTACGTTCCAGTGGGCAGTTTCCTTTTCACCCTAATCTACTGGAAGGAACAAAGACGTACGAATCGGCCTGCAGGCAAAAAAAAAAAAAAAAAACAATCGGAGCTGTGTTCGGCGTTCCATCCCACTCGCGGAACATTGGATCCCGAGTCAGACACGTTAACCCTAGGCCATGCAGGCAATGAGCTTTATATCCATGTCGGGTGGTTCTGAGCAATCGGTCGTAGCACGTATGAAATACAAGAAACACAAATTAAAGTGCTCGCGATTAGGCGAGTAACAAAGTTCATGTGCGCCAAGGAGAACCAGCAAGATAAGCTATACACTTTGTTGCGTCAAACAAGTGTTCTCGAATGTTTTCAGTCACGTCGACAGCCCTGAATTTTGCTAGCGTCTGGCGGTGATACTCGGCTCGAGAGGAAAAGATGACCGGTTCGTCGATCTAAACCCCCGGCGCCTTGACGCCTATTCTTCCATTAGAAAGATGTGCCAGTTCCGTATACTACAACTGGACGTTACCTCATTATGCATTATATCGATATTCAGCCAAAAGCTTTATTTACGAATTTTCGTCGCAAAGCCTTTCCAGCCAGTTTCAATGATCAGCAATATTTCTTTCATAGTTAACAGCTGCTGCCTTTTATATTTGCATTCACTCGGCGATTTCCAGAATGAGGGACCAATAATTCCTCACAGAAGAGGAGAACGAAGTGAAGGGAATTTGGTTCAAGGCACGGTGCTATTGATTCGAATCTTGTTCTAATTCCGACGCCATAAGCTCGCCACCCAGCTCCAAGCAGCTGCTGCGCCGGGAACCTTCTTTGCCGGCCTCTATGTCACTGAGGACTTCGCCTCTCCATGGTTTCCATGGGCAGCTCCGCAACACGACCAGCATGCCATCGGGCTGCAGTCAACGCTCATCACTTCGTGACATGGTGGACCTGCCCGCTGCAACGTTTAAGCCTCCTCCCCGACATCGTGGAAGAGAAAGTGGGAGCCCGAAAATGTAAGATACAGACGCCTCAAGATGGAGTTAGTGATGCATTGTCCCGTTTGATGCTGCTATTCTCTTTTCCTGGACGAGAGGTCAGAGGTTCTTTGTGACAATTCCTTTTTGTGCTTGCCACGTCACTTGCACTACACTGAAAAGTGGTTTAATTGGGTACCGTGTAACACTGTGTTGGCTTACTCGCAAACAGCTAAAGAGCACAGGCCAAAGGAAGAATGTTTCTGCCGACATCTGTTCCTGCCGAACTCCAGAGATGGTGACTTGTGTACACGTAGAGAGCGGAGTAAGGAGAGGAAGGCTGAATTGCGCGAACGTGTTTTATGCAGTGTATGTCCACATAAATTGATATATCGCTGGCAGCTAGCGCGCTTCTACATAACGTTTGCGTATGTTTATCGAGTGCGAAAGTCGATTCCGTACAAGGCTCGAGAACATAATGTTGTGCCATCCCTCGGCAGTACCCTCGTGACGATGGAAGGGGGATCACTTGTGTCACTCTCGCCCTGTTTAGTGCGTCTAGGCTATTTAGATTTCACGTTTGTAGCTTTATAGTATGCGATGCGGATTTCAACACAGACACGTGTTATACGCAGAGCTCTGCAGCAGTTACGATTCAAAGGACTGTGTTACCGCGCTTCTCTAATGGACAAAAAGCTCAGTTAGCTGGCAGGCACAGTGTAGAATCTACCAATATCACCTTCACGATTCCACGCCTGTACTTACCTCTTCTTTCTAGGCGTTCATCCCTTCAAAGCTGCCAGTTACCTTCTTATAACAAGAAATAGACGCTCAGTTGCCAGTGTAGCTGGCCCTCGCTTATAACTTTGTCTTTAGTGGCAATCTCATGTGAATATTACGCGGAACCAATTAGATGAAATGGATACATAAAGCGATTAATTTTCCACGCATCATATATCATTTAATTCGTTATTTTCTATGCCTATTTTTCGGGAAATTGCGTAACGATTTCCATTCCACATTACTTTTGCAGTTGAGAATAAAATGCTTTCATCCCTCGCTGAAATTGAAGATTGGCTAATGTCCTTCCCATTCACTAAATGTGTGTTCACTGATGGGCACGTCTAATGCAGGGGGCTATCCAAACCTTCAAGCTCGTCTACCAAGCGGGACGGCGACTGCGACGGCGACCAACGCTCAAGTAGTATCCAGACAGAGGAAAGCAACCTAGGCACTAAGTGTATTCACTACTTTCGGACCGATGAGCTGCCGTTCGAATACTAGTATGTTGTTCATGCCCCCTTTCCCTCTGAAATTCTTTGGACTTGCAGACATAAAGTTATCTAAAGTGGAACATAGCGCGCACGAAGACCCAGCACTTCGAATGTGCACTGCGCCTTGAAAAATCTCTACACTGGGCTAATTATAGCATCACTCACGTTAAAACTGTCTTTCCGCGTTTCACAAGGGAAGATGTGCAGCGAATCTACCGTGAATTAGGATCCGTCGGGCATGTACAGTCAATCTGGTATGCGCATCACTATATAGGAGGGAAAAAAAAAGAAACGATGACTCTCAGTTTTGTTTTAGAGAAAGCGAGTGTGTGCACATGCACACCACACATTTTATTGGGTGCAGATTAAAGCGAACTCCTATGGCGATTTTATGCAAGTGTGTGCAGAGACTTAGCGCGCCGCTGAGCACTATGTACAGATACTGGCGAAGACAGTATGATTCCCTGCAGCGAAGAGAAGTGGGCGAGCTAGACCATGCGAGACGAATTCAAAGAGTGCAACTTGCACCATCTATCGGCGGTCCCAGGTTGTGCTACGTCAGTTCTGCACCGCAGTTCGTCCTCAGACCTGCACATAACTGTTACATCGTCTTCTTACTTCCTCCCATGGTGTTGCCAAGAATTTTGGCTGTGTTTTGCTGGTACCTTCTGCGTATAAAATTGTAAATGGAAGAAATGAGCCCACGTTGACATTTTCGTTATGCAGCAAAGTCACGACGCAAGAATTCACAACGTTTCCTGCGACGTCCCTAATAGCTCTGTTACGAAAGTGCAATTAATTAATACAATTTGCAACTCCCAACTTTTTGCCCGCTTTAAACGAGTGAAGATGAAAACTGCGCATGGGCGATCTGTCCGACTACGCTAATCTAGTGAAACGCATAAATGTTTCAAAAGCGTAACGTATCTTTTCAAAATCTTCTTTTCCGGCGCACCTTACGCGCACTCTTTATAAAATGTCAAAAGTCAAAGCAGCGCTCAGAGGGTCTGCTTCTGAGCCACTTTATGATGCTTGTAATGCATTTGCAATGTTCCAAATCTGTTGATGGTAAGGATATATTTTGTCCTATACCTCCCCAGTGGGAAGGACATCCAGTAATGCTAAATCAGTGCCTACACGGCTCAGAAGGAGACGACAACACTCTACACTTTTGGCAAAGGCCCTACATGGGCTAAAAGAGTATGGCCTACTTGGCTGAAATCAATTTAGAAGCATGGTATTAAACAATAGCGCCATCTCAAAATATGTACAGTGCAGGTAGGCTGAAGAATAATATCTACCCTTTAATCCAGCTATGCTTGGCTGAAATCCAGCGTAATAGAGACCGATAACTATGCTCATGATGTGTTATTTGCACATGACTGCTTCGAAGATTTCTGTAATGCATCCTATCGCCTCATTTCCCCTCGAAAGTATTAACGGATTGTCAAGGTGTTCTTTGTTCCTTATGGTACTTGGTTTTCACTACCCGAAGCATTTCCCTGCTAAGTTGCATCGTTGACATCAGATACGCAATTACTCACTAGAAATTCATCTTACTTTCTTGCGAGTCATAGGCCTTTCGTCCCCGTGCAGTAGTGGTTCTGAGTTCTCCATCTGGCGGCTCCTGGACAATCACTGGAACAGGTTCTTCCTGGCGTCTCTGGGAGTTCTTTCTACCATTGTATTCTCCGTGGCCGTAGTAGCAACTCTCTCGACAACATGTAAGCAGTCTCATGGTGCCTACTAAGAAGAAAACACTTGTTCTGCCCTTCGGGGAAATAAGTTGGTACTGATTGGCCCGCATTCGCTCGAAGGTTTCAGAGCTATTCCCAAATTTGTGGGCGACGGGCTCACCACTCCTACCCTGCATTGCTGCTGCATCACAAGCCGACACAGCAAATAAAGCTATCGCGAAAGCATTGTGCTCGAGCCCAATGGAATATTAACACGACGGCACTGGCATTCATGGCACTAACAAGCAGATGTAGCCCTATCGATGCTCTATCAAAAAAATGTATTACACTTTTCACGTGTTGAATATGGGCATTCTTATTAGGTCGCGTAACCACGAAACAGGACTTTGGTCATAAAACCTGACTATACTGTTTTCAGATAAACCCGACACGTTGACGTACTCCTGTTGTGGATGTAGCCGATAGGACGTCTTAGTACATATCGAACAAGAAGGTTTTCGCGAAAATTATTGGCCAAAATAATGGAGCAGCCCCGCCGGCTAGAGGAGCAGGCGCTGAGACGAGCGACGGCGCGGTGGTCGCCGTCGGTGGCTGCTGCGCACCGGCAGCGAGTGTAAAGTAGCTGACGTATTTCGCCTCCCTCGCTATCTTTTTTGGGACGATAAAATGAAAGCGGGTAACATGTGGCCTCTGATTTCGCTTCTTTGGACCGCTGTTCTATTGAGAAAGGGCGCTGCTAGCAGTAAACTCCCTCAACGATCTTTTTTCACTGGTGCCATGAACCATGCGTTCTTTGTTAGAACACTTTGCACGTTTAATATGTGTACGCAGAGCCAGTAGTGTCAAAACACCTCATGTGCTCCTCTTTGGAGTGCTGGCGAAGTAAGTTGGGGTACGGTTCGCATGTGGTTTTTCTCAAAGTTCTATAGTCTTCTGCGGTGACGCTCCATTCAGCCTGAGGAGAAAGAAAATCTGGCAATATTTCCTTCAGTTTCAAGTCCCACTATTGCTAAAACGAATAGAATCCGCCATTGCCGAATTTTCAGCGGCTTGCTAACGCACAGGAGTACTGTTTTGACTACTGTATACCGTCAAACCGAATGCGGAAAAGTTTATTAAGAAGCATACCAGCATCAAACTTATTAGCCAATACAGCGAATGAATGATATATACGTAAATGTACCCTAACATATGATCGTTAAGAATATATGAAAAAATAGTTCTTCCAGTTGAATTCAACCTCACGCTAAACTCGACCAC
This sequence comes from Amblyomma maculatum, assembly GCF_055883805.1. NCBI lineage: Eukaryota > Metazoa > Arthropoda > Arachnida > Ixodida > Ixodidae > Amblyomma > Amblyomma maculatum. The sequence goes on from NC_139344.1 coordinate 45,831,178, forward strand.
GCCGCGGCCAGGGACTTCATTCAGCAAGGGCGGGAATTCAGGTTCCGAAAATGATTTCGTGCGGCACAAGGCTGCATCCATGGTTATTTTAAACGAGTTACTGATGTTACTATTCTACTAGCGGGCACATGCGCCATCAGTCAAGTGACTCAGTAGTAAGGAGTAATAATAAACTAGTTCACAGTCCTTGTCCGGTTTCTGTGATTTCTGGAACATATTGCTATTCGGCTAGGAATTGTTTCCGTAAAGAAACGGCCGCAGTCATTCTGAAATTATCTTAGTTTGAGTCACGAGAGTGACAGTGCTTCTTGCATTGTGAAAATGAGTGGTGCAGGTGAAAGCAAGATTACTAGCGCAAAATGCACGGCACTCTTTTCTGCGTATCGATAGGGGAACAGGCAACGGCTGGAAATCTTGCTTCAATTTTTCAGTCCTCCTGCATTATAACGTGTTTAAGGAAAGGAACGCCGACGAAACGTTGTTGTTAATAATACGAATACGTTCCGGCTTTCATATGAAAGCCTTGATCACACAGCGGAAAACCCAATGCACGAACTTTAAGTGCGTCGAAGTAATCTACTCCAACTAACCTAGTAGACGAATCTACTCCCCGACCACACGAGTTTTCGTCAAACGTTAGATTACACTTCTCTAGCACAATGAAGCTACACAACAAAGCCGGTTATTGGCAAAGAAGTATTCGAACCGAAAGGAAATCGGTGCATCGAATCTTGGAGATGCCTTACTCGCAATTACTTTCCCGATATTCCAAAAGAGCAGCAAATCAAGTATTTGCCCTATTGACCTCACGAGCGATGTAGGTATGTGCATAAATAGGTAAATAAATAAATAAATAAATAAATAAATAAATAAATAAATAAATAAATAAATAAATAGTTAAATAACTAAATAAATAAAACCACGAAAGAAGTGGTAACAACGCTTCTGGACTGCTGCAACTGTTCAGTGTTTCGTTCGGTGCGACCGGTGCAGGCCCGACGTTCACTATGCTCGACACGGAACACTGCCCTGGCGTGGTGTCCCTTATTGTGAGCCACTTGTACGAGCGCGTGGATCCGTTGCGCTCTGAGGGCCAGCCTCGCGACGTTACCGTGGCCTACCTCGAGGTGTACAATGAGGTGGTGCGCGACCTGCTCTCTGCCGGTGGAGCACCGATCGATGTGCGCGACGACCCCGCCAAGGGCATTGCCATCTCCAATCTCTCCACCCACAAGGTGAAAGAGGTTGATGCTCTTCTAGACCTGCTGCTGAAAGGCAACAAGAAACGAACTCAGCGCGCCACTGACGCCAACGCTGAGTCTTCATGGTCACATGCCACCTTCCAGGTGTATGTGACGCCGACCGAGACGGTGACAGGCACCGGCAAGGGCATCCACGCTTCAAAAATGAGCTTCATCGATCTCGCCGGCTCAGAGGGCGCTGCCGCGAGGTCAACAGGAACATCGGGGCTAGGCTGCGTGAGCGCACAAAGACAAAACCTGTCCATCCTGGCCCTCGGAAATTACATAGATGCCCTTTCCAAGAATGGGGCGCAGCGGGTTCCCTACCGAGACTCGAAGCTGACGCACATACTGAAGGACACTCTGAGTGAGACGTGCCGGACACTGATGTTCGCCGCTGTGACGCCGTCGAAAATCTGCTACACAGACACGTACAACACACTCAAGTATGCCGAGCGTGATATAAAGATCGAGCGACAGACCAAAAAGAACATGCTGAATGTGACGTGCACATGCCGATGTACGGCGCACTCATTGAAGAACACAAGCAGAAGGTCGACTGCCTCCAGAAGAAGGTCGACAGCTCAGACAAGGAAAAGGCTGCGCTGGCGGCCAAGGTGCAAAAGGAGCCTGGAGTTGGAGCTGGGCTGGAGCGAAGTTTTGCCGCCACGTGCCTCTCCCGCATCTCGAAGCACTGAGAAAACTAGGCCGACCACGCCCGTCATGTCGTTAGATAATTTAATGAATCGCGGCGGGCCTTGTGCGAGCGCTCGTCCGTAACAGTATGAACACGTTGTTGTATACAAACAGATCAGCGAGAGCTCATACAAAGGCGCGAAACTACATAGCGGATGATCTCAAAAACCAGCAGGATAACAAAATTGAGACTTATGTGAATATAAATGAATAGTTCTGGCATACGGTTTTGTTTACGGGGTTAATGTCCCAAAGCATCTCAGGGTATGAGAGACGCCGTAGTGAAGGGCTCCGAAATCTTTCACCATCTGGGGATCTTTACGTGCACTGACATCGCACATCACACAGGCGCCTTGTTTTTCGCGTCCATCGAAAAGCAGGCGCTGCTGCCGGGATTCGATCCCGCGTCTTTAGCCGCAGTAATCAAGCGCCTTAACCACAGCACCACCACGGCGGGGCAGTTCTAGTTTATGGTAGCGCACATATAAAACACTACAGAAATATATGAAAATATCACTGAACTAGAAGCACACGAATGAACTTAGGTGCTAAATTTGAAAACACACAAGGAACAGGCCGAGGCACGCCTCCTAGAGCCCTCAAACACAATTACATGCATCTCCTCAGCCTCTGATGCTTTATCTTCTCTGCTTTCGAGCTATGCTTTTCATTTAGTTACCTCGCAAAAAAAAAACAAAAAAACAATGGTATCGCATGAGGACGTAGAACTTCACTGTGCGAAGCTTCATTTCTGTGATGGGTAGGACATCCAGGCTTGGAAATCTCTGCGCTTTTGCATAAACATCGCAAATTGACTTATAGGCTTTTACATTAATTTTCAGTTAAATGAAAAAAAAAAAAAATGCCGGCGATTACGTTACCTCTTAGTGCGAAATTTGGGCGCAGCTCATCAGCTGTTTCACCCTTTCGATAGATTGAGGCAAATATTTCGAGAACGACATATATGTTCAATAAAAGACAACTTTTTAATTTTTTACACGTGTTCGTTCAAAAAACACTCCACTGACAGTTGTTGACTGTCATGAAGGAAGCTTTGTGGTCGGAGAAATGAAGAGAGAAATTAAGTGCGCTTAGGAACGTTGCGCGGCGAAGAGATAGCAGCGAGATATTGATAGCGCTGACGCCATTGGCAAGTTAAGGCAACGTGGCTCTGCGTTTCGGGCTCTGCGTTCAGGAAGGGGGGGGTGAAAGCCCAAAACGACAGAACTGAAACTGTGCCTGCGCTCTTTGGAAACATGTGTTTTCCTCCTTGACGAATAATCAACAACACACTATACCCAATGCAACGGCATCGACGCGGGACACGAGCCGCAGAAGTAGTCGCCCGAACGTTTCCTCTGCGGCGCGCGCTTCTGGCGCTCTCCTGCGGCAGACAGTGCCCCTTACGTTTTTCGTCGCTCCGGCGAGAACCTCGTTTCCATATCCGCGCGCTGAAGGCGGCACACTTCTCAATTCTAGAATACTATATATGTGCCACTCGCGCCCCTCACTGGGACCTTACTCTAATTACGGTGTTGCTAACGCTCTCCTAAAGCATCCGGCCACATAACGGTGAACAAAAAAAATCACCATCCCTGATCGTCTGAACAATACGCAAAGGATTTCAAGCACAGTGGTACTTCAAGGTTTCAATAATAGCTGCGTTTAGGCGAGTTGGTTAGCCATGTTGATCGCGAAAGCGCATATAAAACAACGACAACATCAAAAGGCGCTCGTGTGTCTGTATTTTGCTGTTTTCCGTGTTTTGTATGCGCTTTCGCGATCAACATTAGATGTTTCACAGCAGCGAAAGCATAAAGTTATGAACTCGAAGATTAGCGTTGTACGTTCCTTGGCAACTTGCACAACGTACCACTCAATTGCTTGGCTGTACCTTTGGCGGCAAGGAAGTTTAAGTTTTTCTAGTATAGCATTGGCCTACCAGATTGAAATCCATGCGACGCTCGGATGCCTATATTTACGTTGTCTGTGCATAAAAGTTGAAAATCTACATCTGCGCCTTATGTTCTTACACTGGCTGAGCAAAGTAATGAAAGGTGGAGACCAAATGGGAAGGCGCGCAATGGCGGTTACGAGGCGGAACAGCACCGTCATTTGTACCATTTAGACACCCGTGCTTGGAACGAAGCGGGTAAACCAGACGCGCTAGTTCTGAAACGCGCTTTGGCCTAGGCGCTGTTATTAGACGCCATCATCGTTTAACACTCGTCGGACTGGTAGCGTGCGCTGTCAATCACAGCATATTTGGGGCGAACATTTGGTGCGGCGAATCTGTCGTGAGAGGACGCTTCCTTTACTCTGCGTCAGATAACATGAAAATACCAGGTGCACATCGCTGTGGTGCGCGTGTGTCTACATTTACGTTTTTTTATGTTTTCGGAACAAAAAAACCTCAAAAGTTATTTAAGGAAGGTACTTAGGATTGCTTACGCGCCATTAACGAGAAAATAGGAATGGTCACCTTGAATCTTTTTTATTTATCTTATCATCATCATTGTCGAATTTCATGCTATTATGACGCTGGTATTGTGTGCAGTCAAAGCATGCGGCCGCGATTAGTCTTTTACTTTCCTGCGAGATCTGCATAACGTACCACTCACTATTTGCCCCTACCTATAAGCGATGAAGATATTCAAGTTTTTTTTTTGTGAATTTGTATTTAGAAAACCTTTGTGGGTACCTTCAGTACGTGCTACCGATATGCAGCAAAATAATTTAAGAATCAACATTTAGCACTGCCCACCTCCGAAGCTGGCGCTGAAATTCACATTGAAGGCCCAATGTCCACCCTCCGGTCGAAAATATTTTCTTCCCCGATGACTGCGAGACTTCGCCCCCAGAACGCAAAGCCGCAAAATGTTTTTGAAACAAGTAACTTATAACGCAGTTACAGCCACCGCAATCACCCGATTCTGTCGTGCTTCTGTTGTGACCGGAGTTCCGGCCAGACTTCAGCTGCTGACAATGGAGGCGTACTGTTATAACCGGAGTTCCGGCCAGACTTCAGCAGCGGACAATGGAGGCGTACTTAGCGGACGCCGGCGAGCGACCGCGAACAAAAGCAGCGAAGCGGCGGCGACGGCAGGTGTTTCCGGCTGCGACGACCAACCCTGCCCGCCCCCCCCCCCCCCCCCCTTTTTCAGGATAGAGACCAGCTGCCCTTAGAGCCTTAATACCCGTGGCGCCATGACGGCTACAACAGGGCACCTATTCTTGTGCTTAATGGGCACGAGACGCGTCGCCGAGCAGCACTGACCCCGCTCGCCGAATTCTCGAGGCAAGCAGGTGATCCCCTTGGAATTTCGCGGGGTGAATGACCACCGTCAATAGGCGACTCTCGGACCATTTTGCCCTGGTACCGAAACTAGGGTCCCTACCGAAACTCCATCGCCCGCACAAAATCGTCATAGACATCAGAAGATTTGCCCTCGCCACCGGAAGATGTGCAAGGAGGTTCACCCTCGGCAGTGGGGGGCACCTCGAGTGATCCCTTGCCCCCACTAATTGGGTAGCATCGATGAACTTTGTTTCCCCAGCTAGGGAACTTGGGATACCAAACAATATTTAACTGACGGATTTTGTTTGGACAGATAGCTGCGTTTTCCTCTCATGACTTGTACTCTCTTCAGTATGTAGAAAGTGTATATAAACTTTACTTTTTGCCTCTCCTCCCTGGCTGTCTTCCGCCTCGATGCCTCGTCGCCTCCTGAGCCCGCTGCGGTGAAGCTCGCCCCCTAATCGCAACACACGTACATCACTTCTCTCTTTCCGTTCCCTCGCAAAGGTTTTTCACTCTCCTGTCCGATGTCATCTAGCCTCCGCAGGACAAATTCCCCTTCTTTCTCCGCGTTTGGCGGGAGGTGGGGCGCGGCACTCCGCGTGCGCGAAAAAAAAAAGAAAAAAAAAAAAACGGGCGAGTGAGAGCGCGCCGCTGAATTGTCTGGCCGTGGCGAGGGAAAAGCGCGCAGCGAGCGGTAGACACCCATCCTTCACCCTCAGACAGCAAGACGGACCAATGGACGTCGTTCTCAACAAATACGTCATAGCTGCGGCTCGACAGGCCAGCGTAGGGAAAGGGAAAGCTTGCTTCCCGGATGAGAGCATGAGAGAGCTTTGATTTGTATTTTCGTTGCTTTGCTGCGCGCGTGTCGCTGTAGCACTTTACGCTACTTTTACGTTTATTTTACGTTACGTTATCTAATCGCTTATAGGTCGAACTGTATTTTTAAAGAATCATGTTCTCAAAACTAAGAGGTCAACCTGTACGAGTCCCACAGCCAATGCCATACTAATAATGCTATTGCGGAAGATATTGTATAATATGTCTGCCTTCTACACTTCGATATTGTGCAAAAGTTTCAGAGCCCTCCTCGTTTTTTTTTTTTTATTTCTGAATAATACCGCCAACAAAATCCTCAGGTAAGGCCGATGTGCCAGCGGCTTACCATGAAGGATTAATTGGACGGCTGATTCTCATGGGCATTTATTAAATTCATGGTGCTTTTACAATAAACGCAAAATAGCGAAATGACATTTTCCTCACATCAAAATACCCGTGAGCTGAAAGAAACAAGTTGCATTTTAGAGCAGATTCATTTGTAAGTATTGCCTATGAGATGAACACAGACAGCTGCAAATATTCTCTTGCCAATGTTCAGACCGTCGTACATTCGACTGCAGTTAAATAAAGTCCCAGTAGATCACGTAGTGCAGTATTATCTACGATATCAGAGCTGCTTGCGCTAGAATTCAGTGTAACTCAGGTCTTCTTATCTGTTTCTTCCTGCCAGTGACGGCAACGTTACGGCCCCCGCGACGACTTAAAGCGAATTGGCTGGCGAAGCATCGCCCACTTCATCTGTCTGCAACTACGGGGACGATATCATGAAGGACGCGCGTATTGTATGTGTGCTCACGCTCTGCGTCCCATTTTAGGCAGGCGTTCGTGTTGAGAGCGCAGGACTATTCAAATGTTTTTGAATGCTTCTTTGTCCGAATGCCTTAAGTGGAACGTGCACTATTGCGAACCTCTCACACATTTCTGATGTGCCTCAATCTTCGCTGCACGGGTAGGAGCGATCCCATCAAGGTTGTTTGATGTTTTTTTAGAAAACGCATACGCAGAGTGTGTTTGATTTATATACTGAGAGGTATTTTTAGATTCTAAGCGATAATACATACGTATTTATGAAAACGGGCAGTCTTCCAGCTTACAAAAAGCGCGTTGCTGCGCCGTATGAAATCATTTAGACGTGAAAATAGGGGCGGCTGCCTAGGCGTAGATGGCGTAGATATTACGACGCTGCTCTGCATGGCCGGTCTCATAGTGGAGCGCGGCGCGCGCTCTCCCCTTCGATAAAGTCGTGCCAGACCGTTGCACGCCACCGGACGTAAGTGCCGGGGATGATGTATGAATGATGACGGGCAGATAGGTTATGTGAGACCTTGAGGTGCGGTGCCTTCTGGTGCCAAACCTCCTCCCATCTGACAACGGCACATGACGCCGCGACGCTCCTCGGCTCCTCATTGGTCAGTCGCAGAACGACTGCACCGACGCTGCGACTGAATTCCAACCGGTTGGAAACGCCTCTGCGGCTCGAGCGACGCTCGCTATGCGGCTAGACGGACGAGAATCGCAGCGTCGCAGGGCAAAAATCGCGTCATGTGAAACGGGCCTAAGTAGGCCTCCACAAGATCGGAGAACAAGTTTCTTGGCGCCGTATGCAATGCGCGTCTGCTGACGCTCAATCGACTTGGCCTCCATTTTCCTACGTGCGTGCCTTTCCTGGGCTCGCTGTTTCGCAGTTTTCTGCCCGCTCTTCTCTAGCGGCACCTATCGTCCTCCTTCGCTCACGAACCATTGTCCTGGTTCTGAAAATTCTTCGGGTGCAATTGTGGTTCTTTCCACAAGATCCATGATTCACAGCTTTCGCACGACTACGAGTGGCAAACGATCCCCCGGTAGGGACGCTCCGGACCCGGTCGGCCGCGTTAGACTTAGCGCCATTAGCTCAACTCAGATACGTGCTGCGTCGAACACACGAAGTCAAAAAATGGCAAAATAAAGTCCCACTTGACGAAAAAATGGCATCCTCGTGGTCATTTGCTCTTCTGCCGTCGATTGAGCACAAAAGCCAGGAAAGTTAAATCGACAGACTACCGAAAAAGGCCAAAATTCGCGGAGCCCATTTGAAGCGAGTCCCCTCGCTTCAACTGCCGGCGTTCCTCCCTCATGTCAGTGAGTAACATGTGACCCCTGATTTCGCACCTTCGGAGTGCAGTGCTACTGAGAAAGGGCGCTGCTAGCAGCAAAACTCGCTTAACGATTATTTTTTACTGGTTCCGTGAACCATGCGCTCTTTGTTAGAACACCTTGCGCGTCTAATATCAGTGCGCAGCCCCTGTAGTTGCAAAACACCTGCTGTTTTAATGTTTGGAGCATTTGCAAAGTAAGATCTGGTACTGTTCTCAAAACATAGATCTGGTTTTTCTCACGATTCTATAGTCTTCGGCTGTGACGCTCCATTGAGCGTGAGGAGAAAGAAAACTAGCCGATATTTCCCTCAGTTTCAAGCCCCGGTATTGCTACATAATTAATGAATCTAATCCGCCATTGCGGCATTTGCATCCGCTTGCAAACGCATGAGAGTGATGTCTTGACAATTGTAACGTAAAACCGAATGCGGGAGTAGAATTTAGTAAGGAGTATACCTGCCTCAAACATATTAGTCAATATAGCCAGCGCTAGATGTCTACGTGAATGTACCCAAACATATGATCCCTAAGAATGCATGAAAAAGTTGTTGTTCTAGTTGGATTGAATGTCCCGCTGAACTCGAGCATGTTGCGGCCAGGGACTTTAGCTAGAGTGGAAATTCAGGTTCCAAAAATTTTATTGTACGGTACTTCAAGGTTGCATCCAGCATTATTTTAAACGAATTACTGATGTTACCACTCTACTAGCGGACACTGCTCCATCAGTCAAGTGGCTCACTAATAAGGAGTAATACTAAACTAGTTCGCAGTCTTTGTCCGGTTCTCTGTGGATTCAAGAACATATTACTATTTGGCTCAGAATATCTTTTCGTAAAGAAATAGCCGCACGTATTGTGAAATTCAGTGATGTAAGTTTGAATCGCGAGAGTGACATTGTTTCCTGCATTCTGAAAATGAGTAGTGCATTTTAATGCAAGATTTCTCACGCAAAATGCATTGCGCTCGTTTCTTCGCATCAACAGGGGAACGTGAAACGGCTGGAAATCTTGCCTCAGTTTTTCTCACCTTCATCGTAACGTGCATTAGAAAAGGAAAGCAGGCAAAAGGTTGTTAATAACAAAAAGCCGTTTCGGTTTTCATAAGGAAGCCTTTATCACACCGCGGAAAGCCCAATGCACGAAGCTTAAGTGCGTCGCAGTAATCTACTCTCCCTAATCAAGTACATCTAGTACCCGATCAGAGGAGTTTTCGTCAAACGTTCTATTTCACTTTTCGAGTATAACGAAGTGGCACAACAAACACAGTCATGGGTACAGAAGTATTGGAACCGCTGGAGACTGTGCATCGAATTTTGGAGATCCGTTCATCGCAATTACTTTGCGAAATTACAAAATAGCAGAAATGCAAGAATTTTTCCTTTCGATCCAGCTATAGGAAATGAGTTCTTATATTAAACCTATAAGGTAATGTAATGAAGAGTGCAGCTTCACAGCGCCAGGGTGAAAGGAGCGTTAAGTGAGTTACGCTATACGGACGCTCTTCTTCAGAAGTGCAACGCTCCGAAGGCGCCAAATCACACTCCGTTTACTATTCCTGCCGCTATGGTTCACGCAGCCCACCCACTATAAACTACGGCAAGGACAAATCGTTTTCTTACTGAGAAATCCTGCAGCACTACAGGTTTACCAGACTCGGATTCACACCTGCAGACGAAACACTTTCCAAAAGCCAGCCAAAGCATAGCGTAAACTTCAAACTAATATCTATCCATATCTGGAATTACGTTGCCTATATTCGGAAGGACTCTATTCCAACAAATATAAAAATTGTGATGCCAAAGCCGATCTAAATGATATGATCTAGAAATGCCCACAGCTCGACCTATACGAGCCACTGCATGCGCTGCTCTGATCACTGGGAGGCTCTACTGCTCAGGCTCGACCCGATGACACAGATAAAGCTCATCCAGCTGGCTGAAAACTCCGCCACTGCCCAGGGGATATCGGCCGTCGTTTAACAGGAGGGCGGCCATTCGGGTCGCTCGTCTGTATCTGCTGGAAACAAAGTTTCCCTACCACCTCCGCACACGATTACGCGCTTATCTTTTATCATCCCTCGAAGTAGACCGAGGCAGCAAACTTACGTCAGCTGCCGGAGATCTGCGGCCAGCGACAGTGGCTGTAGCGCCGCGACTCGGTCCTGTGCATGTTCCGATGGCCGTCGGGGATCCTCGGTTACTTTTGGAAAAAAACATATCGCTAAGCAGTTCAGTTGTGTCATGTCGCAAATAGGCCCCCTTTCTGAACAGATTTTCGTTGCAGTTCAGGTGAAGTAGCGCAACCGTTACAGCCATTCGCCGGGCCTGACAACACCCAACATCTTTTTCTTCTGCAGCCAACGTGAACAAGCTTGACAGCCCGGATCTGGCGTCCTGGTCTGAAAGGGAATCACCCTCGGCGGAGAGCAGTGCGGTCGCCATAGAGCCCATCACACGTACGCAGTTCAAGCTGTGTACCGCGTCTTCAGCGAGAATGGCAACGTTAAACCGTTGAGGGTCCTTGTCAGCATCTGCTGAACGCTATAGATTTCTTTCATTGCAGATGATTAAATGAAGATTATCGTAGTCATCTACGCTTAGAGATCCAGAGCTTTTAGCCGGACATAACATCTGCATCAAAATCAAGCTGTGTAAGGGTGCGAATGTGCTGAGGCCTTCTTTGTGCAATACTGTGCAAGGCCGAGGACAGTGTGGCTTAAAGGGACACTAAAGAGAAAACTGAAGTGGGCTTGTATCGATAGAATGCCAATTCCTGATTACAAAAAAAATCCACTCTCACTGAAAAATGAGCTGTTATAAGGTAGTAAAGGGGAAGAACAGAAATAGAGGTTTTGCCGCCACAGCCGAAAATCGCAACTACAAATCACGGTACACGCAAGGGATCCCGGAGGCTGTAAAATGCGAATTACGTTGCCCGTTTGAATGCGGTCGTAGGTTATTTTGTGTCGAATATGATAACATGCTTTTATGATACGTAAAAGACGGCGAAAAGACAGCGTAAACGTTGCAAAGCAAATACAAAAATATTCTTGGAGGCGGCACACGCGCCCACTTCACTTTCGGTTATGTTCCGGCGTAGGCACTTCGTGCGTGCTCAGATAGTTTCGTTTTGGACCTGCAACGCCTGAATTACGAGCTTAGAGCAGCGGCTGCCTGGCTCGTTCATATTTGAGCATTCGGAGGCACGAGCGAGCGAAATCCGCTGCCGCCGACGTTCACACTTCCGAGCCAACATATCGCCGCCGTCGCCGTTTCGACTGCGAGCTCCCGTTAACCCTGACCTGACCGCTCGACTGCAGCTATGTACGCCACGAAAAGCATACACATGCTAAGTGCCGAAGGCAAAACGCATTATCATTCAATTGTTCACTAAATCATGGCACATCTGACTCACATACGGTGGCAGCAAGAGCTTCAACGTGCTATTTTCAGGAATCGTAAACAAACGGGGCATACTTGACGCTGTCGTGACGCTGGGACTAAGTCGACCCGGCCTTCACTTGGTAGCGTGCAGAGACTCGGGGTTGATGAAGGATTGATTCTTCGAAGTTGGTAAAATATATACAAGCCGGTTTAATGGCACTTTGAGAAAACTTATTTACATGATTATTTACATGAAAAAGAAGGGTATATTAACAAAATGGCAAGCGTAAAGAGTTCATAGCGAGAAGCGTCTGGATGAACCGTTTACCCAGGGCTCAGAGCGTCATTTCGTGCTCTGCAATGTCCTTAAAACCCCCTATGTCCAGCCCCTCTCTGAAGATGCTGACCAACCAGTTCCAGGGCAAGCCCCTCAGATATTGCCATCCAATCGAACACATCACTGCACTGATGGTCTGATGCACTGACTGGTCCGGCATTGTTTCGTTGGGCGTGGTCACTTGTTGGCAGGAAGAGCTTGGGAACGGCGAGGAGGTACATTTCTATTCCTCAGCAAAGATCCGGTATGCTGGTTCCGGTAAGTGGATTTCCTTCTCAGAAACCCAAGTGCACGTGCGCGCCACATACTGCTCCCAGCATTGTCCCTTTCCAGCAATTGCAAATCTTTCCTGCATTCCTCGGGAAATCCTCTAATGGCCGTAATCACCTTGCTCCTTTCTTGTCCTGTACGTCAGCGGACGTGTCACTCTGTCGTCTCCTTTGGACAGTAGGCATTCCTCACTGGACAATAGCGCTTCTCGACGGGAAGGGTGAACAATTGAACGAACGCACTTCCAGCTATTTCCCGCAGGGGGACATTTCTTGGTATTTTTCTAGACGTTCCCTTGACAGGGCCAATTTGGCATTTGCAAGGTCTCAACATAGCAAAACAGGCTTACAAAAAAAGGATTCATGGAAACAGGCTCACTTAGAGCCGTTGTACCAACAGCACATATCCACAGCACTTATCCATGCCCACAGGCGAACAATAGAGCGCGCAAGTGCGCATGATGCACGGTCGTAACAACGCTTATACCAAGAAGAGCGCCGATCTATTGCGCTGGTCGCCGGCGGAAAAAAAGGGCCTGGAACAAAAAGTAAAACCTAAAAATGAGGAAGTACCACAACTACATTAAAAAAGGTAAAAATAATCAATTTGTAGAAAGAAGAACGCCATTTCCAGCTGGATTCGAACTCACCACTGCTTGCTCAGTAACGTTCGGCGCTAACCACACGGCTACGCTGAGTCGCAGGAAGCCGGGAAATATTTCTGCTTATTATGTCACTGCCGCATTTATAACGGGACATGTTTCGAGGTGTACAGGCCATTGCTGCCGGTCTAAAGATTATAACTTGACCATCGGAGCATGCTGCCTGCTCTCACGACTTGCAACTAATGTTCTGGATGCCTATATGCGCACTATATTATGCACTGGAACTATTTTAACATATGGGATTTCACAGCTCTGGCAATTTTAGGGGCGCCGGCTCTTCAGTCATGCTCTGCTACCATGGGCGTAATTTTCGCTAAACACGGAGTTGTAGCGCAAACCTTGAAGGGAAAAAGTGCGACGAATCTTCAAAACCGGCAAGCGCAGCAGCGAGGACACTAGTTTGCTGGTAATGAAATCTTATTTGTATGTAAACATTTCTGGAAGCGTTGCGGTGACCGAGGGCTCAGCTTGTTTATACGCAGTGCAAGAAGGAGCGCAAAAGATTGAGAAACACGTAAAGTATTGTGCATTACAAGCGCTCTATGATTTTTTGCCCATCGCTTGGCAAGTTACTCTCTTCATCGTTTTATTTATTTCGGCTGCGGCCGTCAGTTATTGGGAGCCGATGGTCGATTACGAGTACCTTGTTGCCATGTTGGCTCCTGAGTGATACTAACCGCTCGCCGCGGGCCGTGCCGGCTCGCTAGCAATCACAGAGTCTCCCCTTACGTCATAGTGTGCGTCACTCTACCCGACTACGTAGTCGGAGGAAACAGTTTTAATTCGAGCGGCGGGAACAAGAAAAAACCCGAACTTCTTATCTCAATATCTCAGCAATTATTCTATTTTTTGCTGCCGGATATGCGGCGACAGTGACATCAAACGTAGTTTATTAGTCTTTCATAGTATCTTTGGGTGTCTTTAGTCGCCCTTTAACGTTTTATGTTCATCCGTACTTCCAAATGACAAGTGACGATGGCACAGAGGTGAGAACGCACTGACATGGCCGATATTGAATAAAAATAGCCAAGTAATTTATTAATGTTTACGAGTGGTCCAGCCCCGAATAACGATGGCGTCAGTAATGAATTCATCTTAGCTGTGCTGAATGATTTTTCTCTGTTGTCTCGGGCTTGAGCGCACTTTCTCAGCATTTGCGAGATACCGCCATGACTCTCACGATAGCGCAAAAACAAAAAAAAAAAATAATCGAGGGGATCTGAAAAAGCCGATGTGAAGAAACAATAATTAATCGCGTAAATACAGGGCAATCCAAAAAAGCGACCAGTGCAACATAACTTGACTGAATGGATGGATGGATGGATGGATGGATGGATGGATGGATGGATGGATGGACGGAATATATGAGCGTCCCCTTTGAAACGGGGTGGTAGCAGTAGCTATCATGCTAATTTTTCTCCGTATATCTTAATTATTGATTTAGAATGGTTAACTAAACCATCATTCTGTTTATTAAATGTTTGTCCTTACATTACTAACATTATGTCACTTCTCTGCTTTTAAGCCACCAATCTTTCAGCAGTTTTAGTGCTAATCGTCCGACGACTCTCCGATTTATTTCTAATGTCGACTGTACCTCTGATTTTAGGCACAAAACCGCATTTCCGAAAGTACGTCCGGGCACCATAATTCCTTTCCAAATACCCCTCAAAACCTCATCCCCACAATGCCTTATGCTTAATTATCCCGGCATTCCTTCTCCCTTTGGCCTTAAGTGATTATCATGCTTTCCAATGTATGCCAATCCTTCGTTTACCCATACCACCAGATATTTATATTCAGCTATTCTAGGTATTTCATGGCCTTGTATTTTAAGGCCCTGATCAGTTGAGCCGTTGAATATCATCAGCCCCGACTTAACTGCGCTGAAACTAAAGCCTAGAGCGTCCCCTTCGTCTCCGCAATACTTAACTAGAGTTTGCAATTCTTCCAGACTCTCAGCTAGCAGCACAATATCGTCTGCATACATCAAACCGGGGAGGCGCTGCTCTACCGCCTTTCCACCTAATCTATATGACAGGTTAAAACCTAGGTTACTGTCTTGTATCCTCCATTCCAGGTTTATCATATAAAGCATGAACAGCACCTGTGATAGAGGACAGCCAATTGTCTTAATCCTTGGCATACTTTGACACCCTCCGTACTTCTTATCCATTCCCACGTAATTTCAATTTTGTTATCCCGGTATATTTCCTGTAGGAACTCTATTATCTCATAACCGATACCTTCTTCTTTTATTATGTTCCACAGAAGTTCCCTGCTTTCGTTGTCGTACGCCCCGTTTATGTCCAGGAAGGCCAAATACAAAGGTCTATTTTCCACTCTAGACATTTCGATGCATTGGGTAAGCACGAACAGGCTATCATCTAAGCGCCTACCATTTCTAAAGCCGTTCTGAAGTTCTCCGAGTATCTTGTTACTTTCTACCCATGCTTGCACCTTTAATTTCACCGACTGCATGGCTAACCTGTAAGTAACAGATGTTATGGTAATCAGCCTGTAGGATTTTATGTGCATCCTGTCTCCTTTCCCTTTATACATAAAATTTATTTTACTCTGCCGCCAGCTGTCCGGAATTTGCTTATTCGTTATGACTGTTTCCAGAGCTTTTAACAACGTTTCCTTACTTTTTGGACCGAGTTCATTAATCAGCTTGATCGGAATTCTATCTATTTCTGTAGATGTGTTTTTAGGAATATTTTTTTTCTGCCTTTTTCCAATTTAGATTGGTCAGTTCTAAGCTGCTTTGTATTCTGCTACCTTGAGTTGCTTCCTGATTTGCGGAGATTGCCCTATCGTCGCTCTTAAATGACTCGGCTATAACTGATGTAATGTAGTTCACTGCGTTGTCTCCCTTTAAACAATTTCCCTCGTTATTTTGAATCCGATCCTGCTTACTTTCATTCTTCTTCCCTAGCCAGCTTATATGGTTCCAGAATTTTTTTGCTCCGCTTCTAGAGGCATCGTGTATGTCAGCCATCCAGCGATCGGTGGACTGCTTTATTTTACTTTGGACGAGGGCCTGTACCTCAAGTTTCTTTTGTCGATATGATTCCCATTTTTGGCCGAATTCCTCCTGAGATACCTGTGCTGTCTTTGCCACTCGGTGTTCCCTTGAAGCAGCCCGTCGTTGTTCAATAGCTTCCCTGATTTCCTTATTCCACCAGCTCCGTGGCTTCCTCTTTCCATTCCAGCGGTTTGCTACTTTAACCTCCTGAATTTTCCTCCCTATGAGTAGTTCTACCTGTTCATAATCCCAGTCTTCCATGGGGCTTTTCTCTATTGCTTCCTATATGTCTGCTGCTATCTGCGCTATTTGATCGTCGTTTAATTTTGCGTTTACGTTTTGCCTAAGTTCCATTTCCCTTTTCATCAGTGGCCCCATCTGCAGACTAATACGTTTATGATCACTTCCTAGACTACACTCCCCTTCTTCGTCTATTTCCATTTTTGTGACCTTGCTATAAATTTTCTGCGACATAGATAATAGTCAATGGTCGTCTGCCCGTTGCGGAATTCCCACGTGATTTGGCCTTCACATTTTGTTTCTCTATTTCCTATAACCCGATCGTGTCGCTCACAGAAATCTAGCATTAGCTTCCCGTTACAATCCGTGCATCCATCCAGATCGTCGATGTGGCCGTAGCGCTGCGCTCGTTACGCTGCGCTCGTTACGCAGCTCCTCTACAATACCCCCCCCCCCCTCCACCGTAGCGCGTTCGCCACAAAAGAAAAAAGAAAAGTGGAATAAACGTGCTTTCAATCAATCAATCAATCAATCACAAGACGGTGACTGCACTCCGATCAAAGGATGCCACACACGGCCGCACCTACCGGAGAGTGGATCGTGGGGCGCGCAGGAAGACCAGGGGCCGAATTACGGGCCGCTTTACAATTGAGACCACTCTAAACGCCCGCTTCTATTGGTCGCCGTAGCCATCTTGAAAAGTTGCGTCACGGGATGCTGCGATTGCATCGCGGAGGCGAAAAAACAGATGACGTCGCGCACCTAATTATGCTCGTGGTTATAGACTATTTTTGTAGAGCGCGATGAGGCGGTCTGAAACGTTTTAGAGCGAAAATGGCGGCGGCGTCCGCGGTAGAGTGCTGTGAATGGTGGCTGCGGCGCTGAAGCGGCAACGCCGGCGCGAGCAACGACGAAGGGTGGTGTGTGAGAATGCGTTCTACTTGCTCGGCGAGTTGCTCCGACGCCTATTTCGACTTGAAAATGCCAAAGCGGCATGGTGGTGCGACGTATGCCCAGATGAACTGTGACGAAGCTCGCAGTCGACCGCTCTGTCGGTGCGGCTGTGTCATGCGTGCCCCGATCTTTTTTTTTTTTTTATGCCTCCGGAGGATTTCAGATCTCCGCAGGTAGTCGGCCTCTTTTAACCGACAGTGAGCAAGTACGTGCGTCAAATGGCTGAACTCAACTGCTGCAATGTTAGTGCTGAGGAATGGTTGGGCTCCGCAGTGCACCCAAAGAAAAGGCGGAGGCGACATACAGTACAAAACGAATGAAAACGAGCGCGGCTGGTAGTGTCGCGTTCAACCACGTTGCTTTTCCCCGTGCTCGTTCTAAATGATGCACTTGTGTGTGAGACTTTCGTGCGGACATAAAAGTTTATTTTGCCCAACGGAGCGTGCTCCGCGGTCGATCTTCCTTTCGTTTCTGTTTCTTAAAGAAAAATAAACGAAGGCCCGATTGCACTGCTTTGAGATCTTATTTCTCCGCGCATTTAGGGACATCGTACAGTACCTTTACTTCAGACGATGCGCAAAAGCCGGCACTAGACGTGGAATCAGCTGTTTTACCGAAGGGCACCATTTGTAAGGTTTGTTTACCTCTGCCAGCGCGCCCTCGATCACGGCAACAGAAGTTACCCTGGAGCACATTTAATTTAAAACTGTAGCTGCTTCTTAATTTTTTGGATGATTGTGAACTTGAAATGCGGTTTCTTGAAAACCTAAAGCTTTAGTTAATTTATTCACGCGCTACATCGATAAAAAAAGTTAGTAAACAGCTTCTTGACGTGCGAATAAACCTCTTGCCGTGAAAATAAGCGGCCCGGGGCGGCACCCTGGCGATCATTGGTCGATTCCTATTCTCATCACGCGCTGACGTCTCGCCGAGCCGTCGTAGTGTTCAACGTTACTAGAATCTAGTAACGTTGCTGGTGTCGGCACCTAAAAACGAAGGCAAAGGAGCACAGTGCACTCCCCTCTCCGGGAGCCAGGCCAGCTCACTCTAGAAGAGTGGGGGACACTGTCCACCGTCCGGCGCCTAAGTATGTACCATAGTGTTCAAGAATTGAAAAGCGTGCCGTCTGTCGCTGGCGAGCTGATCGTATCAGCGATGACCGTTCTGGGCGGCATCAGAGCGCTCGAAGATCTGATGCTGTCCAGAGCGTCCAATCTGTGGGAATTTCTGCATTTCGCATGTGTGTACGAGGAGCGCAATGAGTGCCGAGCAGAAGGCTGGGTGAACCGCCACCGCTAGTTCTTCGGACCCCGAGGGCGCGGAACAAGCAACTGCGCCGCTTTAGCTCCCACATGCTTGACTAAATGCATTAAACCGATTCTGTGTATGCATAGAAGAACCAGCTTCGTATAAAACCGGCCGTCATCGGGCAAAATGTGTATAAGCGGCAAATAAGACACATATAGCCAATGAAAGATATATAAAGATTGCCGATTTCCTCAACGTATTGAGCACTTAATTTCTCAATCGGTAACCTCAGTTCCAATTGCGAATGTCTAACATATTTTTATGACAATAAATATTATCGGATACGCCTTTTTAGGCGGGCTACGCTTAAGTGCATCATCGACGCTCGCTCGCACTGAAAACACGACGGAGGATGTTTTATGCTAGGCTAGCGTACCTTGTTTGCGTCACATAAATTAAGAGAGGCATGAGCACATTGCTTGGAGATAGAAATTATGTCAGGGGCTATTGAATACTTTATTGCAATGCGGGCGAATAAATATTTTGGGCTCGTGATGCTGTCAGCGTGAAGTCCATGCCCGGATGTACCCCGATACCAAGAATTTGCTGTTTGTATGCAGCTGCGACCAAGCTACCGCCACATACTCACTGGATTCGCAACGAAGGACCACTACAGGCAGTGACACGCAGCTGGCTGATCCCATGTTCACGGGCTCCAAAGTGTGCGAGTGGCGACCACCACAAGAGCAGTAGAGGGAGACGCTCTCCTCGCACGGATGGCGTCAAAGATGGCGCCCACCCCCGCCACAATTTCCCGCTCTCTCCCCCCCCCCCCCCCCCCCCCCCCCCTTCGGAAGAGGCGATCCAACGAGCCCGCCCCGAACACCACGACTCCCAAGCGCCGCAGGTCGGGCGCCCAAACATCAGCAAGCGGGCGGGTGAATGTTGCAGTCAGCGTGCGCCCTCTACACGAGCGCGAGTCCGAGACCGCCAGTGTAATGCGGGTGGTGGATGAACGGTGCCTAGTCTTTGACCCCAAGGTCGAAGCGGGCCCTTCTACTTCCATAGGCAGAGATCTTGCGGGGGCCTTGTCAGGCCGAACAATGATCAGGCCTTCATATTTGATAAGGTGTTTGATGAAACGAGGGACAACACCTACGTCTTTATTATATTTATTTATTTATCAAATTCTACCGGCTACCCTTCAGCGGCCAATGCAGGATTGGGTACAAGCAAAATACAATAAAAATACACTTTTGGCGTTCATATGAAATTTCAAAATGGACAATATTCATCATCAGAATAACATCAAAATAAGTTAAAGAGCACATGGTAGATCTGCCAGTAGAGCAGCAAATCTGAGCAGCAATAATTGTGATACAGCACGAAGAAAGCACATGCACAAGCAAGCACACATTCAAAAAGGAAAAAAAAAAAGAAGTATACTCGAATGCCAGGCATCGCTTTGCGCAGTTATCGGAAGAAGCACTTTCAGTGATACTGCTGTGCGCGAATAATAAGGCAGTGATAGAGCGAGTTATCTAACATGATTTTGCAGACCAGTTAAAAATGAGCCTATTAATGGAATGCTCACAATTTCAGGTGGAAGTGCATTCCATTCTGCTAAGGTTCGCGGAAAGAAGAAGCGGTGCGCTTTGATTCTACTTAGTGGTATAACTATTGTTATATCAGGTTTCCTCTGGTTGGTCGGGTTCTGTTAAACTGTATGCAGGTATTAACATCCAGTTTTGTTCTATTGTTCATTATGATGCGGAGCATCTGCTACCGATGGATCTTACGTCCCGTTTCCAGTGTTGGAATGCCATTTCTTTCCCTTCAGATTACTAACCAATATATGCCTTCCGCAAGCTTTGTAAATGAATCTTATGGTCCTTCTCCGTACACTTTCAGCGGAATTAATGTCTGATTTAGTGTGTGGATCCCAGATATGTGCTTGAGATTGAGCTAGTTGGAACATATTCTCACAAATGCTGCGCTGGTTAGTTTTACACTAACAAAGGAACTAGACAAACGCTGAGGTTAAGCGCAGCCTCACTTATTGCGCTTAACCTCAGCGTTTGCCCAGTTCCTTTGTTCGTGTAAAACTAATCAGCGCAGTATTTGTGAGGAGTCCCAGATAATATCGCCATATTCCAATAAAGGTATTATCAGTGATATGTATGCTAACACCTTGGTGTCAGATGTGAAATGTTGCAGGTGACATTTCAAGAGCCACAGCTTCTTAGAAGCCACCGAAACAATATGCTTAATGTTACGACTTCAGTTTAGAGTTGAGGTAATGTGTATTCCCAGGTATGTGAACTCAGGGGCAGCTTTAAGTGGATCATGGTTTATTTTGTAAGTATAGGCTAGCTTGTTCGTTTTGCGAGTTAGGGTCATTTGAGTGTATTTAGAAGTATTTAGTTTCATGTACAACTTATCACACCAACTGTTAAGTTCAAGAAATCATTCAGGACGAGTTGTTCAGGAGAAGTTTGTATCCTTAGGTACACTAGCTAGGCGATCGTCGGCAAAACATCGACAGCGGACATGTGAATTAAACTGCAGGTTATTAAGGTAGGTAAGAAAGAGAAGCAGGCCAAGTATCGAGCGTTGAGGAACCCCGGAAATAACTAATACTAGATGTGAAGGTTATTATTTAACTAAGCATATTGGTGGAGTTGTGCGAGATACGCTTGGATACAGTTTGTGATTTCGTCATTTTTAGGAGACTGCGAGGCTTTTGATAATAAGTTCCTTTGTGATACTCGGTCAAAACCTTTCTCGAAGTCGAACAAAAACATGCCAATTTGCTTACCTTTATCAGTAGCTCCGTCAGTTCATTTGTGGTATGAATAAGTTGTGCTATCGTCGACAGACCGCGGCAAAACTCATGTTGAGCGTTAGAAAGGAAGTCATTGGCTTCCAATGTTCCATAACTTTGCTACAACAGCATAATAAGAAGACCGGTATATATAACTTGTTTCACTGAGTTTGTCGCCTGATTTCTGAATAGGTACTATTTTAACGGTTTTCCAATCTGTGGGAATTTCTGCTTTTCGCATACTTTCGTTAAATAAAACAAAAAAGATACTTCGCGCACCACTCTACGTATCGGTAAAGGAAAATATTCAGTATGCCATTTGGGCCTGAAAACTATTTACGCACGATACGTACACCGGCAGGGACGCCAGCATGATCAACGGTCGCCTGTAACCGTAGTGGGCGGTTTTCGGCCCCGCGATGCCGACGGAACTGATAGCGGGCGGTCGCCCGATCTGTTTTGGTCGGACCGCGATCGGAGACCGGCGAGAACTTGACATACCCGATGAGTTAACGGCTTGGACAGCTGCGCTTGTCTGTAGCTTAACTGTGTTAGAAAAAGGAAATCAAGCGGCTACTCTTTATACGTTCCCCCCTGTCATCAGCAATGATCTTGGCCAGACATTTCTGGCCAAGATCATTGCTAGTCGGCGCCGAACTACCGGCCCGTTCCGCGACGAGTAGGCCTAGCGCGAGTGCACGGGGTTCAGGTCTAGAGTTTTGGCGATTACGGGTGGCACATTCACAAGCTTTAGCGGTTGCATACGGCCATGGAGTGTAGTTCTGACAATAGTGACCCCAAATCCACAACTGCTTACATCACAAAGCGCGTGCACATTGAACGGGAAGCGTCTATGTGAGCCTGTCTATGTCTGTCTGGCGAGCGCTAGAGCCGGCAGCGGTCGGCGCCACTGGTGGGTGAACAAACAAGCTGGGGGCGCAGTCGTAATCCGCGAGTCGGCGCATTCCTGCGAGAGTTTAGGGCTCGCACACTGAATACTAAATGGTGTATGCTTGCTGTGTTTAGGTTGAAGCACTCACGAGACGTCGTTTGGACCGAGTGTCGGTCGCAGTCGCGCGCGCGGCTGCGGTGGAGGCTAGACACGGAGATGGCGGCAGATGGGAGGCTCTTGTTCGGTGCGGGCAATGAAGCACATTTGAATCGCGTAGGGTTTTGCGACGATGGTACTGAAACGGCGGTGGCGGTGCATGCTTTCATGCGCTCATGGCCTGCTAAAGCAGCTAGAAGAAAATTGGCTGAACGGTCAATAGCTATGAATCTTCCGAGGTTCCCGGAAGAAGGTATCAAGGTGATTATTAGGCCTCGTGAAGGTCTAGCCGTCATTAAACGCACGTCGGGCCCGCTGCTTAGTCAGGCCCTAGCCATGGCTGCCGGAATCAGCTGGTCGGAGCTGGACTCATGGTGTGTCAACGGAAAGCAAGGTACGGTGCTCTTTCATTCCTTGGACTTTAGTCGAGGCGTGAAAGTAGCCGCAATCCGTTGCTTTAAACTCGATGATAAGGAGCATGAAGTGGTGGCCAATCTGATCGCACCGGAGGATTGCGGCCGAGGAGTCGTCCATGGGATCTGTGATACATTCACAGAAGGACAGTTGTTCAGAGCATTGAGGAAGGATCCACAGAACCCAACGGTCGCTCGGGTGCGGCGGATGGGGAAGGCTTCCACTATTATTATAACCTTTTTGGAACCTGAAGCCCCAAGATTTGTCAGGATTGAAGGAATGCTTATGCCATGTCGATTGTTCAAAAAAGATATGAAGTTTGCTTCAGATGTGGGGAACTTGGTCATCGCTCAGATGTGTGAGATAGTGAAAAACCTAAGTGCCGTGGCTGTGGGGTGGTATCGCCTCCCGAAGATCACCAGAGCACTCCCTAATGTCGCCTATGTGGAAAGGGCCACCTAACGCGAGACAGACGATGCAAAGACCTCTTCCGTACACCCTACGATATCAAGAAGAGACAGTGGGAAGCAAAATTAGCCGCCGAGGAGGCAGCCAAGTAGAAGCTAGCCGCCGAGGAGGAGACCAAGAAGATGCAACAGGTCCGCTTTAGTCGTCGCGATGGGCGTAGTGAGTCCCACAACCGGTCCCAGAGCCGTACAAGAACCCGTTCCTCTTCGTTCCTGCGACTGCAGCCGCCGTCGTCCAAGACGATAATGGTGGGCTCTCGACCAAAGCAACAGCCGCCGCCGCCGCCGCCGCCGCCGCCGCAGCCGCAGCCTCAGCCCCAGCCCCAGCCTCAGCCTCAGCCTCAGCCTCAGCCTCAGCCTCAGCCGCAGCAGCAGCAGCAGCCGCAGCAGCAGCCGCAGCCGCAGCAGCAGCAGCAGCAGCAGCAGCAGCAGCACAAGCGTTTAGGGGTAGATCGGCTGGAAACGCTGATTGGCCCAAAATGTATGACGTCATATATGACGTCACAAACAACGTCATGGGTCACGTGATATTTTATGATGTCATGTCCGGATGTAGGGCGCACGTGTTTTCCCTAGACTGTCCCTGGATTCCCCATGCTTTTCAGAGCGCCCGGGCGCGGCAGCATGGCCGACGGTGACACGGTGTCGGCGGCACGCCGCAAGCAAACGGCAGCTGCCTAGTCGATGGCCGTCGGCGGAGAGGCACGAGGCCTAGCTTGCATGCAGTGCGGACACTGTGGAAACGGCAGCGACGTCAAATAACATATGCACGCTTCGAGCCGCGAAGAGGTTTCCGAACCAGCTTGTCGCACCACACGAATTGCCGGGGAAATCACAGTTTAATTGGTTTTCCTTTATCTAGATCTGTGTGAGACCTTTCAGCGACAAAAACAATCGAGGTTCGCCAACGCAGTGTGACCTGTTCGTAGGCTGGCCGGGCGAATTTTCCAGTGACACATGTTTGCGGTGATTCCGCTCTTCTGCACATTTCGTATATTTGCAACACGTTTCCTTGCAAAATGGCTTTCTCGGTGCGATGTCTTTCAGGCGCGCAGGCTGTCGGCAACGGTCGTCCGTCCCGTTGCCACGCGTCCCGATATAATTCGGTCTTTTTCTAAGCGAAATAGTTCATTATGAATTGTTTTAACCAGAAATGCGCTCGGTGACCGCTCTTATTGGCTAAAAAGGGCCTAATTTCCTCACTCCAAACTAATGCGCCGGCGAATGCAAATGATGCGGGCCGGCAACACCGCGGCGCCGGCGCTATTATAAGCACATCCTAGCTGCAATAACTAGCTAGTCGATGACTGTAGGGGGCAAAAAAAAGAAAAAGCTTTGAGGACAAAGGGAATAGAGATGCGTACTAGGTCATTCGACTCTACAAATTTTTTAGGTCAGAATTGTGGTGCTGGGAGTGATATGTTGATTAGGAAAAAAAAAAAAACTAAATAAGCTGTAGTATTAAAGGATGACCTCTCACTGTTTTGGTTACCCTGTTGTTAAAAACAATTAGGCGCCTAATGAATACCCTATTCTCATTTGGGCTATGATTATTATAAAACTATGTAAGTCATTTCACATTGATCAGGGCTTGTTTTAGATTAAGTTTAATAAAGCAAATCCCCATCTTGCACTTGGAGCATAATGCCTTCATACCTCAAATAAAGTTGATGGAGCATATCATAAAGTCGCAATTATTACAACCGGATTTCAGATCATTCAGCCTCAGGATTTCAGGCCAACAAGAAGAAATGTTGTACTACATTGTTACTAAGGAGGTCATGTTATATATGGGTAACTATAGGAGCATTATAAGATGTGTTTTTTTAAGTAGTACAGAACTGTGCGTAGCCTTTAGAAAACATGAAAATATTGCAGCGTATATATCACATGAAGAGTAATGGCATTGTATGTTTTCTAAGTGTCAGCATATGTTTGCTGTCAAATTGAGATCCATGTGATGCATGCATCTTTTAATGACTTAGTGCTTGTTCTAATGCAACGCATGGACCATTTCAGCTTGTCATGCCTTCGCATGTCTAATATGTAATAAGCAGCATCTTACGTCTTCTGCATTTCTTTCACAGCAACAAGTTTTGCATCCGTCATATGTGTCAATTGTGATTTTTAACTGGACCTGTAGCCTGAAACAGACTGCTGACTGCCATCACAAATTTGTTTGTTATATATTCAAACACTGCATTTATTTTTGTTCATAAAAACATTGAAATGCTTTAATAACTTTCATTGCCTTGAGTAAATGTTTGTCATTCATTACATTGATTGCTTGCAGTCCAGAAATTCTTTACATTCTTATTTGGCTATACCTTACACTTATAAACACATTTAAAGTTATATATGTGCTACACTATTTTTCCTTCCATTTAGTATCTCTTTCACACAACCTCAGAGTTTAAAGACAATTATTTATCAAACAGCACTTGTGAATATATCTAAGTGGACACTTTTTTAATTGCACAATGATGGCATAATGCAATGAAGAATAAGTTAATGTGGTCCACCACTTCAGTTTGCAAAAAACTTATGAAAGAGAAAGGTAGCATGCACTATAGCCAATTTTTAACAAAAGTTTCTGGGCATATGCCACCTTTTATGCATCTAATATGTCAACAGCAAAAAAAAAAAAAAAAAAAAAAACCTTTCTTATACATTACTAAGGTGCAAAGATGAGTAAAACGAGTATTTGCTGAATTTCGGGCTGTCCAGACATTGTGGGTTTGCTTTTCAGGATATAAAAAGGCATTTTTTTAGCATAAAGGAGGGGTTAGAAACCTTGCGGGCCCTATAGGGGTGTGAGGACTGCACTGGGTGCAGTGCTCAGGAAAGTGTGGCTGGGAATGGGGGGGGGGGGGAGAGGGTGGTAATGCAAAGAGTGCAGTTAGAGAAATATATGCAAGGCAATTCACATGCTGCAATACTGTGGGCCTTAAGTTCTTTTCCTCAAGAGAATGCTTTCTCTCTTTTGTTGCTGTAAGAGAAGGTTATTGTTAAAATGAGAGATACACGTCAGTCCATCATGAAATCAAACCTGACGACCCCCACTATCACTCCGCTGCTGAAGACCACTTTGAGACTAAATGTATTCTGTTAGCAAGGCATCACTGCTCATTGGTACCTTTTTTATTTGCAAGGAGGCTACGGTAGTCTGTGCCATTGCTTTTTTATGTTGCTTGCACCTATAGCATGCAGTACCTGAAGTAGTAAATGCTGCACAATTTCATTTGCAGACAAAGCACCTATACCTTGACAAAGTAGTGGCAAAGATGGATGATTTAAAGCTCTTTCTCAAAGATGATGTGTGGCCACAGTGTGCAAGGCTATTGAGCAGAAATTCATAAAATCAAATGAGCTCAGAATATCAGTAGACAGGCACCAGAAGTTCAAAAAGAGTATGGTAGGAGAATGTGTCTGAGGTTCAGGGTTTTCATTGCAGGAAGAAAATAAAAGGGGCGATGCTTGACTGCACTGGTAGATTTTATGCTGAGCTCTGCATTAAATCAAAAGCGATTTTAGAAGCCGCAGAACATATCTGGTCCTGAAGTGAAGAGATTTCTTTATTCTACTGAGGGACCTCTCAAGCCTTAAAGTATGTATTCCGAAGCTTACATCCTTCTACAACAAGCTGTCTGATAGAACACATTTCATCAAAATGCCTTGGCTGAGGAGACACCTCAAATTAAAGTGGCAAGCATTGGACTCGAAGAGGAAAACGGTTGGGCAGCATTGGAGTTCCCCAGATTGAGATTTTCTAGAGCCTCTCCCAGCCTGCAACTATTCCTAATATATGAGTGTCTGTTGTATCCTGTGAGAGGAGGAGGTTGTGTCCTGTGAGGAAGAGGACCTATGATGGGTCAGTGGACGCTTTCAGATCTGGCATTATCATCTCTCGTAGGTGAGCTGGCAAAAAACATTGATTTTGACAAATCGAGTAGCAGCTTTGAAGCCTTAAAGACCGGAAAATGAAAATGTTGGCATGTCGGTCTTTTTTTGCTTTATGCTCTTTAGATCAATACCAGCTTTCAAAACAAGATTTATAATATCTGAAATTAGTTGCTCAAAGCAAGATGACTTCAGTGTTTCCCACTTTTTGTACACAAGCGATTTCTATAATTGATCGAGGGGTATGCTTATTTCATTTGTGCGGCAGGATTAATTATGCACTTGTCCCTCTGCAAAATTTGTCTTTTACAGCGCAGTTGTTGAAGGCCTCAATTATGACTGCTTGTTTGTTTTTGTAACTTCACTTCTCTTCTGTGTGTTCGAGTTGTCCTTTCACTATTAGCATGCTTACTTCTGAAATGACATTTCTACGCCCATATTTGCATGTGAACGCTCAGTCTAACATTCTAGCTGGTTCGTATTTACTTTATTCTTTGTCACTGTGGCCGATGTAATTGCAGTTGTCTTGTGCATGTTCAAAGCTTTCAACAGTCCTTATGGAGAGTTTGTGGAAGCATAAAAAATATGAACTACAATACAGCACATTGGCCAGTTCTCAAGGCTTTTGCTGGCACTGCGCTATGCCTGATGTAAACGAAATTGTTCACAATGGCACCGTGTTATAATCCTGGTCGCATCTGCCAGTTTGCCACTTTTTAGTTACTGTACGTGTTACCAAGTATTTCTACATGCTCAAAGTTTGCAATTCTTGTGGTTTTTATATGCCCTTTTATTTGAGTGGTCCCAGTCTAGAAATTCATCTGTCAAAAACCTCTACTTAATTCTTCACAAATGCACCTTTCTTAAGAAAAGAAAAAATATGACATATGCCCCTCGTAATATAGCTATTATCAGTTGTGGGGTATGCTTGTTACGTTGAAGTCTTAAGAAATGAAGGAAAAAAAATGCCTCGGCTTGCACAATGTTGTGCGATACAAAAAACGAACTTCCCCAATCGAAGAAAGCCTTGACGACAAAGTAGTTGATGGTATTGCGCTCAGGTGTGTTCATGAAGAAGGGGGGGGGGGGGGGGGGGGGCGGTTGCCCCACATTATTGCACCGGATGTCGCAGACCTACGCCATTGGGGGTTAGAAATGGAGTGCTTTCATGGGATACAGAGGAACGAATACAACCGGTCATGGAGACTGCAAACATGCGCCTTATCTGCACTTGTGCCCTCGTTTTTGTGTTCTTTTGGAGTTGTAAACCATCAACAGGTAGCAAGGCTCGCATGCAACGGGTACCTTATACGCATGAATGTTGATCCCAGTTGAATTCCAGTTAGGGATCCATTGTTATCCAACTGGTATGAACTGGAAGTTTGTTCCTTAAACCATTTACATCAGTTAGGATTTTTGCCTGGGTTGTTTCAAAGTAATGTAGAAATGTTGTCAGTGTTGTTCAAGTTACTGCCTATGAAGCAACACAATTTTACAAAAAAACAATGGTTGTGAGCCACCTCATGCATTTATTTTTCCGTTTTGAAAATGTTTCAAGCTACAATACTTGCCATGTCACTTTGCGTAAAAGAAGCTCTAGCTTTTTACAGGAATGGTTTTAGAGTGTGCTAAAGAAAGAAAGTGTAAAGAAAGATGGAATAGTGACATGTGGCCTGTTTTATGCATGATGTTTGTGTGCCGCACATGAAGTGAAAAGATATCTCTGTTGGTTAACGGCTTTGCACTCAGTGGATTAGTCATGCAGTGTTGCATGACAGACCACTGAAGGCCCAATACATCCTACAAAAGACTAAAAACGAGGAAACATGACAATGAAGTTGAAGGCCCATGATCTGCCAGGAAACAATGGGGTGGCTCTGAGAAGGACTTTTATATTGGCAGTAGTAAGGATGGCAGTCCTCTGCTTTGTGGCTCTTCACTTCGCAGTGACAACACTGGTGTATACTGCACTAACACCTACTGTAGTTTTGCCCATGCTGTCCGTTATTCTGAGAGCTGCGGCGGTGAGCATCAGCCAGTGCTCTAAGTTTCAAGTGTTCATTTGTAAAAGATGTGTTCTAGATCCTGCTAAAGAGTCTTGTATTATCCAATTGAGTTTCCAGAATTTACACTTTCTCTAGAAGCCCTCATTCCATTTAGGCATCTTTTCATTCTTTCCAATTAGAATTTTTAGTCCTAATTGAATTTCCATAATCAAATGTCTTCCAGTTTCCAGATGACCTCCCAGCTGGAATAAGTACTTAGTCCCAACTGCATAGTTTTAACTCTCTATAAAGAAGCAATTTATTTTTATTATGGGCTGCTAAGTTATGGTCATCTTACGGATTAGAATTGATATTCCTAATGACCATCCAAACTGAATGGACAATTGTTATGCATGGTGAAACTGGAATTCAAACTACATTTCAATGATGCATTGTGTGTGCGCTGGCTAAGATGTTAAAGGAAGCTGGTGCATTTTGCTCCCTAGTAAAAATACAGCCAAACATATTAGATTTCAATAGGCTTTGCAGTTAAAAATTTTGCAACTAATTTCAATGTCCAATCTGGAGTCAATGATTTCAATTCGAGCATATTAGATAGTCTCGAGAGCTAAATTAAATGTTTCAGAGAGCAACTCATGCACTTAGGTGCTGGACCCATTTACAAAGGAGTAGCTGCAGAGTAGGATAAAAAAATTTACACATTATTTAAAAAAAAGTGCAAGAATTAGAGACCCTATGTCTAGAAGATCTATTAATGCGAAAGTATTACTTCGCTATGTTTATTTATTTATTTATTGTAAGTACCTACAGCGCCCATGAGGCATTATTGCAGGAGGGATACAACTACATACAATAACACATGCAAAGAAGATATAAGGAAACTTGTTAGCAAGGTAACACAACACACTGATAGAACACTAAATGAATTCTCAAGTAGTATAAGTGATAACATAAAATACATTAACACAGCGCTGGCAAACGCACAGATTTCACAGATTTCTGTCCGCAGACCACGTCCGCAGAACGTGTCTGCAAAATCATGTCCGCAGCAGTTGTAATTGAGAAGTGGTGGAGGTTAATGAGTGGTGTCAATCGACGGAGGGTGATGTAATGTTGCAGTAGCATCCGTTCTTTTGCATTGCTCCAATGCAGATTCTGCAGTGCTCTTTAACTTTGCAACATTTCTGATTTTACAACCCTAAAAAGTGTATTCATAGCTGTTTTCACAATTTCAGGAATACCTGTTTAAGTTCATTCAGTGAGACCATTAGATTGTGTTTTATTGATTGCAGGTTGCACCAAGTGTGAAAGTGCGGGAGAAACCAGAGGTTGGAGTTTTGAGTTAAAAACGGAGTGGCTCTAAATTGCAGCAGTGCCATCGAGCAAAGAAAGCTTTTATTGTCCCGCCAAGAAAAATAGGAAACATGCAACAAGTGGCATTCATAGTTAAAGATAATTATACTGTATTCTGCACGGAGGTGTCATGTCGTAAACCGGCAGTCAATATCTGTTATGTAAGAAACACACATTTAATTTACTGAGAATTATCATTTTATTGATATATGCTCTTGTGGTGCTTGCCCACATAAAACTGCAATACCTTATCTGTGGGGACTTGTATAATTAAAGGCAAGGACAGTACCACATCAAGGTAAAGCTCACTCATTGAAGAAATCTTTTTTTTTTTGCAGTGTTGTTTATATGAATTTCCTATCTCAAATGAAAAAAAATCACACAAGACATGCGAGTTTCTACAAGGTCAATATTTTTATTATAGATTGGTAGCCATCTCTTACATCATTTTCTTATTTCATACTCAAAATAAAATAGTTTTTCTGTGTTTATTTCTTCATGAAATTGGACCAGGCAAACGATTTTTCAAGTAAATAATTTCAATGTAAAACAGTCTCATTGAGATCAAAGCCAGTAATAAACACACTATTATCAGCATACATGATGAGCTGAGCACTGTTGTCAATATGAATTATGTCATTTATGTACAAATTCAGCAAAAGTGTGCCTAATACTCTTCATTGAGGTACTAAACAAAATATAAAGGATGATTTGTTACTGTTCATCTGATTCCTTGAATGGGACTTGATTCAATTATTTCCAATACCTTTGCGAGTGCTGGTAATTAAAAAAAATATCTCTACGAACGTGTGCTCCATGCTCTAGCAGATTTCATAGAGTTCCCCGATAGAATATTGAGCTTTTATATTAGCATTGCATGACATGTTAATTGGATGTGAAGCATGTTTGATGTTCACAAATGCATGCCATTTCCATAATTTCGACTCCCTTAATTGTACGAAATGTTGGCACAGAGCTGAACTGTTGCCATTGTTTGGACTCCAAATTGTTGACTGGGGGCCAATATCCAGTTGGAAATGGTCATTTCCGATTTTGATTTGGCCTCAACTGTTTTGTTAAACTTGGAACAAAGCCATACTGCCGCGGTGCAATCCATCGCTACGTACGTGGTTCGGCTAGAGCAGCTCTTTAGACACAGTGACAGACACAGAGACCATTTTTATTTAAGAAACAGCCAACAAAAGTGAACTGAAAACATGGCAACTGCTCACCCCATACATGGTTACTATACAAAGGCACACTGCACTTGAACCTTGTCTAGGACGCCTAGCGCGTAGGATGCTTTCGTGAAAAAAAAAAGAAAAAAAAAAAAAAACGGCGTTGTACATGGCATCGAATCCAGGTCCGTACACTTCTGCCTTTTCCCGTGCTCTCGAGTTAAGTGATCCTTGGATGGCGACTATAACCTTCGAAATGTGATGCATTTATAAAAAAAAAAAAAATACACAGCGGCACAAAGCCGCGGTGTATATTGTAGCCTATCGCGAGGCCTAGTTTGTCGTCTCTGCAGCACTGGAGAGAACGACGCTGGCCAAGTGCTAGCTGCAGCAGCTGTGGAATGCACGAGGTAAGTGAGAATTAAGCAGTACAGTACTTTATGAAGCAATATTCAAGACGATTATGCAGTTGTTATATAAAATGTCGATACTTCCATTAACATCGCTGAACAAAGCCGCAGAATACTCTAGCTGTTAAGCCTGTTGTGTGGGCTTAGTTAGCGTTCGTCGCGGCAGTAGAGTGACGCTTGCCACGTGTTCTGCAGCTGCTGCACGAAGACTCGGAAGAATGCGTGAGGGAAGCAGGTAATAAGCACTGTAGCACTTTATTAAATCAAATTTGACACGATTAAGCATGCGTGTATTTACGTATAGCCTGGTAAAGAGGCCTAGCGCGCAAGTTATTTTGGTGGCCGCGACGATTGATACGAAGCCACGTGCAACGTAGGGAGGGAAGAGGAGTACGGGAGGTGCAGGTCTGCGGTCTGCCAGGAAACATTGGGGTGGCCCTGAAAAGGGCCGTTTGGATGCGCAGCGACGTGACGGCGTGGCGAACACAACGCCCTGCACTCGTCCGTGGCCCTTTGCCGTGCACCGTCAACAGCGGTGCACTACGTCGTACACAGTGCCATGGTTATATGCTGCCCTGGATGCTGTCGCGATGCTTCTACTGTAGACATTTACGAGGGTTGCGGCGATGATCTTGGAGAGCTGATCGATGCCGCGATCCCTGACATGGGCTGCTGCGTACAAAGAAAATCCTCGGCCTCTTCGCAGCATACAGGAAACGGTGCTGTAAAAGAGTAGAAAAAGTTGCATTATGAACATAGCGATTTGATGAATGCGCAACATATTACAAAACCTTCGACAAAGAAATCTGCGTTCTTGTACCTCAATCAGGGTTGAGAATGCGTACGGCAGACGTGCGCCTCAGCATAGCAGTCAGGCAGCGCTTAGTTGCCGACGGCGGATGTTTTCGTGGAGGTCTCCATAGCCGTGGCCGATTTTTTTTTTTTTTTTTTTTTTTTGAACACGAGGAGCATCCATGCCACGAGCTGCTGCTGCACGAGGTCCTGGAAGCACGTGGGGAGAGACAAGTGACACAGCACTTATAAATAAGCAAAATGAGAGACAATTTTGCGCAATTTATACTTACCTTGACGGTGCTTGCGATCTCCCGCAGGTCATTATCAACGTCATTCCGCCCAACGTACAGCACGGATCGGCGTGCCGAAAGCGCATTGACGTAAACGCGCAGGCCCGCCATCGTCGAGCACCTCGGTGACCGAACGCGCCGGTGTCATGCA
Organism: Amblyomma maculatum; assembly: GCF_055883805.1. NCBI lineage: Eukaryota > Metazoa > Arthropoda > Arachnida > Ixodida > Ixodidae > Amblyomma > Amblyomma maculatum. The sequence goes on from NC_139344.1 coordinate 45,864,350, forward strand.
GCAGCGAGATCCACGAACCGAATGCCGGAATCGCGCGCGTTGCCAGAGCGGGGGCTCCTAGCGATTCCCTAGAGCGTCTAGGGACGAAAAAAAGCAGCAGCAGCAGCAGCAGCAGCAGCAGCAGCAGCAGCAGCAGCAGCAGCAGCAGCAGCAGCAGCAGCAGCAGCAGCAGCAGCAGCAGCAGCAGCAGCAGCAGCAGCAGCAGCAGCAGCAGCAGCAGCAGCAGCAGCAGCAGCAGCAGCAGCAGCAGCAGCAGCAGCAGCAGCAGCAGCAGCAGCAGCAGCAGCAGCAGCAGCAGCAGCAGCAGCAGCAGCAGCAGCAGCAGCAGCAGCAGCAGCAGCAGCAGCAGCAGCAGCAGCAGCAGCAGCAGCAGCAGCAGCAGCAGCAGCAGCAGCAGCAGCAGCAGCAGCAGCAGCAGCAGCAGCAGCAGCAGCAGCAGCAGCAGCAGCAGCAGCAGCAGCAGCAGCAGCAGCAGCAGCAGCAGCAGCAGCAGCAGCAGCAGCAGCAGCAGCAGCAGCAGCAGCAGCAGCAGCAGCAGCAGCAGCAGCAGCAGCAGCAGCAGCAGCAGCAGCAGCAGCAGCAGCAGCAGCAGCAGCAGCAGCAGCAGCAGCAGCAGCAGCAGCAGCAGCAGCAGCAGCAGCAGCAGCAGCAGCAGCAGCAGCAGCAGCAGCAGCAGCAGCAGCAGCAGCAGCAGCAGCAGCAGCAGCAGCAGCAGCAGCAGCAGCAGCAGCAGCAGCAGCAGCAGCAGCAGCAGCAGCAGCAGCAGCAGCAGCAGCAGCAGCAGCAGCAGCAGCAGCAGCAGCAGCAGCAGCAGCAGCAGCAGCAGCAGCAGCAGCAGCAGCAGCAGCAGCAGCAGCAGCAGCAGCAGCAGCAGCAGCAGCAGCAGCAGCAGCAGCAGCAGCAGCAGCAGCAGCAGCAGCAGCAGCAGCAGCAGCAGCAGCAGCAGCAGCAGCAGCAGCAGCAGCAGCAGCAGCAGCAGCAGCAGCAGCAGCAGCAGCAGCAGCAGCAGCAGCAGCAGCAGCAGCAGCAGCAGCAGCAGCAGCAGCAGCAGCAGCAGCAGCAGCAGCAGCAGCAGCAGCAGCAGCAGCAGCAGCAGCAGCAGCAGCAGCAGCAGCAGCAGCAGCAGCAGCAGCAGCAGCAGCAGCAGCAGCAGCAGCAGCAGCAGCAGCAGCAGCAGCAGCAGCAGCAGCAGCAGCAGCAGCAGCAGCAGCAGCAGCAGCAGCAGCAGCAGCAGCAGCAGCAGCAGCAGCAGCAGCAGCAGCAGCAGCAGCAGCAGCAGCAGCAGCAGCAGCAGCAGCAGCAGCAGCAGCAGCAGCAGCAGCAGCAGCAGCAGCAGCAGCAGCAGCAGCAGCAGCAGCAGCAGCAGCAGCAGCAGCAGCAGCAGCAGCAGCAGCAGCAGCAGCAGCAGCAGCAGCAGCAGCAGCAGCAGCAGCAGCAGCAGCAGCAGCAGCAGCAGCAGCAGCAGCAGCAGCAGCAGCAGCAGCAGCAGCAGCAGCAGCAGCAGCAGCAGCAGCAGCAGCAGCAGCAGCAGCAGCAGCAGCAGCAGCAGCAGCAGCAGCAGCAGCAGCAGCAGCAGCAGCAGCAGCAGCAGCAGCAGCAGCAGCAGCAGCAGCAGCAGCAGCAGCAGCAGCAGCAGCAGCAGCAGCAGCAGCAGCAGCAGCAGCAGCAGCAGCAGCAGCAGCAGCAGCAGCAGCAGCAGCAGCAGCAGCAGCAGCAGCAGCAGCAGCAGCAGCAGCAGCAGCAGCAGCAGCAGCAGCAGCAGCAGCAGCAGCAGCAGCAGCAGCAGCAGCAGCAGCAGCAGCAGCAGCAGCAGCAGCAGCAGCAGCAGCAGCAGCAGCAGCAGCAGCAGCAGCAGCAGCAGCAGCAGCAGCAGCAGCAGCAGCAGCAGCAGCAGCAGCAGCAGCAGCAGCAGCAGCAGCAGCAGCAGCAGCAGCAGCAGCATTGGGATAGGCAAAATTTCATTCCAATGGAGACCGAAATGCCGGTAGCGGAGGCACCGCAGAAGGAACAGGAAAGGACCCCTAGGGACAATCCTCCTGCAGCAAAAAAGAAAAGAGGTCCCGAGCCGGATCTCGAAACCCGCGTCCAAGGATTGGAAAAACGATTCGCTAAAAAAGAAAACGACGACAAAATTTTCCAACAACAAGTTATGACCGCGTTAGAACGCTGAACAGTGCTATGGCAGAGATGCGGGTCGAAATGGCGAGGAGAGACGAGAGAATTCAGTTGGTTTACCGGGAGATTCATAACCTTAAAAATGGCTCTGCATTACCGTAGAAATACCATTTGGCAGTGGAACTGTAGGGGCTTCAGTCGCAAACGCGCGGTTCTAGAAACTTTTTTGACCAACATTGACAAACCCGAAGTAATCGCATTGCAGGAGTGCAGTAAGCACGCTAAGCTAGCGAGTTGCAAATCATACGCGGGACGAGATGACAACACGCGAGTGGTCACCCTTGTCAAAAGGAATATAACGGTGCTGCAGCATAATACCGGGACAACAAATGTTGACCATATACTAATCGAGATAATCCCACAAAAAAGAAAATTCAAAAGTCTATTCATATTCAATGTATATAGCCCGCCTCGACAAAAACGTCAATGCAACTTCAATGAGCTATTCGCCAAAGCGCGAGTGATCGCGAAAGGAGGACCCCTGTTGATATTAGGGGACTTTACCGCGCATCACACGGCATGGGGGTATAGATACACGCAGGTAAAAAATGACGCGAACTATGGAACAGCTTTCAGCAGAATGGCTTATTGCTTCTGACGGATCCCCTGAAACCAACCCGCCAGGGTAACAGCGTTTCGATAGACACATCTCCGGATTTAACTCTAACCGGAGGCTGCATTTACGCCACGTGGTGCAACACAGGTGAAAATGTAGGCAGCGACCATAAAATTATAGAAATCTTAGTAGATAACGGCCCACCCGTCGTCCGCACCAAAAAGGCAACGTTGGTGAACTGGGAGGCTTTCTGAAATGGCCGCACAGGTGACGAGGAAGGCATAAGTAACATTGACGATTGGAATAAAAAGGTCATTCAGTCGGTCAACGAAGGAACGGAGGAGGTGGAGGTTGACGAAGACATTGCAGGAGTAGACCGTCACATGGTCTGTCTCTGGCGTAAGAAGAAGGATCTAGAAACGAGATTCACACAGAAAAGAGGGAATAGGAACTTGCGCAGAGAATCGGCAGTGCTTAACAAAGAAATTGAAGAACATGCGCTCGTTTTAACGAGGCAAAACTGGGGCAGCATTTGTGAAAAACTGGACAGGAATATCGGGAAGGCAAGTACGTGGCACTTACTTCGGCATCTTCTAGATCCCAACATATCTAAACTGGAGGCCAGGCAGCAAATTCACAGGCTAATAGATACCTCTGACGGGAACGCGGCTACTCTCATAGCCCAAGACCGAGACTTGTATTTGAACTGTGCAGAGGGTATAGGTCAACAAATGCCTGATTACAAGGGCCAGAAAACCCGGAGCTAGATAGCCCGATAACGGTTGCCGAAGTCCGGGCAGAAATAAATAGACTGAGAACAAAGACTGCTGCAGGTCCGGACAGAGTCAACAATCGAATGCTAAGAAACCTGGACAACGCGTCGATCCGACACCTCGCAGCATTCATGCAGGAGTGTTGGGAGGCCGGTCGGCTGCCAGCGACATCAAAGGCCGCAAACCTCGTATTCCTCCCGAAGCCGGGGAAGCGGCCGGGTTTCGAACACTTGCGTCCGGTGTCGCTCACGTGATGCGTGGCGAAACTAATGGAGCATGTTGTTCAGGCCCGGCTGAACCGGTTTTTGGAGGACAACGATATCTACCCGAACACCATGATAGGATTTAGACCGCATTTGGCCGCATGCGATGTCATCATCATCATCATCAGCAGCAGCAGCAGCAGCAGCAGCAGCAGCAGCAGCAGCAGCAGCAGCAGCAGCAGCAGCAGCAGCAGCAGCAGCAGCAGCAGCAGCAGCAGCAGCAGCAGCAGCAGCAGCAGCAGCAGCAGCAGCAGCAGCAGCAGCAGCAGCAGCAGCAGCAGCAGCAGCAGCAGCAGCAGCAGCAGCAGCAGCAGCAGCAGCAGCAGCAGCAGCAGCAGCAGCAGCAGCAGCAGCAGCAGCAGCAGCAGCAGCAGCAGCAGCAGCAGCAGCAGCAGCAGCAGCCTGATTATACCCACTGCAGGGCGAAGGCCTCTCCCATATTTCTCCACTTAACCCGGTTCTGCGCTAGCTGCATCCAATTGACCCCTGCGAACTTCTTCATCTCATCCGCCCACCTAACTTTCTGCCGCCCCCAGCTACGCTTTCCTTCCCTTGGAATCCAGTTTGTTACCCTCAGCGACCATCGGTTATCCTCTCTTCGCACTACATGTCCTGCCCATGTCCATTTCTTCTTCCTAATTTCCGCTAGAATGTCGGTAACTTGAGTTATTTCTCTGACCCACTCTGCACGCTTTCTATCTCTTAATGTTACCCCTAGCATTTTTCGTTCCATAGCCCTCTGGGTTGTCCTCAACTTAAGTAGAACTCTCTTGGTCAGCCTCCACGTTTCAGCCCCATAAGTGAGTACAGGCAAGATGCAACTGTTGTATACTTTCCTCTTGAGCGATACCGGTAAGCTGCTCATAATCTGCGATTGCTTGCCAAATGCGCTCCATCCCAATCTTATTCTTCTTGTTATTTCCTTTTCATGGTCCGGATCTTGTCCTAAGTAGACATATTCGCCTACTACTTCCAGTATTTCGCTACCTAATGTAAACTGCTGTTCCTTCCCGAGGCTGTTGAACATTACCTTAGTCTTCTGCATATTGATTTTCAAGCCTACCTTTCAACTTTTTCTGTCTAGGTTATCAATCATTATTTGCAGTTCATCCCCCGAGTTGCTTAGCAAGACAATGTCATCAGCAAATCGCAGATTACTGAGGTATTCTCTATCTACCCTTATCCCTAACTGTTCCCATTCCAAGTCTCTGAATACTTCCTCTAAACAAGCTGTGAATAGTACTGGGGAGATTGTGCCTCCTTGCCTAACACCTTTCTTTATGGGAATTTTGTTACTTTCTTTATGCAGAACTATGGTTGCTGTGCAGCCACTGTATATATCTTCCAGCACTTTCACGTACGGCTCGTCTACCCCCTGATTTCGCAATGCCTGCATCAATGCGATATCATGTTGCAGCTAAAAGAACAGATCACATACAATTCAACAGTAGACACCAGGGTGATCGTTGGTCTAGACGTGTTAAAAGCTTTTGACAACGTGAAGCACTCGGCTATTCTACAGAATCTCAGTGCATTAGATGTTGGAGTTCGCACGTACAACTACATACGCGACTTCCTCAGCGATAGAACGGCAACTATCAGTATGGGGGGACACGCAGTAGAAGGTATTCGACTGGGAAACAAAGCCACACCACAGGGATCGGTGTTGTCCCCGACGCTGTTTAATATCGCCATGATTGATCTCCCCGCAAAACTAGAGGAAATCCAAGGGCTACACCATACATGATATGCAGATCACCTGACTCTGTGGATGTGCAGGGGCAGTGACGGTGAAACTGAACAGACACTCCAGCGGGCAATTGAAGTTATAGAAAGGTACTTATAACCGATCGGGCTCAGATGTTGGGCCGAGAAATCGGAAGCGCTCGTTCTCACGTCGATGTGATCGCCCCATCGTCGGCGTATAAAGCAAGATAACCTGGAAACCACACTCAAGGTCAACGGTAACGTTATACCAACGGTGGCAACCATTAGTGTTCTGGGATTACGAATTAAGGCCAACGGCAGAACTCGGAAACGATACAGAGGCTAGACGCTAGAACCAGTCAAACCTGTAAACTCCTGAAGCGGATCGCACACAAACATGCGGGCATGAAAGAAGCTAACCTTCTTAGGCTAGTCTAGTCTTTTATAATCAGTAGGATAGTCTACGTGGCGCCGTATTTACGGCTTCACAAGGCAGAAAAGGAGAAACTTGACGTTCTCATTCGTAAAGCGATAAAAACGGCACTAGGTTTACCACCCAATACATCGACAAACAAGATTATGAAACTAGGGCTTTCCAATACCCTCGAAGAGCTCATTGAAGCTGCAAGGACTTCGCAATACCAGAGACTGTTGCGCAGTCGTACTGGTCGGAGCATTTTGTAAAAACTGGGGTATGAGCCGCAAGCATGCTCCAGACGTACAGAAAAAGTACCTAGACAGGTTAGGGACAAATTAAAAATACCTCCGCTCCCCAAAAACATGCACCCCGTTTACCATGAGAGCCGGAGGAGTGATAGAGCAACAGCGCTGCAAGCCCGTTTTGAGGGAAGACAGGACGTCTTATATACAGATGCCGCACAATGCGCGAACGGTAGGGGACATGTTTCAGTACCAACTAGAGAAGACGGGGGCTCGGTAGTTTGCTGCAGCACCCGAAATTCGACCACAACGGAGGCGGAAGAGGTGGCCATCGCGCTAGCTCTAACACAACAACAGGTCAAAATTATAGTTACAGACTCGAAATCAGCGATTAGAAACATTGACGCGGGCCGCATTTCGGCCATAGCAGCAAGAATGTTGGCCAGTGGTCCACCACCGGCAGAGCAGGTCGCGCTCATTTGGACACCGGCGCACCAGGGGTTGAGGAGGAACGAGAAAGCGCACATACTGGCCCGAGAATTAGCTACATTCCGGGATCCCAGTGACGACTTATGTGCAACCCCGTACTCCTTGCGCGATGAGGAGCACCTACAGTTGGACGATGACCTTAAAGCCTACCAAGATATCCTAAATCATTACAAATTAGGCAGATCAGTACTACCAAAAGCGTGTAAGCAACTAACCAAAAGCGAGGAGGTTATGTGGCGTAAGCTACAGACTGGAGTATTCCCGAACCCCCAGCAAGTGGCACCCGGAAATTTTTAGCCCCAGGTGCAAACGTTGCGATGGCATAGCGGACATGATCCATATGATATGGACGTGTCCTAGATTTGGAGAACCTGACAGAACTTATGAGTCCTGGAGGCACTACTTCTCAAGCAGGACGAAAAAGGGCAACGAGAAGTCATCCGTCTTGCTCTGGCCGCTGCTCAGATCCAAGGGATCCAGGTCGACGGCTGAGAGGGAGGACATGGTTGGGACAGAGCTTCGCCTCGGATCCTCACCAACCTTTTGACGGGTGCAATCAATGTTATTTCTCTCTCTCTTACCAGCAGAAAATAAGTAAGTTTGACTAACGGACGCATATAGCAGCATCTCAAGGCGTACCGCTTCGTTCAAAAGTTTTGTCTGCCTCTCCAATATCGTAAGGTATGCTCTCGCGTCAAAGTATACTTGTTTGGGATTTCCTCTTAGTTTTGGACTGAAAGAGCGACGGGCTTAGCTCAGCAATCAGCAACACAACACTAACCCCTCCCCCCCTTTCGCTGCGCACAAGGCGGAAGGAAACGTTGAATATGCGCCTTTTTTATAGGCGGGAGCTTTTTATTGGTGAACAAGCTAACTCTCATAACATAAGAACGATAATGTGCTTCTGATTGTATGTTTAAATAACACAGCATGAGGCTACTGATTTCGGCCCCCCAAAAATCTCTAGACGAAGCCTAAAACAAGTCCTAGGGTCACCAAGGTCGCAGATTATACTGAAGGCTTGTAAAAAAAAAAAGAATATACGGATAAAATATTTTTCCTGAGGAAAAAAAAAAGCTCTCAGTGTCCACAGCCCACGGCACGCTTGCATGGAGAGCGCAGCTGACACCGCGAATAGCAGACGACACGGGGATAAGATCTCTTCGTGACGTCAGCGGCTAATGATTACCACACCAGAAAGCTGATTTCGATATTAATAAAATAATTCATTTTAAAACTATCTACTGCACCGACTGAGTTCAAATTTCGAGGATTTATAATTTAGGGTGGGTGGAGTGAAACGCAATAACCAGTTTATGCTCAAATGTTAGCTATCATGACCCCTTTAAGTAGGGCTGAAAATACACCTTCCTCGGTGATTGTAAGGCTGGGTATTTCAAATTCCGTCCGACCAAATACATTGACGTTGGGATTGCGAGGACGATACATGGACGAAAAGTAGGCGTTAAAGGCAACATATATAGAATAGTCAGTTTGTACAGAGTCGGTAATTCTTAGTTTAGATACATCATCAATTTCTGAGGAAATACCTTCAAAACTGTCTGGGGTCAGTTTTGAGCAAATTGTGCATAGGGACGTTTAAAAAAAAAAAAAGAGTATATATACAGCTTATAACCTTCGAGCGCCATTTACTGCGCAGGTGCTGAATATTATCGCTGCCTTTTTATTGCCCGAGCGTGGCAGACGTTTTACGCTAAGGATTTCAGCCGTGATCCACGGGTTGTGCCTTGTATGTTTTGTTTGTTTCTTAGTTACATATCTTTCGATGCACTCATGTACGGTGGTCTGAAAAAAGTCCCAACTGATTAGCAATCGCAATTTCAGCTGTTTGGTTCTGCTCAGAAGTATCGAAGTTTCCTTCTATGGAAGTCGAGAATGCTTTCATCTTGGGGGCTTTTGAAATTAAAAAAAAAATAATAATAACTGGGAATTCTTACGGGTCGCAGATCGCTTCATCAGCTGGCGAAAAGAACAGTTTATTGATCCGATATTCCAGCTATAGTAGTTATTGAGTAGTCCAATTCAGACATTTTGTCGGAAATGAAAACGAGATCAAGGATTGAGCTCGTGTTGGAAGTCTTGCGTGAGGATGTTTCGACAGCGTGTATTAAACTGAGAGAAAATGCGACATCTAGCGTCAGTTGAGAATGACGACAAGGCGCTTTAAACGCGCTCCAGTTTATTTTGCGTATATTGAAATAACCCCACAAAATATGGGAGCCACGCTTGCAGTGCGCAAGCATGAAATTATGCAACGATTTCAATACAGAAACAATAGCATTTGGCGGCCTGTACACTGCGCCAATTCAAATACTGCGAGTACATAAATGAACAAGTATCCTAAGCATTTCAACATTGGTGATATATGCGGTATCAGTGCGTATCTGATGTCTTTCCTTCGCACAATTGCGACACTACCGCCTCTTGAATTACGGTCGCGGCGAATTATTTCGTGTGATTTGGGTATATATATTTCATCAGGAATACCGTCATGCAGCTATGTTTCGGAAAGGATGGTGACATCTGGATCATATGCAATAAATAACCATCGAAGATCATCTGTTTTGTTCGCAAACTGCTAGCATTAATGACCATTACAGAGAATTGTTCATGCCAGGGTCAGCTGCCACTGCCCTCTCCGCAACGTCCTTTTGTGAACTTCAGCGTAACCTGCAGGTATAGTTGGTTATTCCCGATGCAGAGGTACCAGCACGTTCCGAGCATCATTCCATTCGGAATATATGTCATTTATTTTAACGATAATAAACGTAGAGAAAACCTTATGACCCTTGTCTGTTTTTTTTTTTTCGTACTCGTCTACAGTTTTTTTCTTATGGCCTGAACTCGAGACAAAAAAACCTCCGATATGCTGTAATATGCGTATTTCCGTCTGTCACAATTATTATTTTCCCTTGTCTCTTCCACCCTGCAATTAAAATATAACAGGGCGGCATTTGTTTCCTGCGGCTTTTCCGAGGCGATAGTTACGCTCTATGGGAACGTTGGAAACTTTCAACTTGTGCTTCAAAATGTCGTTAGAAACTATTCGGCTGTCGCCAGTGCCCTGTTTGATGCCGTAAACAATTAGATTGTCCCTTCTGATGCGATTCTCTAGATCATCTATATTTAAGAGAAGGTGGTCTACTTGTTCTTGCAGCTTGTCAAACTTCGTTAAGTAGTTGAGAACGGTAGATGAAAGATCAAGTTTGCTATCAATACAATTAAGCTTTTCCACCGCTTCATTTCGATGACGGTTTACTGTTTCCTTGAGTTCCTTCATGTCTTCCATAATTGTCTTAATCATCTTTGCTGTGTTTGGGCGGGGACGAGACTCAACATCACCACATGAAGCCATCAGATCGATTAAAAAGTGGTATGGGGAGGAAAACAAGGAAAACACGCCGTGGGCACGGATCAAGCAAGATGCATATCGCTACTTTTACAACAGTGAACTAGACGATCGTCTCTCGTCTGCACACGGAATAGAAACGGACGTTTCAGACGCATGTTTTCGGTGCCTGCGGCGTGCTCACTGAGAACAATTAAGGTAGAGTATTAGAGGAGAGGTTCTGGAGGAGGAGGGAGGTAATGGAGGCATTCTGGAAAGTGGTTTGAACTATGTGGCATCACACTTTGATGTGTGGAATACGCACCTCAATATCAAAAAATGTCGTGTTCCGTTTACACGAAAACGAGAGTCCTTCCTCTCAAAATACAACAACAATGGCAACTCCCTTTACCGTGTTGGTAATTTCAAGCATTTAGGCGTATACTTCACGTCCGACTGTTCATGGAACATACATGTAGACTACTTGGCTAACAAAGCTAGTACTCTATTGCATTTATTTGAGCGAAATTCTTCAAAACTGCACTTCTTAACTTCAAATAAGCATTCTATATCACTAATATACGCTCTGGTGTAGAATATGCATGGACAGTCCGGGACCCACACTCGCACCACCTAATTAAAAAACCAGAACATATTCAGGCTATGAGAAACGCAGTAGTGGAGGACGCCGGAAACTTCGACCGCCTGGAGTTCTTTAACGTGCACTGACATCGCACAGAGAATGTGTTATCGACAAGTTGGTTCAACCTGACTGAGGAAACTGTCGCTGATAAAGGACAAATTGGACACAACACACATGGGCAGACGGGAAAATGTGTAAATGACAGACGGAACGAGTCCTAATATTGTGCATTGAAAGGGCTCAAAATAAAATCGCACTAAAAATACTTGAAGCAGTTGAAAGCAGAAAGTGAGACAAATATTGCATAAGCAGCCCATCAGTATCGTTATCAGCAAAGGAGTTATCGTTTCTGGTGATCATTGCACGAACGGCGCGCGTATTCTTACGATACATGTATGATGGGAACCTTTCATGTTTATCACTTGGCTGCAGATAGTCTGCGTTCCTGGAATTAAACTACTAGCTGTTAGTGCGAGTTAAGTGGATTGTCTCTAATTTGTGTGCTTTGTTTAGAGCCAGTTTCCTCCGACTTGCCTTAATGAATTTAGTGGTGAGAAAGCGATTAAACGAGCTTAAAAAGCGAGCTCTCATGTGGCACGAAGAGAGATTTGAAACGTCACGTTCTACTTTCTCAAGTTTTGGTATTCTAGCCACTTAGGAGTGACTGTCCTCCGATTTTCATGTTCTCTTTATTCATCTTTGCCCGCGTCTCACTCCACTCTCGATGGAAGCGCATATGACTTCTGGAAAGAGAAATTGACGATGCTTTCGGCAAGGGTACATGTGCATTGGACAGAATACACGTCTCGCGTGCGAGCTTTGAAAACGGTATTTGCGGGCCATTTGCATGGGCCCGAAACAGCGCGCATATTGCTTCCCAACTTTCTATAAAAAAATGACTTTCTGAAGCCCTGAAATGCGACGTCAGTAGGCGTCGCGACGCAGGGTCTACAGCGCTCAATTCGAGCTCCAAGTGGCATCGTGCCACCTCGAGTAGAGCTTTAAGCTTCGCGCCATGCTCAATGAAATTCACCGTAAATTCGTGGTCGTTATTTTTGAGAGTGACGGTACGAAATTAAGTTCATATGACACGGCATGGCAGATGGAGCAGTTCAAATTGGGCGCTATTGTCTTGCAACACGTCAACAGCGGACGTCAAATGTGCAGATATATCGTGCGCGCCCTATGCGCTGTTTCGCTTTCGTGCGGAAAAAAACGCGCTGTATTTCATAGCGCTGCTGTGCTTTAGAAAAATGTTTTCTCCATTCTTTTATTTACCGTTTCAAAAACTAACGTGGCATCGTCTTGGCCACGGTTTCAAACAAAGTCCTAATGGCGCTAACAATCGAAGTATGTTAATAAAGAGTTAGATATTTATATATTTTGTTGTGTAAATAAAATAGTTTTGCAGAAAATAGCACACGGCGAGGCTGAGAGCTCGTTCCTGCATATATTTGGTTCTTAGTGAACGTCTTTTTTGTATGAATTCTCAAAAGTGTTCGCTCAAACAACCGGTATATACTTGCCATTAGTTAACTTCATGTGGCTGCAATTTTGCGAATTTATTATCAAAACTGTGACTGAACAGCTTGTAGTATAAGTGCTCCGCGGGGAGTATATCGTATGATTTTCTAGGTGGGGAGAGGGATTGGAACTGACGGTACACGTACAGTATTTGTCAAAAGCACAAACACAAAACAAATACAGAACAAGGGACCTGCTTCTAAGCGTATTAACATGGCTCGTGGGCACCTCCAGCGTTCCGAAACTTGCAGCTGACGAGTAAACCCTTCCTCATGCTTCTTCACCATAGGTATTCTAGGAGTGCCGCCACGTGCCCTGTTACATACATGGATTCGGAGCCAACTACCTGGGTTGTATGGTTTTCGGAAAGACTGTCCCACCGATTGTACGCTTTGAAGCCAGTGTATCGGCGATTACGGCTTCCAAACGCCACTTGGTGCACTGTAGCCGACGCCGAAACCGCAAACTCTCACAGCCAATACAATACCAGCAGAAATGAACTTTAATGTATGTCGCAAACTTCACTTGAAAATATTTTCACCCGCGCGAATATAATGCTTTGCGCGCGTAAGTTGCCTTAAGTGTCTGTGGCCATTTTTTTATTCTTTTCGGCAAGTCTAGCTGTTTTCAGACGGACGCACAAACAACGGCTTGTGGTCTTAGACCCCTAGTGCTAATGCACTGAAACACTTCATCGAGAGGAGAGGACACAAAATATTCTCAATATATAAAATAAACATCCGCGCTCAGTAAGGCCCAAAGTATCAAATAGTTACAGAAATAATTCCAAATGTATCGTTATTAACAACACCGCAGTGGCTCAGAGCTTAGAGCGCTCGATTACTGAGCCTGGAGAACTAGGTTCCATCCCGTCAGCGGTGGCGGCGTACCGATAGAAGCAAAGCCTAATACCCTCTTTACACGGGCAGAGTTAACCACGGTTAGCGTAACTGGGGTTTCGCGAAACTGTGGTTAGCCCATTTACACGGTAGACCAAACCATGGTTACACCCCTAACCGCGGTTATCGCAAACAGAGTTTGGCGACCTCGGTTTGCGTCGTTAACAGAGGTTATGGCGGCGTTTGTTGACGGAGGCACCTCGTCTGCACCCGAGTGCGCGAAGCATACGAGCGCGTCTGCTTCAACAGTTTACTAATTTGCCCGTATTGAATAGGCAGTGTCTACTGTGCCGACCGGCGTCTTCGGTTACGGCCTACAGCCAAGCGTCTGTGTACTGAAGCCCCGTCCTGTGTCTGCAGTATCGTTTGCGCGGCTTGGTGCTGAGCGCGGAACGTCAAAAAATGTGCGGTCTTAGCTTTATCATGATAATGCACAAGTTCGCAACGCTTACAGCGCGGAATGCTGCGAGCAGGCTGAGGTACATTACCGCGGCGGTGAAGCGTGAAAGCGCGGCGAACGATGGCGGGGTGCGTAACCCCCTACTCGTCCATAGGCCTAAATTATTTCTCTTCCAAGCCGCGGCGGTTTGGAACTGATCAACGCTGTCGAAATGGTGTACTCATGAAACTTCTTTATTGTGAATCCTATTTTGCCGCCGTAAAATAACGATATGATTAACTTTGGCGACGCATTAATCGCAGAGCTAGTATAAGCAGAGCGGTGAGCCGCAATGCACCGGCGGCAGCTGGCTTCAGCAGAAACTTGATAGTATCGCGGTTATGCCAGCGATTTGCCGCTGGTCAGCTGATCCTCAAGAGTGATTCAATCCTGATGTTCGTTCAGTATTCCAGATGCCAATAAATTTAGCACGCTTTATATCTGACGTCGGCGCTAGCGAGCCGCCGTGTCGTTCGCGTACGGTCTGCAGGAGGAGGGGCCAACGCGGCGGTGTTTACGGTGGTCGATGAGGTGCTGTCATCGTGCGGGGCTTGACCGCGCTGTTGACGCCTTGTCGAACGGCACTCCGGAAACTACGTTATAAATAAGATATTTGTAAATGCTGCTCCGTTCCGCAGATCACCGCGTCGCTTCGGTTGTACTTTATGGGCAATGGCGGCCGTAACCGAGAACGGCGGCGTGCTGTGTAAGCACAGCTAACCGCAATTGGCGGTTAACCGTGAATAAGTTTGGTAACCTCGGTTAAGCGTAACCATGGTTAAGCCGGCCGTGTAAAGAGGGTATAAGGCGCCCAAGCACTGTGCAACTTTAGCGCGCGTTTAAGAACCACAGGTGGTCGAAATTATTGTAATCCCTCCCATACGGCGTCCCTGATAGCATGAGTTGTTTGGGACGTTACACCGTATAAACCAAATCAAGCCAAACCTACGGAGGCCAGGATCACCACCCCACAGACCAAAATTTATCAGTGAATTATGCATATAAACGGCAGCTTCAATGAGCTTTACGCAGCTAATTTGTTAGAAATTGGGAATCAGCATGTAGCAGTAGAACCGGGGTTCGGAAGAAATAAGGGACACCTGCACATTCGAAATGCTGAGTCGAAACCTGACATAATAGCACTAAAGGATGATAGGGGGCTAGTTTCACTAGCCAACTATAAGGCATACCATCAGTTTCGTGTGGTGAGGAAGCACGATTTACTCGCCGCATTGCTAGCTCGCAGGAACATTACAGCGATGCAGCATATGGAGCCAAGAGAGATTACACCCTAGTAGAAGTTCTCAGGAAAAAGGGGGGAACAAAACCTCTACATCAGTATACAGCTCGACAAAAGACAGAAGCGCGGGTGTGGATCTGTTATGAGTCCCATTTCATTGCGGCGTCCTGGATAACGGGACTTTCACCATTATGCTCGAAGCTTTGTCAGCAGAGTCGGTTGGGGGTCTAGAAAACGGGTGACATACAGGTAAAGCACTGTATACGTACCAGGCCATTCAGTTCAGCTCAGTAGTTCAGTCGTGTCCGACTCTTCGTGACCCTATGAACCATATCACGCCACGCTTTCCGATTATGCTGGAGGCTTTGTCAGCAGAGTCGGTTGGGGGTCTAGAAAACGGGTGCCATACAGGTAAAGCACTGTATACGTACCAGGCCATTCAGTTCAGTTCAGTCGTTCAGTCGCGTCCGACTCTTCGTGACCCTATGGACCATATCACGCCACGCTTTCCGGTCTCTCACTATCTTCCTAACATCACATAACTTCATCTGCAGCGCCTCGAGGATGCCATCTAACCATCGCTTTCGCTGCCTACCCCTTCTCCGGTGACCCTCAACCTTTCCCAACATCAAACCTTTCTCCAGCGACTCCTCTCTTCTCATCAGATGACCAAAGATGACCCTCCAATGAGCAGTCAGGGTTTATGGTCGATAATATCGTCTGATTTGATCTTCTGGCCGTCCAAGGAACTCTCAAGAGTCTCCGCCAGCACCACAAATCAAACGCGTCAATTCTTCTGCGGTCAGCCTTCTTCACACTCCAACTCTCGCATCCATACATCACAACTGGAAAGACCATAGCCCGAGTTATACGGATCTTAGTCGGCAGTGTAATGTCTCTGCTCTTTATTACGCGGTCAAGGCTAGCCATGGCTCTCTTTCCCAGAAGCAGGCGTCTCCTAATTTCATGGCTGCAGTCTCCTTCAGGGGTAATCTTGGAGCCCAAGAACAGAAAATCTGTCACAGCTTCCACTTCTTGCCCATTGATGCTCCAGGACTTGATAGGGCAAGACGCCATGATCTTTGTCTTTTTAATGTTCAGTTTAAGCCCAAACTTCTCACTCTCTTCTTGTACGCGCATCAGACGTCTCTTGAGTTCCACTTCACTTTCTGCCATTAAAGTGGTATCATCCGCAAATCTAAGGTTGTTGATACGTTTTCCAGCAATCTTCACTCCAGCTGAAGACTCGTCCAGACCGGCCTTCCTCATGATGCACTCTGCATATAGGTTAAATAGGCGGGGCGACAGTATGCAGCCTTGCCTCACTCCTTTCTCGATCGGAAACCAATCACTAAGACCATGCCCAGTTCTGACTGTGGCCTCTTGCCCTTCATACAGGTTCCTGAGGAGACAGATGAGGTGAATTGGAACTCCGATCTCTTGGAGAGATTGCCACAATCTGCTGTGATCTACGCAGTCAAACGCTTTCGCATAACCAATAAAGCAGAAGTAGATGGGTTTCTGGAACACTCTTGCCTTTTCCATGATCCAGCGAAGGTTGGCAATCTGGTTTCTAGTTCCTCTGCCCCTGCGAAACCCAGCTTGCACGTCCGGAAGCTCCCGATCCACATAAGAACTATTAAAAGGAGCTTAGCAGGGGGCGGCAGAAAGTTAGGTGGGAGGATGAGGTTAAGAAGTTCGCAGGGGTCGAGTGGATGCAGCTAGCACAGAACCGGGTTAATTGGAGAAATATGGGAGAGCCCTTCGCCCTGCAGTGGGTACAGCCAGGCTGATGATGATGATGAAAAGAAGCTTAGAGCAACCCTGCCTCCTCCTCACGTTTCGCTCAGCTGAGAACAGGCTACCACCTGCAGGTGCCCCCGAACGCGTTTGCAGCCATACCCCTGGACTTACTCGAATATCTGTCCTGACCTAGCAACCCCGTTCAGCACATTGTGCGGCGAGCCTGCCACATTAGACCATACATTATGGGATGGCGCGGAGGATCCGCCTCCGCTCGATATGGTCAAAGCAACTTCGCATGAAAAATGAGAACTTGTTCTCGCCAGTAGCGACCCGGACGACCAGTCCTGGGCCACGCCAAGAGCGCTAAAGTTCGGCCTAGGGTACACTCTTTGCAGTTATACGATATAGACATAGAATTTAGACATTGATGAAGAATCCTCTCTGAGTATCGTGCAGTCACAAACTACAGAAAAACTTTGAGGGCCAGATTCGGAGGCAATAGAACAGGTTGTTTCCTTCGGTTTTAAGCTCTGTCACTGAGGAGTTACTTAGAAAGTTGAAGAAAAAAGCAACAATGTTGAAAGCAAAGCGCCGTAAAAGAGAACTAAGCCAGTGGAAATTCCATAGTCCCAGAAAGTTTCGCATAATCTAAAGCATGTGGCGGCCACGTATAACGTTCCCGCCGAGTTTTGTTGTCCGCAGGAAGCTCGCTTCATTGTGCCGAATGATAAATTCCGGAAAAGATAAAAAAAGTGTTTCAAACCAAATATGCGGACCCATTTGGGGAATGTGCTTTGGGGTTGTTTATAGCAACCCACTAGCGTGCGGGAAAATTTGCGTTGGACAAACGAGACATTATATCAATGAAGGTTTCAGAGAGCACAATTTGCACTTGAACGATAGAACTGGTTCAATTCGGCCGCTTCATAACAAGGAATGCGGGAAGGAAGAAAAGAAGACGCAAGCCTGAAGAAACTAGCAATGTCCGCAAGAGTAAAGACACAATCTCGCGCGAATTGTTAGAGGACTACAAGAGTGGGAGTGCCCGCGTTAGCACGGCTTCGAGCAAGATCCTTAGAAAAGAATGTAAGTTTTTAGATATGATATAGATTCCGCTGAATAGCCTGTGACGCCTTATTTTGCCTTTTTCAGGATCTCGCGTGTGATCAGTCTCCTGCACTTCCCTTTTTCTCCCCCCCCCTCCTCCCCCCATCCACCAACCAATCCCTCTAATGAATTGTGCAAGCCACTTCTTACCTCGTCTGTCTCTGTGCCACAGCAATTGATATTTACAGAACTGAACGCACTGAAGCAAAGCTTGAACTAACTGTACATTAAACCTCGAATTGATTATGGCTACATCCGGACTGTGCAAAACTAGGAAACTCTGGTCGCTTTTTAGCGAGAAGGAGCGAATATCGCCGGTTTCCTGTGCAACAAACACACAAACGCAATATAACAATGAATGCTAATCAATTCACAAATGTTCCAAGGAAATTCAGGCCACACAAATATGGAATTTCTTTTTGTATTCTCCCACGTAGACAGTCTTATTGTCTCTAACGAAAATTTCATCGACATGATTGATTTGGGTACATTGTAAAAAGAACATTGCATCAAACACGAGCAAATTAGATTCGAAATAGCGTATTAGGCTAATGTCGTCATCCTCTGTTAGAGCTAAATATCTATGCTGTAGCGAGATCCTGAACTCTTCTTCCCTCCCCCTCACCGCTAATCGCTTGACGAACTTCTTTCTTCTAATATTTTTCGTTACCTCTTTAGATTTAGACTTTGAGACATTACCATCCTGTGCTCACTGCATCGCACCTTCCTGATTACCTCTACACCCTGCATAATGGAGGGATTAGAACACACTATGTAGTCAATTTCATTTTGTCTCCCCGTTAGCATTTTTCCATATTCAGTTCCGGTTCTCCCGTTTGCTGAAAAAGGTGTTCATGATTCTTAAGTTATTGCGCTTTGCAAACTCAACTAGTAACTCTCCCCTGCGATTCCTAGAACCAATGCCATAGTCACCTACTGCCTGGTTTCCTGCCATGCGTTTTCCCTACATTGGCATTGAACTCGCCCATTGATACAGTATACTGCGTCTTTCTTTTCCGCATTGCCAATTCTACGTCTTCATACAAGTTTCAAACTGCCTGGTCCTTGTGACTACATGAAGGTGCGTAGTCATGTACGACTTCTAGTTTACACAGCTTGTTAAGCTCAATTACGAGGCCTGCCACCCTCTCATAATGCTATAGAATTCATCTATATTACCAGCTGTATACTTTTTGTAAGAAAACCTACTCCTAATTGTCGCTTAAATCTCGATAACACAGTACATACCCGTCCTTCAGTTGAGTATATGGCTCATTCGACCTCCTAACCTCACTGTGCCATATTCCATCCCATTTCATATAACCTCTAGTTCTTTCAATAGCACTGCTAAACCAGCTTCACTAGCTGGAGGTCTAGAGTTAAACATTGCCAGGTTCAGTTTCCAATGGCGGCCTGTCCAGCGGAGCCAGAGATTCTTTGCACACCCCGCTGCGTCACAGGTCTGACCGCCACCGTGGTCAGCTGCTCCGCCGCCGGTGTTGATTAATTGAAGGCCGAGGCTGTGTAGTACTAATCATGGGAGGACATTAGCCTAGAAGTAATGAACAATTTTCAGAGATATCATTACTGAGAGCGCTGTAGAAGTAGGTGGTAGAATAGTTAGGATACCGGTAAGCTAGGGAGACGAAAGCTTCGATTATGAAACGCCAAACTATGAAAGCTTCCAATCCAATAGACCAAGTAGAATTGACAGATATATCAAAGGTAATCAATAAGCGCAAAGTATATAAGGAAGTATAACGTGGAGAAAATTGAGCATACTGTAAAGAACGGGAGAAGACGAAATTGGGCATAGGCAAAAATTAGATATATGCGCTAAGGGACAGGGCGGGCAATGCCATCACGAATATGGACAAGATAGTCGAAGTAGCCGAGGAGTTCTATACTTATCTCTAGAGTAGCCAAAGAAGTCAGGACAATAATGAAATAGGCGGTAGGGAAAATGCAGTCAGACGTTCCGCGGTGACGAAGGATGGAGTTAAGAGAGCATTAGAAACTACGAAAAGGGGGACAGCTGCTGGAGAGGATTAGGTAACTATTGATTTGTTGAAGGACGGCGGTGGAGGGGGGGGGGATATCATGCTAGAAAAACTGTCCACCTTGTATACGCAGTGCCTGGTGTCATCGACGGTACCGGAACCACGAAAGAACGCAAACATTATCTTAATTCATAAGAAAGGGGACACTCAAAACTTGACAAAATTACAGACCAATCAGCCTACTGTCTATTATATACAAGGTATTTACCAAGATAATCGCTAACAGAATCAGGACAACTTTAGACTGCAACAGAGCAAAAGATCAAGTAGGCTTTCGGAAAGCGCAGTCTACGGTCGATCATATACATACCTTTAACCAGGTGATAGAAATAAAAACGGATTATAACCTGCCCTTATACATAGCAGTGATTGACGACGAAAAATCATTTCACTCAGTAGAGATCTCGGCGGTGATGCAGGCATTGTGAAATCAGGGGGTAGACATGCGGTACGTGAAAGTGCTGGAAGATATATGTTGTGGCTGCACAGACCTTAGTTCTGCATAAAGGAAGTAACAAAATTCCCATAAAGAAAGGTGTTACACACGATCTTCTCAGTACTTAGATGAAGCATTCAGAGTATTCAGAGAGACTTGGAATGGGAGCAGTTAGGGATAAGGGTAGGTGGAGAATACCTCAGTAATCTGCAATTTACTGGTGACATTGTCTTGCTAAGTAACTCAGGAAATGAGCCGCAAATAATGATCGACGACCTAGAAAGGAAAAATAGAAAGGTAGGCTTGAAAATCAATATGCAGAAGACTCAGATACCGTTCAACAGCCTAAGGAAGGAACAGCAGTTTACGTAAGGTAGCGAAGCACTGGAAGTAGTAGGCGAATATGTCTACTTAGGACAGGTAGTAACCGCAGATCCGGACCATGAAAGGGAAGTAACAAGGATAATAAGATTGGGATGAGCGCATTTGGCTAACACGCGCAGATTATGACTAGCAGCTTACCGGTATCGCTCGAGAGGAAAGTATACAACAGTTGCATCTTACCTGTACTCAACTATGGGGCTGAAACGTGGAGGCTAACCGAGAGGGTTCTACTTAAGTTGAGGACAACTCAGAGGGCTACGGAGCGACAAATGGTAGGGGTAACATTAAGAGATAGGAAGCGTGCAGAGTGGGTCAGAGAAATAACTCAAGTCACTGACATTCTAGCGAAAATCATGAAAAAGAAATGGGCATGGGCAGGGCATGTTGTACAAAGAGAGGATAACCGATGGCCACTTAGGGTAACAAACCGAATTCCAAGGGAAGGAAAGCGTAGCAGGGGGCGGCAGAAAGTTAGGTGGGCAGATGAGGTTAAAAAGTTCGCAGGTGTTCAGTGCATGCAGTTAACACAGGACCGGGTTAATTGGAGGAATATGGGAGATGCCTTCGCTCTGCAGTTGGTATAGTACGACGGATGATGATTAACATGTTAGGCAATGTTCATGAGGTATGTTTGGGCAAAGGAGTACTTGGTGCGGCGATATCAATTGTGCAGATGAAATGTTACTTTGGGATTTTAAAGATAGATCTAATTTGTTTACGCGACGTTAAATATCAGATCCAAAGCATACGTTGAATATAATCATCACAGAGAAAATTTCTCATATAGCCGTTATTGCTCTCTCGCCACGAATACAAGAGAAGAAAGAAAACGAATGTCCGTTTGCAGTCTCGTGGCACGCACTTGTGCCGCTAGGTGAAAAAGAAGGCGGTTATCAAATATTAGTCATTCTCTTCGCACTTCGGATTCCCACTTTCTTCGCCACCCGGTTATTGGCTGTACTAATGCGCCGACACGAATGCTGGCGCACGTCATACAGGCCTAAAGTCGCAAGCGCCGGCAGGAAGACTGCTCTACTTGGTATCCATGCAGCTTTTTCCATGCACGACCACCGTCAGGCTGCTGCTGTACCCAATGTCACTCCGCTCGCGGCTCATGGCGTCACCGTGGGACCAGCGTACGCCGTAACTACGCCATTCTTCGCCAAGGAGCTTCGTACTGAGGAAAGAGTATCTGCTGGCACTGCGCGAAGGCCGCCATTGGGAGGAGGGAGCCTCGAGGTACTCTCAAGGACGCCATCGGGAGGAGGGAGCCTCGAGGTACTCACAAGCAGGCCAGGCAGACGTTTTGGCGATGCGGCTGTGTTCAGGCAAGAACACCGTTCGGCGGCTGCTATACCCGAGGCCAATCCGTTCGCGGCTCATGGGGCCGCCTTGGGACCAGCTTACACCGTCACTAAGTTCGTCTTCGCTAAGGAGTTCAATCCTTCGGAAAGGGTATCTGTGTGCACTGCGTCAGGGCACCCACTGGGAGGAAGAGCCCTTTCAAGGCGGCTTGCTCAGCATCGGGGCAGTGCGGCTGGGTCGGGGCTTCTGGCTGCCGCAGCTGGTGCCACCGCCGTTGCGCGCGGTGAGATCCTGCCGGAGTTGTATAGAAGCATGGCCATTCTCTGCCTGCCGCTGAACGTGGTCAACACGCCCGGAGCTGAGAACTTTGACTACACACATGTGAACGTCATCTATACATCCTTCATGTGGACGATCAACAACTTCAGTTTCCGCCGAGAGAAAGTGGGAGAAATTATCAAAAGCTCATCATTTTCTGCAGCGGCCAACGATAGCCTGAAGTGGTGCCTAAGGATGAACCCTAACGGCCTGGACGAGAAGAGTAATGATTACCTATCCCTGTACCTGCTGCTTGGGGGACAGCAATAAAAGTAAGGTACCCGCCAAGTTCAGATTTTTCATCTTCAATGCCAAGCGGGAAGAGACCAAGGTTATGGCGTGTAAAATGGCATACCACGTTTTCTACGGCAAGGACTGGGGCTTCAAGAAGTTCATTCGAAAAGATGTCTTCTAGAGAATACGAACGAACTCCTCTTTGACGACAAGCTCACACTCTATTGTAAAGTGAGCGTTGTTTCAGACTTGGTGAATATTTCGGGGCAGATGAACACAAAAGAGTTCAAGGTCCCTCAGTGCCGGCTGTCTGATGACTTTAGTCACTTGTTTGAAAGCCAGAAGTTCAGCGATGTCGTCCTGAGTGTCAATTGGCGGGAGCTCTACGCCCACAAAGCTATCATTGCCGCTCGCTCACCTGTATTTGTGGCCATGTTCGAACACGAGCTGGAAGTGCAGCGGAATAGAGTGGATATCGCCGACATGGACCACCAGTTTTTCCGGAATTCCTTCAATGTGCTCCGTGATACAATTTCAGAAAGCGGGAAAACAGCCTAACAAAACGGCGTGGGAACTGGCAGCGATTCGTTCCTTGCCATGTTGGAATTCTACCTTGCTTCAATAGCTATCATTTCAGAAGGCATTTTTATATTAAAAAAAGAGGCAATTGTATCGGTTCTGCGGTTGTACCTGTGTTATGCAACATATTTTTATCCGCTGTTTATAAGCGCATTCAAGCCAACCTCTCTACCCTTATGTTGTAAAAGTGTTCAGATACGTTGACGATTTCTTAATTATTTTTAATCTTCACGGAGCCGTACATAAATCATGCACGCATCGCATGGCCGATAGCAATCAAGATCAGTTCAGACTTCTTCAAGAGGCAAGTTTTCTCGTGGACGTCGTACTAGCAGTTTGTGAGAGTGTTTTGCAAAAACGGAGAGCCCCAAAAGGGTCACTGTATTGAGCAGGGAACAGAAGCTAATAAAAACAAGGCTCTTGTTCAAGTAATGCCATATTTTCATAGGTTTTCGCATAATTTCAAAAAGCTGGCAGCCCGTTATAACGTAAACGTCGTTTTATCTGCCATATACAAACTTTCCCAGGTCTGCACTAAGGAAGGGAAAGAACAGGATGCTTGCACAATGAAACATCAAACGAAATTCACGGTATGCAAGGCTAACGTTGTGTACAGGTTCCTATCAGCTGTGGACCTCATTACACAGTCCAAACAGGAAGATGCTTTAATGAAAGGGTGAGAGCATAGATTATGCGTACGTAATAAATCAGGAAGCAGCCTTGTCGACCACTGCAATGCACGTGAAACACGGGGAGATAATGGATGCTATTCAAGGATAGATAATAGAGAATTTATAACATCCGCTTAAGGGAAACAGGGCGCGAAGTCATGGAGGGGTATTTCATAAGAAAGGCCGGGCAGATGTGGGTCAGCATGCCTTCTAATAATTTAATTGACTCCGCATCGAAATACATAGTTACAGATTCCCAGGCAGCTTATAGACATTATATCCGTGGCACAATCATACCACTGGCCTGCAAACTTCTGAGTCAATGTAGGACTTTAGCTGCACAGAAGGAGCTAATATGGGTACCAGGTCACCAGGGAGTTGAAGAAAACGAGCGCGCACACGCTTCGGCCCGAGCTTTTGTTCCCCGGAATCCTTCTACGTCCTCCCTTGCTGATTTAGGCTCCCACTCTCCGTTAACAACATATTCAGAGATATTACAGCATTTGCGGCTTGAAAGGCAGACATTCCCGAAGCCCGCTAACGGTCTTAGTAAATAAGAAGAGTGTCACCTTCAAAGGTTACAAACTATGTCATTTAATAATCCAGCAACACTTCACGCCACTGAGCCCGAATCCTTTTCGACGCAGTGAAAATTTTATGGCCAGAAGACAAAGTTTTTACCATATGGTATGGGCTTGTCAACAAAATACCAGCATTGATATAATAAATCAGCCAACGTGGAAGGCTGGGAGGCGGCCCTCTCCGGCTCGGACCTCGAGGAACAACGAGCCCTCGTCGAAAGAGCACGGGCAGCGGCTTTTACCAACGGTGTCCCGGACTAGGGACCCGACCAGCCTGCCTTTAATCTAAGCCAATGTCAATAAATGTATTCATCATCATCATTGACAGTGAGGTTCAATTCTTGGACGGACATCTGTAGGTGTTAACCATTTCATCAGCGGTTTTTCCATCATGAAATATTCCTGTGTTATTTGAACTAGGAGTGTATTCGCTTTTCTCTCTCGTATTCAATGCTTTTATTTCATTACAATTCATGTTTTATAGCCGTTACATTTCCCTTTTCTTCTTATTCTTCCTTAATGCATATCTCATTCCACCCTTGGCGGTTTTGTCCCCATGGCACCGTGATTTTCTTATTTTCTTTCTGTCTTTTCTTTTCCACGCGCTGCCATCCTGATAGTGCTATTCTTTGCGCATGCTCGCTGACTGATAGTGGGGATTATGAGCTCCTATATTTTCGACGTGGTTGTTTTTTCTAAAATAAGGTTGCAAGTTAGCGGCTGTCCCGTTACTTCTGTGTCTGCGTGTCTTTTTTGCGCTATGTTTTCGAAACGTTATTACCAACTAGCTCAAACTAAGCATCTGGTGAATATAATGTGCGCTGAAGCCGACGAGGATATGCACATAGTGGCAGCGCACCTCTCCTCCCATAATCAGCCGTCGTATGCCGTGAAAAGAGGGCCTCGGGTAAAAAGTAATAACTAAAAATAATAAAGCAGCACAAATACATAAAAAATGTATAGAAAACGTTATTTGTAGAAGGAAACAAACCACTACCACCAGCGAGATTCGAACTCACCAGAGCGTGATCGGTAACGTTCGGCGCTAACCACCCGACTACGCCGCTGCCTCAGGGAACTGGGAAGTATTTCTGTATATTGTCATGGCCGCATTTAAAATGGAACATGTTTCGAGGTGTACAGACCATTGCTGCCGGTCTGAAAATTAGAACTTCTTGGTGATCAGAGCATGATGCCTGCTCTCACGACTTGCAACTAATGTTTTGGATACCTATGCTCACTATATTGGGCACTGGAACCATTATAACATGCCGAATTTCACAGCGCTGGCAAATTTAAGGGCGCTGCCTCTTCGGTCATGCTCTGCTACCGACGTAATTTTCGCTGAACACGGAGCTGTAGCAGAAACCTTGAAGGAAAAAAGTGCGACGAAGCTTCAAAACTGGTAAGGGCAGCAGCGAGGACACTATTTTGCTGGTAACTAAACCTTATTTGTATGTAAACATTTCGGGAAGCGTTGCGGTGACCGAGGGCTCGGTTTGTTTATACGCAGTGCAAGGAGCGCAAAAGATTGAGAAACATGCAAAGTATTGTGCATTACAAGCGCTCTATGTTTTTTTTTTCCTTCCTTTATGGGCCCATCGCTAGGTAAATTGCCTTATTTCGGCTGTGGCCGTCACTTATTGTGAGCCGATGGTCGATTGCGAGTACGCTGTTGCCATGTTGGCCCCTGAGGAATGCGACGCCGCGGGCCGCGCCGGCTCGCAAGCAATCACGGAGTCTCCGTTTACGTCATAGTGTGCGTCACTCTACCCCGACTACGTAGTCGGAGGAAACGGTTTGAATTCGACCGGCGGGAAAAAGAAAAAAAACCTTAACTTCTTATCGCAATATCTCAGCAATTATACGATTTTTTGCTGCCGGATATGCGACGACAGTGTCACCAAATGTAGTTTATTAGATTTTCATAGCATCTTTGGATGTCTTTAGTGTCCCTTTAATGACATGATAACCAAGAAAAAAGTGAAAAGGTGTAGTTCCTTTACTGCGTAGGAAAGAGAACCGATGGTCGTTCAGGGCGACGGACAGGATTCCAGGAAAAGACAAGAGGCACAGGGACGACAGACACTCAGGTGGGCGAGTAATATCGGGATGTTCGCGTAGATGAGGTGGCTGCAGTTGTGCACAGGGCAGGCTTTCCTGAAATGACGTGGAAGAGGCCTTTGTTCCGCAGTGGACATAATTAGGCTGGTGGCGGTGCTGATGATGCTTAGGATAAGCTGTAGGAATAGTCCAAAAATGGGCACAAAATTTTCACCATCACTGGCCGTTCTCGCAAGCTAACTGCTGTGCGCCCAGAAAGTTTTCGGTGCGGGTCTCTGAGCCTATCCTTAAGCACTGTTATCTTCCGAAAGGGTTCCATGACGGTGTTGATGTCGCGAATTGGAATATAGAAGCTGGAAAATTTTCAAATTCAATTTCTCACATCTTTTGCTGGCATAGATGTGTCAACACAGCTAGAGCGTTTACATTCAACTTTTACTATGGACAAAATATGAAAGTATAGCATTTCTAAAAGCTACCTCCCCCCCCCTCCTTGTTTTTTTCTTTAGTGTAAAACATTCCTCAAAACTTAAGAGGGGTAGGCCCTTCCCTATCGCGCATCTTCATCACACTGTGTACACAAAGATAAATGCGTGCATACTGTCTTCAGAACAATATTTGAAAATGTCTTCATGAATCTCAAGGGGAAAAAAATGCTTGAAATACTTTAGAAACAACATGTGACTAAGTTCCACAGAATTAAAATGAGAAAATACGGCAAAAAGTATGTACCTACGAAACATCTTTTCATTACATTGGCCACCTCCGCCCGCTGCGAATCTATAGAAGTTCAGTACAGTGTCAATCACACTTATCAGGAACATGGCTCCGCGTGGCTGTACACGTGCAGAGACTCATTGCGCCCAAGCAAGTAGACAATTTACGCAATACGGTGGGTGATAAGAAGCGCCACTTGAGGTCCTGGTTCCGGTACCGTCGATGACACCAGGCACTGCGTATACAGGGTGGCCAGTTTTTCTAGCACGATATCCCCCCCCCCCCCCCCCCCGTCCTTCAGCAAATCTGTAGTTATCTGATTCTCTCCAGCTGATTTCCCCCTTTTCATAGTTTCTAGTGCTTTCTTGACCTCGTCCTTCGTCACTGGTGGAACGTCTGACTGTTTTTCCCTACCGCCAATCTCATTACGGTCCTGACTACTTTGGCTACTGTAGAGATCTGTATAGAACTCTTCGGCTACTTTGACTATCTTGTCCATATTAGTGATGACGTTGCCCGCCTTGTCCCTTATCGCATACATCTGGTTTTTCCCTATGCCCAATTTCTCCTTTACCGCTTTAAGACTTCCCCCGTTCTTTACAGCATACTCAATTTTCTCCATGTTATACTTCCTTATATCGGCCACCTTGCGCTTATTGATTAGCTTTGATATCTCGGCCAATTCGATCTGGTCTGTTGGATTGGAAGCTTTCTTACTCTGGCGTTTCTTAATCAAATCTTTCGTCTCCTTAGACAGCTTACCGGTATCCTCTCTAACTATCCTACCGCCTATTTCTACCGCGTACTCAGTAATGATATCTCTGAAATTATTGTTCCTTGCCTCTAGGGTAATGTCACCATCCTCAGTTAGAGCTGAATACCTATTTTGTAGTGAGATCCTGAACTCTTCTGCCCTCCCCCTCACCGCTAATTCGTTGATGGCTTTCTTTAGGAGGTTGTGGCCAATTACTGCACCAGGGTGGCCAACTCCTGTTCTGGTGAGGGAGTGCGTTGCCGGAGGTGTTCACCGGCATCAGGTCGCACCCCAAACCTGTTTATGCAATTCCATCGACACGCGGATTTTTTTTTTTTTTTCATCCGGTGGAGAATTGCGCGGCACCGGGATTTGAACCCCGGTCCTCTTGCATGCGAGGCGGATGTTCTACCGATGTTGGCTCATAACTGTGAACAAAGGAGCGTATCGGCGGCAGCGGATTTCGCTCGCTCGCGCCTCCGAATGCTCAAATGTGAAAAGGCCAGGCATCTGCTGCTCCAAGCTCGTAATTCAGGCGTTGCAGGTCCAAAACGAAACTATCTGAGCACGCACGAAGTGCCTACGCCGGAACATAACCGAAACTGAAGTGGGCGCGTGTGGCGCCTCCAAGAATATTTTTGTATTTGCCTTGCAACGTTTACGCTGTCTTTTCGCCGTCTTTTACGTATCATAAAAGCATGTTATCATATTCGACACAAAATAACCTACGACCGCATTCAAACGGGCAACGTAATTCGCACTTGTCAGCCTCCGGGATCCCTAGCGTGTCACGTGATTTGTAGTTGCGAGTTTCAGCTGTGGCGGCGATACCTGTATTTCTGTTCTTCCTCTTTACTACCTTATAACAGCTCTGTTTTGAGTAAGAGTGGGTTTTTTGTAGTCAGGAATTGGCATTCTATCGATGCAAGCCTACTTCAGTTTTCGTTTTAGTGTCTCTTTAAATGAAGTTTGTCACCTGGCTCACTCTTCCTCTCTTCCCGCCTCTTAATTTAACACCTATCATTTTCAGTTGTTGTTGTTGTGCCCTCAGATAACGGCACACACCCACGATGGGAATTGGCCACACGTGCAACATAAAGGAGTTATGCTGTCAGATATGAGAATAAAAAAAAACATACATAGTAATATGCAATACGACAGTGTAATACAGTTCCATAGCCCGCTGCGTTGTCTTTAAGTTGACACATCCTCCACCTCCAAGCTTCTGTCCCATTCATGAGAAACGGCAGGATACTGTTCCAATCAACCTGCCACTATCTCAGTGAACGCAGCATCCTAGTTACTGGCAAGCAATGCTCTATTCGTAAAGAGTAATTTCAATTTATCCTCAGTTTCCCCTAAAATGCGAGGGCAGGGAGGGAATAAGGCAGTAAACAGAAACTCCACATTAACACTTTCTGCCTAGAGTTTCTTATTTCGAACATAAAAGTTTTTCCTGGATGTTAATTTTATCGATATCGGCCGATAAAAACGCGAATATATATATATATATATATATATATATATATATATATATATATATATATATATATATATATATATATGTATATATATTGTAGTGAACTACACGAGGATATACGAAGACGAGGATTAAGTAGGCGAGAATATCACGAAGCAATGACCGACGCTACTACCCCCAGTCCAACCGGCTCCTCATCCGCGGTGTTCTGCGCTGGAGCTTTGCGCCAGCGTGATCCTCCTATCTTCAGCGGAACCGGCGACCATGACGTGGAAGACTGGCTGGCCTCATATGAGCGGGTCAGTATTCACAACCACTGGGACGACAACCAAAAACTCAATAACGTCATTTTCTACCTAACGGACGTTGCAAACCTATGGTTCCGCAACCACGAGGCCGATATCACATCGTGGCCTACTTTCAAAGCTAGTTTTGCCGATATTTTCGGCCGGCCTGCAGTGCGCAAGTTGCGCGCTGAGCAACGCCTGCGCGGCCGTGCACAGCTTCCTGGTGAGAATTTTACCAGCTATATTGAAGATGTCGTAGACCTCTGCAAGCGCGTGGACGCTTCAATGTCAGAGAGCACCAAGATTGACCACATTATGGAAGGAATTGATGATGACGCGTTCCAGATGCTTCTGGCTAAAAATCCAGCCACCGTCGTCGACGTTATCAACGCATGCCACAACTTTGATGAATTACGCAAGCGCCGTAACATCACTCGCTCTTCGCTCTCAAACCCCGCGCCGCTTGCAGCTTTAGCACCTGAAGCAGACCAGTCCACCTTGCTGCCACAAATACAGCAGTTCGTTCGCGAAGAAGTTGCCCGTCAACTATCCCTCGTTCGCCAACGTCCTGACGCTCCCACTCCTTTAGTGCCAAAGCTGCAGCAAGTCATCCGCCAACAAGTTGCGGAAGCGCTCCCCACGCTTCCTGAAGCTCCTTCTGTTGCTCCTTTGACATACGTCGAAGCACCAGTCCAGTATAGTCAACCTCCTGTTCCAGCCCCTTTGACCTACGCGGCTGTGGCTGCGCGGCCACCGCCTGAGCTGTCACAACCCATGCAGCCTGTTCTACGCCCTGCACCGCTTTCTCAAACGGCCCCGCTTCATCCGCCCACTGCGCGCTATTACAACCCTTGGCGTACTTCGGACAATCGTGCTATTTGCTACTACTGTGGTTTCGCTGGACATGTGGCCCGCCGATGTCGTCGTCGCATGGCCGAGCCTGCGTCTTCTGATTACTCGCCACCGCTGCTTCGTTCTGCCCACTCTCCGCCGCTTTACCCGCCGCTACTGCCCGTGAAGTTGCCCTGTTCTTGCTACATCATTTTGTTCTTCGCCACGGCGCGCCGCGAGAGCTGCTGAGGGACCGAGGACGCGTCTTCCTTTCCAACGTCGTTGAATCTCTACTGGCCGAATGTCGCATCATACATCGGACCACAACAGCCTACCACCCTCAAACAAACGGGTTGACTGAGCGCTTCAATCGCACTCTCGGAAATATGCTGACGATGTACGTTGCCGCCGATCAGACTAACTGGGACGCTGTCCTTCCTTTCGTGACATACGCTTATAACACCGCCACGCAGTCAACTACTGGATTTAGCCCTCTTCCTCCTTTATGGGCGTGAGGCGTCGTCCACGATGGACACTATTTTACCATATCGTCCCGACTCCTCCGAGTGTACTCTCCTTTCAGACGTTGCCAAACATGCGGAGGAATGTCGCCAGTTGGCCCGGTGTTTTACATCGGAATCTCAAGGCCGCCAAAAGCATCACCGCGACAAAGATCAGACGCCACACGTTTTTCCTGCAGGATCCCTTGTTTGGCTTTGGGTTCCCGGCACCCCACCGGGATTGTCATCAAAATTTCGAACCGAGTATCACGGCCCCTACCGCATTGTCCGTCAAACCTCCCCTGTGAATTACATCGTGGAGCCACTCACTACCTCTTCGGACATGCGTCATCGCGGCCGCGAAACTGTGCACGTGAGCCGCCTCAAAACGTACTACGATCCGCTCCTCTTGCCCTCACCATAGGTCGCCAGGATGGCTCCTCCTCGCTCCGGGGGAAATTGTAGTGAACTACACGAGGATATACGAAGACGAGGATTAAGTAGGCGAGAATAACACGAAGACGAGGATAAGGACGACGAAGTGCCGCTGCGCTGCTCGTGCTCGCTTGTGGAGACTGAGACTGGCTGTGTTCTTGTGTGGTTCGCCGTGAAACTTCGGCAGGGCTATTATCCTTGTTAAAGCACAGTAAAAAACCCCTTTCAATACATATACATATATATATATATATATATACATATATATATATATATATATATATATATATATATGTATATATATATATATATATATATATATATATATATATATATATATATATATATATATATATATATATATATATATATATATATATATATATATATATATATATATATATATATATATATATACATATATTGCTCGCAGTGCAAGTACTTATGGATTTAGAGACATGGTGTCACAGTCGGACATCAGCGCTCAGTGGGCGTTAAATGCGAAAGCAATAGCTTTGGTTACCGCGAGTCACAAAGAATAGAATGGAAATATGTTTGATTTTGAAATGTTGAGGACACGTAAAGCAGTTTATTTACTTGTGTAATCTGTAGTTCACTATACTGAACAAATTCCAAGTTCTGCAAAGGCTAAAAAAATTCGGTCTCAAATGTAGCCTCGCTATCTCTTGGCCAGAAAGAAGAGACAACGCATTTGCGCGCACATTTTTTTTTTGCGATGTTTATTGCCTCCGGGCATAAAAGGAATAATATGAAGGATGAAGGATCTGGTCAAATAAATGAAAAACGGTTGGCAGATGTAATGGAGTCTAGTAGTGAACGATGATGCGGTCCCTGTGTCCAAGCGGCATACGACGGCTGATTATGGGAGGAGAGGTGCGCTGCCACTATGTGCATATCCTCGTCGGCTTCAGCGCACATTATATTCACCAGATGCTTAGCTTGAGATAGTTGGTAATAACGTTTCGAAAACATAGAGCAAAAATGACACGCAGACACAGAAGTAACGGGACAGCCGCTAACTTGCAACCTTATTTTAGAAAAAACAACCACGCGAAAACATAGGAGCTCATAATCCCCACTATAAGTCAGCGAGCATGCGCAAAGAATAGCACTATCAGGATGGCAGCGCGTGGAAAAGAAAATAAAGAAAGAAAATAAGAAAATCATGGTGCCAAGGGGACAAAACCGCCAAGGGTAGAATGAGACATGCGTTTAACGAGATTAAGAAGAAAAGGGAAACGTAACGGCTATAAAACATGAATTGTAACGCAATAAAAGCTTTGAATACGAGAAAGAAAAGTGAAGACAATCCTAGTTCAAATACAACAGGAATATGTCTCGAGAGAAACACCACTGATGAAATGGTTAACACCTACAGATGTCCATCCAAGAATTGAACCTCACTGTCAATGATGATAATGAATACATTTATTGACATTGGCTTAGATTAAAGGCAGGCTGGTCTGGTCCCTAGTCCGGGACACCGCTGGTAAAAGCCGCTGCCCGTGCTGTTTCGACGAGGGCTCGTTGTTCCTCGAGGTCCGAGTCGGAGAGGGCCGCCTCCCAGCCTTCCCACGTTGGCTGATTTATTATATCAATGCTGGTATTTTGTTGACAAGCCCATACCATATGGTAAAAACTTTGTCTTCTGGCCATAAAATTTTCACTGCGCCGAAAAGGATTCAGGCTCAATGGCGTGAAGTGTTGCTGGATTATTAAATGACATAGTTTGTAACCTTTGAAGGTGACACTCTTCTGATTTACTAAGACCCTTAGCGGGCTTCCGGAATGTCTGCCTTTCAAGGCGCAAATTCTGTAATATCTCTGAATATGTTGTTAACGGAGAGGAGGAGCCTAAATCATCAAGGGAGGACATAGAAGGATTCCGGGGAACAAAAGCTCGGGCCGAAGCGTGTACGCGCTCGTTTTCTTCAACTCCCTGGTGACCTGGTACCCATATTAGCTCCTTCTGTGCAGCTGAAGTCCTACATTGACTCAGAAGTTTGCAGGCCAGTGGTATGATTCTGCCACGCATCTAGTGTCTATAAGTTGCCTGGGAATCTGTAACTATGTATTTCGATGCGGAGTCAATTAAATTATTAGAAGGCGTGCTGACCCACATCTGCCCGGCCTTTCTTATGAAATACTCCTCCATGACTTCGCGCCCTGTTTCCCTTAAGCGGATGTTATAAATTCTCTATTATCTATCCTTGGATAGCATCCATTATCTCCCCGCGTTTCACGTGCATTGCAGTGGTCGACAAGGCTGCTTCCTGATTTATTACATACGCATAATCTATGCTCTCACCCTTTCATTAAAGCATCTTCCTGTTTGGACTGTGTAATGAGGCCCACAGCTGATAGGAACGTGTACACAACGTTAGCCTTGCATACCGTGAATTGTGCAAGCATCCTGTTCTTTCCCTTCCTTAGTGCAGACCTGGGAAAGTTTGTATATGGCCGATAAAACGACGTTTACGTTATAACGTGCTGCCAGCTTTTTGAAATTATGCGAAAAGCTATGAAAATATGGCATTACTTGAACAAGAGTCTTGTTTTTATTAGCTTCTGTTCCCTGCTCAATACAGTGACCCTTTGGGGCTCTCCGTTTTTGCAAAACACTCTCACAAACTGCTAGTACGACGTCCACGAGAAAACTTGCCTCTTGAAGAATGTCTGAACTGATCTTGATTGCTATCGGCCATGCGATGCGTGCATGATTTGTGTGCGGCTCCGTGATGATTAAAAATAATTAAGAAATCGTCAACGTATCTGAAAACTTTTACAACATAAGGGTAGAGAGGTTGGCTTGAATGCGCTTGTAAACAGCGGATAAAAATATTTTGCATAACACAGGTACAACCACAGAACCGATACAAGTGCCTCTTTTTTTAATATAAAAATGGCCTTCTGAAATGATAGCTATTGATGCAAGGTAGAATTCCGACATGGCAAGGAACGAATCACTGCCAGTTCCCACGCCGTTTTGGTAGGCTGTTTTCCCGCTTTCAGAAATTGTATCACGGGGCACATTAAAGGATTCCCGGAAAAACTGGTGGTCCATGTCGGCGATATCCACTCTATTCCGCTGCACTTCTAGCTCGTGTTCGAACATGGCCGCAAATACAGGAGAGCGAGCGGCAATGATAGCTTTGTGGGCGTACAGCTCCCGCCCATTGACACTCAGGACGACATCGCTGAACTTCTGGCTTTCAAACAAGTGACTAAAGCCATCAGACAGCCGGCACTGAGGGACCTTGAACTCTTTTGTGTTCTTCTGCCCCGAAATATTCACCAAGTCTGAAACAACGCTCACTTTACAATAGAGTGTGAGCTTGTCGTCAAAGAGGAGTTCGTTCGTATTCTCTGGAAGACAACTCTCCGAATGAACTTCTTGAAGCCCCAGTCCTTGCCGTAGAAAAAGTGGTATGCCATTTTACTCGCCATAAGCTTGGTCTCTTCCGGCTTGGCATTGAAGATATAAAATCTGAACCTAGCGGGTACCTTACTTTTATTGCTGTCCCCCAAGCAGCAGGTAGAGGGATAGGTAATCATTATTCTTCTCGTCCAGGCCTTTGGGGTTCATCCTTAGGCACCACTTCAGGCTATCGTTGGCCGCTGCAGAAAATGATGAGCTTTTGATAATTTGTCCCACTTTCTCTCGGCGGAAACTGAAGCTGTTGATCGTCCACATGAAGGATATATTGATGACGTTCACATGTGTGTAGTCCCAGTTCTCAGCCCCGGGCGTGTTGACCACGCTCAGCGGCAGGCAGAGAATGGCCATGCTTCTATACGACTCCGGCAGGATCTCACCGCGCGCAACGGCGGTGGCACCAGCTGCGGCAGCCAGAAGCCCCGACCCAGCCGCACTGCCCCGATGCTGAGCAAGCCGCCTTGAAAGGGCTCTTCCTCCCAGTGGGTGCCTTGACGCAGTGCACACAGATACCCTTTCCGAAGGATTGAACTCCTTAGCGAAGACGGACGTAGTGACGGTGTAAGCTGGTCCCAAGGCGGCCCCATGAGCCGCGAACGGATTGGCCTCGGGTATAGCAGCCGCCGAACGGTGTTCTTGCCTGAACACAGCCGCATCGCCAGAACGTCTGCCTGGCCTGCTTGTGAGTACCTCGAGGCTCCCTCCTCCCAATGGCGTCCTTGAGAGTACTTCGAGGCTCCCTTCTCCAAATGGCGGCCTTCGCGCAGTGCCAGCATATACTCTTTCCTCAGTATGAAGCTCCTTGGCTAAGAATGGCGTAGTGACGCCGTACGCTGGTCCCACGGTGTCGCCATGAGCGGCGAGCGGAGTGACATTGGGTACAGCAGCAGCCTGACGGTGGTCGTGCTTTGAAAAAGCTGCATGGATACGAAGTAGAGCAGTCTTCCTGCCGGCGCTTGCGACTTTAGGCCTGTATGACGTGCGCCAGCATTCGTGTCGGCGCATTAGTAAAGCCAATAACCGGGTGGCGAAGAAAGTGGGAATCCGAAGTCCGAAGGGAATGACTAATATTTGATAACCGCCTTCTTTTTCACCTAGCGGCACAAGTGAGTGCCACGAGACTGCAAAACGACATTCGTTTTCTTTCTTCTCTTGTATTCGTGGCGAGAGAGCAATAACGGCTATATGAGAAATTTTCTCTGTGATGATTATATTCAGCGTATGCTTTGGATCTGATATTTAACGTCGCGTAAACAAATTAGATCTATCTTTAAAATCTCAAAGTGACATTTCATCTCCACAATTGATATCGCCGCACCAAGTACTCCTTTGCCCAAACATACCTCAGGAACATTGCCTAACATGTTAATCATCATCATCGGTTGAAGTATACCAACTGCAGGGCGAAGCATCTCCCATATTCCTCCAATTAACCCGGTCCTGTGCTAACTGCATGCACTGGACTCCTGCGAACTTTTTAACCTCATCTCCCCACCTAACTTTCTGACGCCCCCTGCTACGCTTTCCTTCCCTTGCAATTCTGTTTGTTACCCTAAGTGGCCATCGGTTATCCTCTCTTTGTACAACATGCCCTGCCCATGCAGGGCATGGCTTTCAGAATTGACGGGGGCGTGAAATATGTGCAAGATATCTATTTATTTATTTGATCATGCTGCAGACCCAGTGAAGAGTCCTGAAGAGGGGCAACAACTCGAAAAGAAAGCACAAAAGCATAAAGTGCAAAACATGAACATAAAATTTACGCAAGTACAAGCAAGATGTAGAAAAACAGCAAATCAATTCACGGCCTGTTCTAAAGAATAAAAGTCCTGAAGTGATGATAATGGCAGGTTATTCCATTCGGTTATGGTGCGCGGGAAAAAAGAAAATTTGAAGATGTTAGTTTTGGCAAAGTAAGGTGTTAGTCATTCGGTGTGCGTATTTCTTGTTGCCCCAGACGATGCCGGTTTAAGATAGAAATCAGGAGCCATTGATAATTTATTATTTTTTCGTAGAAAGAGGAATTTTAGCCTTTGCATTCTGCGCCGAGATTTGTGGGACTGTATGGTATGTTTAAGCATTAGGCTAATGGTGTGTCAGTGCTGCGATATTTAGAAAATATAAACCGAGCAGCCTTGCGTGGAATTCTTTCGAGAACATTAATGTTAGTTCTTGTGTGTGGATCTGAAACACTGCACGCGTACATATTTAAGGTCTAATAATGGTGTTATATGCTAGCTGTTTGACGTCGGAAGGAGCTTATTTTAATTTATGTCTAAGGAAACAAAGGTTACGGAAGGAAGACGAGCATACAGCGTCAATATGGTACTTCCAGCTAAGGTTATTCGTTAGTGTTACGCCGAGGCATCTGTAATTTTCGACTTCTAAAAGGTTCCGGTTGGGAAGACTGTATGAAAAAGAATGGCGGTTCTTTTTGTTCGTAATCCGCATAAATACTGTCTTGTCAGGATTTAATTCCATTCCCCATTTATTAGGCCATTCGCTAATACAATATAAGTTAGAATTAAGTAAAATCTGGTCGCCTGAAACATTAATTTCATTATACAGAACACAATCATCGGCAAACAATCTAATTTGAACAGGTTGAGTAATGACGTCGGTAATACTAATATGGATAAGGAGGAGTAGTGGCCCAAGGACACTGCCCTGCGGGACACCGGAGGTTACTGGAAGTTGGCTGGAACAGTGACCATCGATACTGACATATTGAAATCAGTCGGATAAATAAGCTGGAATCCAGTTAATAATAAATAAAGGTAGACCAATAGTTTCTAGTTTACTGTGCGGAACTAAATCAAAGGCTTTCTTAAAATCTAGACATATGACGTCTACTTAACCAGAATGTTCAAGAACCTGACCAAAATTGTGAACGACGTATGTGAGCTGGGTGACTGTGGAAAAGCCTTTCCGAAATTCATGCTGAAATGGCGATAATATTGTCACAGAAGCCAGTGAAACTGGTTCAGCAGGTTTACTTAGGATTAAGTAAAAGCACCGGCAAGATCAGGCACGGAACTGACTGGCGGGCGAGCACCGAGAGCGAAGAAGACGAGCGCGTGCCAGTCTCCCGAGCTCGCCACATGGCGGCGCCAGTACGATGACATTGCATTGCCCCTCCCGGTGGAAAAGGCATCGTCCCGATGCCGAGTGGCGAGGTCGAGGATAACCGTAGTCGGCGAGGATGCGCGTTCACATCAAGTAGTTAAAGGAAGCAAAGAAAAAAAAACACATGTAGCTTGACCTAGCGGGAGTAGAAGGGCTTCATCCTGGCGACATGTACGACTTTCGATTGTGCTTGCCGTCGGGATGAGCGAACAGTTCTTTGCGGGGTCACTTCGTAGGTGACGTCGCTGAGTTTGCGTTGTACTTCGTACGGGCCGAAGTAGCGGCGCAGAAGCTTCTCGGAGCGACCCCGCTGGCGAACAGGTGTCTACGCCCAAACCTGATCGCCAGGGTTGTAAATTACCTCCCTGTGACGAAGGTTATACCGTCGAGCATCTTTACCTTGCTGTGTCTGGACTCTCAGTCTAGCCAGCTGGCGAGCGGCCTCGGCATGCTGGACGAATTGGTCGGCACCGGCAATCGATGGTTGGGCAATATCTGGCAGTAGCATTGCATCCAGCATGGTGACAGCTTCGCGACCGTACACCAAACGAAACGGTATAAAGCGGGTCGTTTCCTGGACGGCGGTGTTATAAGCAAATGTTGCATACGGTAGTATCTGGTCCCAGTTCTTCTGATCTTCGTTGACGTACATAGAAAGCATATCGGCGATGGTCTTATTGAGTCGCTCAGTAAGGCCATTCGTCTGAGGGTGGTAAGCTGTTGTTCTGCAATGACAAGTGCCACTGAGCCGCATCACTTCCTGGGTCAGAGCTGAAGTAAATGCCGTGCCTCAGTTAAAACGATCGCAGGGGCACCGTGACGAAGGACCAGATTAAAGATGAAAAAGTTCGCAATATCAGTAGACGTGCTGCTGGGAAGAGCTTTCGTCTCACAAAAGCGGGTTAGATAATCTGTGGCGACTATAATGTACCTGTTGCCCAATGATGACGTAGGAAATGGCCCGAGCAAGTCCATACCGACTTGGTGAAAAGGTACTCGCGGAGGAACAATAGGCTGCAGCAGGCCGGCCGGCTTGACAGGTGGTATCTTCCGACGTTGGCAATCTCGGCACGTCCTAACATAGCGCTGAACCATAGCGGCAAGCTTGGGCCAGTAGTACTTTTGTCGTACTCGTGCCAAGGTGCGCGAAAAACCGAGATCTCCGGCAGAAAGCTCGTCGTGGCATGCCTGCAAAACGTCGGTACGGAGCGGCGTTGGGACAACCAGCAGATACTGAATGTCTGTGGAAGCGTAGTTTTTCTTGTAGAGGACGCCGTCACGCAAGCAGAATGACGACAGGCCACGCGTGAAAAGGCGAGGCGGCGATGAGGCGGTTCCTTCGAGGTAATCGATGAGGGGCCGCAGTTCGGTGTCGTCTCGCTGCTGTTGAGCGAGATCTGGCGTCGAGAGAGCGCCGAAAAAGGCGGAGTCATCTGTTTCACTTGAAGAGCACGGGATAGGGTTTCGGGATAGGCAGTCAGCGTCACTGTGTTTCTTGACGGACTTGTACACAATAGTGACGTCGAACTCCTGTAAGCGGAGACTCCAGCGGGCTAACCTGCCTGAAGGATCTTTAAGGTTCGCTAACCAACAGAGTGAGTGGTGGTCGCTGACCACTCTAAACGGCCGACCATACAAATACGGCCGAAATTTTGTTACCGCCCACACAACTGCAAAGCACTCCTTTTCGGTAGTAGAATAATTCGCTTCGGAACGAGACAGGGTGCGGCTGGCGTAAGCAATCACCCGCTCAACGCCTTCTTGCCACTGAACGAGAACTGCACCGAGGCCAACGTTACTGGCGTCGGTATGCAATTCTGTGTCGGCCTCCTCGTCGAAGTGGCCAAGTACGGGCGTTGTTTGAAGGCGCTTGCGAAGCTCCTCGAAGGCCCTTTGCTGCTCGTCGGCCCAGATGAAAGGCTGGTCGTCCTTTGTTAGACGAGTCAATGGTTCCGCTATTCGGGAGAAGTCGTGCACAAATCTCCTGTAATATGCACAGAGGCCCAAAAACCGACGCACGGAACTCATATCAGTGGGGGTCGGGAAAGCAGCTACGGCAGCCGTCTTCTCTGGATCACGGCTAATTCCCTCAGCACTCACGACGTGACCCAGGAACTTGAGCTGTTGGAATGCAAAGTGGCATTTTTCTGGTTTTAGTGAGAGTCCGGCCCCGCGGATGGCATTTAGCACGGCCGTCAATCGTTTGAGGTGCTCTTCGTAAGTCGAAGAGAAAATGACAACGTCGTCAAGGTAGACGAGGCACGTCTGCCATTTCAGGCCGGCTAGGACAGTGTCCATCATTCTTTGAAAGGTTGCGGGAGCAGAACACAAACTGAATGGAAGCACATTAAATTCGTACAGTCCGTCAGGAGTAATGAATGCGGTTTTCTCTCGATCACGTTCATCGACTTCGATCTGCCAGTACCCACTGCGTAGATCGAGCGATTAAAAGTATCGGGCGTGGCGAAGTAGGTCGAACGAGTCATCGATTCGAGGCAATGGGTAGACGTCCTCTTTCGTAATTTTGTTAAGCCTCCTATAGTCGACGCAGAATCTGAGTGCTCCGTCCTTTTTAGCGACCAGCACAACTGGTGAGGCCCATGGACTTGTGGACGGCTGGATGACATCATCGCGGAGCATTTCTGCAACTTGCGCCCGAATAGCCTCTCGTTCTTTCGGCGATACTCGGTAGGGGTGTTGGCGGATAGGGCGCTCGGTGGGATCAACTATAATTCGATGTTTGGTTACTGACGTCTGCTTCACTTTGGAACTGACGGCAAAGCAGTCACGGTAAGTGTCTTTGGTGGAGCTTCTGGGTAGATTCCATGTACGAAGAGCCTCTGGCTGCCCCCTACGCCCATATACACACCGCGGACACGACACCTGCGCACAAGGCGAGCCGTCGCTTGAGAGGCTTAGCACCCGAGTGTGGTCCTCTTGTTTCCCCACCGCGAACCACGATGACTACAGCGGCAATTCAGACCACCACTCAGTTTCCCGTGAGTGCACAGCAGCTGATCTGCCATACTCCACGTATGCCCACGCCGTTTCATGGCGACAAGTTCGAAGACGTTGAGGACTGGCTGACCAGCTACGACCGGGTCGCTGTGTTTAATGCGTGGGACGAGGAGTGAAAATTGCAGAATTTTATTTCGCACTAGAAGACGCCGCCAAGAAGTGGTTCGAAAACCATGAGGCTACCATTTCTACGTGGCAGGATTTCCGGCGGCAGCTGCTCGCAACATTCGGCAACGATGCAAGAAAAGAGATGGCCGAACTCGCTCTGCAGTCCCGAGCACAGCGGCCTAATGAAAGCGTCGCCATGTTTGTGGAAGAAATGACTCAGCTTTTCAACCGGGCGGATCCGTCCATGTCGGAGGTAAAGAAGGTGCGCTACCTTATGCAAGGCGTCAAGGAGCAGCTGTTCGTTGGCCTTGTACGTGACCCTCCACGTACTGTTGCTGATTTTACGAAAGAAGCAACAAGCATCGAGCGTGCCTTGAATCAGCGATTTGTACATTTCGATCGCTCTGCGAACATTGCTGCTGTAGACTTCCGCTTGCCAATGGCCGGGAATGACAGGGAAGCCCTTCGCGAGCTTATCCAAAGCATCGTGCGCGAAGAGCTGCAAAAGCTGCCCTCTCTCGAACAACATCCACGTGTTGGGGGCATCTCGGATATTGTGCGCGAAGAGCTCCGCCAAGCAGTGCCATCAGTACCGTCACCCCAGCCGCCTGCGCCACAGATCACGACGTACAGCGCCGTGTTGCGTACCCCTGCGCCTGAACAATTGGCACCCAGCACCTCCACCAAAAATGTCACAGAAGCCAGTGAAACTGGTTCAGCAGGTTTACTTAGGATTAAGTAAAAGCACCGGCAAGATCAGGCACGGAACCGACTGGCGGGCGAGCACCGAGAGCAAAGAAGACGAGCGCGTGCCAGTCTCTCGAGCTCGCCACATGGCGGCGCCAGTACGATGACATTGCGGCAATATGTTGTTGTCGTCAAGAAAGGTTTTTATGTAATTAGCTATAATACGTTCAAGAAGTTTGCAGCATGATGCGGTCAACGATATGGGGCGATAATAAACAATGCGGCATCGCCTTTCTTATGTATGGGTACTGCACGGGCCATCCTCCAGTCGGAAGGCCGACTTGAAGACAAGAGAGAAGCTCGAAAAATGATCGTAAGGAAGTGGGAAATCATTTCATCATAACGATGTAAAATGAATTAGGTAAATTATCAGGGCCACGACTTGCTTTTGTTTTAAGATTCAACAACAGTGCAAACACACCAGGTTGAGACACAAGATCATGTATGGGCTGTGAACAAGAAACAGAAGTTACAAAATTATCTGCATGTGTGGAAAACAAGCTGTGAAGATATAAATTAAACTTTTCAGCAATATCTGTCGTGTTGCTGAGTAGCGCCCCCTCGTGCCTCATCGAAGGTAGGAATGTGTTCTGTTTGCTGAGAAATTTCCAGAATTTCTGAACGGCATTATGTATAAACTTCAGCAAAATAGTTTGGAAGTAATGGCGCTTAGCAGCCGCTACTGCTGGGAACACGTGCTCTTAAGCGTTTGAGTCTTCCTTTTTGATGCAAGATATCTCGCGTAATCCAGGGATTAGATTTTCCAGTTCTTTTTATTCTTGATGGAATAAATTGTTTGATACAATGTGTGGTCATGTGTTTATATTTAGACCACGGAACAGACGGGTCATTTCCTTCAAAGCTGCTAAGACACAGATCTAAATAGTCTAGTACGCTCTCAGCCCTGGCAAGCGAGAAATCTTTTACAAGTACGGTTTTCGACTGTCCGGCAAGTTAATCAGCAACAAAATCGCAAGTAATGTACACCATCTCATGATCAGACAATCTTTGATGGATCGAAACAGTAAATGTGTAAAGAGAACGGCTCACAGAAATCATGTCAAGAACGGAATTAGATACGTGCAGCTTGTCCTAATATTTGTTTTAAATTGTTATACAGCATGATATCAAACAGATGGCCAGAGTGTGCGAAGTGTCGTGAGACAGCAGAAGCTAGATCCCAATTAATACCGGGTAAGATAAAATAACCAACGAGAAATACGTTATTTTGTTGGAAGGATGACATGTGATCCGACAAATCGTGTAAGAACTTATGAGAATCTGGAGCACGGTAAACCACGAATAAAAAAGATGGAACGGCCCCAAAAAAGTAGCTAGAGCGAGATGCTTTCGTGATCTTCGAATTGTCGAGTTAAAGACGTCTGAATATTTTTTTTAACGAGGACCGCCACTCCTCCCCTTCTTGATAATGTGTCACGGCTAAATACTTGATAAGATGGGGGAAAAATGTCTAATTTCTATTTCCTCGCGTAGCCACGTCTCCGTGATGACAACAACATGCGATTGTAATCAAGAGGAATAGAGTCAAGCTGTTCGCTTTTATTGACAATGCTCCGCACATTTATGTTTAGAAGTCTGAATTCTTTTTTTATCTGCTCACTGTGTCAGTCATTCTGTCGTGTACATTGCGATGGCAATTTCATCCTTGTGCTTGTGATGTCATCCCATGAAAACATTTGGGCCGCCCCGACCAACTTCATCATCATCATCAACCTGACTATACCCACTGCAGGGCGAAGGCCTCTCCCATATTTCTCCAATTAACCCGGTTCTGTGCTAGCTCATCAAACTTCTTAACCTCATCCGCCCACCTAACTTTCTGCCGCCCCCTGCTACGCTTTCCTTCCCTTAGAATCCAGTTTGTTACCCCAAGCGACCATCGGTTATCATCTCTTCGCACTACATG
The DNA here is from genome assembly GCF_055883805.1 of Amblyomma maculatum. NCBI lineage: Eukaryota > Metazoa > Arthropoda > Arachnida > Ixodida > Ixodidae > Amblyomma > Amblyomma maculatum. The sequence goes on from NC_139344.1 coordinate 45,907,939, forward strand.
TCATGCCCAAGCCCATTTCTTCATCTTAATTTCCGCTAGAATGTCGGTAACTTGATTTATTTCTCTGACCCACTCTGCACGCTTCCTATCTCTTAATGTTACCCTTACAATTTTTCGTTCCATAGACCTCTGGGTTGTCTCAATATAAGTAGAACGCTCCTGGTTAGCCTCCACATTTCAGCCCCATATGTGAGTACAGGTAAGATGCAACTGTTGTATAGTATCCTCTTGAGCGATACCGGTAAGCTGCTAGTCATAATCTGCGAGTGCTTGCCAATTGCGCTCCATTCCAATCTTATTCTTCTTGTTATTTCCTTTTCATTGTCCGCATCTGCGGTTACTACCTGTCCTAAGTAGACATATTCGCCTACTACTTCCAGTACTTCGCTACCCAACGTAAACTGCTGTTCCTTCCCGAGGCTGTTGAACATTACCTTAGTCTTCTGCATATTGATTTTCAAGCCTATCTTTCTACTTTTCCTGTCTAGGTCATCGATCCTTACTTGCAGTTGATCCCCCGTGGTTGCTTATCAAGGCAATGTCATCAGCAAATCGCAGATTACTGAGGTATTCTCCATCTACCCTTATCCCTAACTGCCCCCATTCCAAGTCTCTGAATACTTCCTGTAAGCAAGCTGGGAATAGTTCTGGGGAGATTGTGTCTCCTTGCCTAACTCCTTTCTTTATAGGAATTTTGTTACTTTCTTTATGCAAAACTATCGTTGCTGTGCAGCCACTATATATATCTACCAGCACTTTTGCGTACGGCTCGTCTAACCCCTGATTTAGCTATGGCTGTATCACCGTTGAGGTTTCAACTGAGTCAAATGCTTTTTCGTAATCAATGAATGCTATGTATAAGGGCTGGTTATATTCCGATCATTTTTCTATCACCTGGTTTATGGTATGGATATGATCGCTAGCAGAGTACCGTTTTCGAAAACCTGCTTGATCCTTTGCTTGATAGCAGTCTACGGTTGTCCTGATGCTATTAGAGACTACCTTAGTAAATACCTTATACGTAACAGACAGTAAGCTGACTATTCTGTAATCTTTGAGACCCTTAGAGTCCCCTTTCTTATGAATGAGGGCAATTTTTGCATTCTTCCATGGTTCCGGTGTCGTCGATGACATCAGGCACTGCGTATACAGGGTGGCCAGTTTTTCTAGCTCGATATGCCCCCCCTCCCCCCCCCCCCCCCCGTTCTTCAACAAATCTGTAGTTAGCTGATCCTGTAAAGCTGATTTCCCCCTTTTCATATTTTCTAATGCTTTCTTGACCTCGTCCTTCGTCACTGGTAGAACGTCTGACTATTTTTCCTTACCGCCAATCTCATTACAGTCATTGAAAAAGTAAAATAGACACTAGATTGTAATACTTTGCGAAACCACACCCTACTTGTTATTGTGGGGTTATGGCGCGATAAGAATAATATTTCAGAACACTAGCACCTCCAACCTATTAAGAGTAGATAAAGGTGCAAATCCTTGCTTTGTGAGCAAAAAAAAAAAAAGAATAAACTTTTCTTGTGTAGTTGATGTGCGAGTTGACAAGATTCCTACCCTCGCCTAAATTGACATCATTCTCTAACCAGCTAATTGCTGGGTGGATGGAAGGATGGGTGGAATATAGGAGCGTCCCCTTTGAAACGGGGTAGTAGCAGTAGATATTATGCTCATTTTTTCTCCCTATATCTTAATTATTGCTGTTGGTTAGTTGCAGCGACCTCCCCAGTGATCTGACATCAATCCGAACATTTTGGAGCTGTTTCTGAATTTTATTGTTCCACGAGATTTCTTTTTATTCACGTCCGACCACGACACCGATTTTACTGCGGACCCTTAACGCTTTTAACCCTTTGTTGCATGATAAAAGATTACGTGTGAAAAGTGTGATTTTTGGTGTTTTCCGTCTTTTTGTATCCAAAAAATACCAAGAAAAAATTTTGTTCCTTTCAAAGTGTTTATTCCATAAGGTATAGATTGTCCACTACAGTGGACATCATGCACCGAGCTGCGCGGGCGAAAGTTCCGAGCAGTATTCTTTTTATTCAGCAGACAAAGTTTGCTGCTACACACACGGAGGCGTGACGGCAATAGGCTAGATGCGGTGTTGCTCTGTCTCATAAAACAGAAAGAGACACTTTTTTCGCCAACGCACATGTACACCTTGCACCTCCCGCAGAGATACGTAGTCGTGCTCTTTCTGTCGCTCATATCACATCATTGAGCAGTATATTGCTGTTGACAGCAAAAATGACACAGACAGCATGTACATCGTTGCAAACAGTGCTTGATTTCACAGGCGTTCTTGGTTTCACTTCAGCAGAAGCTGCTAACAGCTACGGAAGCTACGAAATAGGATGTTGACACTACTTCCGGTTTCGAATTGGCAAAATGCGCCTCTGGCGTTTTAAGCAATCGGATGACTCGAGGTCACTAAGATCATGGCTCTTTCGATAACGACGCACACTCGGAATACGGCCCATGCTCTGTACGAGCGGTTTATCCCGCCATGCATGGGGTCCACTGTAGTGGACATTTTACAAAAATTATGGAAAATTATCTCCGTTTTCCTCAGCCACAGTATTTATAGCACTTGTCTCTGAGTGCCTCTTGTATCACTTTTATATAAATATATGCTTCAATTTATAAGTAAAGGCGAGTTATAAGAAAATATTGGAGAGAGACGTCACTTATCCGTTCGAGCAGGATGCACCCATTATTAGAACTAAGTTTTCAAAAATCGGCGGTGTCTCAGCGTTATCTAGAGCGGTAGAAACACAGCTTTTTTATCCACTGTTGTTGCCAGTATGCACATGGTATACCTGTAAAGCGCTGAACGTTCTTCAAAAGTCGCAGAAATTTGTCCACTGTAGTGGACAGCATGCAACAAGGAGTTAAGCTAAAAAGTACGACGGGACGTGATGCTTCATTACAAGTTTGAATTGTTTTTACACATAGTTTATCACTCTGCATTTGACATCAGGAAACCTTTCTAATGACAAGAACGAACATGCTCCTAATGCGCTGATACTAACCGTGGTTGCACTTAGCTCGGTGAGTGCTACGTATACGATCTGGAAGCGCAATGAAGAAAGGAGTGTCCTTGTGACGCCTGTCCCTTTGGTGTTCCTCTTGTCATTCATTACAATGCCATTTGGCATTTGATAGACATCTTAATTGATTCTTTGGTTTTAGCATGTTTCCTGTGAGAACACGGAGCTAAGGTAGCTAGCCACCATAACGGAGATTTGAATATGACAGCTTACTTTCTGGCACACTTATCGATCAAAATTAAAGACTGCGCTAACGCAATAATATCCCCCTGTTTAAACTTATTCCGCCCAAACCCACATCGTGATACCATTGTGGCAAATATAAAGCCGTTGAAGCATTAACTAATTACATTAATAACGATAAACATTATGCCATCCCCCTTAGTAACCCTAATGGCTACAACTGTGTTCGTTGACGACAGCTTGCGCATTTTGGAGTTCTTCCATTTTTTTTTATTTGTTTTGCTTAGCCTGTTTCCAAGACGATGGGTTGTTAGCATACTTGCACGCCTTCGCGAGGAATGAAGGAAGTAGTGCTAATAATAATCAATCGATCAATCAATCTTTATTTAATGTGCGCAGGAACAACCATATGGTCTTCGTGCTGCAGCACAAATAATAAAAAAAAAAGCAAAAATGAAAATGCACAAACATGTTTACACACACAGAGAGAACGCAAAAGAAGAAATAAATAATACATGAAATGAAACTGAGACGAAAAGTATCACGGAAAGTTATCAATAAATGAGTAGCATCACTTATATACACAGTGAGAGAAATAATAATAATAATAATAATAATAATAATAATAATAATAATAATAATAATAATAATAATAATAATAATAATAATAATAATAATAATAATAATAATAATAATAATAATAATATAATAATAATAATAATAATAATAATAATATAATAATAATAATAATAATAATAATAATAATAATAATAATAATAATAATAATAATAATAATAATAATAATAATAATAATAATAATAATAATAATAATAATGTAATAATAATCATAATAATAATAATTATCAATCGTTATTTAATGTGTGGAGGAACGACTGTATGGTTTGTGTGCTGCAGAACAAATAAGTAGAAAAAATGCACACGCAGTTTTACACACACAGATACAACACAGAAGAACAAACAAAAAACACATGAAATGAAATGTTGACAAAACGAGTCACGGAGAGAATGAAATAAGTGAGTAGAATGTCTTGTAGGCACGGTGTAAGAATTGTAGAGCACATGCACACACAAAAAATAGACGATAGATAGAGAAAAGTAACAAAGAACAGTCATTGACGACTCCGGAAATTTCGACTGGTGTTCTTTAACGTGCTAGTCACATGGGCGCCTGGTTTTTCGCCTCCACCGGAAAAGGTCGGTTTTTGGTGGAGACAAAATGCCAGGCGCCCGTGTGCTGTGCGATGTCAGTGCACGTTAAAGAACACTAGGTGGTTGAAATTTCCGGAGTCCTCCACTACGGCGTCTCTTATAGCCTGAGTCGGTTCGGGACGTTAAACCCCCCAAACCAAACCATAGTAATATAGAAATAAACGTAATATAAACCATTCCAGTGCAACAAGTGGGTGGTACCTAAAACACAGGCTAGAAATACAGGGAAATACAATAAAGGAATACAATTGAACACAGGACAGTAAGATTCATATATAAAGTTTAAAGTTAAAATATAAATGACAAGTGGACAAAAAGCAGTTAAAGATAAAAACAGCCTCGAACAGGAGAAAAAGCAAAAGTTAAGTGAATACATATATTTTGGCTAGAAAGTGAAAGTTATATGTGATAAAGTACTATTTAGAATACAACGCTACGAATATCTAATATAAATGAAGAGAGCGAGTTTTGGAAGTTGTAAAGTTGAAGACAAAAAGACTTAAACAACCTCAGCATTCTGTCCAGTGGGGAATGGGAATGCAGAAACGGAGGAAGTTGAAACGGTCTGAATTCCTTCATGCTCTTTCGCGAAACGCGCAGTCTGATGTACTCTAGGCGCAGAAGGCACATAATGTGGTCATGAAGGAGTTTGTGCAGGAAAATTATATCTACTTTGACACAACGGCATTTAAAAGAGGGAAGATGCAGTGGGGAGCGAGAGAAGGAAGTTGCGCAAGGAAAGGGATATCGAAATATACGTAAACATTTTTGTTATACTCTGTCAACCTTGTCACAGTTCGATTTGCAAGTGCCATGTTAAACAACCAATGCGTACTCCAAAAGCAGCAAGCATATAGACAAGTTCAGCTTTAAGAACGAAAGTGGAGGGCGGAACTCTCTCGAAAGTCACAGATGAATCCGAGTGTGCGCATAGCCCGCTGAGCAATGCGTTTAGTGTGAGAGGAGAAGCTGAGGGTGCGGTCAAAAAGGACACCAAGGTGATTAATTTCACCAACCCCGTTCAAGAGCACGGAATTCACAGAATAATGGTAGAGAAAGCTGTGCGTTTTACGAGTAAATGAGACAACCCTACTTTTGGAAGAATTCAGGGTAAGTCCATTCTTCGCACACCAATTAGAAAAAGCAGATATGTCCGATTGCAACGACAAGCAATCGTGAAAAGAATGTATGACCATGAATATTTTTTATATAATCAGCATAAAGAAGAAACGAGGAGTTCTTTATCGCTCAGGAAACATCATTAATAAAAACGGAGAAGAGTAGCGGGCCTAGTACAGACCCTTGAGGAACTCCACTGGTTGCAGGGTAAACGAAGGAGGTCTGTCTATTGGCACTGACAAAGCAGGGGCGATCTAGAAGATAGTTACTTAGCATGACTACCATTCAGACTTCGACGCCAGAGAGTAGCACCTTTTCAAGAAGTAATGAGTGAGTGACAACGTCGAAAGCTTTGCTCAAATCACAGTACACATTGTCAACCTGGCCTCTCCGAAGGACTGCTGCAGAGGCATATGTCATAAACGGGACTAGGCTCGTTGAAGTAGAGAGACCCGATATGAACCAATGTTGATTCGGTATGAGGACATGTTTGGGATGGAAGGAAAGTACCTTGTGCGAAGCTAATTTAAAAAGCTTAGAGGTTGCACATACCGGGTGTCCCAGCTAACTTGAACCAAGGGTTAAAAAATAAAAGATACGAGGCAGGCCAGGAAAACCAGTTTTATATACAACTGCCACCCGGCTGCGTATTGCCAAACCATATCCCGTAGGTGCACTGGAGCAGACGACACTTTCAGCGAGCTAAACGGCGATTGTTGCTGAAAGGTCTCTCTGAACGCAACCTAAAGGTAACATACACTCACTGTAAACGACGATTGTTGCTGAAAGATGTCTCTGAACGCAACTTAAAAGTAACATGCACTCAATGAAGTCATGAAATAAATATGATGAAGGAAGCATTGCCATGCCGATTGTTACTGAAATGTGTCAGTGAAGGCAACTTAAAGGTAACATACACTCCATGAAGGCAGGAAATCATTACGGTGAAGGCAAGTGAAAAACAAATAAAAAAAAAAAACATTCCTACACAGGAGTCGAACAGATGTTTCATTAGCATCAGTGCACAGGTGGGTGGTGTTATTCCATTGCGCCACAGAAGCTTTTTTTTTCTTTATTGCCTGTTTTGTGAATTGCGCCACAGAAGCGACAGGAACAGCGGCTTTTAAAAACATTCGTTTAGACAATATATCCACAATTTGTCGCCAGGTGGCGTTGCTCAGAGAAACCACGCGCCAGAGCGTCGTCTGCTCGAGTGCTCCTACGGGATGTGGTTTGGTAATGAGCGCCCCGCCCAGCCCTACTCTGAACATGCCGCCGCTCCGGCAACGGGCTAACGTGTGCATGGCACGCTCACAAATCCAAGGGAGTACGCTGGGAACACACTGGGGATTTGCCATCCCTCAGTATGGGCCCCGGATGTACCCATACCGACCGCTGGCTGTCAGTCATTGAGCAAAGCCAGGCAGCCGAAACCACCTTGGCCCACTCAACGTTCAGGGGGGACCACGAGCAGGTCGCCAGATCGGATTTACCCCCCCCCCCCTCCCCCCCACGGGATAGGACAGTCTAACCAGGACAAAAACAAAAAGAAAAATAATCAATGCTGAAGAGCGACCAGGAACTTGAAAAAATCTCGGGAGATGCGTAAGCAGCGCGCTGCCATCGAGTTTTCCGCGTACCTAAATGAGTCCAACGCAGGAAAGGCTGAGAAGGTGAGCGGATATGGAAAGTAAACGCTGCACAAAACTTTTACCGAGCACAGGTGTCGTCCTATTTCGGGTGGTTGTAAACTGCGCAGTTTACAACCACCCGAAATAGGACGACACCTGTGCTCGGTAAAAGGTTTGTGCAGCGTGGGCGTGGAAGACTGGGTTTCTAATGGTATATTAGGTCAGAACTAAGTGTTTTTCCTCCATCGCCGGAGTAGCTATCTGTTTGCGCAAACAGATAGCTACTCCGGCGATGGAGGAAAAACACTTAGTTCTGACCTAATATACCATTCGAAACCTAGTCGTTCACGCCCACCGCTCGTAGAGACACTCACGACAATTCAATACATCTCAGCAAAAAGCAAAATCAATGGCACTAAAACACGACAAGTTGCGGAAAACTCATAAAATTCAAAAACACCGTGCCGCCAAGCTACAGACTGGACCGACTCCAGAACTGCGGAGACTGTGGGGCTAAAAATGCAGTTGTAAGCTTTGCATTTCATTACGCTTTACTCAGTGGTCATTATATGTATCTGATTTTGTTCAGCGTAATTATGAAAGTGGCCCATTTATATACGTATGAAAGAAATACAATGGCGACGACTTACAAATTCATTTGCGCAAAGCTAAAATTTGGACGAGTTAGTATCCATCAGTGAACGAAAGCAGTACAATAACAGCTTCTCAGCGCTTGTCTTGTCTATTCTCCGCCGTTGTTAGGCTCTTCCCCTACATTGATTGCAAATTTCTGTCACGTGTAGCCCCCCCCCCCCCCCCATACACACGCACATGCACACACTCCCCAGCCCAATCTTTATCCCTCCCTTACGTCATCTCTTAGGTAGTTTATGAAGGCCCTATGAATAAGACATAGCAGTCAGCAGAGGTCCTTTTCCAAATATGCAAATACAACGACATATAAAATAGGTATACTCGTTAGTTAGCCTATAGCTTTGTGCTAGAGCATAGCGATAACATCAGCACACGAGCCACACTGCATAAGGCACTGTCACGCGCTTGTTCACGGTTCCGTGTCTTTTGTGCGGTTTGGTGACGGTTATACCGAGCAGTGATACAATGTGCACAATTTTTCCCTCGGCCCGGTGCTCGGTTCATAGAGAGTGAACCTCACTGGAACTCGGTCTTTGACGTCCACCCCAAACCGGATTTCAGTGCATAGTGGATATACTTCGCATCGATGGAGGGGCGAGGTGGTCAAATTAAGTTCAATAATGAGAATTTCATTCCAGAAAAGTCAAGTATCAGACCGGGGAAAACCTTGCCTCCACTGGAAAACATGCGGGTATTCGGCAGCTCCAGGAATAGAATATAGCATCCCCAAAGCCAAGCGGATGCATTACGATATCGCCTCGGTTGAGGTGAACGGCCAGCCTGATGCCCAGAGTTTAAACACACACCTCTCTCCCTCTTCATTCGCAGGGGCTTAATTCTCTCTGCCGACCACTCCATGGAGGTGAGGAAGAGTTGTCATAGGGCGTTGGAATAAGTGGGGTCAGGAAAGGGGACGATGCCAGGAAAGTAGACCACGACGTCGGGGCGGCTCAAAGCAAGGACATGGAACTGGCCTACGCACGATATAGCGACCTGGAACGAGAACGTAGGCAAAAATATTCTACATGGTACATAGTCGTTTTAAGGATTGGCAATTAAAAGAGCTATTTTGGCAACAGGCCACACCTGTGGCAAAGCTCTGCGTTTTCAGATTCGGAAGTGTGTACTTAGCTGTGTTTGTCTTATGTCTTACTTGTTTTCCGCCTTAGACGCATTTTTTATGTTTGTTTTAGAGAACTACTCGTGCTTCATCAGTCCACAGGATAGTCTGAACTTACAAAAGCAAAAGATGGAATGCCAACTAGTGTACGGTAAATGTCAAGAATCTCTGAAGACACGCAAACGTGCCACTGCCATCGAGCGTCTCCGCCTCAATAAAGGCGCCCACCACTAAAAAAGTAAACGAAATAGGAGGATATAAAAAAAAAAAAACTCCCGAACATCAGCATCACACTATGTGCGGTGGTTCTGAAAAGCTATCAGATGATTAATTCTTGCGATGGCAGAAGGTCTGTTATTTCTGGCGATGAATAACATTCGAAACCTCGTGTTTCCGTGATACTGATAGAATTCAACCATGTGTCCATCCAACACGGCTTAGCGAAAGAAAGTGCAAAAACCGTGACACTAAATTAAAAAAGTTGGAAATAAGGCATAATCTTCAGAATCAAGGCTAGACGGAGATCCCGGCGCCAGAACCGCGGAGACTGCAATGTGGCATGGAGGAAAACACTGCTGGACGTGATAGGAGTACAGCGTACGTTATTCGATTAAGCTGAAACATCTTTTATAGATATCCATAAAGCTTACAAGTCGTGTGTTCAATGCAAGCACCTGCCGTACGTTTAGTCTAGAAGGGTCTCTCAATTTGCCCCTTTAGTGGGGTTTATGAAGCCGCAGTTTGAAGTTTTAAATTTGGTGCGACATTATTCAGTTCCCATTGACGTAGCATTTTGATATTTCGTGGGCGTGATGCCTAAATGGTGCGACGTGTTTCTACAGGCATGAATAAAAATAATGGTGTCAATTTTCAAACTGGCCCAAGCTGCATTTGGAGACGTTGGTACGCATCCAATCTACAGGGAAGGCGCGCAACAATTTAAAAACATTTGTCCTGTCTATGTCGACGTCCCGCGCTATGTCTATGTCTATGCATTTGTCCATATCCTGACCGTCTGTCGCTTTTTACCCCCTTCCTTTACCCCATCCCCCCCCCCCCCTTGTGCATTTACTTTCTTCTACGTCATGTCTCAGGTGGCCGACACAGCACATATTCAGTAAAAAGATGCATGCTTATCAGAGCTGGATTCGTCCAAAAATGCTAAGTCGATCCAAAATATACTCCTTAGGGCGCCCTTGCTTTAGCTTGAGAATAGCGTCAGCATAGGGACATTGGGAGAATCTGCACACGGCTCTGTTACACACTTGTTTGCTATCCCGAGTCTTTAGTGCAGTTTTCTGCCGGTTATATTATGACACAAGGTGTGCAAGATTTCCTCTGGCATGGTGTTCGGTTCATCTGTGCTGAACTGCTTGGAAATAAAGTCTTTTACGCTCACCAAAAAGTAAATTTCAATTATCGCAAACATATTTTACATTCAAGGATAGTGAGGCGACCAACGTCATTTAAAGAGTTTCTGCTAGAAGAATAGGGCACCACGCCGGGGAGAACTTGATTCCTTTAAAAAACAGACGGGTCTCTGGAAGCGCAAGGAATCGAACAGAACAGATCTCCGCTGCGAAGCAAATGCTTTATCGTAAAGCGATCACCTCGGTTGAAATAAATGGCCAGCCTCAAATCTAGAATATGAGCGCCTGTTTCTGTTGTTTCTTCCTGTCGTCCCCGTTTGTTTGCGCTCTTTTTTTGGATGATGTATCACCAAGTCGCCCGCTTAACTATCCTGTAGAATATGAAGCCATACCAGAAAAGTTCCGGAGTTCTGGGCTCGCAGCCCGGGCTCGAGCTTGTGTCCCGGAGTCACGGTGTCTCGGGCTCTGTGACGTCAGTGCCCGATGAGTTGGAACCTTCAGGCAACGACCGGGACCGGAAGCGCAAAGAGGAAGCGCTGGGTGCTGCTTCAAGAGTGCTTTGTGGCGGCGATCTCGAGTCCGCAAAAAGAGGACAGGAGGCTCCACGGAGAGGGCTCGAAGTCGACAACCAGCTCATGACATCAGTTATAATGCTGTTGTCCCTATAGGTAACGACACGTACAGGGATGAAGAGCGCGTGCTCAGTCTAGGACGTGCACACGTCTTTCACTTCGTTTGCGAGCGCTAGTTGGAAGGTTGCATTCACCGCTGCAAAAGAAGAAAAACAGGAAAAGAAACAAAAAACGGCAGAACGACAACCAGAAAGAAAACTGGACTCGAGCGTCCGCTGCTATTGAAAACCGCTATGGACGACTAGGGCTCTGATTTCAAAACCAGGACTCTACTTAAACGATGGGATGTGGTCCCATACTTCTACCTCTTCGCCGTAACCAAGAGTCTTCCTTTTAAGGCAGTGCTTATGAAGGTGTGCGCAGAAGAATGCCTGGGAAACGTGAGACTACTTGACCTTCTACATTAGCTTATCTCTGACATCGTCGCTGAAAGATACCAATGATAAGGTAGCTTGGAGCACCGCGATCAGACATGATTTGCTCACGGTGGGGAGGAGTGCGACTGCAATGCAGACATTGATTGCTAATATTGCCCAGATTAATTAACACAGAGGTGTCAACACAACACAGACACATTACCTGTCTGTACCATTTTAGGGGGTGTTTTATACTGTTGCGCCTGCTCTTTGTATATTTTTGTCATGCAATTTTCTCTAGCTTCCCTTTGCATTCAGGAGCAGTAAATCAATATTATTTTTTTTTCCAGTCCGGTGCCCGAAGACTAGGAAGTAAAAACGAAGGGGACCAGCTGCCTGCGTTTCCTTTTTCTTTGTATTCCAGCCGCTTTTCCGCGTACTTGGAGCACCGTGGCAATTAAATAGCTGTACTGCACGCTCGCGTTATCTCCAGTGATTTCAGCTCCTTGGTGACTTTGAGCTTTTCTTTGGCAGTAGTGGGAATAATATCTTGCTAAAGTATGAGGCGGAAAACTGCGTCGCTTCTTAGAACGATTAGTTCGGGTCCCTGGTACTTACACCAGGGAGTGACTCCAATGCAGGGTATGTTGAGTATTTTTATGGGTTATTTCTATAATGCTATACATAAGAACTCCATTGGGACATAACGCTGGCAGGTACGCAGGAAATCTGGCTGCGTCCTGCCTCAGTTGGCAGATGGTAAAATTGTTCCGTTTGGCTGCTGGATGCATGGATTCGTGGATGGATGGATGGAATATAGGAGCGTCCCCTTTGAAACGGGGTGGTAGCAGCAGCTATCATGCTCATTTTTCTCCATATATCTTAATTATTGATTTAAAATGGTTAACTAAACCATCATTCTATTTAATAAATTTTGCTCCTACATTACTAACATTATGTCACTTCTCTGCTTTTAAGCCACCAATCTTCCAGCCGTTTTTTGCTAGTTTCCACCGCCGGTTTATTCACCCGGCCACTGTTATCTCTAAACCCCAGAGCTTCAGGAACAGTGATTGCGCCTGCATCAACTTCCGGATGGATACCATTGCAGTCGAGTATAATATGGTCAATTGTTTCACTGGAGTTTCCACATACAGCACATGCGTCATCTCCATTGTTAAACTTCTTTTTGTAGCTGCGTGTTCTAAGGCACCCTGATCTAGCTTCAAAAAGTAGGGCACTGCCTCTTGAGTTATCAAAGAAATCTTCCTTCCTGATCTGCATTTTCCACTTTCGGTATAATTCCACACTCTGTTTTTTTTTCCATCGAATTTATCCAATTTTTACCTTCTGTGTTTTTCACCTGTTGCTTAATGCTCTTTATTTCTCCGTCCTTGTTACTAACATACTTACTAGTTAGTTTCCTAGTTCTTTTCCTCCACTGTGAGTCAACGCTTTTTAGGTACAGGTATTTAAATACCTTAGCTGCCCATCTGTTACTGTCCACTTTCCTCAGGCATTCCTCATATAATATTTTACTCTGAGCTTCCCGTACTTCGAAAGATGCCCAGCCCATATCTCCCTGTACCGCCTCATTTGTAGTTTTGCCGTGGGCACCTAGTGCTAATCGTCCAACGGATCTCTGATTTGTTTCTAATGTCGACTGTACCTCTGATTTTAGGCACAAAACCGCATTTCCGAAAGTAAGTCCGGGCACCATAATTCCTTTCCAAATACCCCTCAATACCTCATACCTATTGTATCCCCACAATGCCTTATGCTTCATTATCCCGGCATTCCTTCGCCCTTTGGCCTTAAGTGATTGCTCATGCTTTCCAATGTATGCCAATCGTTCGTTTACCCATACCCCCAAATATTTATATTCTGCTACTCTAGGTATTTCAAGGCCTTGAATTTTAAGACCCTGATCAGTTGAGCCGTTGAAAATCATCAGACCCGACTTAACTGCGCTGAAACTGAAGCCTAGAGCGTCCCCTTCGTCTCCGCAATACTTAACTAGAGTTTGCAATTCTTCCAGACTCTCAGCAAGCAGCACAATATCGTCTGCATACATAAAACCGGGGAGGCGCTGCTCTACCGCCTTTCCACCTAATCTGTATGACAGGTTAAAACCTAGGTTACTGTCTTGTATCCTCCGTTCCAGGTTTATCATATAAAGCATGAACAGCACCGGTGATAGAGGACAGCCTTGTCTTAATCCTTTACATACTTTGACATCCTCCGTACTTCTTATCCCTTCCCACGTAATTTCTACTTTGTTATCCCGGTATATTTCCTGTAGGAACTCTATTATCTCATAACCGCTACCTTCTTCTTTTAATATGTTCCGCAGGAGTTCCCTGCTTACGTTGTCGTACGCCCAGTTTATGTCCAGGAAGGCCAAATACAAAGGTCTATTTTCCACTCTAGATATTTCGATGCATTGGGTAAGCACGAACAGGCAATCATCTAAGCGCCTACCATTTCTAAAGCCGTTCTGAAGTTCTCCGAGTATCTTGTTACTTTCAACCCATGCTTGCACCTTTAATTTCACCGCTTGCATGGCTAACCTGTACATTATAGATGTTATGGTAATCGGCCTGTAGGATTTTATGTGCATCCTTTCTCCTTTCCCTTTATAAATCAAATTTATTTTACTCTGCCGCCAGCTGTCCGGAATTTGCTTATTCGCCATGACTGTTTCCAAAGCTTTTAACAACGTTTCCTTACTTTTTGGACCGAGTTCATTAATCAGTTTGATCGGAATTCCATCTATTCCTGTAGATGTTTTTTAGGAATATTTTTTTCTGCCTTTTTCCAGTTTAGATTGGTCAGTTCTAAGGTGCTTTGTATTCTGCTACCTTGTGTTGCTTCCTGATTTGCGGAGATTACCCTATCGTCGTTCTTAAATGACTCGGCTATAACTGATGTAATGTAGTTCACTGCGTTGTCTCCCTTTAAACAATTTCCCTTCTTATCTTGAATCCGATCTAGCTTTCTTTGATTCTTCTTCCCTAGCCAGCCTACATGGTTCCAGAATTTTTTTGCACCGCCTCTAGAGGCATCGTGTATATCAGCCATCCCGCGATCGGTGGACTGTCTTATTTTACTTTGGACGAGGGCCTGCACTTGAAGTTTCTTTTGTCGATATGATTCCCATTTTTGGTCGATTTCCTGCTGAGAAGCCTGTGCTTTCTTTGCCATTCGGTGTTCCCTTGAAGCAGCCCGTCGTTGTTTAATAGCTTCCCTGATTTCCTTATTCCACCAGCTCCGTGGCTTCCTCTTTCCATTCCAGCGGTTTGCTACTTTAACCTCCTGAATTTTACTCCTTATGAGTAGTTCTACCTGTTCATAATCCCAGTCTTCCATGGGGCTTTTCTCTATTGCTTCCTCTATGTCTGCTGCTATCTGTGCTATTTGATCGTCGTTTAATTTTGCGCTTACGTTTTGTCTAAGTTCCATTGCTCTTTTCATCAAGGGCCCCATCTGCAGACTAATACGTTTATGATCACTTCCCAGACTACACTCCCCTTCTTCGTCTATTTCCATTTTTGTGACCTTGCTATAAATTTTCTGCGACATTAGACAATAGTCAATGGTTGTCTGCTTGTTGCGGAATTCCCACGTGATTTGGCCTTCACATTTTGTTTCTCTATTTACTATAACTAGATCGTGTCGCTCGCAGAAATCTAGCATTAGCTTCCCGTTACAATCCGTGTATCCATCCAGATCGTCGATGTGGCCGTTCATGTCCCCCAGCAGAATGATATCTGCCCCGTTTCCAAACTGGCTTATATCGTCACTGAGACATTCAACACGATCCCTGTTTTCTTGCCTGCATTGATGTCCTGTTCCTAAATAAACTACCCCTAGCCATGTCCTTATGCCGGCAATGGTTCCTGAAACCCAGATATGTTCTTTACAAGATGATTTAATTCTTTGCCAATTTGTTCCCTGGTGTATCAACATACCTACCCCTCCACCCTTTCTTTCCGTTCTCGTTCTGTTGCACCCTTCCCAGACGTAGCCTTCTATAAACGGCGGATCTTCTAGATCCCTGAGATGAGTCTCGCAAAGAGCGTACACACCGATTTTGTCATCCTTCAACTGCTGTTCTATCTCTAGCCATTTCGCTCTTTTTCTACCTCCTTGCATGTTTATGTAGCTGATCCTAGTGTTAAATTTCTTTTTTGTACTTTTCTTTCTCGACCTACTCTTTGCCATTTTTGGGGGCTCAGCCTCCATTATTACACTTTCTTCTGCTTCACTTCTAACTACCTCTGTGCACAGAGTCCTCGCGGACCCCCTAAAAAAGCTACAGCCCTGCCTGCCAAGCGCCAGCCGATCTCTGCTCCGACCCTTCTGTTAAAATGAATGCCATCATCATCATCATCATCATCAGCCTGATTATACCCACTGCAGGGCGAAGGCCTCTCCCATATTTCTCCACTTAACCCGGTTCTGAAAATCCGATGAAAATGAATGCCATCTCGCTGAAAAGCCCTACCAAAACCTGCTTTATGTACCTCCCTGTTTACCTCAACCAACTCTGAGCAGCGCCACCTGGCGACAAATAGTGGATATATTGTCTAAACGAATAAGAAATCATTTGAAGGCCGTTGTTGCCGTTGTTTTGTGGCGCAATGGATTAACACCACCCATCTCAGCACTAATGCTACTTAAACATCTGTTCGACTCGTCTGTTGTGATTTTTTTTCTGATTATTTTTTTTTTTTTGCAATTGCCTTCCCCGTAACAATATCCTGCCTTCAGTGAGTGTATGTTACCTTTAGGTTGCCTTCACTGACACATTTCAGTAACAATCGGCATGACAACGGTTACACTAAGCAATTGCCTTCCCCATAATCATTTCCGGCCTTAGTGAGTGTATGTTACCTTTAGGTTGCGTTCAGAGGCATCTTTAAGCAAAAATCGCCGTTTACAGTGAGTGTATGTTACCTTTAGGTTGCGTTCAGAGGCATCTTTAAGCAAAAATCTCCGTTTACAGTGAGTGTATGTTACCTTTAGGTTGCGTTCAGAGGCATTTTTAAGCAAAAATCGCCGTTTACAGTGAGCGTATGTTACCTTAAGGTTGCGTTCAGAGGCATCTTTAAGCAAACATCGCCGTTTACAGTGAGTGTATGTTACCTTTAGGTTGCGGTCAGAGGCATCTTTAAGCAAAAATCTCCGTTTACAGTGAGTGTATGTTACCTTTAGGTTGCGTTCAGGGGCATCTTTAAGCAAAAATCTCCGTTTACAGTGAGTGTATGTTACCTTTAGGTTGCGTTCAGAGGCATCTTTAAGCAAAAATCTCCGTTTACAGTGAGTTTATGTTACCTTTAGGTTGCGTTCAGAGAATCCTTTGAGCACAAATCTCCGTTTACAGTGAGTGTATGTTACCTTTAGGTTGCGTTCAGAGAAACCTTTGAGCAACAATCGCCGTTTACAGTGAGTGTATGTTACCTTTAGGTTGCGTTCAGAGGCATCTTTAAGCAAAAATCTCCGTTTACAGTGAGTGTATGCTACCTTTAGGTTGCGTTCAGAGGCATCTTTAAGCAAAAATCTCCGTTTACAGTCAGTGTATGTTACCTTTAGGTTGCGTTCAGAGAAACCTTTGAGCAACAATCGCCGTTTACTGTGAGTGTATGTTACCTTTAGGTTGCGTTCAGGGGCATCTTTAAGCAAAAATCTCCGTTTACAGTGAGTGTATGTTACCTTTAGGTTGCGTTCAGAGGTATCTTTAAGCAAAAAGCGCCGTTTACAGTGAGTGTATGTTACCTTTAGGTTGCGTTCAGAGGCATCTTTAAGCAAAAATCTCCGTTTACAGTGAGTGTATCTTACCTTTAGGTTGCGTTCAGAGGCATCTTTCAGCAAAAATCTCCGTTTACAGTGAGTGTATTTTACCTTTAGGTTGCGTTCAGAGAGACCTTTGAGCAGCGATCGCCGTTTAACTCGCTGAAAGCGTTTTCTGCTCCAGTGCGCCTGCGGGATATGGTTTGGCAATACGCGGGCGGGCCGCGTGCCGTATTGACAAACCATATCCCGTAGGAGCACTCGAGCAGACGACGCTCTGACGCACAAGCACGTGACACGACGTCACTTCCTTTAAGTTGTTTTTTGCTTGTTTTTATTTTTTTTTATGCCAAAAAGAGATTGCGGCGCACACGCTCGCGCCGTTGCTTCGCCGACGCTGGCGTTGGGGCGTTGGTTAACCAGACAAACGCGTATCCTTCTACCATGGCTTAGTGGTAGTGCCTGTGGCTTAAGGGGTGCTGCGGCCGCAGTTTTGAGGCTTTATAAATGCAGTGGCCCAAGCCGTGCCATTTGGATGCTGGATACTGTGATGTTTGCAGTTCGAAACAAGTGTCTTGGCCGTCATCTCGAAGTCTGGTGTTTGACTCTGTGCAGCAAGCGATTTTGTGAAGCCACGACTGCTGAACTTTTGCTGCCTAAACATGTTGGATGCCGACTGTGCTGGTGCTGGATGTGCAAGTGTGTCGATTCCAAGAAAGCTGCGCAGCGCCGTTGGAGCTCGCCTTGGAGCCACTAATCGTTGAAAGTGCCTTGGTTAGTAGCACTGCAATATTTAGATAAGCACCGCTAGAATATGGGGGGGGGGGGGTAAAAAAGGGGGAAAAAAGAGATAAAAAAAAAAACTTGGTTACGTGGTGTATTTGTGCAACATTTGCTGTGATGCTGCATCGCTGCTCGGGGGTCTTCGCTAAGGATGCTAAAGCTACTGGCCTACCCAAGGGCAAATGTAGACTACTATCGATAATAAATTACATCTCAAAGGCCGTCTCTCATTTTATGGTACCTTGTGAGCAGCTGTTTTCACTCAGGATTGTTTTTTTTTTCTTTCTTTTTCCAGTTTCCGGCATTTAAATACGGAAATGTTTCATATGGCAACATGCTGGAACAGCGAAGCCAGTTTTCTGAAATTAGCGGTAATAATCCTTGAAATGAAAACATGCTCTCGTTTTGTGAATTCGCACGCATGATTACGGCGCCCTGGTCATAGCGGCAACCGCCCTTTTCTGAAGCCCATAATCAAACTATTGATTCTGAAAGTAGTGGGATATTAGGTGAACTCGATAACCAAGTACTCACGCTTCTGTGGCTAAAAACAGCGCTGACACGAGACGAAGCAGAGGGGACACGACGCCGTTTCGTCTGCTTCGTCTCGTGTTAGCGCTGTTTTTAGCCACAGGTCATGCACCAACCAGCCAGAATTTGCACCCTCTTAAAGTACTCACGCTTGTTTGAGAGCACTGCGTTGAATAGGCATTTGTTGAGCGCAATAGCTAACTTAACTGCACCTGTTAAGCAGAGGCAGTGGCATAGCATGCTGTGTAATTTGTTTTTTTTTTGTGACTCTTTATGTATCTGATTGGTATTCTGCTCAAGTGTCATGGCAAGAAGAAACAACAGTGTTTATTTTTGAAGTTGTGGGCACCCCATAACATGCTTACGCAGAATGGTGCAGTTCAATATTGAGTCAAGTAAATAAGTGCTGGTTTTCACAACAACTGTTTATTCCTTGTATACATCTCAAAGTGACCTTGGCTAACTTGAATTCCAAACTATCTTACAGCCGCTTCAAAAGCTTCTGAATTAGGTGACATGTTGTACATGCACCATTATGCCTACCAATCTTTTTGAAGAGGGAATCATTGCTACAAAATTAAAGGATTAAGCTCACAAATTATAGCAACACTTGAAGAGGGGAGAACCAGAGTATTTTGACATCACTCCCTTATGGTTTGCACACTGGTCAGCTAGCAATCCAACATTTCAAAGAAACGCTTGTTAATGTCATCATCATGTGCCACAAGTGTGTTTATAGTAAATTAGGTACTACAAGGCTACCCGATGAAAGTCGTCTAGAAGATAGTATGAAACAACCAGTTTTAGGCATTTAAATTTGAGGGACCTGAGTTCGATCCCAGCCATAGTGACCATGTTTTGATAGAGAAAAATGTAAGGCACCCATTTACTGTGTGATGTCAGTGCACGTTAAAAAAAAATCATTGGTCAAAAATGAGCCGGAGACCTACACTACAGAATCCTGCAAAGCCTAAGTCAATTTGGGACACTATACTAAACAAAACTGAAATACACTGCTTCTAAATTTAGGTGAAACAATGCCTTTGCTGTTTAGTAAATGCATGACAAGCAATACATTGTAAACCATTTATGCAGAAGCAGTTTGTTTTACTGGCAAATGCCTTCAACTTTTTGGCAGGAAAAAGTGGCAGATGTGACTGCAGTTCTACAAATGACACTGGGCAGCCATGCAGCCATCAAAGAACCTACTTTGAATTGCAAATAGCCACATTTGTGTTTGCAAGGAGGCCCAAAGCACAGTGAATAAGCAAGATAGCGATGAAAATAATTCAACGAAAAGAAAGGTGGAGAGTTCACCCAGCAGCAATATGACCCTAGCGTGCTGCTCCACACTAGAGAAGGGAGAAAAGGGAAATAAAAGGAGAATGAGGATACAAATGGTTGATGACAATGTTGTAGTGCAGTGAATTGGTTCGAGTTATAGAGAAGACCACGCACACAGTGGATTGCACTTGTCTCGCATAGTCTACATATAACACATGAAGTGCATATTCTCCACATGCACCAGTTGTCATTGCACACACTTTCACTCTCATATTCTGGTCCAAATGCATACGCAGGCTCGCCACGAACTGATTCTGAATAAGCTCAAACTAGACAGAAACATGATTGATCGCACTGTAAGCAGCTGTATAGGCATGCGAAGCACAGCACTAACAATTTGTGGTGTGTCACATATGGAATGGTTTGACTGTTAAATTGGCAGGGTACCATGCCATCAACTAATGTCTAAAAGCTGAGATGATGGCTTTGGTTGGAAGTAATCTAAGCCCTTGGCGAGGCAAGTACACAAACGTAATCCAAATGCATTGTTCTTGAATGGCTGCTTTCCAAATTGTTGATATTCAAACTAAAGTAGTGTGGTGCTGTATGTTTTTCTAAAAATCTTGCTGTGCAGCTAACTTCATTGCAACATCTGATTGAAGCTGGAACACCTGCAGCAGTACCACACAGCAAGACAAAAGTGTCCACGCAGATTGCAGAACTTTTGTAGACATGGAAAATAATAAAGTATGATTCATACTTATGAAACCTTTGCCCTTGTCTTCATTTTGATAGTGCGGCCCTAGGCAGCTGCTGCACCAAGATTTTCATAGGTCAACAGGCCCACCAGAACCAATGCACCCAACCGACCTTCTGCAGGGAGACCCAGCCGCTACCGATTCCAGTGGCTATGGGGAATGTGTTTATAAACCAGTACGACTGGAACTAGTAGGATCCCCGCAAGAAACCAGTAGGAAATTTTTACCTTGGATAAACAATTATCTTCTTTGGCACTTTTCAGCAATTGCTCTGATCCCTAAAAAGATGTTGGCTACATATCTACAGAATATCATTTAATATCCCATCAAGAGATGTGTGGGCATATGTGGGTATTCGGTACATGTCCACTCTCTACTCTCTTCAACGTGGACATTATAATGTATACTATAATGATATATTATTAACATTTGCGGCAGATATTCACTAGATGTTCACTCAGTATAAGTTCTTTGGCTAAGATTTTTTTTTTTTCTGTAAACTGATTTTACGAACGTTTACAAGGGAAAGTTATCAGATTGACGGAATGTGACTAGCACTTTGTGTCATCATTTCTACAATTAGTCATTTAGCTTCGAGGTGATGACTTCCTTCAAAAGCCTCTTCTCTCGCGCTTGCCAGCTAACTGCATTGGTCTGCATGGAAACTATCGCCTAATATATTGCGCTCGTGTACTTTCGACTCCAGTGTATAAGCGAGAAATGTAGCTCCACTTTTCGTTAAATTGACTGAAATTCAACCCACATATAGCACTAGCCGAGTATAAATTATTTGACAATGATTGAAATATACTGCTATGAGCAATACTGGCTGATCGGCAAAGTACGTATCTTTCTCCATCCTTTTGAACCTTTTGCACAATCCAAGACTTGTTGGTTTCGACGCTGTAGGCTTCCAGCCATTCGTTGACGGCTGCCTGGTTTGTCAGGTTCGCGCGATACACTGATCCGAGCCCTTTTGACGCGAGCTCATCTTTTACAAGCTCGAGCGGCTCTGGGAGCTCGTCCATCATCTCTAGTTATCCGCAATTGACACACAAGTTCGCCAAGCACAAAATCACCCTGGTTAGCGCAGCGCGCAACGGATGAGCCAAGTGCACGTGCGTACAACCCAGAAGCACCGGACGAAATGCGTGGAGCTATGCGGATGGGGAGAAGTGCAAACTTCGGGGTGTAGCCGAGCCGAGCGACGATTCCAGAAAATACCAGAACAAGAACAGCCGCGCAAGTGACCACTGGACTGAAATTTACGTAACACGTTACCGGCAACCGACCGACGTTTACAAAACACCAGAGCAAAAGGCCCGCGCAGTGGTCACTGGACCGAAATTAACGTGATCGCGTGACCGAACTTTTAGCCGACGGCAATTCGCGTTATTTTTACGTGAACTTCAGCCGACAGCCGTGCGAAAATACGGGCGCTGCGCGAAAACGACGCCGAAACATGAGTACCTTTGACAAACATCAGCGGGAAAAAAACGTAAATGCGAGCCCTGCATGAAACGAAACTGAAACCATGAGTAGTCTCGTCACAAGGCGCTAGGGAGAAACAGCGTCGCTGCTACTCGCGGAAGTGACGTTGTGTCACGTGCTTGCGTCGTCTGCTCGAGTGCTCCTACGGGATATGGTTTGTCAATACGCGGCCGCGTGTAATTCGGAAAGAGTCGAGTTTGGAGTCGGTTGGCAGGCCAAGGGAACGCCCGCCCGCTGCCTAGGGAACGGCGGCGTAGCTGTGGAGTACGGTTAGGAAACACAGCTAGCTGACTCTGTATGTTGGACCAAAAATTCCCCTCGTGCCTAAAGGTATTACCCAGCCGCAAACGCGTTGGTTTTCGTTGTCGAAGAGAACGGGGCCTCGACGGAAGCCTGGCGGCTGGGGCGAACCTAGCTCGGGTTCTGGGGAACTCACCTTTGGCTTGAAAGAGTGGAAAGGAGATGGAGAGTAGCTATAAGCTAGTAAGGCCGAAACTTCGGAAAAGACTGGTAGAACACAGGTGGAAGCACCTAGTACGGAAAGGCCTAAAGGCTGAATACACACCCTGAAGGGTGCAGGAACGGTGTGAAAGCCGACCTCGGAAACGGTTAGTAGCTGGTGAACAAATCGCCAAGTGCTCACGTGGGAAGTATCCTCTGTAGGATACAAGGACCTCCAGCACTAGAGCGGACATAAGCATTGGATGGGAGTAAAGCGTGTCCTGCGGTTCCCAGGACGCCGATGAAATGTACCTTCCAACATGCACTGCCCAACGAAAACCGTGAAAGAGTATCCATCAGTGTGCGCCAGAATAAAGTCTGGCCACTTGCGGAGTACCTTGAAGTAGGTATGAATGTTGCAAAATCTATCTCTCAGTGCTTCAACTAGAGTCGGGGTGGGGGAACCGAGCTGGGGGGACGGGGAACCTCAAAAGCGGCTTCATGTAGGGAGCCTGTCTCAGACGCCGTAGACCCGACAAACGCATTGCGGTGGTGGAATGATCCAAGGGCCGAGGGCCGCATATTCGGCTAAGAGCGAGTGCCCGCCCTCTACAGAGGCCCATATGGGAGCTCGACTCGAATTGTCTGACAGTCAAATCCTACGCTGCCCACATTCCCCCCCAACTTCCCATAACCCTATCCTAATTCCTATTTCCCATTACCCTTCAACCCATCCCTTCCGCTACTTCCCAGGGGAGATACGTGGGGTCTCCCCGGGCCCGCTTCCTCGGCTGTGGGTCGCTTTAGTAGCACCTCCCCCTTTTATTTAATAACTTCCAACCAAAAACTCTTGTCTCATTGACCTACTCATTTATTTTTCGAGTTGCGGAACTTTCTCTCCCCGCGATACACTAGGGGTGCGGGCGGAGTCCGACTTTGGACTCCATCTTACCTTATGTCCTATCCAGTGATGAAGCATGGATAGTGCCTTTGAGAAAGAAATTTAACAAGCACGTTTACTACAGTCAGGTCAGGTCGTAAAAAAGAAGCATTTTGCCGCAAGTGTGGCTTGCTTCCAAACAAATTCTTATTATTACCAATTTTCATAACCAATATTTCTTCAAATAACCAATCCTTATAAATAGCTATTCCACTAAAACTACGACTTCTGGCTGATTGAGCTGCGTAGTTTTGAGTAAAGTGCCTTGCATTATCCCGCTCTTGTTTGAAATCATACTGGTTCATCGAGGCCCACTTGAAAATCTGTTTTTTGGCTTTAAATAGCTAGTCTAGTTAACTGTAAACTTAATTGATATGCATGTGCGTAGAGTCGTATCGCTTAAATATCGAAGTAATATGATTCCTCGTGTCAATTTATTAGTGAGTTCCACGTCACAATATGGCGCACTGTGCCCGACTACATGCTTTCTTTATCGGGTCGGCGTTTATTTTGCTGATTTACAGTGTATACTAATCAATAATAACCAAAATAGAAATGAAAAGTAGCAAAATTACGACAGGAAGAATTCGCGCTTTCGTAGTGTTTTAAATGCCACGCAGTCCTTGGACAATAGTATTAACAATTGTCGAAAACCTCACGAGTCTGCTCTCGTAAACCGATGCGCATTTGTCACCCCAAAGCAGCACGCCCCATGAAAATTTTTAAAGGACCATGTTATCAGTTTAGAAGGCAGTGCATTGGTATGGAACGGCGAAATGTGGGTAGTTCGACGAAGCGAGAAGAAATTTTATGGGCTCAAAATTTAGATAACCTACAATGCTTGAAAGATGGTTTTTAGGGATTTTGATGCCGTAACGTGCGCTCACAACGCATTCGTTGCCATCAAGAAGCTTTCATGAAGGCTAGAACTGCTCACTACTACGACTTAAAGACAATTGATCTGCGGTTACACATCCGAAAGCGGGATGCTGCGAACTCCGCCCTCCTTTAGGCAGACAATGAGAAACAGCAGCAAATATTGCTGTTGTCGAATATTTTCTTAACTCCAAGTTGTGCTTACAGGCATTGATGAAGTGAGACATCTCCGCAAGGTTGCGTCGTCTCTGCACTACGAAACAGACAAGCTTCCGCTTCCTGCAATGGTATAAGGATTTCGCATCGCAGTCGAACAGCACATAGTCGTCCTGCTCTGAAGCTACGTACTGTCTCGCCTTCCAGTACTTATGTAGCCCTAAAGCACCACACCTTCATCAGCTCCTGGCACTCATTTATTTCAGCGTCCTTAGTGAGCACATCTGGCGCAGTGACGAGGAGGGTGACTGGTCATCCTTCGACAAACTGAGCGACGACTGGGCCGGTCGCGTGGTAAATGACGAGGGGAGCCTTGACATCGACGGCCGGCTTCTTATGTAAGCTTTGCGTATGGTTTGTAAATCCCTCCTTTGTGAATTTCACGCGAAAACACAGAGCGTCACACGGATTACTTGACGCGTGGATGCGGCGAGTTGATTGATACCTTTGTCGTTAGAAGCCCACAAAATAACGCGAGTGTCTTTTTAGTTGTCGCGGATGGCCGATATGTGGAATCAAACACCTGTATTCAAATTATGTATGTCGATTAACGCTGCGTTCCTCGCAAATGCACTCAAGGCATTCGGATCTCGGTGTTAGGAAAAATGAGTAATAGTAGATGAAACACCATATCCCAGATAATGATGCGGGTGTTTAAATCGATCAAACGTTTCTGCTGCTCACTAATCACTTTGTGAAGCGGCCATTTGGCTAACACTTGACACCATTAATAAAGTGGAGAAAAATCCCGGTATACCAATAGTGAAAATTTTCCCCCCAAAAAAATTGCGAGACTACCCCTCACGTTTCGAACAAGAGCGAGATACATTTCGGCCTTATTTGTTTACAGTTATGCTGCACTTTCTGATACCATCCCCTCAACAGTGGTTCAGTGTTCAGGGCGCTCCATTGCTTAGTATAGCGACCCTGGTTGTCACCCCTTGGTCATAGCAAGGCCACCGCAACCCAGAAGCTTACGTCACTACTGTGAATGGGCCTATTCGTAACGACTGCGACGGCAGTTGAATCGAGCCACATTGTGTGCTCTCACAACTTTGCACTAGACCGTGCGCGCAGATTCATTTTCTGACCGCGTATCGCCCATCCGCTGTCTTGATGTTCGCTGCTGGGAGAGAAGGTCATGCCCCGTCCTTGTTCATTATCTGTAGTGGCGTCCTGGTTCAATTCCTGCAGCGGCGGCCTCATTTCGATGGAGGCGAAATGCATGGCGCCTGTATACTCGGCGATGTTAGTGCGCTTTAAACACACGTAGTCCTCGAAATCATCGGCCGTCATAGCCTTAGTTCCTCTGGGACAACAAACCTCATAAGCTAGGAAACCAAACAACCTTCCTTGCACACACAAAAAAAGGACATTGCGTTGGTCGCCTACAGTCGCCTACAGTCGCCTTAACAAGAAAACTAAGAGAAGAAAAATAAAAAGCGGATAATTCTATAATGGGCGCTAAGTTTTATTACTAGAAAAAAAAAAAAGAATGATGCCGTCTTTCTGGCAATTCCGTGCACACGCGGGATACATGTTCTGACTATAGCTTGCCACTTTCTCTTCCGGCTGCTGTCCCTCAGAAAGCAATTAGCCCCGAGAGCGAACACTGGCGCCGCTGCGATCGCCGCAGTCTGACGTCACGGCAAGGACTCCGCCAGCCGGGCTGCTGCTCCTCCCGGCCGATGCCGGCTCCTTTCGTTCGTTTTCGCTCACGAATAATCATGATGGTAACTTATTGCTCAGTGCGCAGTGAAAATCACTGAAGAAAGCCGGTGTAAGCTTCCACTTTACCCAAAGTTGTTCAAAATGAAGGAGATTAGATTGATAAAGTTAAGAATGGGTAAGCAACCGTCGGCATTGCCACTAGTATAGTGCCTTATACCACTAGTGTGCAGTAAGCACTTCAAAAAGGAAGACTGTGTAGCCGGTGTACAAGATACTAGGTGAGCCGCACGTGTAGCGACGCTTTTACAGGCTGTTTGTCAACTAGTCTTTTTTTTTTTAATTATTAGTGTACAAGAACAAAACTATTGCCAGACGCTGTTCCATCCGTCAACCTTCCCGTGCGTCCTAGCGATGCAAGGCGATCGCTCCCGGGATCGACGAAGCGGCGGCGTAAGTAAATCAGCCATTGCTCAAACTTTCGTTTCCTCGATCTTTGTGTCAGTGAGTGCTCAGACATTTTGCTCAGTAGCGGAATGTCCAAGCTGAATCAACTGTGACCCTGCTTAAGTTTTTGTTTAAAATGTGTCTCACGGCAGTGGTATTCTCGTGTTCATTCATGCCGCGAAATTTGACACAGTCCGCACAGCTGTGCTGGTCTTTTTGTTTGAATGCTGATATGTTCCAAATTTTCCAAGACATGGGGCGCAGATTCAATGCAACGCGTCCCTAAAAACAGCACTTCAGTAACGGTTGTGATAGGAATTTTTTTTTTTTCCCGGGCTCCGTGAAGCCCTGCCTTAGCTACGTCTCAGACTTGTGTGCTATGCAACAAGCGTGGCTTTAAAGTGCACGTGATGTGCAGCTGCTCTGCGCTTTTCTGAGGTAATGCCCAAACTTCGTTAAGGCCTTGTTTCAGTGTTTTTTGAGGTTGTAGCCTGAATCACTCTGTCCGATTCCAGGTGAAAGAGGCGTTCCCGCAAAGTCGTACCAGTTCTGCGCACACGCAGAGGCTTTGACAACACACAAGAATGGGGACAGTAGTGAAAATTCGAGCGCCGTTCCAATGGACGATGTTGCACAATGTCGTGACGCTGGGGCTACGTCGACCCGGCCTTCACTTGGTAGCGTGCAGAGACTCGGGGTTGAAGAAGGACTGAATCTTCGAAGTTGGTAAAATATATACAAGCAGGTTTAATGGCACTTTGAGAAAACTTATTTACATGATTATTTACACGAAAAAGAAGGGTACATCAGCAAAATGGCAAGCGTTAAGAGTTCATAGCGAGAAGCGACTGGATGAGCCGTTTACCCAGGGCCCAGAGCGACATTTCGTGCTCTGCAGCGTCCTTAAAACCCCCTATGTCCAGCCCCTCTCTGAAGATGCTGACCAACCAAATCCAGGGCACGCCCCTCAGATATCGGCATCCAATCGAACACATCACTGCACTGATGGTCTGAAGCACTGACTGGCCCGGCATTGTTTCGTTGAGCCTGGTCACTTGTTGGCGGGAAAAGCTTGGGAACGGCGAGGAGGTACATTTCTATTCTTCAGCCAAGAATCGATAGGCTGGTTCCGGCAAGTGGATTTACTTCTCAGAAACCCAAGTGCACGTGGGCGCCGCATACGCTCCCAGCAT
Source organism: Amblyomma maculatum (assembly GCF_055883805.1). Lineage (NCBI taxonomy): Eukaryota > Metazoa > Arthropoda > Arachnida > Ixodida > Ixodidae > Amblyomma > Amblyomma maculatum. Next base: position 45,935,714 of record NC_139344.1, read on the forward strand.
TGTCCGTTTTCGACAATTGCAAATCTTTCCTGCATTCCCGGGAAATCATTTAATGGCCGTATGCGTCATGCTCCTTTCTTGTCCTGCACGTCAGCGGACTTGTCACTCTGTCGTCTCCTTTTGTACAGTAGGCATTCCTTACTTGACCATAGCGCTTCTCGACGGAAAGGGTGAACAATTGAACGAAAGCACTTCCGGCTATTTCCCGCAGGACGACATTCCTTTGTATTTTTCTAGACGTTCTCTTGACAGGGTCAATTTGGCATTTGCAGGGTTTTCACAAGGCCAAACAGGCTTACACAAAGGATTTATGGAAACAGGCTCACTTAGAGCCTTTGTACCAACAGCACATATCCACAGCACTTATCCATGCCCACAGGCGAACAATAGAGCGCGCAAATGCGGATGCACGGTCGTAACGACAACTAGAAGAGGAGGTGGAAGTTATAGATTGAGACGGTATGTCTACCTATGGATACGCTATGCGGCCACTATTCCTTTATGATGATTCACATTGACGTGAATGATTTTTATCAAGCATTCAGGAAAACGAAAAACGTTTATATATCCCGCATTGTCTTTACTTCTGACCATGAAACTGAAATACATGAGTGAGCTAGAATCGTGATAAATTCTCGGCTTTTGCTTCCTCAGCACTACTGTTGATCAAAACAAACAATTAATACCTTAAACAATCTCTATATTACTGCTGTAAATTCGAATGGAGAGCTTGTTACAACATAAAAATGAAGTAATAAAACCACAAGTCATCCGTAGATACACCAGGAATTTTCTTTTATCTAGCCACGTCACCAAATGTACAGGAAAATACTGCATTTCAACCTTATCACTCTAAGCATAATGTTACCCTAAGAACAGAGAAGGACTGGCCTGTTTAACAGCTTTTTGCTTGTCTTGAGCGTAGCCCACCAACTACATTTACCTCATTTTTAACAGAGGCGGTCATCATGGAAAGATTGAATGAATTGTGGGTGAGGTTAAGGCAGAATGTACAACTGCCGCTCCGACACCGGCTGCAACGGCATTCTTTTTAAACAAGACCCATTTTTCATCCTCTTCACATATGGATTCAATGAGCTGTTTGTAGTATTTAACAAAACGAAAAGTTTTCAATGCGTGACGGAAATTTAGTGATATCTCTGTATCTGTAAAGAGTGGTTTAGATGGCATAATAATTCTGTCGTTTTTTTTTTCTCAAGGACCAACACACAGCGCTAACCAAAGCACAGGAAGTTCTGAAGGTATGTAATACAGTTTTGTACACTGTTTGCCTGTTTCACCTGCAGCTGTTTTTTTTTTTGACAGAGTTTGCGCTTTTCTCTTTTCAGGAGTTACCGTGAAGGTTCAGAAGCTTTTCAAGGACGCTGGGATTCAGCTTAGCGCGAATGACATCTTCAAGCAAAAACAGCTAATAACGGTTGCAAAAATCATCGATGAAAGTATTTTTCTGCTTCACTAAGGCAGCGACTTGTTTCGCACGCTTTGTCCACATGGGAATTTATGCTCCTCAGTGAAAGGGAGACTGGAAAGAAATTTGCAAATTAGCAGTGCCCCCAAGACATCCCATGCGCGCACGGCTGCGGCGCAATAGGCAGAGGTGAACGGAATGACGGAAATGTTATCAAAATGCACGTTGCTCTTGGCAAATCATGCGTAGTTGCTTCTCAAAAATGCTCGACAAGTAAGATGATTCTAATAAAGTTTTAATCAGCAGCCTCTTTTAAATAAATATCCGTGCACAAATTTCACAGCGCGCAGTCCATAATGCGTGCTCTAAGCAACGCCCACAGCAAAACGGTACAAATTTATCGCGTCGCAGACATATAGACCTATCTTCATGGTCGTATTACATTCGTAATACAATCATGAAGATAGTGACTCCACGCACATCATCAGTTTCAAGGGACGACGCACGAAAGGCTTCTGCCGCGGCAATGGCACCAGCTGCGCCCGTCGCGGCGAGCGCTCGGGCAGTCGCGAGACTTGCGCTCACCGCGACGAGCCCATGTTTCGTGTTTTGAAAGCAAGAGGAATCATTATTACATACTTTTTTTTCCTGACACTCGATCGGTGCTGTCTGCGTTGTTCATAACGCTTTGTTATGAGAACAACTGAGGCCGCAGACTCGAAGCTACGCGGCAACCCGGAGAAGCCAGAGCGATCGGCGCAGGCAGTCCTTGCCGTGACGTCACGTCGGGCTGACCGCCAGAGGGCGCCACTCAAACTTCTCGGGGCTAATAGAGTGATACCTCTCGACGTTCTCTCCTCTTTGGAATAAAAAAGGCCACACAGCAGTTCTTCCCAGCTTTCTTTTTTTCCAACGCTGCGGATACGACATCCGAAAGCACTTACAGCACGAATCTGCCGAGCGAGTTCTCCGTCATCCGTCAGAGAGATACCTGCGCAACCGGAGTATGGCATAGGTGTCATCAAAATTGTCAATAGTTTCATAAATTGTTCTTTTTTCTTTTTTTTTTTTGCAACAACATCTAATCACAGCTACGAAGCACGTGCAAAGAAGCAAAGGAAAAAAATGGCTTTAGGAACTGTCTATCCCACTTAACTTTGCTCGGGGCTACGCCACTTGGTGTACTCAAGAATGGCAGATAAACTGCGAAAAGGCTGCAAACTTGCAGCCTTAAAATAAATATATATGCAGCAAGTGAAGTCATATCTTTGGATTTCGTTTTTATTGCCCCAAGGGTGAGAATCGTCCGTAAACTGCCAAAACCTCTGGCAGAACTGGCAGTGAGCTGCATACTAAAATGAGAAAAAAAGAATCCCACCAGAAAACTACGCGCACAAAAATATCTTACTATTGTGTTCTATACCGTTTGTAAGTCTTATTATATATATCTGAATAACTTCGAAGCTTCATCTGTTATATTGGTGAGCAGCGCCCCGTAAGCACTCCCGCAGAAATGATAAACATGTGAGGAGCATTGAGCGCATTTGGTTGCGCACAAGATTACTCGACGGAGCCTGAACAATGATACACAATTCTCAGGAGCACCTGGGAGGAGCTCTTGAGCACGTGTCCTGACGGCGTTGCTGATGTGGACTCGGAGCTGCTCCCAGAGATGTTTGACATCGGCCTCTCCACCGCCTCTGCGCCTCTTGAGCGCTCGTGCAGTGCACCGGAAATGTACCCCTTCGTTCGTACAGGATCTGAACGAGTGCCAACACCCCCGACGCGGCGCTTCCACGTGAAGCGGCTGGAGTGCAGCCCTCACGAGTAAGGCTTAGGGTACAACGTTTCCGTTTACTGTACTTATCGTGTTTGTAGTTTTCTGGTCCTTCCTTACTTCGTAAGAGGCAATCATACTTAGGTCTTACATGTCGAGGTGTGTTAGTAAGAGGAGTGGTTTCGCTGAGGGTCGCCTGGCGCACCTTTTGTGCCAGCACTGAATCAGGAACGCTTCAAACTGCATGGAGAACAATACGGTAAAGCATCTTCGGTAGCCGTGTAAACATTCGTCCTTGGGAAATTTGGTATGCGTTATTTTAATTTCGTCTGTATCTTGATAACTGGTAAGAATTAACCGTTGTTAAATGCTAAGGGTAGCAGAAGAGCACATAGAACATTCCTGATGTGTGCAACCACCAGTGATCGAAGCAAGGCGTAGAACAAGCGAACTTGCGGCTAACAGCAAGAAAAACCGAACACGCTTTGTTTGCTTCACATCGAAAATGAACAGTTTGATTTAGTTGCTTTAAGGCAACGTAAAAGTCATAAAGCGCTGAAGAAAGATTTTCCGGGCCACCATGCGAGATTTTCTTCAAAGTAGAACCATAATGTACAGACAGCCTTGGCCGATCAGAAGCGTTTTGCACATATACATTAGGTTATTTTACCCAAGTAGAAGCCCTGTAAATGAAATCTGTACATAAATTTCCGCCTCTCGCCCCGTCACTCTGCATTACAGCGGTAAACGCGTTCTGTCGTGGCGACGAGTATGTCGATATGGAAAGCCGCTGTTCACATTTTAATTCCGAACGTATGTCGTTTCCGCACCGATGACAAGCATTGGGGCTCGAAAGTATTTCAAGTATTGTGCGCAAGAACAGGAAGATAATTGTAAGAATTAAATTATGCATTAGCAATAGTGAGTGCCGTGAATGTACGAAAAAGTACATTACAATAATTATTATTACTGTTATTTTTAGCATTGTTATTTATTATTATTATTATTATATATTTTTATCTACCGTTTTTCTGTTTTTTCGTAATGTGGTCTACAATTCTCACATCGTGTATACAAGACATACTACACACTGATTTCTTTCTCTCCGCAACTCTCTTCGTCTGAATTCAATTTCACGTGTTATTTGTTTCTTCTTTTGTGTTCTATATGTGTGTGTAAAACTTGTGTTGTACATTTTTTTTATTTGTGCTGCAGCACGAAGACCATATGGTTGTTCCTGCGCACATCAAATAAAAATTTCTTATTATTATTATTACTATTACCGATGTTATAATATCGCATTATATTGTCACGCTAATGACGACGATGAGGGATTGTGATGGTGAGGCAGAAGAAGAAGACGAAGCGTTGGTGCCTGGGGCTAGTAGGCTTCACCTTATCCCACTGCCATATCACTGTAAATAAACACCCCTTTGCTATTTCATCGTAACAACTTGGTGGAAGGTGCTCCGTTCGATCCCCAAGTACGGCGCAGCAAGAACCACTGGAGTTTCGACGTAGTCGCCGCCTTGCTGGACTGCCACCGCTTCCAAGCATCATGGACCACAGCGATTCTAACCGCGCCGGCCGCGACGCTGCAAGCCAGGCTGGTGACAGGCCTGCCCCCTCCAGCTCTATTCCCTGCCAGCCTTACCGGGAACCACGACCTTTTGCAGGAGAGGAAGGTGAGGACGTTGAGAAGTGGCTACTTCATTATGAACGAGTTAGTCGGTACAACCGGTGGGACCCTATCACCATGCTCACAAATGTCGTCTTCTTTCTAACTCACACGGCGATGACATGGTTCGAGAATAACGAGGACAATTTGACAACTTGGGAACGGTTTGCCACCGAGATCAAACAGCGTTTTGGTGACTCTGTACCGAGCAAAAAACGGGCTGAGCAGACCCTTGCCCAAAGAGCTCAGTTGCCGGATGAAACTTGTACCACTTATACAGAAGAGATCCTCCGATTGTGCAGATGTGTCAATTCCAACATGCCCGAAGAAGATAGAGTCGGCCACATTTTGAAGGGTATCGCGGCTGACGTATACAACTTTTTAATCGCCAAAGACAGCCTTGAAACCGTCTCCGATGTCATTAAACACATCCGCGCTTTTCAAGCTCTGAGAACGCGTCGTATTGTGCCAAAATTTGGGCGGCTGGCCAACGTGCCTACCGTGGCCAGCCTTGATGACCACGCCCAACTAGATCTTCCGTCGACGATCCGGCAAATCGTGCGGGAAGAACTCCTGCGGCTCAACCCACTTCCCCTGCACGAATCTGCTGAGGTCTCTGTCCAGAGGGTATCTAGACGGCCGGCTTCACCACCACAAGCGATTACCGTTCAGCCTTTCCCACAAGCTCCTGAAGTTGCAGCTTCCATTGACTATCCTCCTATGCATTTCGCCAACCGGAATGCGTCGGTGCCTGACGCCCCAAGGTATGACGTCGCCTCAAGTGCCCATAGATCTTCCATTCGATCTACCAGGATTCCTGAGCAGTATGAGCATTCAGACAGACCTACGACGCACCCAGCTGTTCCCTGCTCTTATTCGCAACAGCATTTTCTACCTTCTCCGCCGATATGCTACCGCTGCGGCGTCGAAGGTCACATCGCCAGATACTGCCGCAGTAGGTTCCCACCTCGCTATAACCGTCCGGCGCTTCCAACAGTACCCAACAATCGGCAATACAATCCCGTTTTTCAACAATCAAATACTCAGCGTGGGTATTACCGCAACATCCATAACCAGAATATCCGCGACCACTCCCCTGCATCTGATAGAAGTGTTACTCCACCACCCGCCTTCCGTGCGCGTCGTTCTCCATCACCACGACGGCGCCCCATGTCGCCTCAGCATCATCAGCAGGAAAACTAACCAGCGCGACCAATGGGGGTGAGGCCGCTGGAAATGTGCTGTGTGCCAACATCCCTCCAACTATAATGCTCAAAAACAAAATTCGTGTGTTTATTGATGGTGTGTATACATTAGCTTTGGTGGATACGGGTGCGACTGTGTCTGTGATGAGTAATCAGTTTAGGCGCTTGTTGGGACGCAAAGTGATGTTTGAATATGACCGTGCTTCAACGTTTTGTGGTGTGAGTGGAGAGGCGTTGCGGCCACTGGGTGTGTGTAGTGCGCAAGTGTCTGTGGGTGGTGCAATTTTTCAAGCCGAATTCGTAGTCTTACCCCACTCTACGCATGACATCATTTTAGGAATGGACTTCTTGAAGTTTTGTGGCGCTACCGTGGACTGCCGAAGTCAAGAGGTTCATTTTGATGGCTCGCATCTGCCGACACTTTTTGAAAGTGGCCGTGATGAAGAAACAGTTTTTAGTATTACCGAAGACACAGTAGTTCCACCCTTGTCTGCCATGTTCGTCCCCGTGTCCGTTCCACTTCTTGAGAAGGTTTCATTCCAGGCCATGGTGCACCCAGTTCACTCAGCATGCCTGAAGAAAAATGTAATTATCCCTCACTGTATGATATCCGTGCATCATGGTAGTGCCTCGTTATGGACCATCAACCCATCGTCCGAGCCCGCAGTTTTACCAACGGGATTGAAGCTTGCCTCTTGTGGACCCGATGCGCCCCACGTCGTTGCTTTGGTCACAGATGCTACGAGTGCCATCGTACCTTTGCCTGCTGATGAAACTTCAATCTCCCGCATGATCAGCGCCGATCTCAGCTCACCTCAACGCCGAACTCTTGTGGATATTCTTCTACCTTTTTCGCCTATGTTTGACTTTTCTGAAACAGATGGACCAACCTCTCGCCCTGCACATCGGACCCATCATAGCATCGACACTGGTTCGGCTCGTCCCATTCGTCAAAAGCCATATCGCGTGTCCCCATCTGAGCGCAAAGTCATTCATGAGCAAGTGGAGGACATGCTACAGAAAAAGGTGATACAGGAGTCATCTAGCCCCTGGGCTGCCCCTGTTATTCTTGTACGCAAGAAAGACGGTTCGTGGCGATTCTGCGTCGATTATCGGCGTTTAAATTCTGTTACGAAAAAGGACGTCTATCCTCTTCCTCGCATAGACGATGCCCTCGACTGCCTCTCTGGTGCGTCCTATTTTTCTTGTCTTGATCTCAGATCTGGCTACTGGCAAATTCCAATGGACCCTGCAGATAAGAAAAAAACAACCTTCGTAACGCCAGATGGCCTTTATGAGTTTAATGTTATGCCATTCGGGCTGTGTAATGCGCCAGCTACATTCGAACGCTTTATGGACACAGTTTTGCGCGGCTTAAAATGGGACATTTGTCTTTGCTATCTGGACGATGTCGTGATATTTGGGAAATCCTTCCAAGAACACAATGACCGTCTAGTACGTGTCTTGAATTGCCTGCACAACGCCGCCCTAATTCTGAACTCCAAAAAGTGCCGCTTTGGAGAGCGCCAAGCGCTGGTGCTAGGACACCTTGTCAATGGTGATGGTGTAATGCCGGATCCCCAGAAAACTGCCGCTGTTGAGTCTTTTAAACCCCCGCAGACAGTGAAGGAGTTGCGCAGTTTTCTAGGGTTGTGCTCGTATTTTAGACGCTTTATACATCGCTTTGCTGACGTTGCTTACCCATTGACGTGCCTTCTCCACAAAAACTCTACTTTTAACTGGACACCAGACTGCGACGCGTCATTCCGTCAACTGAAGTTTCTTTTAATATCGAAACCCATCTTACGTCACTTCGATCCTACTGCAATGACAGAAGTACACACGGACGCTAGTGGAATCGGTCTTGGTGCAGTCCTTGTCCAACGGCACAATGAACGAGAGCATGTTATCGCGTACGCAAGTCGTACCCTGAGCAAGCCGGAGCGAAACTACACAGTCACCGAACAGGAATGCCTAGCTGTAGTTTTCGCTGTGCAGCGTTTCCGTTCATATTTGTACGGACGTTCGTTTACTATCGTAACTGACCATCATTCACTCTGTTGGTTGCGGAACCTTCGAGACCCATGTGGTCGCCTCGCACGCTGGGCCCTCCGGTTACAGGAATATGACTTTGCCGTGGTTTACAAAAGCGGGAGGCGTCATGCAGACGCAGATTGTCTTTCTAGGATGCCAATGGCCACGACTGGACCTGAAAGCGACGATTTCGACAATTATATATCGACCCTCGAGCCAGCGTTCCCCGACACGAATGTTTTCAAAACGGAACAGCAACATGATACCAGTCTGCAGCCTCTCTTTGCCCAAGCCAACGTACCTACAAGCCGTTTTTGTGTGCATGATGGCCTCCTATGGAAAAAGAGTTATTCGCCTGTCGGCCAGCGATACCTACTCGTAGTTCCCAAGACGTTGTGCACGGACGTATTGCGTGTTATGCATGATAATCCAACTTCTGGGCATTTGGGATCGGTTAGAACACTCCACCGTGCTCAAGAAAGATTTTACTGGCCCAGAATGCGCTCGACGGTTGAACAATACGTTGCCAGTTGCAAGCAATGTCAACGCCACAAACGTCCAACTGCAACTCCGTCTGGCTTGCTGCACCCTGTGAAGACCCCGACAGCACCGTTTGATCAAGTAGGCATTGACCTCGTAGGTCCGTTTCCGAAGTCCGTGGATGGAAATCGCTGGATTGTAATCTGCGTGGACTATCTCACACGTTACTGTGAAACCGCCGCTCTTCCATCTGCTACGGCGCATCAGGTGTCGCTTTTCTTGCTGCACTCAGTCATCTTACGACACGGGCCGCCACGAATTGTCATCACTGACCGGGGCCGACAATTCACTGCTGATGTTGTTGAAGAGCTCATGCGTTTATGCGCCGTAACTTTCCGACACTCGACGCCATACCATCCCCAGACAAATGGCTTGACTGAGCGCGTCAACAGAACGCTTATCAACATGCTAGCCATGTATGTGGACGCAGGGCATAAGAACTGGGACACCATACTGCCCTTCATCACGTATGCGTTTAATACCGCCACGCATGAGACGACTGGATACAGTCCATTTTTTCTGCTTTACGCCAGACCGCCACGCTACTCTCTGGATACTATCCTGCCCTTCACAAGCCGTGAAGACCCCTGCCTGGCTGAGACCCTCTGTCTCGCCGAAGAAGCTCGGAGAATCGCCCGATTACGGTCTGGTGCTTCACAAGAACGTTCCAAAGTGCGATACGATTCCAGTCACCGGCGGGTCACGTACTCTGTAGGTGATTTAGTCTGGCTATGGCGTCCAATTCGGCGCCGTGGCCTACATCAAAAACTCTTGGCCCATTATGACGGCCCATATGTGGTTATCAAACGCCTTAGTGATTTAACTTATGGGATAGCCCGCCTGACAGCATCGGGTCGCCGGTCTGCCAAAACCGAACTGTGTCATGTTGCCCGCTTGAAGCCGTGTCAGCCTCGCACGACTCACGAACACGCCCAGAGGGCTTCGTCTGAGTAGGGGGGAAATGTCACGCTAATGACGACGATGAGGGATTGTGATGGTGAGGCAGAAGAAGAAGACGAAGCGTTGGTGCCTGGGGCTAGTAGGCTTCACCTTATCCCACTGCCATATCACTGTAAATAAACACCCCTTTGCTATTTCATCGTAACAATATTGCGCAAATTCCCGCGCTTACTCCACACAGAGTACCTCACTGCATCTTTGGCTGCCGCCTTGTCAAAGCAGACATACTTTTCCTGTAGAAACTACTTCACGGCCACATTCTGTGCCTCCAGCTCATAGAGTACATATCACTGCGCGTTCAGCCAAAGAAAATGAAGGAATTCACATCATTTCAAGTTGTTCCGCATCTGCATTCCTACTCCCCTCTGGACGGAATGCAAATATTAAAATTTTTGTCCTTTTCTTCACATCTACCGACACTCGCTCATTCGTTTACATTCAGTGTTCGTAGCATTTTATTCGAAACAGTATTTTATCATATATTACTTAAACATTCTAGCTTATATATTGTATTTACTTGCTTTTGCTTTTCTCCTGTTGATTTTTATTTGTATCCTTAACTGTTTTTTATCCGTTTCTTATATAAACATAATTTGAAAACGTTATATTTCAGTTTGACTGACCCGCGTTCAATTGTATTTTTTGTTGTATTTCTGTGTATTTCAAGTTTGTGTTTGATATGCGCTACATAATGTTACAACTTGAATGGTTGTTTATTTTCTGTATACTTCAGTATTACTATGGTCAGCGACTATATTCTTTGTTCTTATCTCGGTTTATCGCTTTTTTTGTGTGATGTGCTCTGCAAGGCATGTTACTCATTGATTTTATTTTCTCCGTGACTCATTTTATCTAAATTCCAATTCATTCGTTATTTGTTTCTTCTGTTTTCTATCTATCTGTGTGCGTGCGTGTGTTGCGCGCGCGCGCCTGTTTGTGTGTGTGTGTGCGTGCGTGCGTGCATGTTGTATACTCAATCGGGCTGCAGCACAAAAACTTATCCTTCTCTCATTAATTTAACGATAGAATAATAATAATAACAATACTATTATTTTTTATTGTTGCTATAAGCAAATAACCTGCACTCTCCACCAAAATGCATGGTGCTTCAGCTCCTGAGCACCTACACTATTGCCTTAAATGAGGGGTCATGCAGTAGTCTGAATTCCATTAATTACTGCTCTTGCAGCAGGAAGCTGGCCGACAGCTCCTGGCCACTGTTAAAGTACAAGTGCACGTCGGCTGTGAAGAGGACTGTCTCAGCTCCAGCGTTCCATTTTTTAAGGCGAGCGGAGCGTTTATTGGAGGCAGAGCAAGTCTGTCATGGATGCTCGGCAGCTGAGCTCTGAAGAGGAACTCTCTCCGGGTTTCATCCTGATCGAGCTAACGGCTCTTTATCTTCTTGAGAAGTTTGTTTTTTTTTGTGTGTGTTCAGTGTAGTGCAGGGCTTGGTCACCATGGTAATTACGCCTGCAATCGGTAAGCTTTTAAAGAAAATAGAAAATCACAGAGCAATGACAGTTACATTTCAAGATGGAGCAAGGGGTGCTTTTGCACGACTGCGAAAAGGGAAAATGTCGTGGACAAGGACAACACGTATTGTCTGGCTTATCGTGCCGGGTCTCAAACTGCTCTTGCTTCTTTCAACGCCAAGGCAGACCCACGCCCTTCTGCTACGATTCCTTTCGTGCCTCTGCGTTTCCACCGTAAAGAAAAGCCAGTTCGACTGGTCTTTGTGTCGCACGGTCTCCCCCACCTTCAAACCGCTGAAAGCACTGACAGCGAGAAGAGCACCTGTCCGTGTGAACCGTGGTTTTACCGAGAGGAACAGAATGGGGTAAGGATAAGTGGGACGAGGAGTGGCGAGCGTAAAATTTGTGGAGTGATGGTGCCCTGAAAGCGTATGTCTGTGGTTCTTGCCAAGTGCGCTCCTGCGGGCCAGATCTTTAACAAATATCGCGCGAGCGTCGATCTCCAGGCTTGTAAGCGCATTACCAGGGCGTGGAGACGGCAAGCAATAATAGTAAGCGCATGTGGACAAGCTTCCTCATAGAACGACTGCCATCAGCGAGTTTATTTCCCTTATCCCGTCAGCCTCGGGCACCTTCTACCTGTCGCACCTCGTAGAGATCAAAGCTAATGAAGCAGGGGATGGGAATGTACGGGACTGGACTGTTCTCGCCGCAGTGCACCCTGTGTGGGGCACCTAAAGCTGATTTTGAACACATTATGATCACATTCTCGGAATTCCCCCCCTCCAGCCACTTGGCAACTCTCCGACCTAGAGCGATGGGAGGCTGCGGTGTCCAGCTCTGACCCGGCCGTTCAAAAGCGGCTGACGGACTGGGCTTTGGGTGTCGCTGGAAAGCACCAGCTTCCGGCCACAACACGGAGCCAAGAGCCGACCCGTCATTAGCATTTAATCCCTTAAGGTTCCCAAATCACCACCAGTTTTTCACCACCACCACCACCACCACCTCGTAGAGATGGCGAAAATGCGCCGTGGACTTTTCAGTGAAGAACTGATGCTTTTAGTTTCAAGCATGTGGCCTAATAGGTAATAGAAAAATGCTCGGAATATAACCAGCCCCTATACATAGCATTCATTGATTACGAAAAAGCCTTTGACTCAGTTGAAACCCCGGCGGTGATGCAGGCATTGCGAAATCAGGGGGTAGACGAGCCGTACGTGAAAGTGCTGGAAGATATATATAGTGGCTGCACAGCAACCATAGTTCTGCATAAAGAATGCAACAAAATTCCCATAAAGAAAGGTGTTAGGCAAGGAGACACAATCTCCCCAGTACTATTCACAGCTTGTTTAGAGGAAGTATTCAGAGACTTGGAATGGGAGCAGTTAGGGATAAGGGTAGATGGAGAATACCTCAGTAATCTGCGATTTGCTGATGACATTGCCTTGCTAAGCAACTCGGGGGATGAACTGCAAATAATGATTGATGATCTAGACAGAAAAAGTAGAAAGGTAGGCTTGAAAATCAATATGCAGAAGACTAAGGTAATGTTCAACAGCCTCGGGAAGGAACAGCAGTTTACCTTAGGTAGCGAATTACTTGAAGTAGTAGGCGAATATGTCTACTTAGGGCAGGTAGTAACCGCAGATCCGGACCATGAAAAAGAAATAACAAGAAGAATAAGATTGGGATGGAGCGCATTTGGCAAGCGCTCGCAGATTATGACTAGCAGCTTACCGGTATCGCTCAAGAGGAAAATATACAACAGTTGCATCTTGCCTGTACTCACCTATGGGGCTGGAACGTGGAGGCTAACCAAGAGAGTTCTACTTAAGTTGAGGACAACCCAGAGGGCTATGGAACGAAAAATGGTAGGGGTAACATTAAGAGATAGAAAGCGTGCAGAGTGGGTCAGAGAAATAACTCAAGTTACCGACATTCTAGTGGAAATTAAGAAGAAGAAATGGACATGGGCAGGTCATGTAGTGCGAAGAGAGGATAACCGATGGTCGCTGAGGGTAACAAACTGGATTCCAAGGGAAGGAAAGCGTAGCAGGGGGCGGCAGAAAGTTAGGTAGGCGGATGAGATTAAGAAGCTCGCAGGGGTCAAGTGGATGCAGCTAGCACAGAACCGGGTTAAGTGGAGAAATATGGGAGAGGCCTTCGCCCTGCAGTGGGTATAATCAGGCTGATGATGATGATGTGGCCTACTCTTATTCTTCTATAAAATGCACCACGAAGGAGTCATTGATGGCAACGCCCCCGACTGTTTCCTTATAAATAACTGTCGCACGCCGCAGGTATTTGTGGCGACATATTGTGGCGTCATTTCGTGGCCGTGCGCTCGTAATGATGGATTTGGTATCACGTATCGTTCTCCCTCTTTGTAATGCGTCTGAGGACGTTCGGTCATCGTGTTTATAGATTTGTGGTGGTGTTTTCGGTGCTGAAGCATTAAATGAAATTTTTTCAGATATAAGGCAACAAGTTGTTGCAAACAGGACAGCCGGCTTCAACGCTCCGCAGCCGTCATTCAGCGCACGCGTTGCTCCCATTATTCAAACACTGTACACCTGCATAACCAGTAGTCAGAGATGAGCTGTCATCAAGTCGTGCTGAAAAAGAATTTTCTTTGTTTTGAGAAGAGTTTTTTTCTAGTGAAGCGGTTTACTGTAGGTGAGGTTCACAGTATTCTGTCAATATCAAATTTTTCACCGCGAGTACTCTTGAAAAGAAGAAGACGGCACGTCGTAAGTTAACCTGTGGTAACTCTGGGTGATTTCAAACTTTCAATAAAAGCAAGAATTATGTTGTAACATAGCCTTAGGTTCGCTCTAGATCATATATTCTAGATGCTGTATTCAGGCCGGGCATCCTTGGAAGGGCTGTCAACAAGGCTTGCCTGGCTCTGTGGGGCGGCTGTATTGTTCGGGAGGTATAGTAAGCAGTACCTTGTGAGGAGTGCTCATCCTGAGGCGCTCCTGCAAGCTGGCGGACGAGCAACAGGAAAGTGCAAAAAATATGCAGCTTTTCTCAAAACATCGCGCGAAATCTGGCATAGCGTCTTCATTTAGAGTGTGTTTTTGGAAAGTTGGTTCAACCTGACTGAGGTACTGGTGCCGATAAAGGACAAATTGCACACAACACACATGGGCAGAGGAGAAAATGTGGAATTGACAGACGCACGAGCACTAATATTGTGTATTGAAAGGGCTCAGAATCAAATCACACTAGAAATATTTGAAGCAGTTGAAATTACAAAGTGGGACGAATGTTGCATAAGCAACCCATCAGTATCGTAATCAGCAAAGGAGTTATCGTTTCTGGGGATCATTGCACGAACGGCGCGTGTATTCTTACGATATATGTATGATGTGAACCTTTCATGTTTATCACCTGTCTGCAGATATATAGTCTGCGTTCCTGGAAATAAACTACCAGCTGTTAGTGCGAGTTAAGTGGATTGCCTCTAATTTCTGCGTTTTTGTTTAAAGCCAGTTTCCTCCGCCTTGCCTTAAAGAAATTAGTGGTGAGAAAGCGATTCAACGAGCTTAAAAAGCGAGCAATCACATGGCGCGAAGAGAGATTTGAAACATCACGTGCTATTTTTACGCCAGTCTCAGCTCAAATTTTGGTTTTCTAGCCACTTAGGGCTGGCCGTCTTCGGAGTTTTATGTTCTCTGTATTCAGCTTTGCCCGCGTCTGACTCCACTCTCGATGGAAACGTATATACCTGCTGGAAAGAGAAAGGGACGATGCTTTCCGCAAGGGTACATGCGCACTGGGCAGAATACAAGCCACACGCGCTAGCTCTGAAAACGGTTTTTGCGGTCCATTTGCATGGGCCCGAAACAGCGCGCCATATTGGTTCCCACATTTCAATAAAAAACTTTCTGAAGCCCTGCAATGCGACCTCGGTTGGCGTCGCGAGGCAGGGACTATAGCGCCAAGTTCGTGCTGCAATTGGTATTGTGCCGCCTCAAGTATAGCATTAAGCTTGGCCCCATGCTCCAAAAAAAAAAAAAAGAAACACCGTCAATGTGTGGTCGTTATTTTTGACAGGGACAACACGTAATGAAGTGCATGACACGGCACGGCAGATGGAGAAGTTCAAATTTGGCGCTATTGTCATGCAACACGTCAACAGCGGCCGTCAAGTTTGCCTCTAGCATCGTGCGAGTCCTGTGCGCTGTTTCGCTTTCGTGCGGAAGAAAACACGCTGCATTTCATAGCGCTGCGGTGCTTTAGAAATCTGTTTTCATTCTTTGTTTTTTGTTTTTCTTTGTCGTTTCAAAAACTAAAGTGGCATCATCTTCTCCATAGTTTCAAACAATTTTCAAATGATGCTATCGAAGTGCGTTAATGAAAGAGTTAGATACTAGTATATTCTGTTGTATAAATAAAATAGTTTTGCAGAAAACTGTGTACGGCGAGGCTGAGAGCTCGTTCCTGCATTTATTTTGCTCTTATTGAACCTCTTATTTTTATAAACTTTCTGAAGTGTTCGCTCAAACACTCGGTATATACTTACCACTAGTTGACAGTTACGTTTCGCCACCTACAAGTGTGACAGCTGACGCGGCCACCGCATAGCAACAGGGAGAACAGCGAGCGGTTCGGCCATTTCGTCGCCGTCCAGTCGGCCGCCCAACGCTTCCTCCCGCGGGCAAGTCTCGGCGTGTTCGTGCCACGAGCCAAATGTGTGTGCGTGCGTGTGTGTGCAAACGCTGGCCAAGCCCGGCGCTCGAGTTAAAATGCGTCGCCCTCGCCCGTCTGCAGAAGGTGGAGGAGATGCGGTCGCGCCACTTGCGACTGAGTCATCTCGTCTTGTCCGAACTTGTAGGGCTCCCCCTTTCCCTCTGAACTTTCAAGCCTATAAAAAGCAGAAGCAGACTTCGCCGAGACAGAGACTAGTTTGACGCGCCGTACAGATGGCGCTAGGCACCAGCTGTCTGAGAGTGTCTGTATTCTCTCCGGGTGAGCTTCTCTGCCCGTTCCCTCATTATGTTGTAGTAATGGTTGTTTCGGTAGAAGACATCTCGTCTTTGCTGGGACCGTTGGTGCCGTCCGCCGAGCCACGGAGCCGCCAGGCCAACGCTACTGAGGGGCCGCGATCCGCATGTGATAACTGGTGGCAGCGGTGCGATACTCAGGCGCGCGACCCAAACGTAATACCGGGATTTAACCTATCGTAATAAATTGCTCCGGGGAGTGTCTTACAATTTTCTAGGTGGGGACAGTAATTTCAACTGACGGTACACGTACAGTGTTTGTCAAAAGCACAAAACAAAACAAATACAGCACAAGGGGCTTGCTTCTAAGCTTATTAACATGGCCCGTGGGCATCTCCAGCGTTCCGAAACTTGCTACTGATGAGTAAACTCTTCCTCACGCTTCTTCACCATAGGTATTCCAGGAGTGCCGCCACGAGCCTTGTTACATGGCTTCGGAGTCTACTACCTGGGTTGTATGGTTTTCGGAAAGATTGTCCCACCGATTGTACGCTTTGAAGCCAATGTATCTGCGATTACGGCGTTTGATGCATTGTAGCCTACGCCGAAACAACGAACTCGCAAAGCGAATACCATACCAGCAGAAATGAACTTTAATGTATGTCGCAAACTTCACATCAAAAAATATTTTCACCCGCGAGAATATAATGCTTTCGGATTCATGCGCGCGTAAGTTGCCTTAAGTGTGTGTAGCCATTTTTTTATTCCTTTTGGCAAGTCTAGCTGTTTTCAGACGGACGCACAAACAACGCTCGTGGTCTGACTCAGACCCCTAGTGCTAATGCACTGAAAAGCTTCAGCGAGAGGAAAGGACGCAGAATAATCTCGCAAAGTAAAATTAACTTCCGTGCTTCAAAGGCCCAAAACTCTAAATGGTTACAGAATTATTTCCAAATGTATCTTTATTAACAACACAGCAGTGGCTCAGAGCGCTCGATTACTAAGCCTGGGGAACCAGGTTCCATCCCGGCTGCGGCGGCGGCGTTTCGATAGAAGCGAAGCCTAAGGCGTCCGAGCAGTGCGCAAATTCAGCGCACGTTAAAAAACCACAGGTAGTCGAAATTATTCTAGTCCCTGCAATACGGCGTGTCTCATAGCGAGAGTTGCTTTGGGACGTTACAGTGTATAAACCAAATCAAGCCAAACCTATGGAGGGCAGGATCAAACCCCAGAGACCAAAATGGAGCAGTTAATTAGGTACGTTCTTTGTCAAAAGTATACAGCCATAGGACTTTTGTTCTAGGCCCAGTAACGAGGCTCGTAAAGCAACCCTAGCGTTCGAAATCTCATAGATGACGTATCTCGCCGTCATTCTCCTCTAGGTTACATTCATATTACAGTGTTGCTCCCAGCAGCCACGTTACAGTGCTTAGAAGCCAACCTCTTGGGCTGTATACTTTTGACAAAGACTGTACATGGACGGCAGGCTCGATGAGCATACGCAGCTAATTTGCCAGAAATTGGGGGTTCAAGACGGCGTGCAACGATAACCGCGTACAAATCAGCACGTAGGAGTAGAACTGGGGTTCGTAAGAATGAAGAGACACCTGCACCTGCACATCCAAAATGCCGAGTCAAAACCTGATAATAGCACTAAAATAGAATAGGGGACTAGTTTCACTAGCCAACTATAAGCATCAGTTAGGTGTGGCGAAAAAGCATGATTTAATCACCGCATTGCTAGTTTGCTGGAACATTACAACGATGCAGCATATGGAGCCAAGGCAGATTACCCCCTAGTAGAAGTTCTCAGGAAAAAAGGGGGGAACAAAACCTCTAAATGTGTATACAGCTCGCCGAAAGACAGAAGCGCGGGCGTGGATCTGACATGAGTCCCAGTTCGTTCCGGCGCCCTGGATAACGATGCTTTCACCATTATGCTCGATGTTTTGTCAGCAGAATCGGTTGGGGGGGGTCTAGGAAGCGGGTGTCGTATTGGTGAAGCATTGTATACGTACCAAGCCATTACCAACTATTAAAAGAAGCGTAGAGAGGCCCGGCCTCCTCCTCACGTTTCGCTCAGCCGAGAACAATCTACCTCGTGGCGGTGCCCCCGAACGCGTTTGCAGCCATCCCCCTGGACTTACTCGAATATCTTTCCTGACCTGGCAACCCTGTTCTGCAAATTGTGCGGCGAGCCTGCCACATCAGACGATACATTCTGGGACTCCGCGGAGGATCTGCTTCCGGCACATATGATCAAATCATCCTCGCTTGAAAAATGGGAAGTTATTCTCGCCAGTACCGACCCGGACGACCAGTCCTAGGCCACGCCAAGAGCGCAAACGGTCGGCCTATTGAACCCTACTTCCAGCTATAAGATAAAGACATAGAATATAGACATAGATACAGAATCCTCTCCCTGTATCGTGCAGTCGCAAACTACAGGAAAGATTTAAGGGCCAGATTCGGAGGCGATATAGAACAGGTTGCTTTCCTTCGATTTTAAGCTGTCACTAAGGAGTTACTTAGAAAGATGAAGAAAAAAGAAACAAGGTTCTAGAAATTCTGGAAAAGCTAAAAACGTGTTTCAAACCAAATATGCGGACCCATTTGTGGAATGTGCTTTGGGGTTGTTTATAGCAACCCACTAACGTGCGGAAAATTGTACGTTGGACAAACGAGACATTGTATCAGTGAAGGTTTCAGAGAGCACAATTTGCACTTGAACGATAGAACTGGTTCCATTCGGCCACTTCACAACAAGGAATGCGGGAAGAAAGAAAAAAGACACAAGCTTCAGAAACCAGTAATGTCCGCAAGAGTAAAGAAACAATCTCGCGTGAATTGTTAGAGGACTACAAGAGTGCGAGTGCCCGCGTTAGCACGGCTTCCAGCAAGATCCGTAAACAAAAACAAGATTGTAAGTTTTTGGATATGATATAGATTCCGTTGAATGGCCTGTGATGCTTCTTTCTGCCTTTTTCATGATCTCGCGTGTGATCAGTCTCCTCCTGCACTTCCCTTTTTCTCGCCCCCCCCCCCCCCATCTACCAACCAATTCCACTAATGAATAGCGCAAGCCAGTTCTTACCTCCTCTATCTCTGCGCCGCAGAGATTGATATATACAGATCTGTGCGCACTGAAGCAAAGCGTGGACTAAATGTAGATCAAACCTTGAATGGATTTTGACTACGTCCGGACTGTGCAAATATGGAAACTTTCTTCGCTTTGTAGCGATAAGGAGTGAATATCGGCGGCTTACTGTGGAACAAACACACAAGCACATTATAAAACTTCATTTTAATAAATTCAGAACCGTTCCAAGTAATTTCAGGCCACACAAATATGAAATTCCTATTGGATTCTCCCACGTAGGCAGTCTTAGTGTCTCTAACGAAATTTTAATCGTCATGATGGATTTGGGTACATTGTAAAAAAGCACATTGTGTCAAACAAGAGCAAATTATATTCGAATTAACGTAATAGGCTAATGTCGTCATCCTCAGTTACAGCTAATTATCTATTCTGTAGCGAGACCCTGAACTCTTCTGCCCTCCCCCTCACCGCTAATAGGTTGATGAACAGGTTGTGATCGCAGATCTGAACCATGAAATGGAAATAACAAGGATAATAAGATTAGGATGGAGAGCATCTGGCAATCATTCCCAGATTATGTCTAATAGCTTACCGGTATCCCTCAAGAGGAAAGTATACAACAGTTGCATCTTACCTCTACTTACCTATACGGGACTGAAACCTGGAGGCTATCAAATAGGGTCCTAATTAAGTTGAGAACAACGCAAAGGGCCATGGAAAGCAAAATGGTAGGGGTAACATTAGTCAAGAAAACGAAATGGCCATGGCCAGGACATGTCGCACAAAGAGAGGATAACCGACTTCGAGTCCTTACCATCCTGTGTTCACTGCATCGCACCTTTACGACTGCCTCTATAGCCTGCATAATGAAGGGATTAGAACACATTATGTAGTCAATTTCATTTTTAGTCTTCCCGTTCGGACTTTTGCATGTCCACTACCGGTTCTCCCGTTTGCTGAAGAAGGTGTTCATGAGCCGTAAGTTATTGCGCTCTGCAAACTCAACTAGTAACTCTCCCCAGCGATTCCTACAACCAATGCCATAGTCACCCACTGCCTGGTCTCCTGCCTGCATTGTCCATACCTTGCCATTGAAGTCGCCCATTAGTACAGTATACTGCGTCTTTCCTTTCCGCATTGCCAATTCTACATCTTCATGCAGCTTTCAACTGGCTCGTCATCATGACTACATGTAGGCGCGTAGGCCTGTACAACCTTCGGTTTATACCGCTTGTCAAGCTTAATTACGAAGCCTACCACCTCTCATAATGCCATAGAATTCATCTATATTACCATCTGTATAGTTATTGACAAAGAAACCTAATCCTAGTCCTCGCTTAAACTTCGATAATACAGTACATGCCCGTCCTTCAGTACAGTATATGCTTCCCCCCCCCCCCCCCCCACTGGCCTCCTACCCTCACTAAGCCCTATGACATCCCATTTCATATACCCTCTAGTTCCTCCAATAGCACTGCTAAACCAACTTCACTAGCTAGGGCTCTAGAGTTAAACGTTGCCAGGTTCAGTTTCCAAAGGCGGCCTGTCTAGCAGAGCCAGATATTCTTTGCACCCCCCGCTAAGTCGCAAGTCTGACCGTCGCCGTGGTCAGCTGCTCCGCAGCCGGGGGTGACTGAGGGCCGGGGTTGTGTAGTACTAATCATGGGAGGACATTAGCCTAGAAGCAATGAACAATAATTCCACAGATATCATTACTGAGAGCACTGTAGAAGTAGGCGGCAGAATAGTTGGAGAGGATACCGGTAAGCTAAGAAGACGGAAGAGTTGATTAAGAAACGCCAAAGTATGAAAGCTTCCAATCCAACAGACCGAAAAGAATTGACAGAGATATCAAAGCTAATTAATAAGCGCAAAGTGGCCGATATAAGGAAGTATAACATGGAAAAAATTGAGCATACTGTAAAGAACGGGGGAAGCCTTAAATCAATGAAGAAGAAATTGGGCGTAGGCTAAAAGCAGATGTTTCCGCTAAGGGACAAGGCGGGCAATGTCATCACGAATATGGACAAGATAGTTAAAGTAGTCGAGGAGTTCTATACTGATCTCTGTATTAGCCAAAGAAGTCAGGGCAATAATGACATTAGCGGTAGGAAAATGCAGTGAGACGTTCCGCCAGTGACAAAGGACGAAGTTAAGAAAGCATTAGAAACTATGAAAAGGGGGAAAGCTGCTGGAGAGAATCAGGTAACTATAGATTTGTTGAAGGACGGGGGGGATATGGGGCTAAAAAAACTGGCCACTTTGTATATGCAGTGCCTGGTGTCATCGACGGTAGCGGAACAATAGAAGAACGCAAAAATTATCTTAATTCATAAAAAAAGATGACGCTCAGGACTCGAAAAATTGCGGACCAATCAGCCTACTGTCTGTTACGTATAACGTATTTACCAAGGTAATCGCTAATAGACTCGGGACAACTTTAGACTGCAACTAAGCAAAAGATCAAGCAGGCTTTCGGAAACGGTACTCTACTATCGATCATATCCATACCTTCAACCAGGTGATAGAAATAAACACGGATTACAACCTTCCCTTAACATAGCGTTCATTGACTAGGAAAAAGCATTTCACTCTGTAGAGGTCTCGGTGGGGATCCAGGCATTGCGAAATCAGGGTGTAGACGAGTCGTACGTGAAAGTGCTGGAAGATATACCGGGTGTCCCAGCTAACTTGAACCAAGGATTAGAAAATAATATATTTGAGGTAGGTCAGTGAAACCAGTTGCATACAACTGCCACTCTCCTTGCGCACTACAGGCAATTTTATGGTTTTGCAATTACTCAATTAAAAAACTATGTTAATTTTTCTATTTTATTAATTATTGTTCTTAGACCAAAAATGTGAATTGGAAAATTGTAGAGCATCTCCAGAAATCCGCATTCCAATAATTGAAATAAAGAAAGTCTCACGTGTATCTTTTTTCCCGGCTCAAAAAAAAAAAAAAAAAAAAGCCCGCGAAATGCAAATAATACCACGTGACTAGCGCATTTGAGCGCCGCGATTGTGGTGCTCTCAGTCGAGGTTTGAGCGAACGAAATTAGCTGCGGCCGTGTCTCCTCGGCCCCTTTAAAGCGGCAGGCCAATATGCCTGCGATGGCTTCTTCGTCCGCGTCAGACAGCCGGCCGACGTGACGGTGCAAGTAGCAGCGAGCGCGGCGAGCCGACACCACCGAGATTCTAACAAGGCCTTTGTATCACATTCTCTCCCATCAGCGAAAGTCACAACAATCGGATGAGCGATAAAGTATCAGCCACTGAATCTACGCGTAGAGGCTTGGTTAAAAGGGCGAGATGAGATCATGTGACTCGACTGAAATTCGCGCTCGCACTGCTCGCACATTCATGTGCCGGTACTCTATCGTCATCCGCATGTCGTGACGTAGCCTGCTGGGGTGCGCAGGCCTTGCGAAGATCGCGGTGGCGACCGGCGAACTCGAGCTCATTGCAACCATCGCCAACATTTCAGCCTGCCGCTGCGACGGGATGATCGGGTCACGGCCGCAGCTGATTTCGTTCGTTCAAACCACGACTGAGAGCACCACAATCGTGGCGCTCAAAAGCGCTAGTCACGTGGTATTATTTGTATTTCGCAGGCTTTCTTTTGATCCTGGAAAAAAACATGTGAGACATGTGAGCACTCGCAGTGCCATCGCTAGTGGCAAGGGTCTTGCCGTCCACGTCACCTCCGGCAGCAAGGGCCGAGGCCTCTCTGCCAGCGTTTGTCTCCGCCTTTCCGGAGGCGATGCCATCGGAGGTGGTCACTCCCATCCCATTGACGCTGCTCGTGTCTGAGTGCTTGGCCAGCTTCATCCGGGAGACGATCAAACTGAAGACGATGGTCACCATGACAAAGATGATGAGCACACTCGCGATGATGGGCACGGTGGCAGGTTTCTGAAGGTGCTCTATAACTTTCCAATTCACATTTTTGGTCTAAGATGAATATTTAATAAATTAGAAAAATATAACATAATTACCTAATTAAATAAATGGAAAACAAAAATTGTCTGTAGTGCGCAAGGAGGCTGGCAGTAGTATGCAACTTGTTTCACTGACCTACCTAAATATATATTATATTGTAACCCTTGTTTCAAGTTAGAAGGGACAACCGGTATATAGGGGATGCACAGCAACCATTGTTCTGCATAAAGAAAGTAACAAAATTTCTATAAACAAGTTGTTAGGCAAGAACGCACGATCTTCCCAGTACCATTCACAGCTTGCTTAGAGGAAGTATTCAGAGACTTGGAATGGGAGCAGTTAGGGACAAGGGCAGATGGAGAATACCTCAGTAATCTTCGATTTGCTGATGACATTACCTTGCTAAGTAACTCAGGGGATGAACTGCAAAGAATGATTGATGACTTAGACAGGAAAGGTAGAAAGGTAGGCTTGAAATTCAATTGCAGAAGACTAAGGTAATGCTCAACAGCCTCGGGAAGGAACAGCAGTTTACGTTAGGTAGCAAAGCACTGGAAGTGTTAAGCGAATTTGACTACTTTGGACAGGTAGTAATCGCAGATCCGGACCATGAAACGGAAATTGCAAGGATAATAAGATTGGGATGGAGCGCATATGGCAAGAACTCGCAGATTATGACTAGTAGCTTATCGGTATCCCTCAAGAGGAAAGTATACAACAGTTGCATTATACCTGTACTAACCTATATGGGACTGAATTGTGGAGGCTATCAAATAGGGTGCTAATTGAGTTGACAACAACGCAGAGGGCCATGGAAAGAAAAATCGTAGGGGTAACATTAGGGATAATAAACAGGCATAGTGGGTCAGAGAAATAACTCGTCACTGACATTCTAGCGGAAATCAAGAAGAAGAAATGGACATGGGCAGGGCATGTTGAGCAAAGAGAGGATAACCGACGGTCACTTAGGGTAAAAAACGGGGTTCCAAGGGAAGGAAAGCGTAGCAGGGGGGAGGCAGAATGTTAGGTGGGCAAATGAGGTTAAGACGTTCGCACGGGTCAAGTGGATGTAGTTAGCACAGGACCGGGTTAATTGAAGGAATATGGGAGCTAGGCCTTCGCCCTGCCGTGGGTATTGTCCGGCTGATAATGATAATGAACGTATTAGGCAATGTTCATGAGGTATGTTTAGGCGAAGGAGTACTTGGTGCGCGGATATCAAATGTCCAGATGAAATATTACTCTGAGATTTTAAAGATATGATCTAGTTTGTTTACGCGACGTTAAATATCAGATCCAATGCATACGCTGATTATGATGATCACAGTTGAGAATTTATCGTATAGCCGTTATTGCTCTTCGCTACGAATACAAGAGAAGAAAGAAAATGAATGTCCTTTTGCAGTCTCGCGGCACTCACTTGAGACGCTAGGTGAAAAAGAAGGCGGTTATCAAATATTAGTCATTCACTTCGGACTACGGATTCCCACTTTCCTCGCCACAAGGATATTGGCGGTACTAATGCGCCGACACGAATGCTGGCGCACACCATACAGGACTAATGTCGCAGGGGCCCGCAGGAAGACTGCCCTACTTGGTAGCCATGCAGCTTTCTCAGAGCATGACCACCATCAGGCTGCTGCTATACCCAATGCTGCTTGGCTCGCGGCTCGCTCCACCGTGGGGCCAGCTTACGCCACCACTACGCCATTCTTCGCCAAGGAGCTTCATACTGAGGAAAGAGTATCTGCTGGCACTGCGCGAAGGCCGCCATCGGGAGGAGGGAGCCTCGAGGTACTCTCAAGGAGGCCAGGCAGACGTTTTGGCGATGAGGCTGTGTCCAGGCAAGAACACATTAGGCGGCTGCTATACCCGAGGTCACTCCGTTCGCGGCTCAGGGGACCGCCTTGGGACCAGCTTACACTGTCACTACGTCCGTCTTCGCTAAGGAGTTTCATCCTTCGGAAAGGGTATCTGTGTGCACTACGTCAGGGCACCGGCTGGGAGAAAGAGCTCTTTCAAGGCTGCCTGCTCAGCGTAGTGGCTGCCGCAGCCGGTGCCACCGCCGTTGCGCGCAGTGAGATCCTGCATGGCCATTGCCTACCTGCCCACTTCGGCTTCGCTGAGCGAGGTCAACACGCCCGCGGCCGAGAAACTGGGGCTTCACATATGTGAACGTCACCAATGTTTCCTTCATGTGGAAGATCAACAACTTCAGTTTCCACCGAGAGGAAGTGGGGGAAATGATCAAAAGCTCCACATGTTCTGCCGCGGCCAACGACAGCCTGAAATCGTGCCTAAGGAAGAACCCCAAGGGCCTGGACGAGAAGATCAAGGATTACTTATCCCTGTACATGCTACTGGTGTCCAGCAATAAAAGTAAGATACATGCCAAGTTCAGATTATCCATCCTCAACGCCAAGCGGGAAGAGACCAAGGTTCTGGCGAGTAAAATGGCATACTGGTTTTTCCAAGGCAAATAAATACTGGGGCTTCAAGAAGATCGTTGGGAGAGATGTGCTGCTATAGAAGGCGAACGAACTCCTCTTTGGCGAAAAGCTCACGCTCTATTGTGAAGTGAGCGTTGTTTCGGACTTGGTGTACATTTCGGGGCAGAAGAACGTAAAAGAGGTCAAGGTCCCTCAGTGCCGGCTGTCAATTATTTTGTCACTTGTATGAAAGCCAGAAGTTCAGCGATGTCGTCCTGAGTGTCAATGGGCAGGAGCTCTACGCCCACAAAGCTACTCTTGCCGCCCGCTCGCTATCCTGTATTTGCGTCCATGTTCGAACACGAGCTGGAAGTGCAGCGGAAGAGAGTGGAGAGCGCCGACATGAACCACCAGGTATTCCGGGAATCCTTCATGGTGCTCTGTATTACATTTCTGAAAGCGGAGAAATAGCCTACAAAAACGGCGCGGGAACCCTGTTGGAATTCTGCCTTGCATCAACAGCTATGATTTCAGAAGGCCATTTCTATATTAAAAAAAGAGGCATTTGTATAGGTTTTTCGGTTGCACCTGTGTTATTCAACATATTTTTATCCGCTGTTGGCAAGCGGATTCAAGGCAACTTTTCTCACCTTCCTGTTGTAAAAGTCCCTCCTCTCCATTACGAAAGAAACCGGTATTGAAAAAAAAAAAACAGAGTACAAGTATTTTAAATGAACCAAAACCTAGAAATCGAAACTGACAGTAGCCTTGACCAAATTGTATAACACCACGACATACCAAGCCTATATCATCATGAATGCGACGCTACACATCTTGTGCAAGTTGGTTGACAGTGAGCTGGCGTTATTCTCTGAAAGGGCCGAGGGCAATTTAAAATGTGTTTCTATACAAAATGCAAAGCTATCATAGATTGTCATGCATCCACGGACGTTCCGCATCTAATGTTACCACATAAAAATTTCCCGGAGTCATGCCATGAAATGCAAATTTTCAAAGTTCATTTCTGCATAAACTAATTCGTCAGGCCACGGCGAAATTCGGTAAAAATGACCAGGTACTAAAGAACGAACCTTGTAAGTTTGAGTGAAATTCGAGAATGTTCAATAACGCCGGTTTTGCCCTTTAAGTGAACCAAATTCGCAATTAAGCTTACTTGGCGTATTTAGATGATACACGCAGAATTAAAGCTGGCGTTATAAAACCATCTAGTTTCACGAAGGGCCGCCTTGCGCTAATAACCTTCTCTCTTTTGCCGATGCGATAGCGCAGGGATAAGTGCGACTCATGTTAATAACAGAGCCTTCATACGATAGGGCTCTCTATATTTTTTCATTAGGAGAAATATTAAGAATGGGCGTCTGCAGCTCAATAATGCGAATTCTGCAGTCAAGTGACCCGAAGAAAAAATAGAAGCCACAAAACGAAAAGCATCTTTCCCCTGATTCATCTAGCTGTCTCAGTTCACTTCTTTTTTCGGAGGAGAAGCAGGTGCGCCTTGTCATTTTTCCAGAACAGCGGATAACATTCCGATCTGTCGACTGAAAATGGAGGCTATCTGATTGGCGATTTTCTTTTTACATTGAGCCTAGAGGGAGCGCCCCAATGGATACAGTATGCCGGGGATATGGAGGACGCAGTATAAATGGTAACCCATGAACAGTCACTACGACTCTGAATATTCTGCTGTTTTCCTTACCAAACGCCAAGGAGAGTGTACAAAAAAGGTTCAGTTGTCGGACTCTATAAGAGCTTCATATGAACAGCTCCATATGGCTGCGCCGGGTGCGAGGATGCGCATGAATGTGGTCATGTTTAGTTAGCAATTTTCGCACATGAGATGTCTAAGGGTATTTTGGTCTACGCAAAACTTTCGCACTGACTCTTTTAGTAGTAAAATAAAAGTGATAACGGCATCTTTTCTCTAAGAAATGAACTTTGTTTTTCTGTAAAACTTCATTTTCAGCTCAATGAAATAATGCGTCATTTTCTCCGAACCCGCGACGTAACCTCGCGTTCTGTTTTGTTCTTCTCCTATTGTCTCCCAGTTTCTATAAAATTTGAAACATATTTTGGCATGTGTGTTTCCGCCCACATCTTCAATCTTCATCGGCTTCAAATTTGAATTAAAGGCATCAAGCATACATCACCAATCCGTGTTAAACATCTAAAGACTAAGTGGCAGCCATAGTTGCAAGAAAATCTCAAAATGAACGGAATCACTCGGATTGAAACCGGCGAGTAATGCACATTAACGCCATTTCCACGCTTAAGTTCCATGGGAGCCGAAGCGTGAATTCTCCTGGTAAATTAAATTCCAGTTCGACGCCAGCTATTGGCTTTTAAATGTAGGCGCATTACTTACTTTCCACGTTTTCAGAGTTCACCGTGGTGAATTTGAAGCATGCTTCGAGCAACCCCTTAAAGAAGAAAAATGAAAAAAAAAAAAAAAAAAAAACTCTCGCCGCCAGTGGGTTGCGCGCACAAGCCAAGGCAAAGAGGTCAGCGTTACTGGACACAGCGCTAGACGACTTTGCCATCTCGTTTTACTTTTGTAACCAAAGGAACTTCATTTACGAAAACATACACCACCAGGTTTACAAGACATATCTTTTTTTTTTTTTTTAATTTTGATTGAGCAACATACCAACGACAAGCTTAAACGAGGTACAGTCAAACAAGTTCATATGAGTGCAAACTGAGGACTTAGAAAACGGGTGTCACTAATAACTTTGAAGTGACAATAAACTGCTGTAAGTCAAAACAATCCACCTCTTGTACTCAGTACAGTACTCGACACCTTTTGACAGGAGGTAGTGCATTCACAGACAGGCATTCGCCCGTATACTGTTTGGGGCCTTAAATACAACGTGGAAATTTCTGCGGTGCTTCTGCAGTCGTATTGCGTCAGAAGACAGCTGTAGACCAGGCGTTGCAGCCCGGAGCTCAAATGGGGCACCACGACCGCGCGAAAATAGCCTCAGTGGCACTCACCAGCGCTGACCTACCGCGGCGTCTTGACGCCAACATCGAATTTGCCAATATTTCCCCCTGTCGGGCAAGTGTGAGGAAAACCATACGAAGGACATGACCTTAAACGCTTCCCAGCTTTTAACGCGAATACTGCTCTGCGTCCATTGGCCAGTTCGGTAGCTATTTCTGCCCACACAGCTTTGCTGGCAAAGAACGGCCATGCAGGTTTCAGTAGCCGGTTTTTTGATCTGCTAAGGCGCCATTATTTCATGCTGCGCTTCGCATGTATTCGTATTCATGTTCTTCGTCTAGTCTAGTGTAGCTCACCACTATGTGCTTATCACTGTATGTGAGAGAATAAATCTACAAATTAAGGAATCAATTTCAGCCATATCTCTGCATATATATTCATGCTTAATTGAGCTAAACCATTGTTAACTTTTTTTTTTTTTTTTTTTTTTTTTTTGCCGGAGACGTGCGCACCACTGGTGAACTTCTCACAGCAGTCTTTGCGGTCTTGTCAGTTTCATCACTTTCGCTATACTATTATTTTCAATGTCGAGCGTGTTATTCATAATCGCCACATGTCATATAGAGCGGAAATGAAGCCGAGTGGCAGTCGGACATAGGTTGTTTTCCAATTGTGTCGTAGAAATGGGAGGCATCCTCTACAGAGAGTGGAATACAACGCGGGATATTTGAACCCTATAAAGTGAGAGTCATAGACGACATGTCATTCTGTGTATGACAAAGTACTTTTTTAAACTCAATACACAGACTAAACCATTTTAGCTATCTTTATGAAACGACAAGGCGCTCTACAAAGGATTGAATAGTGAATAGTTTGCACGAACACAGAATGACTGGTAAATATGCCTGAGGGTTTAATTCACAGTACCACTGATCAGATCGTTACCAATCTCGGGCCGTTACCAGGCCGATACCAGGCCGTTACCAATGACAGTGGAGGCCGTAAAGATGCATTCGGTCGATGAGATCGAATTATTCTCGAAGTCCGATTATATTATGGTCCTCATTCTATGGAGATTTGAGATGATAGAACGGACTTTGAAACCGCAGGTCTTGTAGACTTCATATAATATTGAGGGCCACCTTAAGGTTGCGGGCAGGGATTTGGGTTTGTATCTTAAAGCTGTCGACAGCTGCTTGATCGGTCGGAAGTCAGCAACGTCGAGGATGGCGCTGGTATCCGACTTTTTGAATACGTAAGAATGTTTGCTTCGGTGAATCCGGCAGAGTGAATACTGTCTCCATGATGGCAATGAATTTGTCGCTAACAGCCTGACAATGTCCTGAAATAATGCTGTGAGGACTGGTAGCTTTGTTTTTGCTCTTTTTTCTACAAGCGTTTTCATCAAACAACGTTTTTCTCTTTTATTTTTTCGCCGAGCGTCAACAATCTTTCAGGTTGATAAGGCCAATACTTATGTCCTGAATACCTCAAGTAACTTTCAGGATATAGTCAGCAATTTATGCTGGTATTGTGTCAAGTTTATCTTGTGACAGAAAAAAAAACATGGCGGCTCAACTCGGTAGACCCTGGATATGCGTAGCGAAAGCTACTAAATGGATTGCTCACATAGTCCCACCCGAATGTTCTCGTCGCCGATGCACTGGCTGCAAACCGCTCGTGTGATTGGCGATACGGTGCGGCGTAATTATGTCTCTCAACGGTAGGATCCCGCAACATCTTTCTCCTGACTAGTTGTCTCTCAGTGATTTAAACGGTGACGGTTGCTGAGAGTTGCCTCTGAACGCAACCATAATTAAGTTAACACGCTCAGTAAATGCATGATATGATTACGATGAAGGTAATTCTGTTGTGTAACCGCTGCTGCACCATCACCTCCTGGCTCTGTTCACGGCTGGTTTTGCGGCTATTAGGAATAAACAATATCACAAAAGGCAAGCTAAAGGGAAACACACCTCAGCAAGATGTGATTTATTTCAATGTTGTGAATTGTAAAAAAAAAAAAAAAATTATTCGAAAGAATTGCTCTCAGAGGATTCGAACAGGTGTTTCGAGGGGTGAGATAAGTGGCATTAATCCTTTCCGCCATAGAACTTTTTTTTCTTCTTTATTGCATGGACGTACTTCGAGCACTTTAACCAGGTCGCATTCCGCAACCTGTCAGTGCACAGTTACACCAGCATTGAGCTCTCGCTTGCGCCGTAGAACCGACGGGAATGCCGGGCTTTAATTGCGCTCTTGTTCGTTTTAACAATCTTTCAGATATTTGTCGCCAGGTTACGCTGCTCAGAGGATCATACCGTTGAGAGAAAGAAATCACTCTTCGGCGCGTCTTATGGCGTCTTCCGAATCTTCTTGCTCTATTTGATCGGCTTTTTCGTCTCCTCTCTCTTCTCCCTTTTGCTGTCTTCATTCTTTTTTCCTTCTCCTGTCTTCTTGGCGTATTTTGACTCTGTTAGCTCTATTTGACCGCCTTGTTTTCCTTTCTATTCTCCCTCTTTCCGACTTCAACTTTTTTCCTTCTTCTTTGTTCCTCTTCTTGGCGTCTTAAGAATCTGCTCACTCTTTTTGACCGGCTCCTTCTTCTTTTCCTCCTCCTGTACTTCTGCGTTCTTCTCCGCTTCTTTTTTCCTCTTCTTGGCATCTTCCGAATTTGCTTACTGTATTTGACCGGCTTCTTCTTTTCCTCCCTCTTTCCGTCTTCATTCTTCTTCCGTTCTTCTGTCTCCTTCATCTTGAAGCCCTCCTAATCTGCTTGCTCTATTTGACCAGCTTCTTCTTTTCCTCTTTATTTCCGTCTTCATTCTTCTTCCGTTCTTCTGTCTTCTTCATCTTGACGCCCTCCTAATCTGCTTGCTCTATTTGACCAGCTTCTTCTTTTCCTCTTTCTTTCCGTCTTCATTCTTCTTCCGTTCTTCTATCTTCTTCATCTTGACGCCCTCGTAATCTGCTTGCTCTATTTGACCAGCTTCTTCTTTTCCTCTTTCTTTCCGTCTTCATTCTTCTTCCGTTCTTCTGTCTCCTTCATCTTGACGCCCTCCTAATCTGCTTGCTCTATTTGACCAGCTTCTTCTTTTCCTCTTTCTTTCCGTCTTCATTCTTCTTCCGTTCTTCTGTCTCCTTCATCTTAACGCCCTCCTAATCTGCTTGCTCTATTTGACCAGCTTCTTCTTTTCCTCTTTATTTCCGTCTTCATTCTTCTTCCGTTCTTCTGTCTCCTTCATCTTGACGCCCTCCTAATCTGCTTGCTCTATTTGACCAGCTTCTTCTTTTCCTCTTTATTTCCGTCTTCATTCTTCTTCCGTTCTTCTGTCTCCTTCATCTTGACGCCCTCCTAATCTGCTTGCTCTATTTGACCAGCTTCTTCTTTTCCTCTTTCTTTCCGTCTTCATTCTTCTTCCGTTCTTCTGTCTCCTTCATCTTGACGCCCTCCTAATCTGCTTGCTCTATTTGACCAGCTTCTTCTTTTCCTCTTTCTTTCCGTCTTCATTCTTCTTCCGTTCTTCTATCTTCTTCATCTTGACGCCCTCGTAATCTGCTTGCTCTATTTGACCAGCTTCTTCTTTTCCTCTTTCTTTCCGTCTTCATTCTTCTTCCGTTCTTCTGTCTCCTTCATCTTGACGCCCTCCTAATCTGCTTGCTCTATTTGACCAGCTTCTTCTTTTCCTCTTTCTTTCCGTCTTCATTCTTCTTCCGTTCTTCTGTCTCCTTCTTCTTAACGCCCTCCTAATCTGCTTGCTCTATTTGACCAGCTTCTTCTTTTCCTCTTTATTTCCGTCTTCATTCTTCTTCCGTTCTTCTGTCTCCTTCATCTTGACGCCCTCCTAATCTGCTTGCTCTATTTGACCAGCTTCTTCTTTTCCTCTTTCTTTCCGTCTTCATTCTTCTTCCGTTCTTCTGTCTCCTTCATCTTGACGCCCTCCTAATCTGCTTGCTCTATTTGACCAGCTTCTTCTTTTCCTCTTTATTTCCGTCTTCATTCTTCTTCCGTTCTTCTGTCTTCTTCATCTTGACGCCCTCCTAATCTGCTTGCTCTATTTGACCAGCTTCTTCTTTTCCTCTTTCTTTCCGTCTTCATTCTTCTTCCGTTCTTCTGTCTCCTTCATCTTGACGCCCTCCTAATCTGCTTGCTCTATTTGACCAGCTTCTTCTTTTCCTCTTTCTTTCCGTCTTCATTCTTCTTCCGTTCTTCTATCTTCTTCATCTTGACGCCCTCGTAATCTGCTTGCTCTATTTGACCAGCTTCTTCTTTTCCTCTTTCTTTCCGTCTTCATTCTTCTTCCGTTCTTCTGTCTCCTTCATCTTGACGCCCTCCTAATCTGCTTGCTCTATTTGACCAGCTTCTTCTTTTCCTCTTTCTTTCCGTCTTCATTCTTCTTCCGTTCTTCTGTCTCCTTCATCTTAACGCCCTCCTAATCTGCTTGCTCTATTTGACCAGCTTCTTCTTTTCCTCTTTATTTCCGTCTTCATTCTTCTTCCGTTCTTCTGTCTCCTTCATCTTGACGCCCTCCTAATCTGCTTGCTCTATTTGACCAGCTTCTTCTTTTCCTCTTTATTTCCGTCTTCATTCTTCTTCCGTTCTTCTGTCTCCTTCATCTTGACGCCCTCCTAATCTGCTTGCTCTATTTGACCAGCTTCTTCTTTTCCTCTTTCTTTCCGTCTTCATTCTTCTTCCGTTCTTCTGTCTCCTTCATCTTGACGCCCTCCTAATCTGCTTGCTCTATTTGACCAGCTTCTTCTTTTCCTCTTTCTTTCCGTCTTCATTCTTCTTCCGTTCTTCTATCTTCTTCATCTTGACGCCCTCGTAATCTGCTTGCTCTATTTGACCAGCTTCTTCTTTTCCTCTTTCTTTCCGTCTTCATTCTTCTTCCGTTCTTCTGTCTCCTTCATCTTGACGCCCTCCTAATCTGCTTGCTCTATTTGACCAGCTTCTTCTTTTCCTCTTTCTTTCCGTCTTCATTCTTCTTCCGTTCTTCTGTCTCCTTCTTCTTAACGCCCTCCTAATCTGCTTGCTCTATTTGACCAGCTTCTTCTTTTCCTCTTTATTTCCGTCTTCATTCTTCTTCCGTTCTTCTGTCTCCTTCATCTTGACGCCCTCCTAATCTGCTTGCTCTATTTGACCAGCTTCTTCTTTTCCTCTTTCTTTCCGTCTTCATTCTTCTTCCGTTCTTCTGTCTCCTTCATCTTGACGCCCTCCTAATCTGCTTGCTCTATTTGACCAGCTTCTTCTTTTCCTCTTTATTTCCGTCTTCATTCTTCTTCCGTTCTTCTGTCTTCTTCATCTTGACGCCCTCCTAATCTGCTTGCTCTATTTGACCAGCTTCTTCTTTTCCTCTTTCTTTCCGTCTTCATTCTTCTTCCGTTCTTCTGTCTCCTTCATCTTGACGCCCTCCTAATCTGCTTGCTCTATTTGACCAGCTTCTTCTTTTCCTCATTATTTCCGTCTTCATTCTTCTTCCGTTCTTCTGTCTTCTTCATCTTGACGCCCTCCTAATCTGCTTGCTCTATTTGACCAGCTTCTTCTTTTCCTCTTTCTTTCCGTCTTCATTCTTCTTCCGTTCTTCTGTCTCCTTCATCTTGACGCCCTCCTAATCTGCTTGCTCTATTTGACCAGCTTCTTCTTTTCCCCTTTATTTCCGTCTTCATTCTTCTTCCGTTCTTCTGTCTTCTTCATCTTGACGCCCTCCTAATCTGCTTGCTCTATTTGACCAGCTTCTTCTTTTCCTCTTTCTTTACGTCTTCATTCTTCTTCCGTTCTTCTGTCTCCTTCATCTTGACGCCCTCCTAATCTGCTTGCTCTATTTGACCAGCTTCTTCTTTTCCTCTTTCTTTCCGTCTTCATTCTTCTTCCGTTCTTCTGTCTCCTTCATCTTGACGCCCTCCTAATCTGCTTGCTCTATTTGACCAGCTTCTTCTTTTCCTCTTTCTTTCCGTCTTCATTCTTCTTCCGTTCTTCTGTCTCCTTCATCTTGACGCCCTCCTAATCTGCTTGCTCTATTTGACCAGCTTCTTCTTTTCCTCTTTCTTTCCGTCTTCATTCTTCTTCCGTTTTTCTATCTTCTTCATCTTGACGCCCTCGTAATCTGCTTGCTCTATTTGACCAGCTTCTTCTTTTCCTCTTTCTTTCCGTCTTCATTCTTCTTCCGTTCTTCTATCTTCTTCATCTTGACGCCCTCCTAATCTGCTTGCTCTATTTGACCAGCTTCTTCTTTTCCTCTTTCTTTCCGTCTTCATTCTTCTTCCGTTCTTCTATCTTCTTCATCTTGACGCCCTCCTAATCTGCTTGCTCTATTTGACCAGCTTCTTCTTTTCCTCTTTCTTTCCGTCTTCATTATTCTTCCGTTCTTCTATCTTCTTCATCTTGACGCCCTCCTAATCTGCTTGCTCTATTTGACCAGCTTCTTCTTTTCCTCTTTCTTTCCGTCTTCATTCTTCTTCCGTTCTTCTATCTTCTTCATCTTGACGCCCTCCTAATCTGCTTGCTCTATTTGACCAGCTTCTTCTTTTCCTCTTTCTTTCCGTCTTCATTCTTCTTCCGTTCTTCTATCTTCTTCATCTTGACGCCCTCCTAATCTGCTTGCTCTATTTGACCAGCTTCTTCTTTTCCTCCCTCTTCTCCCACTTTTTGTTTTCTTTCTTCTTTCCTTCTTCTTGGTGTCTTCCGAATCAGCTTTCTCTAGCTGACCGAATTCTCCGTCTTCTAATCCATCTCCCCCCTCATCTGCCTCTTTCCGTAGCATTCCCTTTCCGGGGGATAGGGAATGCTTTTTTCTCTCCGCCATGGTAGTAGCATGTGTATGACTAGAGTAGTTGTGTAGTACCGCCTTGTATAATTCATGTATGAGCGCTGTAGTGGCGCAGTATATCGTGTGGTGCAATACGCGTATCATTACTGCAGTGTTGCACTATGCCATGTAGTGTAATTTGTGTGTCAGTAATGCAGTGGCCTAGCATCTGCGTAGCATGACTTGTAGCGCAATTCATGTACGGGTACTGCAGTGGCGTATAAATCATGTGAGTAAATGGTGGTGTAAGCCGTGCAGTATAACCGGGGTGGTGATTTCTATTTGGCAATTGGCTGACGTCAAAAAAGAAAACAATCAGACAAAGAAGAAGGCGTTATCGCTTTTCATTCTTGAGGTGCAGATAAAGTGACCTCCAAGATTTTGAAATAATTGTGGATCAACTGTGGTTTATTGCCCGGTGCGTTTATGAACATATTCATGTAACGGTGCTAAGCTTACCATGCGTTACAACATTTTTTTTTTAATTTATCCTCGCTCACAACGAGGAGTCAAGAACGCTATAGAAGACCAAAGTGTTTAAAAAAAAAATTAGCAATGAAACTATAAGTGTGCGATGTACGCCCTGTGGATACATTGATTGTTATTATGAAATTATACTAGATGCGAAGAGAAGAAGATACATTTGAAAGCTCTTTCCGAGAATTAGTTTGAAAGTTTGGGGTATATTTGTCTTGTGTTCGTGTTTTGTAGCCTGTAACTTGGGACATGCAGTAAACAAGACTTTAAATATCTCCTGCAGGCAACATTCTTATAATAATAGAATATAATTACTGCACCTTTCTATCGCTTTGTGTTCTGCACGTACGATATCAGTCTTGGTGATACTTTTGTTCGTTAGGTCATTTCTGTCATCTCTTCTTTCTCAACGACGGATGTGGTGTTAGCCACCCTCTGGCAAAAGAATACCTAAAGCTCTTAGGTTTACCCTATATACAGTGTCTTATTTCTCTTTCTAAGTGACAAAGTACTAATGAAATAGTTCATTAAAGAAAAACTGCTAAGGTTAATCCATCTTCAATAATTGACCGAATTCGCTTCGTACATTTGACAAGAACTGAGCTGCAGTATAACATACAGCCGGCACATTTTATAAAGTATCGTGCGACCGTCGACTGCCCGGAGTGAATGCGATTACAAATGATGATGGGAGGAAAGGGGGAACGCTGAGCGTTTAACTACTTCAACAAGTTCACCGCTATTGCACGTCGCTGCTGAGAGGGAGGGTGGGGGGGGAGGGGGGTGAATGTACAGTGATGACGCAGGTCCGGTGCACGTGTAAAAGAAAGAAAGCGAAGAGAGAGCTGGATAGAGCGCCTGTGGCGGTTAATCTTCAAGTTTGGAGCTCTGAAACGCGTCATCATCTCGATATCATTTTACCGTTTCACTAAATATATATGACGGTATTAAGGGACATCCCTATTTCTTCTGGTGTTGTAGTAACTGACATCAACTCGTTTTTAGCCATACCAGACTGCTTATCGTAAATGTGTTGTCTTTTTGGGTATCACTGTCTTTACGCAGGAGGTAAAAAACTATTGGTCCAATCTTCTCGAGGCTCTGACACATAATAGTCGATGGTTGTCAACTGTTGCTTTATTGTAACCAGAAAGGCCTATAGCTGACGAAGCCCTCGCTTTTGCATGCTTTCTCAACTCTTTCGTGTTCTGGCATAGCAGCGTCGGGCTGTCGTCGTTCCCGCGATGCGTCCAAATCTCATCCTCTGCACACAAGTAAAAGCCAGCACAGGACGGCATGCGCTGAACAACTTCGCGCCGTGTAGGAATCCTGTGTATGCATTCATACCGCGTTAATTTCTTCTTCAGTGGAATAGGTGCCACCTTACCAGGGGATGCACGCTCTCTTCTTCATCGTCGCGCAGAGCTGACGCCATGACTCAGCACTTGCGTGACGGCTATGCGTAACTTTGAAAAATACTGACTAGAAATTATTTTGAAATATGCATCATGAAGATGTGCTATAACGCAAGAACTTTTGTTTTGATAAAGTTATCTACACGCACTAAATACGCCACGAAAAGCACCGCGAGGTACTGAAATCCTAAAATCAATCATTTAAAGTAGACTCGGCCGAGCACTTGATCTCGCGCTTTGAATTCGCGCGCATCTTCTTCCTGTCAGAGCATCTCTGGCCGTGTCCTATCGGTCACCATGGACGGCGATTCTACCAAGGTTGCAGCCAGAATGAGCGTGCCACAACCAAGCAATCGTAGTGTCACCCAAGTGGAGAGGACATCGCCTTCAGGGAATGATGTGTTAATTGTAAAGGGCGAGTAAGACCTCTGCGATACAAGACGGCAGGCATTATGCAGCATCACAAATGCCACTTCTGTCTGTGCTCGCGGTGAGGAAAGAAGCAACGCTGACTATCAAGAATCTCCCAGGGAGGAGATTTCGGGTGATGGCGCTAAGCTTCTCGATGCAGAGATCAGCAATGTTACCAATCTGCTCCGGCCCACGGACATCGCACCAGCTTCCGCCCCACCCGACGGAGCCACTGAAAGCACCGAGGAAAGAGTTGGAAGCATCTCTATTGAAGCCATGCACCCTAACCTCGACCGTCCTTATGACCAGTACGACCTGTTCGAAGGTGAGAGCCTGGTAGTAGTGGATGACACGCCAGGAAGAGGACATACTCCTCCGCCAGCTCGCACCGGACTTGAAGGACAAGCCAGAATAGATGTCATCATCTCCAGAACTCGAAAAGTCTGTGCCACATCGCAGTACACCAGATTTACTCGAATACTTCCCGAGATGGCTGTCTGTGAGCTGGAAAAGGACGACAACTTGTAAGAGCTGTTTGAAGATTTTGAGAAGGTTTCGAGACGTGCTTAGTGCTGGCTGGCACACGAATGGCGGCATACACCCCCTCACCCCGCATAAGGAGTTGTTCCGAAGCTTGGACTGAAATAAAACGTGTACAACTCGCACTCCTCCCGATAATGTGTTCTCTGCGTGCTTTCACGCATTCTTCCCGCGAGGTGTTGTGTTAGGCATGAAGATGAAAGACGATAACCAAGAGATGTT
Organism: Amblyomma maculatum; assembly: GCF_055883805.1. Taxonomy (NCBI): domain Eukaryota; kingdom Metazoa; phylum Arthropoda; class Arachnida; order Ixodida; family Ixodidae; genus Amblyomma; species Amblyomma maculatum. The sequence goes on from NC_139344.1 coordinate 45,974,065, forward strand.
TGAATATGTCACGTGTAATTATCGCCTAACGTACTGGGGTTTTAGCGTTCCTAAGCCCCTAGCACCTAGGAGGGAAAATGTATTCATTAGGTTCAAACTTCGTCCTTCTTGTACTCATTGCTTCAGCAATGTATCAAGATAGATATATAGATGGATTTATTGAAAGGAAAAGGCAGAAAGGTTAGCCGGAATAATTCAAATCTGGCCTGCTACTCTGCACTGAGGAAGGGGAAGGATAGAAGAAAGAAGATCATGATGTGTGATGAGGGAGAAGGCATAGGAAATACATATACAGGCACAGTAGCTTGCTTTATAAGTGCGAATCAAGTCCGCTGGAGTACAAAAAAAAAACGTCAAATAGCATGCCCTGCCTGGACACCCTTTCCCTTGTCCTGCCAAGCGCCCAGCAGCAGTTCCTCCGACAAAGACCTCTTGTCCAAATGCTTCAAGGAAGTGGCTAGCACACTTCTTTCGCACGCATACGCTGGGTACACCAATAATATATGGTCCACAATCTCTGGGACGCCACAAGTTGAACATTCCGGCGAGTCCAGCTGTCCAATAAATGTACGTACTTGCGCGTGAAAGCCACGTTTAAACGAAGTCTATGTAGCAAGCATGCCTGATGACGCGGAATATCACGCGGAATATAAAATTTCAATGTTCGATCGAGCCTTCTTAGACGAATGTGTCGGGCGTTTGGCTGGGTCCAGTAAGCTGCTGTAGCATTCTTCATACAACTCGTAAGAAGGCACCTCGTATCCTCTCTTGAAAAAGGCACAGCTGTTTGGAGGCCATTGACCAGTGCGCTTTTAGCTTCAACATCGGCCTGTTCATTCCCATGGAGCCCGCAGTGTGCAGGGATCCATTGAAACAATATCCTGGGTCCTTGCAGCTGGGCAGATGTGAGGAGCTCCATTGGTGTTTAGTGCCAGGGACTGGTAGGCAGTGTGGCGTAAGAAGTTTTCCAAAATTTGCAATGCAGTCTTAGAGTCCGTGAATGTACATATATTGTTTAGGTGGTTCCTCACAAATGTATTGAATAGATTCCTGAATGGCTACAAGTTCAGCAGCGGTTGATGTAGAAGTACGTCCCAAAAGGAAATGTTGAGTCGTTTTCTGAGCTGGTATGACCAAAGCTGCAGCAGATGCCTGTGCTGAAACAGATCCATTGGTGTATACGTGAATATAATTAGGATATTCTGACCGGATGTGCGCCAGAGTAAGTGGTTTGAGTCCACTAATTGGCACCATTGATTTCTTTAGTATTCCTGGAACATCATAGGCAGTAAGAGCATTGTATGAACTTACTGCCTATGATACCTGTATAGGGACCGGACGACCGTTGTATACTTGTATAGCGTTACCTTCGTCCCAGCGAAAGAGTCCCGCTAGAGGCGAAAATCTCGGCAGCGCAATGCCGAGGGGCGGAGCGGAGTAGCCGGTTGTGTTCGGCGAGGCGTCCGCGTGCCATTCAAAGCTAAGGTAACCCATGGAGGAAGGAAACAACTTAGGAGAGGCCCTTGCCATTTATAATGCATTGAAAAAAGTGTGGCGGAGGTGACGTCAAAACTTAGGGTTAGCCAAGTCAGGCCATTAGCAACGGCGACGCTGTTGCTATGAAAACTCGGGCCACTAGCAACAGCGTTGCTAAGGGCCCTAGGTACCTGAGCGTCGCGGAGAAAGGGCAAAGAAGGAGAAGAGACGTTGCAGCGTCCGGTCGCGGCGCGGCTGCGCCGGCTTCAAAGAAATGACGTCAGGGCCTCTCCTAAGCTTTCCTTCCTCCATGAGGTAACCGCAGGGATTTGTTTTCGAGGACGCAATGTTGAAAAGGGGGAGTTGTCCTCGGCAGGGAGTGCTTGTCTTGGAACCCTTCCGGTGCGTGGTATTTCCCATAAGCTCGGAAATGCCGTTCGTGCGATTGTATTGTGTGCTGGGAACTCCGTCGTAAGGCGTTTATGAGCACGGCTTCAACTACACGACCTACGGCTGGGCTACACCTTGATCTTCTTTTCATTTTGTCGAAAATTGCCAGGAGGTCGAATGCCACCAAGCCGCAAAGCGACGACGCTTCAGTTGTCGCGGTTGCAACGATCTCAGGTGCTTGATGAACTGGAAGATTCCTCTTTCCAGTTTCCTGCCGCTTTTGGCGATGGACGCAATTGATTTTGAGGAAATGAAAACGATAGCGGATGCTTTCTAGCTTCCGCCTTGCAACGAGGACTAGAAATGCAAAATAAAATGCAAAATAAAAGCAAAGAAGGCAAAAGTAAATAAATGATTTCGTAGTGAGCCTAAAAAATCAATTTTACGACACTCTCTGCAGATTAACGCTAAAGTGGCTCAGTAAACCTGGCCCTGTGACTACCCAACATCGCGATTGACAGTACTTGCTTACTGTATTTGAAGGCAGTGGCCCGATATAATCTCAAATACAAAAAATACAAACAAATAACAATCAAAAGCGTGATGCGGGGTGATATACGCCCCCAAATGATTAAGGGGTCGTCCTGTGTGCCTGATGGACTCGCCATGATGGCTCGGCCGCCAAAGTTCTGTATTCTCAACACACCCCGAGTTTGCTGCTCTCATTCCTGGCAATGGTAGCCGCATTGAGATATAGGTGATGGAATACGCGCCTATGTATTTAGTTTTGTATTGAAAACATTGAGAGTCCCTGGCGATCAAAAATGAGTTGACCGTTCACTATATTACTTCACTCGAACACTGAGGGTTGAGTAGTAAGCTGTGTAGGAGTGCTATTAAATCTGTATACAGCATTAGACATAATAGCTACTTCTCAGAGATAAAAGGGCATAGTGTTACTACGTTCTAATAATGAAATTTCGCATTCACTGAAATGCCTATGGGAAGTTCCGTCTAAATGGGCGCTGCGGAGAATTGTGTAGACCGGTGTCAAGTGAAACGATAATACGAAACAGAAATATTTTCTAGTCGAGAAGAAATGTGTGCAGGACCTGTCAACTTTTCCAACCGGTTGTCTGTGGGCCTTTGAAGGGAAAATAAACTGCTTTAATGCTCCTTTTCATTAAATAAAATTTAGTTTTTTTATCGTTCGCGTGTTATACGACGCTGATAGAAACTTTTTGTGGCCATGTGATATTGACTGAACTCTTCAGTAAATGTTTTTATTGCGTTAGAAAAGCATGTCACAGACAAATTTGACTTAATCCGAAGTCTCACGCGGTATCACAACGTGGCGTCGGTCGATAAATGAAGAGAGGAAAAAGGGCAAGGTCTCATGGGAGCCGCAAATGTTAGAGTCTCTATATTCTGTTAAGAGACAAAAGTAAATACGCTATAACTATTCTCGAGATAAATACGTGTGCAAGAATTGTTAGTGTGCATCGTATTGAAGATCCTAACACGGCTCGAACGACGACGGTGGCGACCTTTTCCCTTTCGGTGCCGGCATTTTCATGCACCACAGGGGAGAAAACACTGGGTTTGCAACTAGGCCATTGCATTTTTCTGACGGCCTATAAAATGGCGACTACAGATGCGAGTGTGTGGCTTCGACTCTCAGGTTGCGGCATCTTCATTCTTGGCCGGGGAGCACAATTCACAAAGCTTAAGGGGGCATCAGCTATTAATTACTGCCGCATATTTTCTACGGCCACACAGTAATCAAGCCCGCAGATACTTGCCTCTTTCTTGAAACTACCTGTAGCCAACTCGCCCGCCGTTCTTGTTTGTGCGGAAACCGTTGGGGTGGAAACTAGTAAGAAATGAATCGGCTTAGAAGCGTCTGACGAGATAGCATAGCTATTAGTGCAGCAAAAAACACAACATGTTTGCCCGGAATTCATTTCGTCCGACATACTCTCGCACAATGCCACCTAAGCATTAAGAGCATCGAATAAAACACACAGACCAACGAAAGACCGCGCACTTGAGCCCGCCATCTGGAGTAAGCGCATTCCCGTAAAGAAGGGACCGCCGTAAGGTGGCGCCACCCATGCACTGTGTCCGGTCCCTTTAGTGCAATGTGCACCTGGAGATCTTCATGGCAATCGACAGGCTGCGTGGACCTATATATAAAGAATTATCGAAATGCAAATTCCATCAGTACAGGAATAAAAAATTATTTACGCGAAACACATCAATACAATGAGTATAAGAAGTTTGAGCGAATGACTGCCTTAGAGTCATCGAAAAATAAAAATAGACACTAGATTGCAATATTTTGAGAAACCACACCCTACTTGTTGTTATGGGGTTAAGGGGCGATAAGATTAATATTTCAGAACACTAGCATCTCCAACCTAATAAGAGTGGATAAAGGTGGAAACCCTTGCTTTGTGAGCAGAGAGAAAGAGAGAATAAATATTTGTTTTGTAGTTGTGCGAGCTGCCAAGATTTCTACCCTTGCCTTAATTAACATCATTCTCTAACCAGCGATGGTTGTTGTTTAGTTACATCGACCTCCCCCAGTGATCTGGCGTCAATCCGAAGTTTTTGGAGCAGTTTTTGAATTTTGTTGTTTCACGAGATATTTTTTGTTCACGTTCGAGCGCTACACCGATTTTACTGCGGACCTTTAAGGCTTTCGTGTTAAAATGTACGACGGGGGGCGTTGTTTTATTACAACTTTAAATTGTTTTTACGCATAGCTTATGACTGAGCATTTGACATCAGGAACCCTTTATAATGACGCGGACTAACACGTTCCTTCTGCGCTGATATTAACCGTGGTGTCACTTAACCCGGTGAGGGCTACGTATACGATCTGAAAATGCAATGACGAAAGGAGTGTCCTTGCGACGCCTGTCCCTTAGCTGTTCTTCTGGCCATTCATCACAATGCCGTTTGACATTTGGTAGACATCTTCACTTATTCTTTGGTTTTAGCACCGGTTCCTGTGAGAACACGGAGCTATGGTTGCTGGCCACCCTTACGGATATTGGAATATGGCAGCTGCTTACTTTCTGGTACGCTTATCGATCTATCTGCTGGGACCTACAAAATTAAAAACTAGGCTAACACAATCAAATCCCCTAGTTTAATTTTATTCCGCGCGAGCCCACAGCGGTCCTACCATTGTAGCAAATATAAAGCCGTTTAAGCATTAACTAATCGCATTATTACCTATAAACATTATGCCATCCCCCTGAGTTGATCTAATGACTGCAGCTGCGTTCGTAGCAGCCAGCTTGCGCATTTTGGAATTCTTCCATTGTTTTATTTCACTTGCTTAGCCTGTTTCCAAGAGATGGCCTGTTAGCAAACTTACACTTTAGAAACATTGCGAGGAATGAGGGAATTAGTGCTGATAAAAATAATAATAATAATAATAATAATAATAATAATAATAATAATAATAATAATAATAATAATAATAATAATAATAATAATAATAATAATAATAATAATAATAATAATAATAATAATAATAATAATAAATATTATTTAATGTGCACAGGAACAACCATGTGGTCTTTGTGCTACAGCACAAAAAAGAAATGAAAATGCACACAGAAGTTTTACACACACAGATAGAATACAAAAGAAGAAACAAATAACATGAAATGAAACTGAGACGAAATGTGTCACGGAACGAAAGAAATCATGAGTAGCATATCTTATATACACAGTCAGAGAATTGTAGAGCTCATCACTAAAAAAAAAACAACAACAATAGACAGAGAGAAAAAAAAAACTAATACCTGACATTGATTATAGTAATGAAAAAAATACATAAAATAAACAACAATTCCAAGCACGACAAGTGCGTGGTACTTAAAACACAAAGGCTAGAAATACAGGGAAATATAATAAAAAAATAGAATTGAACGCTGGACATGTAAGATTCGAATATAAGGTTTAAAGTTAAAATATAAATAAGAAACGGATAAAAAGCAGTACAAGATACTTTAAACAGCACTGAACAGGAGAAGAAGCAAAACGTGAAGTAAATTAAATACGATACTTAAGCTAGAAAGTTGAAGTTATATGTGATAAATACAGTTTGGAATACAAAACTACGAACGTCCAATATAAATGAAGAGAGCGAGTTTTGGAAGATGTCAAGGTGAAGACAAAAAGAGTTAAACAACATCTACATTCTGTCAAGAGGGGATGGTAATGAAGAAACGGAGAGACTTGAAATGGTCTTTATTCGCTCATGCTCTTTCGCGTAACGCGCAGAAGAATGTACTCTAAGAACTGAGGGCACATAATAAGGCGAGGAAGGAGTTTGTAAAGAAATATTATATCTACACTGACACTACGGCAGTTAAGAGAAGGAAGATTCAGTGGGGCACTCTTGGTGGAGCGAGAGGAGGAAGTTGAGCAAGGAAAGCCATATCGAAATATCCGTAAAATTTTTTCTGTACTCTGTCAACCTTGTTGCAGTTCGATTTACAAGTACCACTCCAAACAACCGACGCGTACTCCAAAAGCGGCAAGCATATGGACAGGTACAGCTTTAGGAATCGAAGTGGAGTACGGAATTCTCTCTAAAGTCTGCAGACGAATCCGAGTGTCCGCAATGCGTTTAGTAGTTTAGTTTAGCTGAGCAATGCGTTTAGTATGAGAAGAGAAGCTGAGGGTGCCGTCAAAAAGTACACCAAGGTCAATAAATTCGTGAACCCTGTCCAACAGCACAGAATTCACAGAATAATGGTAGTGAAAGCTGTGTGTTTTATGAGTAATTGAGGCAACCCTTGTTTTGGAAGAATTGAGAGCAAGTGGATTCTTCGAACACCAATCAGAAAAAGCAGATATGTCCGATTGCAACAACAAGCAATCTGGAAAAGAATGCATCAACTTGAATATTTTTATATCATAAGCATAAAGAAACGAGGCGTTCTTGATGTCGGAGGAAACGTCATTAATAAATACGAAGAAGAGAAACGGGCCTAATACAGAACCTTGAGGAACTCCACTGGTTGCAGGATAAACGAAGGATGTCTGTCCATTGTCACTGACAAAGCAGGAGCGATCAAGGAGATAGTTGCGTAGGAGCGCTATGATTGAGGCTTCGACAACAGAGAGTAGAAGTTTTTCAAGAAGTAGTGGGTGAGTAACAACGTCGAAAGCTTTGCTCAAATCACAGTACACAGTGTCAACCTGACCTCTCTGAAGGACTGCTGCAGAGGCATATGTCATACACGTGACTAGGTTGGTAGAAGTAGAGCGACCCGATATGAAGCCATGTCGATGCGGTACTATGATATTTTTGAGATGGAAGGAAAGTACATTATGCAAAGCTAATTCGAAAAGCTTAGAGGCTGCACATAGAAGAGAAATCGGACGATAATTAGAAACATGAGATTTGTTTCCTGACTTGAAGACAGGAAACACGCGTGCTATTTTCCACACGCGAGGAAAGGCAACATTTTTCAAACAGTTGTTAAATAGTGCAGTCAGTACTGGTACAAAGATACAACTGAAGGATTTTATTATGGCGGCTGGAATGCCATCAGGTCCAGGAGACAAGGACGCTTAAGACTCGCAGTTATTAACTTCTCGTCAAAGAGAAAGGAATTATATGGTGCACCAGATGGGAGGCATACAGAATTGCAGTGTGGAGGTTTGTATACGGAGGAAAAATGTTCGGCAAAACTGTCGGCAACATCCCGAATTTCCGACCCCTCAGAGTCAACTAAGTTGATACTCGAATGCGATTTAATGGAACGCTTGCGAACGTACCGTCAGAACTGACAAGGACGATTAGTGGCACTCCTCTCTAAAGACTCAAGATGAGAGTCGTAGTCCCGCTTGTATAAGCGTTTGCAAAGAGAACACAAGCGGCGAAATTCATCTGCCCAGTTGTCAAACCCGGGGCGTTTCGCTTTACGATGGGCCCGTTCCTCAAGTTGTACGCCGTTCTCAGTTTTCTGGAAAACCAGAAAGGAAACTTCCTACGAGTAGGAGTATGCAGAAGTATGTACTGATGCATACCATCAAGAACTATTTTAGTGAAGCGACTGACTTGTCCGTCGGGATCCCTAATGTAACTTAAAAGGGACCAGTCGACAGAAGAGAAGAAATTGAAGAGACCGACATAGTCACCACGTGCATACACGAAACAGGGCATATTCCCCGTCGGATCTGAATTAGTAGAGGGTGAGGCAGAGACAGAAGTACACAAGAAATGGATAGGGAAATTTGTCACAGCGAGTCAGCGGTATGTCTGAACTCGAGACTTCAACACCTTCAAAATTTGATAGACAGATGTCAGGAATGTTACCACAGCAGTTTTCAATGAAATTGTATTGCTGCAAAGAGTTGAAGGCTACAAAATCAAGTACCATGCTACATTTACTTAATGTATAGTTATTATTGCGAGAAGAAGTAAATGAGTTCCAGTTGATACCTGGAGTATTAAAATCGCCTAAAATGAAAAGTTTGTGTTTGCTATGACGAGATATAACGTGTTCGATTGAGAGCAGAACATCATCATGGGCAGGAGGAGGAAGACTCGGAGGAATGTAGAAAGCTGCAAGTAAAAGCTTTTCATGTCGATTAAAGTGAGCTCAAGCCACACACATTCTTCAACAGTTTCCAGATCGAAACGTCGAACACACTGGAGAGAACTGACTCAATAGCAATGAGCACTTCTCCATCTCTTTGTTTGGGTCCTGCTTCAGGGCGGTCGCTCCTAAAAACGAAGTAACTGTTAAGAAATCACGGAAGGGATATCGCTGGACAGTCAGGTTTCGGTAACTACAACAGCGGTGTAACAACTGGCCAAAACTCTAAAAAACAATTCAGAACCCTTAGTCCGAAGACCTCGGGCGTTTTAATAACAGATGTCTAATTTCCCACGAAAGTCCTTGTAAATGCAGCCTTTTGGCCACATCGAAGGCTCGACAAGCTTACTGTAGGATTCTTCATAAACTTCAATATGGAAGGACGAGTAAGAGTCGTACCTTGTTTTCAGCTACCGGCAGGAAATAGGGGTAATATTAATTGATTTTAGATGGTTGGCAAGGTCTACCGATGTTTTTTCGGGACTGAGCTTCGAGACGAAAATAGTCTTCGGACGCTTCTTTTGTAATTGCCAACGTTCAGAAAGGATGCGCTGAATGCGCCAGTGATCTCTGGACTTCGGTGCTTTTTCATCGCACAAGGTGGGATAACCGCACGGGGAGGAGCAGAGCCAGAAGATGGACAGGTAACATCGCCGGGAGTCATCCCTCGATGAAGAGCGGCGTAGTAGTCCACAGACAGCTGCTCATCACGAGTAGGATTGCCCACGGGAAACGACGAGAGGACGCTCGACGAGAAGACGCTGACACTGCGAAGCAGCGCGCCGTACAAGCTCCTGGCGTTGGCCGCGAACATCGGCACGTAGAGAGGCAATGACCTCGGCTTGTTGTACGAAGGCCCGCGGGTTCTCCCCACGAAGGCGCTGGTCTTCCTCCCGTAGTTGGGCAACAGCATAGCTCTGATAAGAGATTCCCTCAAACGCGTCGAGTAGGAGAGCCCGTAGCGTGGCAAACTTACCGCCATGTTCGCCGGTCGTGGTTGAAGCAGTTGAAGAGGGAAATCCGGTCGGGTGGATGAACAGGAGCGGGGCGAAGGGACAAAGGAACGTAGCTGCCGGCGCACCACCGTCGCTAAGCTTAGCACCGTCAGACGACGACGACGCACACAAGTTGCACACGAATGGCCAAGAGCCGGACTTCAAATGTTGCAGCTCATCATCCGCTCAAGTGACGCACTTCGTGTGAACACGTTTCGCACAGTCGGCACATCTTAAAAACTGCTGTTTGCCAAAGAACGGGCGAGAGCAAAGCGCACATGCGTCCGTACTGGGCGCCATCTTGGAAAAAATAAATAAATAAAAGAAATGAAAAATAATAAAAAGGTAAAAAGAAATAAAATAATAAGAATAATAACCAATCTTTATTTAATGTGCTCAGAGACAAGCATATGGCCGGTGTGCTGCAGCACAAATAACAAAAACAAAATGGACACGCACGTTTTACGCACACACATGGCACACACAAGAGCAAACAAATAACACATGAAATAAAATTGAGACACAGAGTCACTGAGATAATAAAATCACTGAGTAGCATGTCTTGCAGACACAGTGTATGAATTGTAGAGCACATCACAAAAAAAAAGAACGATAGATACAGAGAAATAAGAAAAAAACAGTCATTGACTATAGTAATATAAAAATATACATAAAATTAACAACCATTCTATGTACACCAAGTGTGCGGTACCTCAAACAAAGGCTAGAAATACAGGAAAATACAATAAAGAAATACAATTGAACGCGGGACGGTAAGATTCATATATAAAGTTAGAATTTAAAATATTATTAAAAACAAACAAAAAGCGGTTCAAAATAAAAAAAAAAACATCGAACAGGAGAAAAAGCAAAAGTGAAGTAAATACGATATTTAGGCTAGAAAGTGGAAGTTATAATCGGTAAAGTACTGTAAATAATACAACGCTACGAACATCTAATATAAATTAAGAGAGCGAGTTTCGGAAGATGTCAAAGTGAAGACAAAAAACAACCCCGCCGGTGTGGTGCAGTGGTAAGACGCCCGACAACTCTGCCGGAGTACCCGGGTTCGAACTCGACAGCTGCGGCTGCGTTTCGATGGAGGCGAAAAGAAGAGGCGTCCGTGTGCTGTGCGATGTTAGCGCACGCTATAAAAGGCCAGGTGGTCTAAATTACTCCAGATCCCTCCACTACGGCACCCCTTTCTCTCTATCCACTTTCACTCCCACCTTCCTCCCTTCCCTTACAGCGCGGTTCAGGTGTCCACAGAAGCAAGTGTGATAGATACTGCGCCTTTCCCTTCCTGTGAATCAACCAATTCTGTCCAGTGGGGAATGGGAATGCAGAAACAGAGAAACTTGAAGCGGTCTGAATTCTCTCATGCTCTTTTGCGGAACGCGCTGTAGGATGTACTCTAAAAGCTGAGGAAACCGTGTAATGTGGGCATGGAGTATTTTGTACAGAAAAATTATATCTACTCTGACAAGACAGCTTTTAAGATAGGAAAGATGTAGTGGGATACTCCCGGTGGAGCGAGAGGAGGAAGTTGCGCAAGGAAAGCGATATCGAAATATTCGTAAACTTTTTTGCTGTACTCTGTCGACCTTGTCACAGTTCGATTTGTAAGTGCCATTTTAAACAACCGACGCGTACACCAAAAGCGGCAAGCATAAGGACAGGCACACTTTTGAGAACAGAAGTGGAATACGGAACTCTCTCGAAAGTCTGCAGATGAATCGGAGTGTGCGCATAGCCCGCAGAGCATTGCGTTTAGTATTTGAAAAGAAGCTGAGGGTGCGGACACAAAGTATACCAAGGCCATTAATTTTATTAGCCCCATCCAACAGCACAGAATTCTCAGAATAATAATAGAGCAACGTGTGATTTTTAGGAGTAAATGAGACAGCACTAGTTTTGGAAGAATTGAGGTAATTCCATTCTTCGCATACCATTTAGAGAAAGCAGATATGTACGATTGCAACGACCAGCAGTATTTAAAAGAATGTATGACCTTGAATATTTTTGTATCATGAGCATAAATGAGAAGAGGGGAGTTCTTGACCAGGGAGGAAGCGTCATTAATAAAAATGGAGAAGAGAAGCGGGCCTCGTACAGAACCTTGTGGAACTCCACTGGTTGCGGGGCAAATGAAGGAGGTATGTGCACTGACACTGACAAAGCAGGAGCGGTCAAAGAGATAGGCACTTAGGAGGGGTACGATTCAGAATTCCACGCTAGAGAGTAGAAGCTTTTGAAGAAGTAATGAGTGAGTTACAATGTCGAAAGCTGTGCTCAAATCAAAGTACACAGTGTCAACCTGACCTCTCTGAAGGACTGCTGCAGAGACATACGTCATAAACGTGACTAGGTTGGTTGAAGTAGAGCAACCGGATGTGAAGCCAAGTTAATTCGGTATGATAATATGTTTGAGATGGAAGGAAAGTACATTATGAAAAGCTAATTCGAAAAGGTTAGAGGTGGTACATTGAAGAGAAATCAGGCGATAATTGGAAACATCAGATTTGTTTCCTGACTTGAAGACAGGAAACACGCGCGCCATTTTCCACACGTAAGGAAAGGCAGCATTTTTCAAACAGTTATTAAATACAGCAGTCAATACTGGTACAAAGATACTACTGAAAGCTTTAGGCTTTTATCTTGGCGGCTGGAATGCCATCAAGTCCAGGAGACAAAGATGGTCTCAGACGCTTAAGAGTCGCAGTTATCAACTCCTCGTTAAAAAAAAAAAAAAAAGGATTTACATGGTGTACCAGATATGATGCATACGGAATCGCCATGTGGAGGTTTGTATACGGAGAATAAATATAGTGCAAAACAGTCGGCAACATCTTGAATGTCCGACCCCTGAGAGTCAACTAAGTTGGTACTCGAATCCGATTTAATAGAACGCTTGCGAACGTATCGCCAGAACTGACTAGGACGATTTGAGGCACTCCTCTCTAAAGATTCAATATAAAAGTCATGGTCCCGCTTGTATAAGCGTTTGCAAAGATAACGTAAGCGGCGAAATTCATCTGCCCAATTGTGAAACCCAGGGTGTTTCGCTTTACGGTGGGCCCGTTCCTTAAGTTTTAATGCCGTTGTTAGTTCTCTTGAAAACGAGAAAGGAATTTTGTTTTTGGTAGGAGTATGCAGAAGTATGTACTGACGCATTCCATGAAGAACTATTTCAGTGAAGCGACTGACTTGTACGTCAGCATCACTAATGTCATTTAAAAGAGACCCGTCGATGGAAGAGAAGAAATTGAAGAGACCGACATAGTCACTACGTCATGCGCGAAACGGGGCGAATTTCCCACCCGATCTAAATTAGCAGAAGGTGAGGCAGAGACAGAAGTAGTAGCCAGAAGTGGAGGGTAAAATCTGTCACAGCGAGTCAGTGGTATGTCGGAACTCGAGACTCGAACACTTCCAAAATTCTATAGACAGCTATCAAGATTATTACCACACCAATTTTCAATGGAATAGGTTGCTGAAAAAAGTTAAAGGCTATAAAAATCAAGTAGCATGTTACACGCTTTTTAATATATAATGATTGTTCTGAGAAATGAGTTCCTGTTGACACCGTCACTGTAAAGTTGCCTAAATTAAGCAGTTGATGACTGCTATAAGAAGTAGAAACGTACATAACATGTTCGATTGAGAACAAGACATCATCGTAGGCAGGAGGAGGAAGACAAGGAGGAATGTAGTAAGCTGCCAGTAAAAGTTTTTCATATGCATTTAAATTGAGCTCAAGCCACACACATTCTTCAAGTTTCCAGATCGGAACGTCGAACACACTGCAGAGAACGGACTCAATAGCAATGAGCACTCCATCTTTTTTTTTTTCGGTTCCGGTTTCAGGGAGGTCGCTTCCAAAAACATTAGTTATTAGGAAAAAAATCATTCGAAGGGATATCTCTTGACAACCAGGTTTCGGTAACCACAACTGCGGTGTAACAACTAGCCAAAACGCAAGAAAAAAATTCAGATCCTTTAGTCCGAAGACCTCGGGCGTTTTTACAACAGATGTCCAAATTAGGGGCCACAGCACTTCAGCGGCAGTTTGGAGGGATGGTGCATATCGTCGTGAAGGAAAATCTTTGTAAATGCAGTCTATCAGCCACATCAAAGGCTCGACAGGCTTACTGTTCATTCTTCACGAACTGCAATATGGACGGACGAACAGGAAGCTGCCGGCAAGAAATGGGGGCAACATTAAATGTCTTTAGATGGTTATTAAGGTCTACAGATGTGGTTTCGGCACTGAGCTTAGCGAAGAAAATTGTCTTCGGACGCTTCTTTTGGTTGGCAACTTTCAGGACGGATGAGCTTGATGCGCTTATGATGGCTGAGCTTCGGTGCTTCTTCATCACACTAGGTGGCTTAACCCTAACGGGGAGGAGCAGAGTCAGAAGATGGACAGGCAACATCGCCGGGAGTCATGCCTCGATGAAGAGCGGCGGAGTACTGTACAGACGGGCGCTCAACACGGGTAGGATTTCCTACGGAAACGGACTCGACGAGAGGAATCTCACTGCGAAGCAGCGTGCCGCACAAGGTCCTGGCGTAGGCCGCGAACGTCGGCCCGCATAGAGGCAATGACCTCGCCTTGTTGTGCGAAAGCCCGCGAGTTCTCCCCACGAAGGCGATCGTTCTCCTCCCGCAGCTGGTCAACATCGCTCAGAAAAGAGATTCCATCAAGCGCCTCGAGAAGGAGAACCCGTAGCGAGGCAAATTCACGGCCATGTTTGCCGGTCGCGGTCGAAGGGGGAAAACCGGTCGGGTGGTTGGGCAAGAGGATTGCGACGGGACAAAGGAACGTAGCTGCCGGCACACTACCGTCGCTAAGCCTAGCACCGCCGGAGGACGACTAACACAAATTGCACACGAATGGCCGAGAGCCGGACTTGAAGAGTCGCAACTCATCATTCGTCCAAGTGGCGCACATCGAGTGTACAAATTCCACACAGTGGACACAGCGTAAAAACTGCTGTTTGTCAAAGAACGGACGAGAGCACAACGCACATGCGTCCTTACTGGACGCCATCTTGGAGACAACAATAATAATAACCATTGGTTCACAGGAAGGAAAAGGCGCAGTATCTGTCACACTTGCTCTGTGGACACCTGAACCAAGCCATTGGGATGTGTGTATTCCTGCATTCAGCTGCACTCACCCTCGAGACCGAAACCGGCACCGCCAATGGGAACGATTCTATACTGTACCCATGGGGCTCAGCTTGAGCAAATTTAACTTTACAAACTTTACTAGGCCTGGCTAAAGCGAAGATTTAGCCAATCGGTTGCGTAGTCATGGGGAAGGCCATTTTCTTCCTTGTTCCATCTCGAACATGTAGCTGCGTCGGGAGGCAATATGCAAATGAAAATCAGTGGGAAAGATGTAAGAGGAGGGTATAGAAGGGGGCAGTGTGGAGACGAATTCCGCACCAGTGGTCCTGCTTGGCTTAATCTGAATGGGCAGTGCTGCATGCAGTATATGTCAAAGGTGGCTTTCATGCGTATTTACCGTTCACTTTATTTGCCCTGTGTTATTTCATAAACGAAGGTTCATAATCGGCGAGCAGAACGGCGTGTTCTGTCGAATTGAGACGGCGTACCGTTGAACCGCTTCTCCAACTGATTCCTACTACTGTAAGGATATAATCGAATTAAAATGTTCGGTACGGGCTGTCATTTGTGCCGGGAGGTTTGTAATGCGAGAGTGTTACTTCGCTATGTTCACAGATTTCTGTCCGGAGGCCGCGTCGGCAGACCGTGTCAGAAAAATCTTGTCCGTAGCAGTTGTAATTGAGAACTGGTAGAGGTTATTGAGCGCTGTGAATCGATAGAGGGTGACCAAATGTTGTGTCCTAAAATATAACCGGGGCAATAAGTTAATTAGATAATAATTAGATGCAAAAATTTAAAAGTAAGGGCTAAATGGTCTCATTATCCAATGGCTTGGCGACACAATTCAATGTATCAAATGCTAAAATAGTGAATAAATCAGGCATTTAAGGTGACGTCAAGGATGTGACGTCACGCCGCCTGATGTTGAGCCAAAAAAGGGCACAGGAAGGGATTGGCACGCAATTCGAAAATAACGAAGACTAAAGTAGTTGATGAAGGCAGTCAATTAGGGTGACGTCAAGGAAGTGATGTCATGAAACAGGAAGTAGAGCCGAAAAATGGCAAAGGAAGAGATTGGCGCGCAGTTTGAAAGTACCGAAGGCTAACATGGGTAAATAAGTGAATTAATGTGACGTAGAGGATGTGACGTCACGCCACCGGAAGGCGAGCCGAACAAGGGCATAGGAAGGGATTGAAGCGCAATTTAACTGTAAAATGCGTAAACAAGAAGTGAATTAAGCAACCAGAAGCAATCAACAGCAGCATCCATGCTTTCGCATTTCTCGAATTCAGATTCTGCTGTGCACTTTATTTTTTGTTCACACCCCTTCTAGTCCGTAGTTCACGTTCTCGTTGTGGAAAGTAAAATATGTCACGAAATTTGCAAATGCAGTTGCAACTCTGCACCTTTACTCTCACAGTTCTATCGCAAAACTGTTTTTTTTTTTTTTGCATCAGCCATAAGACACGATCTGTGACCCGAAAGACTTCCAAGTCATTTTTTTTAATCTCCAAAACAACCAAGATGAAAGCATTCTTGAATTCTTAGAAGGAAATTTCGATAATTTTGAGCACAACCAAAGAGCTGGATGTGCGAGTGTTAATCAGGTGTGGCTTTTTTTTCAGCGCATCGTACATGAGCACATCGAAAGATATATACCTAAGAAACGAAGCTGACAAGGCAAAACCCATAGATCACGACTGAAATCCTTTATTTGAAGCGGAGCGTGAAACGTCTGTTGCGTTCGGGCAATAAAAACGACTGTGTTGAAAGTGACGACTATTCTATAGTTGCTACCTTTAACGACTACTTTTCTTCAGTGCATCTTTCATGTATTCGTAAAGTCAATGCATTTGACCACACTTGAATTGAAATACCCAGTGTCCCCATCACTGAGGAAAGTGCATTTTCAGCCCTACTTAACCTGAACACTAAGAAGGCTTCAGGCCCAGATGGCATACCAGATATGTTCCTTTACAGATACGTAGAGTGGTGCGCGAAGTATCTTTTTGTTATATTGCCGTGTGCCTCTCTGGACAGAGAACAAAGAGGACGAAACTGAGTGTAGTGCGTGGAACTGTTCCGATCAGTGATCGCTGCCTTGTACTCGTTACATTTTCTTGTGAAGGTGCGGGGTACGATTTCCCTTTTTGCTGAGTTCCACCCCTCAAGGGCAACCGAGAGCCACCACGGATTTAACACCGGTCCATCACAGTTGCAGCCGTCGCCTTCGATGTCAGTCTCCAGAGTTCGGGCCTCTTTCCTGCACGCCTTTGAACAACATGCATAGATCCAACACGAACATTGCGGCTAACGGAGAGTCTTCACCTCAGTTCGTTGTCCTCCAGTCTAGAACGCCACCGTCCTTCCATGGCGAGCTTTATGAGGACGCTGAAGACTGGCTGGACCAATTCGAACGGGTCGCCAATTACAACGGCTTGGATGAGCAAAGCAAGCTTTATAATGTGTACTTTGCTCTTCAAGGTTCAGCGCGGACGTGTTTCGTGAACCACGAAACGAAGCTATCATCATGGAACCCTTTTCGTCGCCAGCTGTTGGCGACCAACACCGCCAACGACCGAAGAGAGCGAGCGGAGTCGGCGCTGAAATCTCGCGTCCAAGCCCCTAACGAAAGTATTGGAATGTACTATGAGGACATGATCAGCCTTTTTAGGCGTGCTGATCCCAATATGTCAGAGGAGAAGAAAGTGCGCCACCTTATGCGCGGGGTGAAACAAGAACTATTTGCTGGGCTTGTGCACAATCCAACTGGCAAAGCCTCAGATTTTCTAACGGAGGCGCCATGATAGAACAAACTCTTCGACACAGGGCTCAGCACTATAACCGTAACGTGTCCGCCATGTCACCGGTCGTCTATGGTTCTGGCTTCAACGGTTCTGATAATGCCTTCAGGGAGCTTATTCGACCTGTGGTGAGATAAGAGCTGAGGCACATTCAGCTACAGGGTCTAACGTCGTCACCGAGGCTACCATCACTCACGGAGATCGTTCGCGAAGAAGTCAGGCAAGCCGTCCCGGAACCGTCTGTGCCTGGTGCGCAGCCACCACCACCGATTGTGCCAACGTACGCGTCCGTGCTTCAGCAGCATGCCCTCTGTGATCCTCCAAGATTGAACCCCACTGTGCCTCATCCAAACCAGGACCTTAGTGGGTACGACTCTCCCAGAGCCAGAGTGGACACACCTACTCTTGATCCAAGCCCGCGCCGTTCTCCTCTTCTAGTCGAGGCACGGCTTTGGAGGACTGGCGTCTGTCGCGCCCCTAACAATCGGCCCCTTTGTTACCATTGTGGTGAGGCCGGTCACATGTGGAGGTTCTGTCCGTACCGCTGCGCCGGACTTTGTGGCTTCCATCCGCATGCACAATGTCCTAGGAGTGGCGAACGATCACCCGAAATCGAAGTGTACCTGTCGACACATGCGAATCCTCCAGACGTCCCACAATACGGGTCCCGCGTCATTACCTCTTCCCTTTATCGTTCTCCAAGTCCACGCCCATCTACATACCGCACTGGCCGCTCGCCGAGCCCCGCTCCCCGAGCCGTCAGAAAAACTAGGAACAGCAACCTGCGGAGGTGAGGCCGCTGACGAGCGAAGGGCCGAACATCCTCCATCAAGTTTAGTACAAGGTAACGGCTATCAGATGGCGCCATGTAAGATGAACCTGAGTGCGCAGCTTCGGACATACCGGTTTCTATTGACGATTTTCTCATTACAGCTTTAGTTGATACGGGGGCGGACTATTCAGTTATGAGCAGTGGGTTAGTCAGGAAACTGAAGAAAGTTTTAACCGAGTGGACTGGGCCTCAGATCCGCACTGCAGGGGGACACCTTATTACCCCGGCATGAAGATACGTTGCAATTGACGGATTTGTTTATGTTGGCAACTTTGTTGTTCTTCCCCACTGTTCGCGAGACGTCATACTCGGCTTGGACTTCTTACAGGCTAACGGTGCGATAATTAATTTGCGAGAATCACGTATGACGTTTTCGCCGAGCCAAGCCATTGCGAGATCTAGCGTCGACGGTTCATCAACGTCCGCCTTACGTATTACAGCTGCTGACGTTACGGTCCCGCCAAGGTGCAGCATTATGGTCTTGGTAGAAAGTGACTCACCATGCGACCGCGACGAACTGGCAGAGAGGAACGTGGGCCTGCTTATTGAGAAAGGGATCTGCGCTGAAAGAGGACTTGTTCACTTGTGGGACGGTTGTGCGAAGCTCTGGATTACGAATTTCCGGACCGAGTTTCAGCACATTGCGAAAAGAACGACCATCGCGTATGTTGCCGACTTTATTGAGCCAGCGAACATCTGTACTCTGGCGCCGCCGTCGCCAGCAGGATGCGATGTACCCAGCATTTTATCAACTGTGGACAATGATCCCAATCTGTCGGTGGTTGAGCGGCGGCGACTACTAGAACTCCTTCAGGATTTTGCTGGATGCTTTGCAACGTCTTCGAAAGTTGGGCGCACCCCAGTAGCCAAACACCGCATTATGGTTGACGCGGAGACCAAGCCGATTTCACAACACCCATACCGCGTGTCGCCAACGGAACGAGAGGCTATTCGAAACCAGGGGCAAGAAATGCTTACCCGCGATGTGGTTCAGCCGTCTACCAGCCCCTGGGCTTCGCCTGTAGTGTTGGTGAAGAAAAAAGACAACACCTTGCGTTTCTGCGTCGACTATCGCAAGGTAAATCAGGCAACGAAAAGGGACGTACACCCGCTCCCACGTATCGACGACGCATTGGACCGGTTACGCAATGCCAAATATTTCTCGTCGCTTGACCTCAAGAATGACTACTGGCAGATAGAAGTGGACGAAAGGGACAGAGAGAAAACAGCGTTCGCCACCCCCGACGGCCTTTATGAATTTAAAGTGCTTCCTTTCGGTCTCGGTTCTGCGCCAGCAACCTTCCAACGAATGATGGACACCATTCTCTCTGGACTGAAAGTGGCATGCGTGCCTCTTGACGATGTCGTCATTTTCGCGGCTAGTTTTGAGGAGCACCTCGACCGGCTGCGAATGGTACTACAGTCGCTGCGTTCAACCCAACTGACGGTAAAACCACAGAAATGCCTTTTCAAATTCCAGGAGCTCCGCTTTCATGGCCATGTTATTAGTATTGAGGGCGTGAAACCGGATCCCGACAAGACTGCTGCTGTGGAAAACTTCCGGCGCCCAACCGACAAAAAGTCTGTTAGAAGGTTTTGGGGGCTTTGTGCCTATTACAGGCGTTTCGTCGAGAATTTTTCAGCTATTGCCGAGCCTCTTACGCGTCTTACCAGACACAATGTTTCTTTTGCGTGGCAAGATGATCAAGAGGATGCCTTCAACGAGTTACGCCGGCGACTGCAGGCCGCCCCGATACTTGCCCATTTTGATGTAAATGCTGCTACGGATATTCATACCGATGCCAGTAATTCTGGACGCGGTGCCGTTCTGATTCAGTAGAAAAATGGTACTGAGAAAGTTATCGCTTACGCGAGTCGCTCTTTCAAAAGCAGAGGCAAACTACTCAACCACGGAAAAGGAATGTCTCGCAGTAGTTTGGGCGATAACTAAGTTCCGACCCTATCTTTACGGCCGCCCTTTTAGGGCTGTGAGCGACCACCATTCGTTATGCTGGCTAGCCAACCTCAAAGACCCCTCTGGACGGCTTGCAAGGTGGAGCCTCCATCTCCAAGAATACGACATTACGGTTGTATACAAGAGCGGCCGTAAGCACAGCGACGCCGATTGCTTGTCGCGTGCACCAGTTGATGCTGCCCCTCCCGACAGAGAAGACGATGACTTCCCGTTTCTTGCTGTAGTCACGACCACCGATATGGCCCAGCGTCAACGTTCTGACCCCGGTTTACGCCCGCTTATTGGGCATCTCGAAGGTCTTGATGTAGCTGTCCCACGTGCTTTCGCACGGGGTTTATCCTCCTACAGCCTTCGCAATCGCGTCCTATATAAGCGAAACTTTCAGCACGGCAAGGAAACCTTTCTTCTCGTTGTGCCGTCCGACCTCCGGCCAGAAATTTTGCACGCATGCCACGATGAGCCTTCGGCTGGTCATTTAGGAGTCACGCGAACATTAGCACGCATTTGGCAAAAGTACTATTGGCCTAAGTTGCTGCCTTCAGTCCAGCACTACGTGAGAACATGCCGAGATTGCCAGCGGCGAAAGGCACCTCCGCTGAAGCCTGCAGGGCTTCTTCAGCCGATACCTCCGCCAAAGGCCCCTTTCCAGCAAGTGGTCATGGATCTTCTAGGCCCTTTCCCAACGTCCGCATCAGGGAACAGATGGATGGTAGTGGCGACGGACTACTTACACAGCCACAGATCGAGACACAGCCACTTTCCCGGGCAACTGCTACTGAAGTGGCCCAGTGTTTTCTCAAGACCATTGTACTGCGCCACGGTGCCCCATGGGTTATTATTACTGACCGCGATACAGCATTTACGGCCGAACTAATGCAGGCTCTCTTCAGACTTACCCGACAAGTCATCGTAGGACTACTGCTTACCATCCGCAAACAAACGGACTAACTGAACGCCTCAATAGAACTGAACGCTTGCAGACATGATTTCCATGTACGTCGACGTTGAACATCGCACGTGGGATGAAGTCCTTCCGTATGCAACTTTTGCATACAATACGGCTGAACAGGAGACGACGCGTCTTGCGCCATTCCAGCTAGTCTACGGTCGTCCCGTCACCAAAATGTTGGACGCTATGCTACCCATAAGTCATGGCGACGATGTCACCAACGCCTATGCAGACGTAGACATATTTCTACAGCGGGCCGAAGAAGCGCGCCAGCTCGCACGATGCCGTATTCAACATCAACATCGCGATGCCAGTCGGTACAACCTCCGACACCGAGACGTTCACTACCAACCTGGCGATCTTGTATGGGTGTGGACACCAGTGCGCCGTCGAGGACTCTCCGAGAAACTATTTCGCCGCTACTATGGGCCATACGAGGTCATTCGGCGTCTTAGTAACGTGACCTACGAAGTTGTTGCTCGGGGTCAACGACCTTTAACACGGCGGCGCTCAAGTGCTGAAACTGTTCATGTAGTGCGGATGAAAGCGTATTATGAGCGGCAGTGATCTTTTGCGCGTGTGCAGCTTTCTGTTCCCTGCTTCTCCTGTGTGCATAATTTGAAAGACACTCCCAGCGTCGGGTCGCCGCTTTCGAAAAGGGGGCTAATGCCGCGTGCCTCTCTGGACAGAGGATAAAGAGGACAAAACTGAGTGTAGTGCCTGGAACTGTTTCGATCAGTGATCTCTGCCTTGTACTCGTTACAATATTTAACTAAAGTATGCGAAAAGCAGAAATTCCCAAAGATTGGAAAACTGCCAAAATAGTACCTATTCACAAATAACGAGAAAAACTCAGTGTAACGAATTATAGACCGGTCTCATTATCGTGCTGTCGTAGCAAAGCTACGGAAGATATTCTTTTCAAGCACTTATCATTTCTGAAAAGCAATGACTTCTTTTCTAGCGCTAAGCATAGATTTCGCCGCGGTCTGTCGACGGTAATACAACTTATTCATATGACAAATGAACTGGTGGAGCCACTTGATAAAGGTGAGCAAATTGGCATGGTTTTCCTCGACTTCGAGAAAGCTTTTGAAAGAATATCACATAGTAACTTATTATCAAAGCTTCGAAGTCTTCTAAAAAATGACTATATCGTGAACTGGATCCAAGGGTATCTAGCAGCCACCAATACGTTGAGTTAATATTCCTTCGCATCTAGCATCAGTTATTTCCGCGGTCCATCAACGTTCGGTACTTGGCCCATTTCTCTTTCTTATCTAAGTTAATGACGTGCAGTTTAATTCACCTGTCCGCTGTCGATTTTATGCCGAAGATTCCTAAGTGTACCTTAGGATACAAACTCCCACAGACCAACTCGTCCTGAATGACGTCTTGGACTTAATAGCTGGTGTGATACGTGGCAGACGAAACTACATACTTCTAAAGGCACCGAAATGACCCTAACCCGCAAAAAGAACCAGCTAACCTATACTTACAAAATAATTCATGTCCCACTTAAAGCTGTCACTGAGTTCAAATATCTGTGATTACACCATTACCTCAACTTTAAACTAGAGTAGTAACATTAAGTATATTGGTTCGGCGGCTTCTAATAAGCTCTGGCTCTTGAACATATCTGACAACAAGTTAGTAGCATAGACATCATTGATAATACGTTTATAGGAACATGGCGATATTATTTAGGACCGCGACATATCGAATTCGACCATAATTCCATTGAAAGTGTCCAGAGAAGAGCGATAAGATTAATCTATAACGCGCATCGGTGGCACATATCGGTTACAAATCTCGGGGAAAGAAACTGCATTCCAACACTGGAAACAAGACCAAGATTCACCGGCTGCTGATGAGGCACAACATACTCAACAATATAACAGAAATGGATGTTACCACCTACATACAGTTTAACAGAACTAGACAAACCAGACGGAAACAGAATAAAAAAAATAGTTATGCGACTCGCTAGAACCAACGCGCACCGCTTCTTTCCGCGAACCATAGCAGAATGGAACGCACTTCCACCTGAAATTGAGCATGCCATCAATCGACTGATTTTCAACTGCTCTGTAAATTGTCACAAAACGCGCCTAATCATTGCCTCATTTTTCGCGTGCATAAGTATCACTGAAAGTGCTCTTTCCGATAATTGACCGAAGCGATCCGTGGCATTCTACTGTAGTTTCTTTTCAATTTTTTATGAATGTGTTTGCTTGTGCACGTGTTTCCTTCGGAGTTTATCGCAATTTTTGCTGCTCAGATTTGTTGTCCTAACAGCAGATCTACCATCGGCTGCTTATTTTAAGGTTCATTTATTCTGAATATGAATATTGTTCATTTTAAAATTTCATGCGATTATTAACAGTAAAAATAAAAATAATAATAATAATAATAATAATAATAATAATAATAATAATAATAATAATAATAATAATAATAATAATAATAATAATAATAATAATAATAATAATAATAATAATAATAATAGGTTCACAGGAGAGGGAAAACGCAGCATTTGTCACACTTGTTCTGTAGGCACTTGAACCGCGCCGTGTAGGAAGGGAGGAAGCTGGGAGTGAAAGGGGAAAGTGATAAAGGGGGAACTAGTGGAGGGCTCCGAAGTAATCTCAGCCACCTGGGTATCTTTAACGTACACTGACATCGCACAGCACACACACGCCTCTTCGTTTTTCGGTCGCGATATAACTCGGGTACTCCGGCACAGTAGTCAGGCGTCTTAACCACTGCACCACCGCGGCGGGGAAATTCATGTCAACTGAAATAGTGTATTTTTATTGCATTTTGCTTGTACCCACTCCTGCCTTGGTCACCGAAGGGCAGCGGCAATATTTGATAAAATAAATACATAAATGATAAATAAATAAGGACGTATCATGTGTTATCCCTCGTTTCAGCAAACACCTTATCAAATATGAAGGTTTGATCTTTGTTCTGTTGCACAAGTCCCCCGCACGACTCTGCCCATGGAAGTAGAAGGGCCCGCTTCGACCTTGGGGTCAAAGACTAGGCACCGTTCATCCACCACGCGCATTACACTAGCGGTCTCGGACTCGTTCTCATGTAGAGGGCGCACACGGACTGCAACGTTCACCCGCCCGCTTGCTGATGGTTGGGCGTCCGACCGGTGGCGCTTGGGAGTCGTGGTGTTCGGGGCGGGATCGTTGGATCGCCGCTTCAGGGGGGGCCAGGAAATTGTGGCGGGAGTGGGCGCCATCTTTGATGCCATCCGTGCGAGGAGAGCGTCTCCCTCTACTGCTCTTGTGGTGGTCACCACTCGCCCACTTTGGAGCCCGTGAACATGGGATCAGCCAGCTGGGTGTCCCCGCCTGCTCTTCCTTGTGAATCCAATGACGGTGCGGCGGTAGCTTGGTCACAGCTGCATACCACCAGCAAAATACTTGGTACCGGGATACATCTGGGCTGGCCGGGAGTTCCCGCGGACCACATCACGACAACATATTTTTTGTTCGCGCACATTCAAATAAAGTTTTCAACAGCCCCTGACATATTTTTCTATCTCCAAGCAATCTTCGCATACCTCTATTATAGATGTGACGCAAACAAGGTACACTAGCCTAGAATAAAACATCCTCCGTTGTGTTTTAAGTGCGAGCGAGCGCCAATGACGGACTTCAGTGTAGCCCGGATAAACTGGTGCATCCAATATCATTTGTGGTCATAAAAATATGTTAAACATTCCTCATCTGACCCACCGTTTACGTTGCAGAAATATAGGGCCTAATACGGTCAGGAAATCGGCAATCTGCATATATCTTGCATTGGCTATGTGTGTCATAATTGCCGCTTATACACATTTTTCCCCAACGACGCCCGTTTTTATATAGAACTAGTTATTTTATTCATGCACAGAACCGGTTTAATGCATTTAGTCAAGCGTGTGGGATCTAAAGCGACACAATTTATTGCTGCGCGCCTTCGGGGTCCGAAGAACTAGCGGTGGCAGAGACGGTTCACTCAGCTATCTGCTCGGCACTCATTGCGCTCCTCGTACACAAAGCGCCCTCTCATGCCGCCCGAAGTGGTCATCACTAAAACGACCAGCTCGCCGGTGGCAGACGGCACACTTTTCAATTCTAGAACGCTATAGTACATACTTCGCTGCCGGACTGTGGACAGTGCCGGCGACTGACTCCCACTGTTATGATGTGAGCTGGATTCTGGAGAGAGGAATGCACTGTGCTCCTTCGCCTTTGTCCTTAGGTGCCGGCGCGGATCCCTGGTCTTCCTGCGCGCCTCACGATCCACTCTCTGGTAGGCACGTCCATGCGTGGCATCCCTCGATCGGAGTACAGAAACCGCTTTGTGAGCTGCGTACCGATCGCAGTCAAGTTATGTTGTGCTGGTCTCTTTTTTGCATTGCCCTTATTTACGCGATTAATTACCGTTTCTCCATATCAGCTTTTTCAATGTCCCTCGATTTTGTAGGCGCGCTAAGCCATGACAGAATCACGTAAATGTTGAGAAAGTGCGCTCAAGGCCGAGACTATGGAGGAAAATCATGCAGCACAACGCAGGCGAATTCTTTAGTGATGGCACTTGGCTATCGTCTCAATCTCTATCATTACTCGGGGCTGGCCCACTCGTAGACATTGGCAAGTTACTTTGCTATCTGTATGCAATACTGGCCATGTGAGTGCGCTCTCAACTCTACGCTGTCTTCTCTTGTCATTTGGACGTACGAATGAATATAGAACATTAAGCAACGCTGTGCTCGGCCATGCACAATATTGCTCAAAGAAGACCTCAGCACATTCACGCCCTTGACCAGCTGGATTTTGATGCACATATTATGTCCAATTATATGATCTGGATCTCTAAGCGTAGATGACTGCAAGAAGCTTCATTTATTTGTCAGCAAGGACAGACCCCTGTAGTGTTAAGCAGGTGCTGCCAATGACCATGAACTGTTTAATGTTTCCATTCTCGCTGAAACGCGGTACATGGCCTGTACCGCATACCTGTGATGGGCTCTTTGGCGACAACAATGCTGTCCGACGAGTCTGATTCCCTTTCAGACGAGGGCGCCAGATCGAAGCTGTCAAGCGTGTTCACATTGGCTGCAGAAGAAAACGATGTTGGGTGGTTTCAAGTCAGGCGAATGGCTGGTAACAGTTACATTACTTCACCTGAACTGCAACGAAAATTTGTTCATAAGGGGTGGTTATTTGCGACATAAGGCAACTGAACTGCACAGCGGTAAAATTGTGTACCGTCTTTGCCAATAGTAACCGCGTAGCCCTGAAGGCTGTCGAAGCAGGCGGGGCCGGCTCGTTGCGCCAAGCATAGAGTAAGATATATATAAAGAGAGGGCACTCTCATAGGGCTTCAACGGCCCACTTTGAGGTTTCAGCGCACAGCGGAGTCGGCGAAGCGTGCCAGCCTCAGAGCTGGGCGCTTCAAAATACCAAATTTCGGAGGCCGCAATTTTACTTTCGGCTTTTAGCATGCATCCCGTAGTTTAATACACAGGCGCTTCCACCACTTACGCGAAATGGTTACCGGCATTGTTTAAAAGAGCGGAGGCAGTACCGGAATCATTAAAGAACGTTGCTGCTCCTTGTATGCAGTCGAACACGAGAACCCGTCTGGCGTACTGCAATTTGCTTTATCTTTTATCGCATTCTGCGCAATAAGTGATCAGCCATTGATCTTGGACCAGCCACGTACTTTGGGTACTCTATGGAGCCATCAACCCACTCTCGCGCCCCTTTTATAGGGCATATGACAGGGACGCAAAAAGTGTTCGCACGGGCATACGGGGCTATGGATACGAAGCAGAATCCTTTGAAACCGGAGGTTGTGGGGCATGTCACCTAGCCATGACAATTATTACTATTTGCACTTAACCTTGTTTTACTTTTAGTAACCAGATGATCTACATTCCGTTACATCGACCTGTCTGCAGTCTATATTTAATTACACACGGTACTGAAGCGAAAAACGTTTTTTTGTAGGTGCAAGGTTGTCTGGTGGAGTCGTAGAACTTCGGAGGTGGGCAACAAATGGCGTTGAGTGTCCTCCTCTTATATATATATATGTTACTCTGTGCCCTAAGGTCGGTGTCGCTGGCCTCAGCTTCCCGGCAGCGAGGGCAACCTATAAATGACGTAAGCTTGCTCCCTCACTTCCTTTGTGGTATAAAAGGTAAGCGCGTAATTGTGTGCAGCGTGTGATTTTGCGCCTTTGGGGCGCTGTGCTTCTAAGGAAGGGCGCCCAAATAGCGTAACTGCTCATCGCTCCTTTTACGCTGGAGCTGTGAAGCTGCGCCCGTCATACAACACCTTGTGCATTTAATATAAGCACGCAGCTGCTATAGGTGGATCGGTAGTGCACATACGTTCCTTGCTGATCTTTTGGAATATCGGGAAAGTAATCGCGTTGATCGGATCTCCAAAATTCTACGCACTGTTTCCTATTGTTGGAATACTTCTTTGTACATGACAAACTGTGTTGTGTCGCTTCTTTGTGCTGGAGAAATGAAACCTAACGTTTGACGAACCCTCGTCTGGTTCAATTGTAGGTACATGTGCTAGATTGCTGGGAATAGATTACTGCGACGCGCTTAAGCTTTGTGCTTTGGGGATTCCTCTGTGTGATCCTTATAATAGCTGAAACTTCATCGTATTATTAACAACAACCTTCGGTCGGCGTTCCTTTCCTTATACACGTTATGCTGGAGGTGAGAAAAATTGAGGCAAGTTTTCCAGCCGTTTCAATTTCCCCTGATGATGCGAAGAAAAGAGCGCAGTGCATTTTGCGTAACCTTGTGTTGACATGCACTACTCATTTTCAGAATGCGAGAAACAATGTCACTCTCGCGCCTCTGGCTTACATCACTGAAATTCACAATACGTGAGGATGTTTCTTTGCAAAACATAATCCGAGCATAATAGCAATATGTTTCGGACTCTCACAAAAAACCGGACAAGGACCGCGAACTAGTTTAGTATTGCTCCTTATTACGGAGACACTTGACTGATGGGGCAGTGTCCGCTAGTAGAGTGGTGACATCAGTAATTATTTTAAAATACTGCTGAATGCAAACTCGAAGTGTTGCACAAAATCATTTTCGGAACCTGAATTCCCGCCCTTGTCGAAGTCCCTGGCCGCAGCATGATCCAGTTAAGCGGGAGATTCAACTAAACTAGAAAAAAATTTCTTTTTCATGAATTATTAGGGATCATATGTTAGGGCACATCCACGTATACATCACGCATTTGCTACATGCCTAATATGTTTGAGGCAGGTATGCTCTCTACTCAACTTTCCCGCAATCTGTTTGACGTTACAATCATCACGACAGTACTCCTCTCCTTTAGCAAGCGGATCCAAATACGTCAGTGGCGGATTCAATACTTTACTTATGTAGCAAGAGCGGGACGTGAAACCGAGGGAAATATTGCCTAGCTTTTCTCTCTCCTCACGCTCAATGGAGCGTCACAGCCGAAGAGAATGGAATCGTGAGAAAAACCACATCGATATTTTGAGAACCGCACCCCATCTTACTTTGGAAGCACTCCTAACAGGAGAACAGCAGGTGTTTTGCAAGTGCAGGAGGTACGTACTGATAATAGACGTGCAAGGTGTTCTAGCAAAGAGCGCATGGTGCACGACACCAGTCAAAAATGATTATCGAGCCAGTTTCGCTGCAAGCAGCGCCCTTCCCCAGTAGCACAGCGCTCCAAAGGTGTGAAATCAGAGGCCACATGTTACCCACTTACAGTTTATCGGCCCAAGATCCCAAGAAACATAGTGAAGAAGCCGAATTACGTCAACTATCTTTACACTCGCCGCGAGTGCGCACCAGCCACTGACGGCGACGATAGCGCTGCCGCTCGGCCTCGTGCTTGCTCCTCCACTTTTGGCACAAACCGGTACATTAGATTTTTAAACATCAATAATAAAACGGGACATATGCAATAATTTTCGCGAGAGCCTTCTTGTTCGATATGCACTAAGACGTCCTCATGTCAAGCATGTCGGCTGCATCCACAAAAGAAGCCCAGCCCATCAGCGTGTCTGCTTTATCTGAAACAGTATAAAGAAGCTTCATGACCAGAGTCCGGTTTCGTGGTAACTCCACCTAATCAGAATGCCCATATTCAGCACGAGAAAAGTGGAATAAATACTTCTGACAGAGCATCGATAGGGCTACATCAGCTTGTTAGTATGGCATTAATACCGAGCGTCGTCGTCCTTCCATTCCATTAGGCTTGAGCACAATGGTTTCGCGATAGCATTATTTGCCGTGTCAGCTTGTGATTCAGCAGAAATGCAGTGTAGGAGTGGAGAGCCGGTCACTACCAATTTTGGAAATAGCTGTGAAACCTTCGAGCGAATGCGGCTCAATCAACACCCACTTATTTCCCCAAACTGCCGAACAAGTTGTTTCCTCTCAGAAGTAGTCACCATTGGACGGCTTACATATTGCCGAGAGAGTTGCCACTGCTGCCACGGAGAATACAACGGTAGAAAGCACTCCCAGAGATGCCAGGAAGGACCTGTTCCGGTGGAAATCCAGGAGCCGCCATATGGAGAACTCCGAGCCACTGCTGCACGGGAACAAAAGACCCAACTATGACTCAGTACGATAGTGAGATGAAGTTCTAGTGTGTAACCTGTGTAGCTGGTGTCAGTGATGCAACTGAGCATGGAAATACTTCGGATAGTGAAAACCAAGCAGCATAATGCAGAAAGAACACCTTGATGGTCCGTTCATACTTTCAAGTTGAAAGGAGGTGATAGGATGCGTTATAGAATCTTCGAATCAGGCGTAGGCAAAGAGCACATTATGAGCATAGTTCTCGGTATGTATTACGCTCGCTTTCAACCAATCTTAAGACTGCATTGTATTTAATTTTCAGATGGAGTTATCGTCCAATACCATGCTTTTAAGTTAATTTCAGCGAAGTAGGCCACGTGCATTTAGCCATTTAGCCAATGTAGAGCCTTTGCCAAAAATGTAGAGACCGGGCGTCTGCTTCTGAGCTATGTATTGGCGCTGATTTAGCATTACTGGATGTAATTCCCATTGGAGAGGGTAGGACAAAGCGTATTCTCACCATCAACAGGTCCGAAACATTGAAAATGCAATAAAAGCAGCACGAAGTGGCTCAGAAGCCGCCCTCCTGGGCTCTAAACTTTTGACAGAGACTGCTCGTAACTTAAAGTGCGCCGGAAAAGAACGTTTGAGAAAAATACGTGTCGTCCGAGTAACATTTAAAGCATTTCACTGGATTAGTGTAGTCGGACAGATCACCCATGCGTAATGTTTGTCCTCGCTCTTTTAAAGCGGAGAAATAGTTTGGGCTTGGAATTCTATTAATGAATTGCACTATGGTAACGGAACTTTTAGGGGTGTCGGAAGCAACGTCGTGAAATCCTGCGTCGTGACTTTTCTGCATAGCTCATGTGTCAACGGGACCTTATTTCTTCCTTTTACAATTTTATACGCAGATGGTGCCAGCAAATGACAACCGGTATACTTGGCAACACCATGGGAAGAAATAAAAAGACGCTGTCACTGTTATGTACATTTCTGAAGGTGAACTGCGGTGCGGAACCGGCGCAGAACATGCTAGGACCGCCCATAGATGCTGCAAGTTGCACGCTTTGAATGGATCTCGCATCTTCCCACCCATGTTTTTTCGCTGCAGGGGTTCATACTTCCTTCACCAGTATCTATACATCGTACTCAGCAGCGCGCTAAGTCTCTCCAGGCACTTGCATGAAATCGTCATACGTGTCCGCTTTCTGCACCCAATAAAATGTGTGTTGTGCATGTCCACAGTCGCTTTCTTTAGAAAAAAACTGAGTCTTTTTTTGACCCGGTAGCGATGCGTGTATCAGATTAATTGTCCTGGGTTCTACTTCACAGTAGATTCACTGCACATTTGTGCTTGTGAAACGCGGAGAGACTTTTTTAACGTGAGTGATGCTTAATCAGCTCAGTGTAGAGATTTTTCAAGGTGCACTGCACATACGAAGTTCTGTGTCTTCACACGCAATAAGTTCAACTTTAGACAACTTTATGTCTGCAAGTCCAAAGAATTTCAGTCGGAAAGCAGGCATGGACAACATACTCGTATTCGAACAGCAGCTCGTCGGTCCGAGAGCTGTAGATACACTTAGTGCTGACGCTGCTTTCAGCATCCTCCTCAGTCTGGGTACTGCATGACCGCTGGTCGCCGTCGCAGTCGCAGTCCCACTTGGTAGACAGGCTTGATGGCTTGGCTATCCCCCTGCATTAAACGTGCCCATTGGTGAACGTACGTTTAGTAAATGCGGAAGTGCATTAGCCAATCCTCAATTACAGCGAGCGCAGAAAAAAATTAACTACAAAGGAAGCATTGAATGAAAATCGCTGCGCCATTTTTCGAAGAAGAGGAATAGCAAATAACGAATTGTATTATTGATGGTGGGTGGAAAACAAATCGCTTTA
Organism: Amblyomma maculatum; assembly: GCF_055883805.1. Taxonomy (NCBI): domain Eukaryota; kingdom Metazoa; phylum Arthropoda; class Arachnida; order Ixodida; family Ixodidae; genus Amblyomma; species Amblyomma maculatum. The sequence continues at coordinate 46,005,759 of NC_139344.1, forward strand.
AGCATCTTTTTCGGCTGGTTCCGCGTAGTATTAACCTGAGATTGACACAACGACAAGGTTATAAGGAAGGGCCAGCTACACTGGAAACTGAGAGTCTAATACCTTTTATAAGAAGGTGAATGCTCGCTTTGGAGGGATGAATGTCTAAAAAGAAGATGTTAGTACAGGCGTGGAATTATGAAGGGGATATTGGTACTTTTAACACGGTGGGAGCCAACTAAATGAGCTTTTTAGCCCTCATAGAAGCGGGGAAATACAGTCCTTTGAAACGTAACTGCTGCAGAGCAGTGAGTATAACAAGTGACTGTATTGATATTTGCACCGTAAGAAAACTATAAAGTTACAAACGTGAAATCTAAATAGCCTGAGACAAATTACAAAGGAAGAGAGCGACACATGTGATCCTCCTTCTATCTCACGAGGGTGTCGCCGAGGGATGGCAACACGCTATGTCCTCGAGCCTTGTACCAAAATGACTTTCGCACTCGATGCAAACACGCAAACGGTATGTAGAAGCGCGCTAGTTATCGGCGGAGATATATTAATTTCTCGGTACATAAACTGCAGCTAGTTTCACTCTGGCGATCTTCTGTCTACCTCTCCTTGAACCGGTCTATTCGTGTACATAAATCGCCATCTCGAGAGTCCGCAACGAACAGACGCCGGCAGAAGCATTCTTCTTGTGGCCTGTGCTCTTCAGCTGTTTGCGGGTAAGCCAACACGATGTGACACGGTACCCAATTTAACCACCTTTCATTGTAGTGCAAACGAAGTGGCAAGCACAAAATTAAATTCTCGCAAAGAACGTCTGACCTCGCGTCCAGGTAAAGAGAACAGCAGACTCAAGTGGGAAAAAGCATCAGCAAGTTCATCTTAAGATGTCAGTGTGTTACCTTTTAGGACTTTCACTTTCGCTTCCGCGATGGCGGGGAGGAGGCTTAAACGTTGCGCCGGTCAGGTCTATGAGGTCGCGAAGCGACGAGCATTGAAAGGAGGACGATGTCATCCTGGTCGTCGTGCGGGTCTGCCCACGCGGAAGCGAAGTCCTCAGGGAGGCCGACAAGGAAGGTTCCCGGCGCAGCAGATGCCTGGAGCTCGGTGGCGAGCTCATGGCGTCGGAATCAGAGCAAGTTTCGAATCAGTAGCACGTGCCTTGAACCAATTTCTCCTCGCTTCGTTCTCCTCTTTTCTGAGGAATCTGTGGCCGCTCATCCTGGAAATCGCCGAGTGGATGCAAATTGAAAAGGGAGCAGATGTTAACTATGAAAGGAAATATTGATGATCATAAAAATTGGTTGCAAAGGCTTCGCGACGTAAGTTCGTAAATGAAGCTTTAGGCTGCATTAAGGTATAGTGCATAATGAGATAACGTTAATGGGATAACACTGAGATAACGTTAAGCAAAATGAGAAAGGTGTTAGGCAAGGAGACACGATCTCCCCAGCACTATTCACCGCTTGCTTAGAAGTATTCAAAGACTTGGAATAGGAGCAGTTGTAGAGATAAGAGTAGAAGGAGAATACCTGAGTATTCTTAGATTTGCTGATGACATTGCCTTGCTAAGTAACTTAGGGGATGAATTGAAAAGGATGATTGATGACATAGACAGGAAATGTATAAAAGTAGGCTTGAAAATCAGTATGCAGAAGACTAAGGTAACGTTCAATAGCCTAGGGAATGAGCAGCAGTTTACATTAGGTAGCGAAGCACAGGAAGTAATAGGCGAATATGTCTACTTAAGACAGGTAGTAACCGCAGATCCGGACCATGAAAAGGAAATACAAGAAGAATAAGATTGGGATGGAGCGCATTTGGTAAGAACTCGCAGATTATGACTAGCAGCTTACCGGTATCGCTCAAGACGAAAGTATACAACAGTTGCATCTTGCGTGTACTCACCTATGGGGCTGAAACGTGGAGGCTAACCTAGAGGGTTCTACTTAAGTTGAGGACAACTCAGAGGGCTATGGAACGAAAAATGGTAGGGGTGACATTAAGAGATAGGAAACGTGCAGAGTGGGTCAGAGAAATAACTCAAGTCAATGACATTCTAATGAAACTCAAGAAGAATAAGTGGGCATATAGCGAAGAATAAGTGGGCAGGACATGTAGCGCTAAGAAAGGATAACCGATGGTATCTTAGGGCAACAAACTGGATTCCAACAGAAGGAAAGCCTAGCAGGGGGCGGCAGAAACTTTGGTGGGCGGATGAGATTAAGAAGTTCGCCGGGGTCAAGTGGATGCAGCTCGCACAGGACCGGGTCAATTGGAGGAATATGGGTGAGGCCTTCGCCCTGCAGTGGGTATAGTCAGGCTGAGGATGATGATGACGATGAGATAAGGTTCAGTTATGGTATACGGATCTGGCACATCGTTCTAATGGAAGAAGAGGAGTCAAGGCGCCGGGGGTTGAGATCGACGAACCGGTCATCCTTTCCTCTCGAGCCAAGTATCACCGCCAGACGCTAAAAAATTTCATGTTTGTCGACGTGACTGAAAAGATTCGAGTGATTGATTGATTAAAACTCTAATTTCCACCGATTTAGGTAGCCCCCTACTACCAGCTCCTGGCAGGCAGGCCCGAAGAACGGGGCTGCGACCTCCGCGACTATGAACTGGCGAACATACATTGGTTATTCGCGGCCTCAGCAGCCAGGCGGACGGGTTTTTACTGGTCAGCGGGGACGTCGCTCCGCAGCAGGTTTACCCAGGCTTCTCTAGTTTTAATGTTGTCCCTTGCGCCCGGAGACTTAGGGCATTCCCAAAGGATATGGTCGAGGGTCCCCCTCGCTTCGCAGGCTTTAGATTTATCATTTTTTCTGTCATCTATCTGGGTGTGAAACAACCAGACAGGGTTTGGGAAATTTCCGGCCTGTAATCGCCGCCAGGCTATGGCCTCTTTATTATTTAAGCTAGGATCCGGTGGCGGCATCAGACATCTTCCTAATCTGTAATTTTTTGATTATTTCTTTGTAAGTTTGCAAACGTTCGTCCATCGCCGGGCAGTCGGGCGGCTCCGCGTTTGCCCGGAAGTAGAGATCTCGGGCTAAATCATGGGCCGCCTCGTTGCCGGGGACGGACGCGTGTGCTGGGACCCAAATTAGGCTGATTTTGCGATCGATTTTAGCAACAGCTGTTAGAATTCGGGTGGCTTCTTGCGAGACCCTGCCTTTTCCGACAATCCAGAGAGCAGTTTTACTGTCGCTAAAGATCTATCTAGCCTTCGTTCGAACGCTGTTGTGACCTCTTCAGCCGTGTCTATGTTTCTGCTTCGGATGGTGGCGGAGACGACTAATGCGCCGCTACCATCGACTACCGCGACATACTGCCGCCTCTGATCGGCCGCTTGCAACGTCTACGTAGGCAAAGTCTTTTACTCTGCATTCTTTTGCTCTTTTAATCAGTGCTTCTGCTATCTTCTCTTGTCTCTCCTTGTGGTATTCTGGGTGCATGTTGCGGAAGAGAGGACGGACAATGATGTTCTCGCGACATTGTGCCGGTAGGTCAACCTTGTCGGCTGTGCCCCTATCTATTTTTCAACCCACCCATTCTAAGATTGTTCGACCCGTGCTCGACCTACTTAATCTCTCATGTTGGGCGATTCTCACCGCTTCACCAAGTTCCGTCCAGCTATTATGCACTTCCATTTCTATCAGGCGTTCCGTAGAAGAGGAGATGGGTAGACCAAGCGCATTCTTGACGCAACGCCTGATGAGTGCGTCTATCTTATCTTTTTCATTGGTCCTGATGTTTAGGAACGGTGTGTCATAGCATATTCGGCTTATTATGTACACCTGCGTCAGTCTCAAGAGGCTTCTCTCTTTAAGGCCTCTGCATATGAATGCAATCCCCCTAAATATCCCTGTTACTTGCGTCGCGTAGGTAGTGAGTTTTTTATCGTTCCGTCGTTATACCCGTCCTCTTGAATAACAATTCCGAGGATTCTGATTTGCTGGAATTTTGATACGCTTTTGCCGTCGACCTTAATTTCTACGTTAAAGTCGCCCTTGCACCTCATGATTTTGGGTTGTATATGAAAAGCTCGGATTTTTGCGGATAGCACGCAAGATCCCTTTCGGCCGCGTAGGACACAATGATGTCCGCCGACGCCTGTAGGCGTTCCTGTATGCTGCCGTCGCTGCCTTCTTTCATCCAGAGATTAACGTCGTCCGCGTAAATGCTGAACTTAAGATCTTTTATGGCTTTAAGAGCGGCGGGAAAGCCTCTCATCACCACGTTAAAGAGGAAGGGGGAGAGCACCGAGCCTTACGGCGTTCCTTTACTTCCCAGGTGGACAGTGGGAGATTCTAGGTCCTGAAACTTTACTTTCAAAGATTCGAGGACACTTTTTTGACGCAACAGCGTGGATAGCTTATTTTGCGGATTCTACTTGACACACATGAACTTTGTTACTCTATTAATCGCGAGCACTCTAATGTGTGTTTTTTGTATCTCACGCGTGCTACGACTGTATGCGCAGGATCACGCAACGTAGGTATAAAGCTCATATTTAAAAAATCTCTAAGATCGTGTCTGCATGGCCTATAGAGAACGTGTCTGGCTCGCGGGATTGAATGGTTTCCGAATGTGGTGGAACATCGAACTCAGCTCCGATCGTATTTTCTTTGCCGTCAAGCCAATTCCTACGTCTTCGTTCCTTCGAGTAGCTTAGGGTGTACAAAAAGCTGCCCGCTGGAACGTAGAGAGACAAAAACTCGTGAGGTTGAAGGCGGCTAAGCGAGCAGATGAACCAAGTGCTTGTTGCTGGTATAGGACGCCTGGGTGGCCTTGAAAAGCAAATTGATGTCCAATGTACAACGACAGAGGCTATTGAAATTCTGTAGTGGGCATCTGCTAAACCAAATGATTGCATGCACTGTGTGACACCGCGGAACACGAGTAGCCGCGCTTAGCCGTGCGTATCATTCGTGCCCAGAGAAAAGTGGATCCCGGAGAGTGACTGGATGCCGAGTGTTTGGTCCTTCAAAGCCCTCCAGCGGAGGCAACACAGAGCTTTGGCCGCCGTTTTCTGTAGACAGGACCACCGGGCTGATCCAACCGCAGGAAATCGGCAGTAGGCTTGACGTTCCCCCCCCCCCCCCCCCCCCCACCTTTCTGTTTTCGATCTTCTTATTACCATGCATTCTCCTCTTCGTGAACTGTTGATTTTTCTTCAAGCGCCGAGCGTTATGTGGCTAACCACAGCAGGTTATGCCATATTTAGCTATAATTATGGTGAATAGCTGACGTGGCACGGTTCTTTGAAAGTTTCTATTCTGTTGCTATGTCGGGCTACATAGAGGGTGGCTCTCCCCCTGGACAAACAGCATACTTATTTATCTTGGCTTCCTGTTCAAAACTAAATAATTACAGTGGACGGAAGCAGCATCCGAATTCTTCCGATTTCGGATCTCATGCACTTATTCGTCCTCATATAGGTGTAATGCCTCCATTTAAAAGCCGCGCCTATCATTCGTCTATAATATATAAGGCTCGGGTGACTGCATCGAGAGCCAAGTGAAATTCTCGACCTTTAGGGAGCCTGTGCCGGACGCCACTGTTGCGCGCAGTGTTTGCCGTCGCCTATCACGTGAAGGCGGCAAGAGCTTTCTGACGCTGCGCATTTCGCAGTTATTTTCTCTCATTTTGAGTGACATACCCTTTAGCGGCCTTTCTAAATATTTGGAGAAGGGTTTTTCTAAACATCTGAGGTCCAGCACCAGTTGATGACATTTTATGCTTCAGACTGCAGCCGTAAACGATTTATAACAAAAGGCGTTTTATTTAGTTGATGGTTCATAAACTATAACGCAATTTATATCTTTTAATCAAATGTAGGCAGAGATAAAATGCTTGGATCGGGAAAATGTTACTGTCGGATAGATGTGGCAGTAATTGAATTATAGTAATGAATTAACCTTCTTAACTTACTTTTCGCGGTAATTTGGGATGTAATAAATTACTTTAAGGTAGTAATTTTACAGCAAAATAATGAAATATATTCGCAATTGCGTTTACTAAAATGCAACACTGCTGTATAAACAGACAACACAGTACAGCAGGGCGAAAGCAGGAACGACGTGCGACAAGGCCAGCAAAAGGGGAGATTACTCCGTACAATTCTTCTTGTTAGACCTGCGCTGTCCTGCGTAGCTAGGTCATTTACTTCGGCTGTGTTGCAGGTAGTTGCCAGTTGCAACCATTACCCAAACAGCAGGATGTAAGACGTCAAGGGGCCGCCGAGAGGACAGATGATGCAAAGTGGCCTGAGTTCGTAACTGGTTTATTGCAAGCAGTAGAACTCTCTTGTTGCTTCGACTAGGGCACAGTATTGCCTGGTTACACATGTAATCACGGGTCCAGAAAGGGTATACGGTTTGGGTAGATAGGCGGAAGGGCTCATGGCGTGAGCATTACTGGACCTTATGTACGAAGTTGATTTTTACGACCACAAGCTTTAAATAACGTTGCTTTTTCGGGGCTTTCATAAAGATTAAGCCAGCTCTGGGTCAGGAAGACGCTGGGTTCACCGCTTGTTTCCGTCCCAATCGCAATGATATTGGCGAACGTTGGACAATGCTTTTGAGTTTGTTGTTTTGTTGCTGCATGTCTTAGCTTTGCAATGGCGCGTGCTGAAGGTAAGCGGGAAGGAATAGTCTTCTTGGATGAAATTTGGAGGGGAGACAAAAGAAAATGTGCGGCACGTCTGGGGAGAATATTTTGTTGAGTTAGCTAGGTCTAGTAAGTTTTTGTGTGTAGTAAAACTAGGAAGTAATTTAAAGTAACTGCACTACTCAGCGAGAGTAACTTGCAATGTAATTAGTTTTGGTGAGCAGAAAATAGCAATGTATTTTTCTTACATTTCTGCTAATTTCAGCGAAGTGGTTAGTAATGTAATTCAATTCGTTCCGAAAATAATTTTGCAATGTATGCTGCCGACATTTTTTTTTTATGACTTCCAGGGCTCAGGTAGATTAATCGAAGACTTGACCGCCCCTCAGAATACCTGGGGGGCGGATTGTACGAGAAGAAAGGCTTCCGATTTACTTTGCCGGACCAAACGCGACTAAGGTGAAGTGCAACGTTTAACCATTGGAATCATTGTTTAGTTGCGTGTATTTTTATTTTAGCTTTGTGTTGAAAATGCTGAGAATGCGCTGATATATCCCGGAAGGTTTCTTTTTAAAGTTTGGAAAGCACACTGATGCCCATAGCTAATGTTTCTTTTGCAAATTTAGATATTGAGCGAATAGTGGGGATGTGCAAAGTACCCAGGCTTGTTCATATTCGAGCAATTGTGTTAGCAGTGCAGCAGGTATATATTCACATCTAGATGCGATATTTGGTATGCAAGTTCTCGTGGCAGATATCGCAGCTCTGATGCACCTTCGGCATGTGTGCAGTGGGAGAGTGGAATGAGCTTCTTGGTTGTAGCGTTTAATTGCGTTAATCTGTTATGCCTAGTGCACAGGTGCGCGTGATTTATAGGGTTTTACACGCCTGCGTTGCGCGAGTGGTGGCGAATGCTCGTTTTTGTTTTATTTATTCACCAGGCTTTTTGCTACTATTCAGAACTTTAGCGTAGATTTTCGAGTCATTTTATGCGTATTGTCCTACTATTTTGTCTATTCATAACTAAGAATTTGGTTCAGAAGCAAAGTTAGGTATCCGTTCGTAATCTCTGAAATGTATATAAGTCATTAAATGTGCTAGTCATACGTAATACATCACACGAAAAAAATGTCAAAATATCAAATGCTTCTCAGTAACCTCTACACCCGTCTATTGTTTAAGAAACCTGCTCAGGTGCGCTCTTATTTATGCGTGGTAGTAAGGAATCATGGCACGTACTTCTCTTGTGGTGTATAAGTGTGTCGTGAATGGCGACAGTGGGCATGATATCCAGTATATTTCTCGTACGGGTCGCCAAAAGCTGACTGCAGCGCCAACCGATCTCCAGGTGGGCTCGGAAGAGTTTTTCCCAAAGTGTTAATTATGAAAACAACCTGTGCCTTGAGAAGCCTTCGGACAATTTAAGGTTGCGTTGAACAGATACTTGTAATTATGTCCTGCACCAACGTTATACTAGCTCAGCAGGCCCTCGAAGCCACCAGGTGGACGAATTGCGGCCATGAATTTTGAGTAAATATGCAGGAAAATGTGGTACATTTTCAGTTCTATGAGAATTGGTGGAGCGCGACCTCTCAAGCGACTCGGCTATTTGTTGCGGCTGCTGTTCGTGCACGAAGGGCGACTCTGGTCTAAAATCGTACAACAGATCGCCTTCTGAAGCCTCACTGGTCTTTAAATATCTGCTTTCCGCTCTTAGACGTTCACTTCGGCGAACCAACCCTTGAAGTTACAGCCATAGCCGATGTTACACGTAAAACATCTATGATTTCAGTCTAGCGGTCTATGTTTCGAAGTTGTTTCTTTTGCAATTTTAGAATCATTCAGCTTACTTCGGAAAAATTAGTATTGTACACATTTGTAATTTTGCAAACCAGGCAAAAGAGCTCAGTGAGCTAGAAAACCTAGCAAAGTTGCGCTGCAATGCTGAGTGTAGAAGGGGAACTTTATTTTCCTCAGATGGGGGATGCTGCCATAGCAGCAGCAAATATCGGCCACGCCTCCGCTGAGAGAGATGGGTGCGATGGCCTAAAAACACTGCATATGATTAACATACCCACATGTCGATCAACGTTCAAGTGCCATGCATTAGGAATAGGTAAAGACGAGGATAAAGGTTAGTGTACAAATTGGAAACCGTGAAAAATCATAATTCCATAAATGGTGACGCACAATACTGTATGAGCGTCCCACCTGGAATTTCACTAACTTGTGAAATTTACGTCCACATATCGATATAATCCACGAAAGACAAGTTTGCATGGTTTGACCTATCATCGTAGCGCAATGACACGTCTTCACAGAGTAATAAGCAATGACATGATGAGGATGCATTTATAAAGCATATATTTTATTGGAGAGTCTCGCTTTTCGTATCCTCTCTGTGCGCGAGCCTCTCAAGCGGTGTGGGCACGTAAAGCGGTAGAGTGGGCTCCGAGTCTTTAGTGGTTCTTTCAGAGTCAGCCTCGCCAAGGGACACGTGATGTAGGCAAGCCACCTGCGAGAACTGCTGGCATTCAAACATCTGCACGACCAGAGAATTGTGGCAATCGTGAAAATGCTAAGAAATAAAACAGGATGCTCTGGAGTGTAGAGCGCGGGTTGGTTGAACAACACAAGGCAGCACAAAAATAAAACAACTAATTCACTTCTCTCGGGTCATCATCATCATCATCATCAGCCTGACTATACCCACTGCAGGGCGAAGGCCTCTCCCATATTTCTCCACTTAATACGGTTCTGTGCTAGCTGCATCCACTTGACCCCGGCGAACTTCTTAATCTCATCCGCCCACCTAACTTTCTGCCGCCCCCTGCTACGCTTTCCTTCCCTTGGAATCCAGTTTGTTACCCTAAGCGACCATCGTTTATCCTCTCTTTGCACTACATGTCCTGCCCATGTCCATTTCTTCTTCTTAATTTCCCCTAGAATGTCGGTAACTTGAGTTATTTCTCCGACCCACTCTGCACGCTTCCTATCTCTTAATGTTACCCCTACCATTTTTCGTCCCATAGCCCTCTGGGTTGTCCTCAACTTAAGTAGAACTCTCTTGGTTAGCCTCCACGTTTCACTTCTCTCGTGTAGTTATACTCTATTATCGATTTTTAGAAATCTGAAATTTATTTCTGCCTGATGTTTGCTTTTTTTTTGCGCACACTGCTAGAAACACAAACGCCCCCCCTGCCAAGATATTGATAATATAAGCCGATTTATATTTTAGGCCCAAAAAGCGGCATGCTTGCCATTGGCAAAAACGTGAAGTACAAGGACGTACAGCCTTTATCAAAAGTTAGCAGTCCAGGGGGTTTGCTTTTAAGCCGTATAATATGCGTTCTGTAATAATCGTGGAAGTCTAGCCATTGGAGAGGGTAGGACGAATAATCTTCTTGCCTTCAGCAAGTATGGAAACCTGGGAATGCATTACGAGCCACACAGTATCGCTCGGAAGCAGACCCCTTGGGCTGTGCACATTTGATAAAGGCTGTACATTGCGAAATAAATTCGAACGGCACCGGCTTTCAATCTCGACACAGCCGTCAAGACGACACAAAGACGTCAAGTGATGCCAGTGCACTATGGATTTACTGCGATGAACAGCTCGCAAGGTGGACTCGAAATATTCTTCAGCGCTGTGGGAATTTTACCATGTCTTAATAATCACTAAATTAAACTTCATATTTGCTGACTGACGTAAATAAGACGTTTCTGTTTTTCCTCGTTGTTAGCTGCATGTTCTCTGGCTCAATGCCGTGCCTCGAACGCTGGAAGTTGCATACCTCAGGAAGGTTGTCTTTGCTCTCCTTCTGACAGCGGTCTTTAGGACTACACGGTCTTCGTTTCTAACCTCTGAAAGTATAGACGGAGCAAAAAAGAAAGAAAACAATTAACACAAACTTTCCGAACGACCAGCCTTTACACGCTTAAAAAAAGCTAGCCGCATGTGGCGTTCATGTGTTAGGCGTGAGCTAGCCGCCCCTATACGAAGGCATTTTTAAGAGAACTAGACATTATAGGCCTAATTATGAACGGATCTTCAGAACCAAGGAAGTGTCAGAAAACTGCGGTCGAGCGCGAAGGAGGTTTGACAAACGGGCTCTGGCCGATCAGTATGTCCCGATCCAAAGTGTTGGCGCTAAAAGGAAGGAGGCAAGAACTGCTGCGTACCTTTCTGTAGGGTGAGAGATAGAAAATCGGAAGGCTATGGTTACTTTTCTACCCGTTGTCAGCAGTCTGAAATCAAGGGAGCTTTGGGTGCAGAAACTCCAAATCGTGTAGTTTTTTGACAACGTTTCTAAGGAGACGACGTCTTTTTTGTAAAAATTGTAGAGCTGATTGGTATATTTATTCCGTTTTAATTTTTGTTTCATTTGGGTCTATATTTAAGGCATTTCCTACATAGCGCCACTTTTTGCCCTCCGGTACATTTCCCGGTGATGAGGCGCATACCAGTATAATTGACCATACCCGGCGAAGTCGACTGCGCGTCAGATTGGCTTCATATCTGCGCATTTTGAAACGCGGAGAAACTTCTTTTTAATGTGTTTGACGCCGATGTATCTAAGTGTAGGAATTTATCATGGAACCGTGCACATCACAAGTGCCGTGTCGTTCGTATGCGCTATGTTCCACTGTGGAGGAATCTATGTCCCCAAGCACACAGAATTTCAAAAGGAAACAAGGCATGTACAACGTACTCATATTCGTAAGGAAGCTCATTGGTGGGAGAGCATTGAATGCGTTTAGTGAGATCATTGTTTTCTGGTGTCTTCCTATGTATATGGCCACTGGTAGCTGTCAAAGCCGCTGTGCCGCGGAGTAGACGATTTTGATGCCTCGGCAGACCCCCCGCATTAGAGTGAACATTTGTGCTACATTTAATAAATGCGGAAGTAGATTCACCAGTCCCCGAATTACCACGAGCGTTGTAGAAAATGTCACTGTCAACAAGAAAATAAGCGTGGGATGAAAAGATATTACGCCGTTTCCCCAGGATGTTTCCCAGGGTTGAGGAATAGACAGTGCAAATCTATTATATTCCTGATGTGTGGAAGAGGAATCGCTGAAAGCAGTCTGTTGGGCTGACTCGTTCCGTATAACATTCAGCTGAGATTTTCATTAAAGACCTGATTTTATGAAACATCGCGCAGACACTGGGAACGCAGTATAATTTCTCGTTATCAGAAGACAATTTGTAGTTCTGGAGGTTTGATCGTCTATAAAGAATGGGGACAGGCGTGAACCCATTAAGATTATGATATTAACACTTTTAGCACTGTTGCAGCCTGTGACTGAGTCTTTTAGCCCGTTTTTAAAGGAATGAAAAACAGTCATTTGGACGCTAACTGCTGCAGTTGTGTGCGTATAACAGGCGAGTGTGCTTAAAAAGTGCAGCGTAAAAAGACAGCAAAGCTATAAATGCAAAACTAAATGACTTGAGACGCTTTACAAGTGAAGAGAGCGACGCACATGTTCCCCATTCCTTCGTCACGAGGGTACTGCCGAGAGATGGCGCCATATTACATCCAAGAATCTTGTAGCGAATTCGCTTTTGCTCTCGACGCACACACATAAGCGATGAGTAGATGCGTGCTTCACAGAACTGACATTTTTATATCAAATTTTCGGCACAGACACCGCAGCAAGTTTCCCGTTCGCCCTCTTGATCCTTCCTCCCCTTACTCTGCTCTCCTCCTGTCCACAAAACCACAACCCCTAGAGTTAGGCATGGACAGATGTCGCTAGAATCCCTCTGTTGAGACCCGTGCTTTTTAGCTGTTGGCCAGTAAATTTACACATTGAGATACGGTTCACAGTTAATCTATACGCCCTTTTATTTAGTGGAAGCCAAGTAGCACAAAGGAGAATCAGCGCAAAAAACGTCTGGCTTCGCATCCAGAAAAACACAATAGCAGTTTGAAATTTACAAAAGCACCTGGAACTTCATCTTGACGCGTCAGTGTCTTACCTCTTAATTAGGGCTTCCACCTTCGCTACCGCGATGGTTGAGAAAAGGCCTAATTGGTGCATCGTTCAAGTCCACTTGGTCGCCAGCCGACCAGCATTGAAAGCCGCACGGAGGCTGCACGGTCCTGCGGAGCTGCCCATGGGCAGCCTAAGTGCTTGGGGACATCAAGGCCGGAAGGGAAAGTGGCCGGTGCAGCACATACCTGGAAAAAGATGGCGAGCTCATGGCGTCGGTATTGGAGCAAGCTTCTTCAAAGTAGCGCGTGTCTTTATTCAAATTCTCCTTACTTCGTTCTTATCTCCTGTGAGCTGTATGTGCCCGCTGACCTTAGAAATCACCGAATATATAGAAATTGAAAAGGAAACAGCCCTTTAATATAAGAAAGAAAATACTGCTGATCCGTAATACTGTTTGCAAATGTTTTACGGTGAAAATTCGTAAAGAAAGCTTTAAGCTGTATCCTATCGATATGATACAAAATGGGGTTAACCTCCCGTTATAATATACGGAATTGGCGCACCTCTCTAATGAAAGAATAGTAGTCTAGAGCAGGGTTCTCTTTAGGGCCAGATCCAGGTAGCGGCCTTGCTTTTATTTCGAGCCTAATAATATCATCGTCAGACACTATCAAAAGTCCGGTTTGTGGACGTGACTAAAAAGATTCGAGGACACTTCTTTAAGCGACAGCGTTAATAGATTAACTTGCGAACTCTCGTTCTCGCACATGTAATTTGTTACTCGCTTCATTGCGAGCACTTTAAATTGTGCTTCTTGAGTCTCGCACGTGCTACGACCCTACGCGCAGGACCGCCCGAAGTAGATATAAAGCTCATATTTAAACAAGCCGTGGCATTCGGGTCACTTTTCTGACTCGGGGTACTGTGGCCCCTGGCAGTTCGCTGAAACATCGTACACAGCTTCGATCGCAATTTTTTGCCTGTAGGCACATCCGTGCATATTCGCGTCTACCAGTTACTTAGATCGTACAGCAAGCTGCCCGCTGGAACTTAGAGGAGACGAACGCTCAGGAGAGTCGGGTCCGCTGAATGTCGCGGAGAGTCCGCGGAGAGTTGGGTCCGCTCAGGAGAGTCGGGTCCTAAGCGATCCGCTGAATCAAATACTTGTTAGAGTTTTAGGACGCCTGGGTTGCCTTGAAAAGTAAATAGATCACCACTGAACACTAAGAGCGAGTATTGAAACCTTACAGTGGGCATCAGCTAAAACATATGATTGCACTTACTTTGCGACGGCACGGAACACGAGCAGCCGCGCTTAGCGCGAGTGGTATCGCCCTGTCCAGCAAGAAGCGGATCCGGGTGGGTGACTTGATGCTCAGTATTTGGCCTCCAAGGTCCTCGGCGGAGAAGAGAACACACTCTTTTGACAACCGTTTTCTGGAAACACATCTGCGGGCCGAACCAACCGGGGGAAATATTTAAACATATGTAAGCTCTTCCATGGGATCGTGAGCGAGCCAGTAGGTTACCTGGAGGTGTGGCTGTCGTAGTTAAGAGTGCTGTTGCAACCCGACAAATCGACGTTAAACCAATTATCGAGCTGATGCAGTCACTACTCCTTATTTGGATCAATACCAGTACGTTCTACATACCTTGAGCCTCATAATAGTTCCACACTTTATTTTATATGAAGCACTCTTATTACAGTCGTGTCTGGTATTTGAGGATTTTAATGCGCACTTGCGTTTTTGGGTAAATGAACCAACGGATAAAAGAGGCCGTATTTTTGAAGATTTTATTCCGTGCAATGATATCTGCTAGCTCAATACTGGAGAGCTTACGTATGTCGCTCCAGGCACTTAAGAAATTAGCTCTCTGGGTCTACTTTTTAGTTCAACATCTGTCTCTACTTGTCTTAAATAGGATATCCTTGACAGTGCATATAGACTGGATTATACGTACCCCTGCTGTTATCAGTTTAAGACCTTCACCTTCCATTACCCTAAACACATCATGGCGATGAAAGCTTTACCTAGCTGACTGGCCCTTATTTACACCGCAAGATATATTTGAAAACTTTTAGTAGCGAAAGCTACACTGCGCTTTGGTTTTTAAGCCGTCGGCGTGGCACCGTGGCACCGTGTGCCGTATGCCGTTACCTTAAACTGTCATGTGGTGTAGACCGAGAGCTAGACCAGTAGTTAGAACTCAATACTGCCGGTTGCGAAACTTCCCATACAGCCCATGTATAAAAAAACGGCGGTTTTGATTGGTCAAAATTCGGGTGCCTACGAATGGTGGCGGCACCTGCGGCCATTAAAGGAAACCGCGTCAAAATTCCAAATTTCTGATTGTTTATAAATGCACTACCATTATGGCAAAAAATTAGTTGAAGACTTGCAGTGGCACAAATTATTAAGATAACAGCCATATATTTATTCACAATAGACAAGAGGAGAAAAAAAAAATGATTTCAAAAATGCAATGGCGGCAATAGCAAAATGCTTGTATTTAGCGCTTCCAGAAGGCGCAACAATTCATTGACACCCGAAAAATTCGCACAACAATTGGTCACTGTTTGAAGCGGAGTTTTGCAACTGGCATGATCCAAAAGCTCTGGTTGGAAGAGGAAAGAAGAAGGAGGAATGAAGGAGAAAAATAAGAAGAAGCAGTAAAAGAAGAAGAAGATGATGGTGATGATGACGAAGAAGAGATGTAACTCGGTAGTTTGTAGAGGCGAACGACAACAGCTAGTTTTTAGAACGGAAGGTTCGTTTGAACATTGTGACGGCGGCACATTGAATACAGGTGTCCGCAGAACAACTCGCTGCAATACTCGCAGCTTTCGCTCTACCACTAGGTTCAAGCCATGCTTGAACCAACACAGCACACCTAGCTGCCCCACAGACTCAAGATTTGTGTCGAAAACCTATAATGCTTATTCGTGGGAGTAAGAAAGAGCAAAAAGGAGACAAAATAAAGCCTGGATAATTTTTCTGCGATACACAACAAATTAAAACCTCAGAATTTTCAAACGACCAAGCGCTAAAGCACGATATAAAGAAGGCTTCCTGGGTAGATTATGCCTAATCTATAATCGGTTCAGTCAATAAAAAACACTGTAGAGACTCCTAAGACTGCTTTGGTTGAGAAGGATAAATCACCCTCTTTATGTGGCCGAAAGTGGCTTATAAATGTTTCTGAAGTCATTGAAGTTCCTTCTCATAATGACTTTGGGTATTGCACACCAGACCGATGACATACGGCTACACGGCAGTTTCCGAGTTTGAACAACTCGGTAACAAGACGTAATCGAAGTGCATTCCAGGTTTCATGTGTGTTTATTTCACACAATGTTTCAGTGCTTCGATACTGGTCATCATCAATCCCTACCTAGGCGCAGCCACCGCGCTCAGAAGTTGCATTCGACGGCTATTTTGCTGTAACGTCGGTAGGCAACCCAAACACACGTTTGGGAGTTATATTCATGATAACCCGTTCACTAGGTTTTCCTCTAACGCGCTTGATCCTACTACCTGTCGTTACCTATTTTGTGTCGACCGCCTGGCGCACAGAGGGGCACTAGATCCTAATCCCGATGCCGACCAACCTATTTTATTTATTCGCCGCCAATGTTACTGAATCTTGGGTTGATAAGGCCACTTAAAAAGACTCCAGACATATTTGGTAGTGGGGCTAGTAATGTTTTCGAATATAGACAAAATGTGAGAGCAAAGTTGTACCCTAAACGACAGCTTCTCCTTTTTCACAATTTCATTTCCAACTGTCCCTGGCGCTCAGGAAAGTACAGAAGATCAGGCAGACATTTCAGGAGAACCAATTTCCGCAATTCAGAATTTCTTGCCTTGCATCAAATATTTTTCATGTAATATAAAGACTTTGAAGATGTATAACACAAGTTCCAACAGTCATCGTCAGGTTGAACAATCAAGCCTCTTGAGAGTTTTGACTATCAGAAAAAAAAAAAAAACACTCTACCAGGGATAAAAACCTGAGGCCAAGTCGAAAAAAAAAAAAGATACTGTGCATTGTCGAAGCATTGCCAGCGTCAAGGGCTGCATATTTCGCTGAAGGCGGATTGCTATAATTTTATAGGGAAAGAATGTTCAGTGTGCTTGTGCGAGTAAAGTTGAGACTCAAAATGTCTTAGCGAAGAAAGCGTAAATGCAACTGTCTAGTCCAGTGCTGAAAGAAAAAAAAAAAAAAGACAGGCGGAATACACTCACTGAAGATGGGCTGAGTCAGTAAATTTATATACTGCACACAAGCATACGAAGCACAAGAAATCAATCACCATAACCAATTATGTGTTCACTTTCGGACAGGACAGTTGCCGCTGTTATTGAAGCGCAACCAAACAAGTTTACTTTGGCATGGATTCCCATCAGAAGCATGTTGTCTGTCAAGAAAATCGAAAACGATGACGAGTGTTCATTTTGTGAGAGGCACACGGGTATCCTCTAGGATTAGTGCAAAGTTTGATCACTACGTCAGCGGTTTAAAGTTTCGCAGCCTAGTAGAATTTTGATCATGCCTCTGAAATGTGGTACGGAAGCGCCCACTTCTCTATCCGCAAAACGATGATGGCCTTATTCAGTTCAAAATTTTTCGAAAGGAATGATGACGGCTAGAGGCGCCCAACGTGACCTATGCAACCTAAGAAAACAAAATGGCTTCCACATAATAACTGTTTTAAAAACGAACATAATGTATCTGTCATTGCTCTACATAGACGATAACATAATCGTCTAGCATATTGTAGAAAAGTAATGCTTTCGGGTGAACACCGCACGAATCTCAATGATCGTCTATGGATGTTTAGCAAAACTTGATTTGTTAATTCAGTGGCATATGGATGAAAAACATCTTCTCTAGGTTTCTGAATTGAAATTAAATACTCTACTAGAACCGAGAGTAGAGTATGATTACTGTAATTAGCGGAACACGTACTAGTTAAAGCCTACAACGAGGAAGAGTCCTTTAGGCAGAGAATCACCAAAACATACACATATACGCTGGAAAACAGATATAATAGCTCAAAGACGGTCATTCTTATAGGAGACCATTTCTGATTACAGCAATCATTGTTTCCTCTAGAAACAATAACAGCGC
The DNA here is from genome assembly GCF_055883805.1 of Amblyomma maculatum. Taxonomy (NCBI): domain Eukaryota; kingdom Metazoa; phylum Arthropoda; class Arachnida; order Ixodida; family Ixodidae; genus Amblyomma; species Amblyomma maculatum. Next base: position 46,023,444 of record NC_139344.1, read on the forward strand.
GGAAGAAATCAATGCAAAATTGCAATTTTTAGAGAGTAAAGAAATCCTGCGAATTAATAAAGTATGCTAACTGAAGGCCCCTATTTGCTCTTTATCACCTAAATGCGTACAGCAAACAAGATAAAATATTTCAGAGATACCACGTACTTACAGGAAGATCGCTACTAATTTTTAAAAATAGGCATTTAAAGATATGAGGAAGGCTTCTGCGGCACAACTGCGCCGGTGATGGCAGGCTTCAGAAATAAAGGGAATTAAGCTGGATAACTACTTTCTGGTAACCAACTCTATTACTGCTAAGCCCCTAATTGCAATTGAAGATTTGAAGGCGGCTAGTAATAACCACGCCAGCTTTCAGAATTTCGAGAACGAAGTCGGAGTTGGTCGGTTTGGTTTGTGGGGTTTAACATCCCAAAGCGACTCAGGCTATGAGATACGCTGTAGGTTAACACTGCGGAAATTTCGACCACCTGAGGTTCTTTAACGTGCACTGACATCGCACAGCACACGGGCGCCTTGCTTTTCGCCTCCATCCCGCGCCCTTGGCAACAGTAGTCGAGCGCCTTAACTACTGCCCCACCCCTGCGGGGTTCGAGAACGCAGTTACTCTGGCGTTGTGGATGGACAAATATCTGCTTTCCCGCATTAAAAGACGTCTATTAAAAGACGCCGCCAAACATGACTCCGAGATTTTTTTTTTTTTCTTAGTCCAATCAAACTCTTCAACTAGCCTTACTGCGTGTTTCAAGATAAATTTGTCCTTGTCGTTTTTTTTTCTTTTTAGTTGGGTGGAGTGAAGAAATAATTCCTTATCATCATTTGCATGTGTGGAGGTTGAGGTCTCGTTACATAAAATGACAAAGAGCAATTACCCAAAGTGAACAGAATCACGCAGGTTACCCTTCGGTAAAAGGAAACGTGATCTACTTATACACTTTGCTTCCAATACTAAGACATTAGTTTGTCACATGCGTATCTAATGAGCAGCTTTATCGTCCCATTGAGAAGCTGTGGGTTAAGCCCTATACTCCGGGATGTTTTGCTGGAGAACTTAGAGAGTAGCTAGAATTATGTGCTCAAGATAGCAGGGTCAGCAAATGACACATAGCAGTGCAGCACGTAAGGCGCGTCAAGGCCAAAGCATACAATCTATATTTAGGAAAATATCTGCCTGCACGAATATTCGAAACGGGAAACTTCTGGGGATGTTTAGATGAAGTGCAACGCGGCCTGCTGCATCCTACGAACTAGGAAGTTCGTTGGCTGTGCTGTTTAGTATAATCCGAAATAGCCTCAACAGCTCACATGTGCTTGCAGAAATACTAGAAGTGTCAAAAGCAGGCCCTCCGCTGAGAACTTTTACGGACCCAGGTCGAGATAAAAAATCGCGTTCAATGATGAATGCACAGTATTCACCTGAATGATATCTCTCCGCAGCAACACAAATGTAGGGCACTAGAGTTTGAGGAGCAATGAAATTGACGGGCTTCTTCCGTGACGCCACCGACTCGAGCTATAATCGGCTTTATTGTGAAAGCCATTGATAAGTGTGTAGCACATGCTACGAATACTTTTTTCAAGTGATTCTGGCGAATGAACTCCACTTCTTTGCGCAGTGCCAGCGCGACGGCGTGCCTTAGTGAGGAAGTATTTTTCGCTCGAGGGTCTACCCAGTAAAAATTCATCTGCTGCTTCGTGCCGCTGGTTTTTCGAATATGCCCCGCGAAGATGACTGTGATATGCTGCCAATTTATCGCATCAACCGAAAAAAAAATATCAAATGAAACATTTTGCAGGTTATAGACGCCCAAAGTGTTCTCGAGCGAAGGCAGTAAACAGAAATGACACAACGCCGCTTCGGGCAGTATCTCGCCGTATGGGATTCCTCGTGTATTCGCCACGTTCTACTTGGCCCACAGCAAGCTGTGCCCGTGCACTGTCGCCTTTCACGGCAGAAATTGGCAACATTTTGGCATAGGCCTCGCGGTTCGCTTTTCACCAAGACTTGCTCGCACTTAAAACAAAGAATAACAAAATTCCTAGATAGAATATTCTTATTACTATATGCTACCCTTTAACGTATTCGGAAGAAGGGAAGGTGTTGGCACGAGAAGACACTGCATTGCATTGTCTACCTCCCAGTATGGAGAGACAGACCAAATGCTGTGACACGCCCTCCGAAACAGGCATAGCAAGGGGTATCGGTCGGGTATGTAGATGCGTAGTGGGTAAGCCATAATAGTGTGGCTTTTGATGTATTGATAACAGTAAGTGGAAGCGGCGTGTTGTGTTGCTCAGTTTGCTGTATTTGAATCAAGGTGGCGGCACGTGCGGCCTGCGCTCGTATGGCTTCACCTCGCATTTTATTTTCCACTGTTAACGCCTTATCCACGCTATGTTCGACGATTTATGTCGCACAAACTGGGGTAAAACGCGGGCGAGCGCAGAACGTGGCGAACCCTGCATAGCGCATCAGAATCGATAATCATCAGCAATGTCCGACGCCTTTTCCTGTAATTCTATAGCCTTCAGTAACGATATAAAATGTTAAGAAAAATAGGTGAAAAAAATAAGGGGTTCATTGCTGCTGAACCGAATGTAGAGCGAAAGCTTCGGCTGTTTGGTTTGGTTTATGAGGTTTAACGTCCCAAAGCGACTCAGGCTATAAGAGACGCCGCAGTGGAGGACTCCGAAACATCAGACCAACTGTGGTTCTGTAACGTCCGCTGGGATCGCATGACAGGTGCCCTGCATTTCGTCTCCATCAAAAAGTGGCCGCCGTGGCCGGAATTCAATCCCGCGAGGTCAACGACTGCACCACCACTTCGGGCTAAAGTCTCGCATGCGGGAGACCGAGCGTTGCATTGAACACAACCACCGTTCCGTTGTATGCATCAAAGTTCACCGGCTTTCTATTATAAAAAAAAAAAATCAGAGGCCACTTTGGCTCACTAAAGTGTTCGAAGGCGACGGAAGCCTTTCCTGGCGCACTGTTAGGAATTGCCCTACAGAGTGCGTTCCGGTCCGCTAAAGCGTAATTAGAGGCTGGCGCCTACTAGGCTAATATGTAACTAATGCAATTGACTAACACTTGGCTCAACTGTAAGTACACCCTCGCTTGACTGCATCTACATTTAGGAAACTAATTAGTGATTACTCAACCTAAGTCAAGCTGCTATTGATGCAGCTTTTATCCCGTCACCCTCGCCACACCTTGTACATCCCCTGAACTTGTTGTGGGTAAGTTAATTAGCCTAGATTGTTATTTAACAATTTAATGACGTAATTAGAGACGGGTGCCGTACGACAGTAACTTTTCCTGGCCAGCTAGATGAATTCGGCAGCGATGAAAGCTTGTCTGTCGCCTTCCTGGATACTTTCCTTCTGTGCGCTTAATGATTATAAATTGGTTTTTCATTCATCCGACGCGCATTTGCCTCGTCCGGCGATCATAGAGCAAGAGCGAATGGTTCCACACAAGCTTCATAGGCGGCAAGTTCTCCTGCTTTCTTCTGACAGTTGCAGTAATTGAGCACGGCCGGGGCAAGAGCATTCTGAAAGTTTAGCAATAAGATACTCATTTTGCCAGATTTCTTGGTAAACCGGTCGTCTTCAGTAGTTTTCTTCATCATTAGGTACGTTTACATGAGCTCAACAAAATTCAAGTGTGGTCCCCTTTTAGAGGAAAAGTGCAAAAACGCGGATGAAATCAGGACAAAACTAGACCCGCGTTTCCTTCTAAAAATTAGCATTTTTTCTCGAATAATCAACTCCGCCCGCATTATGTTGGGTTCATGTACAACAGGCTATTTACATGTAGAAAAATAACGTTTAATTTAAATTTATCTTAGAAACCCTAACATAGCAACTAGAATCCCGCAGGCCATCGTACCGCCATTTTACGACCAAGCGTCCCCATTCACAGAAAAACCAACCGTCTGCAATATATTGTTTCGAACAGGCGAGAAGAATATATCACCTCCTGAATTCAGATTTCTCCTCAGCTCATCAGACCGCAGAAGGACGACTTGGAAGAAAAAATGCATTCCCTATGTTGAATATATCTCAGATATCACACTGCAATAAGATACAGGGAAGGGATTTGGATGAACGGTCGAAAAGTGGGTTTAAACGGCACAAGGATATTAAAATTTGTAAGATAGATCTCCCTCCGCGCTGGTGGCACATTGAAGAAACACGATCGCGGCGTTGTGAAAAATCCTCGTGCTCGAACAACAATTATCATCAAATGCAGCATGTTTATACGAAATTTACCAAGCCAACTACAACCACTGCATTATGCAAAGGTCACTCTTGAAATTGCCAGAACATTACTCTCAAAGGCAAATAAAAAAAAATGACTTTTTTCCAGTTCATTCGCATTATTTGCAGTTATTCGCATCGCGGCACCCTAGGAATGCCGCTACCCTCCTCTGCTCTGTATCGAGGGGAGCGGCGGAACACCTGTTGAACGGCGAAGCTTGTTGCCATGGTAACGGCGCATGCGCAGTAGTGGCCTCTGCCTAGCTCCGCGAAATGCAATTCTGCTAGCCTAATTATACTTTCGCTACAAAAAGCATCCCTGTTCTCAGGGGAATGAGGGACCAAACTGCTTATTGGGCAGATAATACGGAGAGTTGCTAACAGTGTGTAGGGCCGCGAAAATGAAGACAAGGCGTTCAGTCGCATTGAGAGGTGCATAGCCGTACGTGGCTTAAAGAGGGGCTACATAGGGACCTGGAATTTATACCAGCCTTCACAGTGAGGCAAACTTTCCAGCGAGCCGCTTTCAAGGCGCTACCTCTCCACCGACCATGAGTCTTATCAGCTGATACACTATATGGTCTTCGCAGTGCTAGCCTTCGCATAGCACACTAATGATATTTGAACTGCCCGGCGCTTAACGAAGACATATCGAAATTAACCTCTTTGAGACTGCGCGCCTTGAACGACGACAAGGGAGAAGGAACAAAACGCCGAAGAGATTACAGTAGTGGGCTCGTGAGCCCCAGGCCTAAGTATTTACTCTAAGGGGCATTCTTCATGTCAAGTCTAAAAGTGGCCTTAAATGCTCTAATCGAACACACGCGCTGCCACTAAGAAAAATTTATTCATGTCAGCCGAATAATCCGGAGGGGCATCAACTAAGGAGAGAAGACGTTGAAGGAGAGTTGACAGACCAAGTCTCAGTTTATAATAAGGAAAACGTTCTGGTTAAGGGGGGACACGGCTCTTTGGCACCGAAAATCGGCCTGAAAATCGGATTTTCAATTTTTTCATTTTCGTATTCCTCGCACCATTCCGCATCTGCACGCAAATTTTCATCCTTATACCCCGCGTATTTATGAAGTTATAGCGATTAAAAAATGCAGTACCACACCCACTGCCCTTTAAATTGTGGACAAACGACACCCAATTTCGATCGCCCGGCGCATGAGAACTACGCGCTCCACCGCGGCGATTTTGGTCTCGTTCGAAAGTGCGCGCTTTCGGCTTATTTTTTCTTTCGGAAAGCAACCCTGTGCGCTCCGCCTTCTCCATAAAAAACAAACAAAAAGATAGCATGCAGCGCGCGCTACTATTGGCCGGTTAAGGCACGTGATCAAAATGGCGTCGTTTGGTTGGTTCCGGCAAGCTAGCCCTGAAATGCGGACTCCCAGTGACACCATTTTGTCTTTCTGCCGACCACGGTAGTGCAACGCGAGAGTCATGCCAGGCGCGAAGAAGTACCGCTCTTTGCACAAGTACGGGCGAAAGCAACCAAAGAAACGCGTTAAGAATGCGACTTCGTTGCATACTGTGCAAGAAGCAAGTGCCAGTGCTGCGGGATTGTGTGACGATCACGTTGCGGGCGGCGACGCTTCTCCGATTCCGCTGGACAACGGCGCCGTTCTTCGTGCCGACTGCAGTCGTGTACGTATTGATACCGCGCCTGTCACTAACAGTGACATAACTCAAGTGAGTGCCCGTGAGCAGGCTACGCTTGATAGACTGGTATCGACGCCGGCGACGGCACGAAAGACCGCGCTGTTCGCCGATGCAAGTGGTGCGTCCGCAGAGTCAGATGCGGACGGAACGGCCTCCTATGCGGTAATTGACCTCAGCATTGTGAATATCCTTCTGGATGCCGTGCGGTGCAAAACGTGTCGTGGATGCGTGCGTTTAATTACCAGCGACCGGAGCTATGGCCTCGCCGTAAAACTGATCGTGCTGTGCGACAACTGCGGTGAGATTGCGGCCGAGTGGAACTCGCGGAGGATTGACGGCGAGAAAAGGTGCAATCCTTTTGAGCTGAATATTCTGGCTAGTCGAGCAATGCTGTCGACCGGTAACGGCCAGACAGCAATGAACGATGTCTTTTCGGCGATGGGGTTGTCGCGGCGTGGGATGCACAACAAGACGTTTCAACGGCATCTGAAGAACACACTGCAACCCGCTGCTACCCGAGCCGCCACGACCGCTATGGCACAAGCCGCGCAGGCAGTGGCGAAGGTCTACGATGACTTGTGTTTTGGGCATAGGGGGAACATTGCCGTGTGCTACGACGGCACATGGATGACGCGCGGACACTCATCACATATAGGCGTCGGTGCCGTGGTGGAACTCTTCACTGGTTACGTGCTTGATTATGTGGTGTTGTCAAACTTTTGTCTGGGCTGCGAAATTGGTCCTAAGCCAAACACTGACGGCTACGAACTTTGGAAATCACGCCACCAGTGCCAAAAAAACACCAACTCCAAGGCTGGTCAAATGGAGGTAGAGGCTGGCAAAATTCTGTTTGAAAGATCTCTGCAGCGCCACAACATGCGCTACACAACCATGCTATGCGATGGGGACAGTCGCACGTTCAGTGCTCTTAAAGATGCTGCAATCTATGGCTACATTGAAATAGTCAAAGAGGACTGCATAAATCACGTGCACAAGCGTATGGGAGCAGCTTTGCGCAACCTCTTGCAGAGACACAAGGGTGCAGGGAAGCAAAGTCTTGGCGGCAGAGGAAGGCTGACAGCTGATCTAGTTGACAAGCTGGCAATATATTATGGCCGAGCGCTTCGATCAAATGTAGGTGATGTGGATGCCATGCAGCGAGCTGTGATGGCGACATATTACCACATCACATCTACTGATGACTGCCCCAAACACAGTTTGTGTCCTACCGGTGATAAGTCATGGTGCCGCCACAACGCTGCAAAGGCAAAAGAGGAGCCTGCACCAAAGCACAATTACAGTCTGCCAAGAGATGTGGCTGATGCTCTTTTGCCTGTTTATAGTCGTTTATCAGAGAAGAGCCTGCTGCAGAGGTGCATTCGGGGGAAGACCCAGAACTCGAACGAAAGCTTCCACTCGGTCATCTGGACCTTGATCCACAAAGAGCGGCACTCATCACTGTTTGCTGTGGAAGCAGCCACAGCAGAAGCTGTGCTGCGCTTCAATGCCGGCTGCAAGCATACAGCAGCAGCAATTCTGCAAGAATGCAGTACAAATGTGACAGCAACTGGGTCCAGGAGAGCTGAAGAAAAGGACTTGCGCCGTAGCGCACGTTCTGCAAAGAAGCGGGCGGCTTCGCTTGGCGTTGCTAAAACAGAAAAAAGAAAACACCGCGACAGCATGCACCCCGACTATGCTCCTGGTGCATTTTAATAGCATGAGGTCTTTGGGGTTGCCCTTCCTGATTAAATGCCGTGAGGCTTGAGTGCTTCCGACAATCCCCCAATTTTGGTAGTGTTGCATTTTTTAAAGATCAATATCTCTGGTCCTGTTCTTGCTATTGCTTTGAAAATTTTTTTTCTAGAAAGGGAATCCTGCGAGTCTCATGAAACCAAGGTAAATGCAGTGACCACAAAAGAAAATTTGCTGAGAAGGTTATGTTGTCTTCGGTACCCAAATGGAATTTTCCTTTCAAACGTTTCCTATTGCGTAACTTTGGCTCAAATTGGCATAGGCCATTAATTTTCGCTTCAGATCACTTTCCACCTGTTTCTGATCTTGTTGACATATCAATCATTGACATAATTTACACCTACATGCTGTGAAGTGTTTTTCCTCGTTTTCTCAAAACTGCAATTTTGAGGGTGCTGCAATTTTGGAGGAGAGATATCTCTTAGTCTGTTTGTGCTATAGCTCTCATTCTTGTCTTGTTAGAAACAGAAAACCTTCGACAGTGCCGTAGGACAAAAATATGTACAGTTATTATGCGGCAACATTTACAGAATTAATTATCAATCTTAGGTGCCAACCTGGGCTTTTATTCATAAAAGTTTGACTTATTGTAACTTTGGTTCAAATTCTTCTACCACGTTAATTCATGACTAGCGGCACTCTATGATCCTTCTAGATCACTCTGGCAGGGCTATTCTCATCATGCCATAAAGTGTTTAGTAATTAACTCACCTCCAAACGAAGAACATGAATTAGGTAATATTTTTAAAGCTATTTCATCTACAAGAAAACTAATCAGATATTTGAAATCAGCATGCAAAAGTACATTAATGGTGCAAGTTTCAGTCAGATCCACCCATAAATAAGGAAAAAAGTTTTAAGAGGGGTGTCCCCCCTTAAATGAATGTCTTGCTCGGTGGCGACAAAAGGATCAGAGCGAACGTTCGTGCGAGTTCAAAATGAGTTTCATTGTGCAGAGTAGTACAAAGCAAGGAGAAAACAGCAATTAGTACTTCAGGAACTTCTGAAAGAAATGAATGACTGACATCAACAGCTAATTACCAAGCTTTACACTATCGAGCGCCTACAGATTCATCCAGACAACTAAGACAATGACGCCAGTGCCAATTAAGCCAGGAAATGCCATGAACACTTGCCTAGGTCTAGCTACGCAAAGTTCATTTGAACTTTGTTGGAAATGGTAATGCTTTTGCAATACAGGCAGCAATATGTTTGACTGGCAAAACGCCTAGTGTGTTTTCCACCTTGTTTAATTTTATCGCATTTGAATTGAAACCAAATGCAGAGTGAAGCACCACAGGCAACAACAGCAACAAGCAAGAAAGCGAATTATTGGAAGCTGTAAAAACGCGACACTCTAAGAAATATAGTTGTGAGCTGCAATTAATGAGCACAAATTATACATACAACCGATAACATGCAGAACCACATTGCATCCCCACACATGTAAATGTATTAAATTGTTTAGAATACTCAATCTTCTCATGAAAAGAGGACACGTTTTCTATGTTACTGGAACCTGGGAACCGTGGTAGGTGTCAAGTCGCCGCTGGCTTTTCGTGCACCAGCCTCCAATATGGCGTCTACCATAGTCTGAGGTGCTTTGGGAGGTTAAACCCTATACATCAGTCAAACGAAACCACAATACCCCCTGCCTACGGTGGTCGGTCGCAGCCGGAGTTTCCGCGTACCTGCCAGCGTTACGTCCCCATGGACTTCTTATGGGGTCACATTATAGAAATAATCCACAAAGATGCTCAATACGACCTGCCTTGTAGTAACTCCTTGGTGTATGTACCAGGGACCCTAACTAATCGTTTTAAGCAACGCTGCTTTCCTCCTCAAACTTTAGAAAAGAAAATATTCCCACTAATGCTAGCGGAAGCTGAAAGTAACGAAGGAGCTTAAATCACTGGTGATGACGTAAACCGACAGCAAAGCTATTTTTTTCCCACGGTGCATAAAAGCACGGAGCAATTCGACGGTAGTAAAGAGAAAAAGGAAGCGCAGGATGCTCGTGTCAAAAAGAGCTCCTACTCGTCCCTTCGGCTTTACTTCTTAGTCTTTAGACGCTAGACTGACAAAATAATACATCTTTTTTTGCTGCTGCTGACTACGTAGAGAAGGCATGTGACAAAATATATAATTAAGAAGTCAAGAATTTAGCGCAAAAATAAAGAACAATTGGTGAAGAAGGACACAAGAGGCGATTGACTAGCGCTACAATCAACAGTTTATTCATGCCAAAGTACATAGAATATATATATATATATATATATATATATATATATATATATATATATATATATATATATATATATATATATATATATATATATATATATAAAAAGACGAGCATGCGCAGAAGGGGAGAGGTATAGAGCAGCAGCAGTTAACGCAAAACCATGTCCACAAAGGTACATTCCGCCTTGTTACGACCAAGCATCCGCATTTGCGCGCTCTATTGTTCGCCTGTGGGCATGGAAAAGTTTTGTGAATATGTGGTGATGGTCCATTGGCTCTAAGTGAGCCTGTTTCCAGGAATCCTGTTTTGTAAGCATGTTTTGCTTTGTGGACAACCTGCAAATGCCAAATTGGCCCTGTCAAGAGAACGTCTGGAAAAACACAAAGAAACGTCCCCCTGCGGGAAATAGCAGGAAGTGCTTTCTTTTGTTCACCCTTCCAGTCGAGAAGTGCTATCCTCCAGTGATGAATGCCTCCTATCCAAAGGAGACGACAGAGTGACATGTCCGCTGACGTGCAGGACAAGAGAAGAGCATGACTCATACGGCCATTAAGTTTTCCCGGGAATGCAGGAAAGATTTGCAATTGTCGAAAAGGGACCATGTTGGGAGCCCTATGCGGCGCCACGTGCACTCGGGTTTCTGAGAAGTAAAACCCCCAGAACCAGCCTGTGGTTTCTTTGCTGAAGAATAGAAATGTACCTCCTCTCCTCGCCGTTCCCAAGCTTTTCCCGCCAACAAGTGATCACGCCCAACGAATGAATGCCGGACCAGTCAGTGCTTCAGACCATCAGTGCAGTGATGTGTTCGATTGGATGCCGATACCTGAGGGGCGTGCCCTGGATTTGGTTGGTCAGCATCTTCAGAGAGGGGCTGGACATAGGGGGGTTTTTAAGGACGCTGCAGAGCACGAAATGTCGCTCTGGGCCCTGGGTAAACGGCTCATCCAGTCGCTTCTCGCTATGAACTCTTAACGCTTGTCATTTTGCTGATGTACCCTTCTTCTTCATGTAAATATTCTTGTAAATACGTTTTCTCAAAGTGCCAGTAAACCTGCTTGTACATATTTTACCAACTTCGAAGATTCAGTCCTTCTTCAACCCGAGTCTCTGCACGCTACCAAGTGAAGGCCGGGTCGACGTAGCCCTAGCGTCACGACAACTGGTGACCAGCGGTGGGATCTGAATCTACAAGCCACAACATCTGGTGATTGGAGGTGGATCTGAAGCTACAAGCCACAACACCTTGTGATCGGAGGTGGCATCTCAAGCAACAAGCAGGAGCAACAATCGGCCAACAAGAGGGCAGCTCGGAACATCGATCGCATGTGTGGGTGAGTGCTTGGCTTTTCTTCTGATGTGGACCAGGTTCTAGAACAGGGTTAGATTTTAGAACTGGTAAAGAGAGTGTGGAAACGCCTTTAGGTTTGGTAGTTTGCACTGTTGTTTTGGAAGTAGCCGACACTCGGAGCGATCATGGACCTACAAAAGCTGCAGAAACCGGAACTGTTGCAATTGTGTGAGGAATTGGGAATTGATACAAGTGGTTTGGCACGAAAACCTTTGATTATAAAGGCAATCACAGATTTGGGAGCCGATGATGAGGAGCTCAGTGAAGCATGGAACCTCATCGGTCAAAAAAAGGAACAGCTCAGACAGCAGAAGGAGCGGGAAAAAGAGCAGAAAGAGCGGGAAAAAGAGGAAAAGAGGCGTGAGCGTGAACTTGAGAGGGAAAAAGAGGAAAGGGAGCGCGAACGTGAGTGGGAAAAAGAGGAAAAGAAGCGTGAAAGAGAAGCAAAAAAGCTGGACCAAGAAATTGAGCTCCGGAAATTAGAACTAGAGTTGAGCAAGAGGTCGGGCAATTGTCCCCAGCTAGCGGTACCTCTTCTCAACAAGGAGGCAGATTTCAAGATGTCAAAGTACATGCAGCCATATGTGATATCAGGGGATATCGGTCTGTATCTGGCTAACTTTGAGCGAACCTGCGAAAAACTGTCCTTCCAGCGAGACACTTGGTCTCAGAGATTATTGACGGTTCTGCCCTGCGAGGCAGCGGAGGTTGTCGCGCGGCTAAGCAAGGAGGACGCGGACAACTACGAGAAGGTCAAAGCTTGCCTTCTGAGAAAGTATAGGCTTAGCGCCGAGGCGTTCAGACAACGTTTTCGGAAAGCTACTAAGTCCAGGGACGAGAGTTACCCTGAATTCCTGTACAATTTAAGAGTTAATTTGGGCGAGTGGCTAAAGAGCACAGATTCCTACAGTGATAGGGACGCTGTAGTCGAGCAAATTCTTTTGGAGCAGTTTTATAACTGCCTCCCAGAAAAAGAAAGAAATTGGTTACAGGACCGAGGCGAAATTAAGTCGGCAACTGAAGCTGCCGAACTTATTGAGGAGTATGCTTCGCGCCGACAATTCAGCAACCCAGCAGTGGATAGGCCCCGCAATCCCAAGTTCAGTATGAAAAACCGTCAGGAAAGGCACTTTGCTAGAGTTGGAAACGAAGAAATGAAGGTTTCTTCAGGCAAATTCCCTAGAAAGGACGGCAGTGAGAAAAGTGGGGAAGTGACCAACGTGCAGAACACAAAGAATAAGCTTGAGGCTAGGAAGCCGCTCACATGCTTTAGGTGTAATGAGCAGGGTCACATTGCCGTCAACTGCCGGAAAGAAAAGATTGCTTTCTCGTATGTCAGGGACTGCGATGAAAATATGCAGCTTTTAGAACCCTACCTGCATGACCTAGTAGTCAACGGGAAGCCTTGCAAGGTACTGCGCGATTCGGCCGCAACGATGGATGTTGTCCATCCGGCGTATGTATCGCCTTCCGACTATACAGGACAGTGTGCATGGATCCGACAGGTAGTTGAGGAACAGAGTGTGTGCTTGCCGATCGCGAACGTGGTCATCGAGGGCCCTTTCGGCGAATTAACAACCGAGGCTGCCGTTTCAGGAAAGCTTCCTAAGTGCTATCCGTATTTGTTCTCCAACAAATCGGACATGCTGCTGCGAAAGAGGGGCATCCTTTTCGGAGACAGAGTTGTGCAAGCCTTAACACGTTCAAAGGCGCGAGAACTAGCTACACTGCTCATTCCAGAAAAATCCACAGCGGAGGAAACGGCAGTTAAAACAATGGTAAATGCGGAAGATAGCAGGTCAGAAAACTTTGAGAGCGAGGCATCTCAGATAAGTCAACTTGAAAGTGAGCTTGATGAGACGCGGAATGAGGACGTTCTTGAGAGTAACCTCTTGCCGCCAGTGTCTAGTAATCTCACGAGACTTTTAAGTGGAACCCGAGAGGACTTAGCTATAGAGCAAGCCAATGATCCCAATATACAGGAGATAAGGGAGCGCCACCGCGCCACTAAGACAGCAAACAATATTTCTTTCGAGATGAGAAAGGGAGTGCTGTATCGCTTATTCAAGGATAAGCGCGGAGTAGAGCGGGACCAATTAGTCGTTCCCCAAAAGTACCGCGGAGACTTACTGCGACTTTCCCATGGCAGCTCGTGGTCATGTCACCTTGGAATAAAGAAAACAAAGCAGAGGCTGTTGCAAGAATACTATTGGCCTGGATGTTTTAAGGACACGGAAAATTTTGTACGGTCATGCGACACGTGCCAGCGGGTTGGAAAGGCGCAAGATAAGTGGAAAGCTCCGATGGTGTTAGTACCAATCATTACCGAGCCGTTTCACCGGTTAGTAATAGATATAGTTGGGCCACTTCCTGTGACCGAGTCAGGGTACCGTTATATCCTCACTATGTTATGCCCAGCCACAAAGTTTCCAGAGGCTGTTCCGCTGCGCGAGGTGACGTCCGAGAGTGTAGTGGATTCGCTGCTGTCAGTGTTTGCACGAGTTGGATTCCCTTCCGAGGTACAAAGTGATCAGGGTAGCGTTTTCACGAGTGTCCTCACCACCTCATTTCTCGAGCGATGCGGCATTAAGGTAGTGCATAGCTCGATCCATCATCCGCAGAGCAACAGCGTAGAAAGATGGCACTCTGTTCTCAAACGAGTCCTGAGGGGACTGTGCTATGAAAACAAGCGCGAATGGGATACCTGCCTGCCTGCAGCGCTTTTCGCTTTGCGGTCAGTGCCGCACGAATCCACTGGATTTAGCCCAGCCGAGTTGGTGTACGGAAGGTCACTGCGCTCACCTTTGCGAATGGTGCGCGAAGCCTGGGAGGGGCGCGGAGAAGACCCAACAGTAGTAGAATTCATTCTGAACCTCTTGAATCGCTTACATAACACTAAGGAACTCGTTGAGGCCAGCATGAAGTCAGCCCAGGCTCGTTCCAAGGTGTACTATGATAAGTCAGCCCGTCAAAGGACGTTTTGTATCGGGGACCAGGTGATGTTGCTGAGAAGTTCAAGGCAGAATAAGCTCGAAGTACAGTGGGAAGGACCGGCTGAAGTCGTTGCAAAGCTTTCTAACACTAACTACGCAGTGAAAATTCCCGGTAGGCGTAAAGAAGTGCGCATTTATCATTGCAATCTTATGAAGCCTTATGTGCAGAGGGAAGCCGTGGTAAATCTAACGTTAAACCTTCCCGAGGAGATGGGGGACAACTTGATTTGCCTCAGCGGAAAAGGAAGCAACGCTCAGGAGCTTCTCAAAAAGACGGAGCAGAGAGGAGAACTAAAGAAATCCCAGCTGTCCGATCTGGGCGAGATAATAACAGAGTTTGAGGCCTGCTTCGTGGACAGGCCAGGCAGAACTGATTTGACTGAGCACGATATTGAGCTGACTTCAGACGTGCCAGTGCGATCAAGGTGCTACCGATTTTCTCCAAGGCAAAGAGAAATTCTGGATAGGGAAGTAACTCGCATGCTGGAATTGGGAGTAATAAAACCCTCGGAAAGCGATTATGCTTCGCCTATGATCTTAGTAGAAGCTCCAGGTAAAGACCCTAGGCCTGTGGTAGACTACCGAAAGCTAAATTCTCTCACCAGGGATCAAGTGTATCCTATTCCGAATATTGAGGAGAGAGTAGAACAGGTCAGTAGAGCGGCATATGTGACTACGCTGGACCTTACTCGAGGATACTGGCAAGTACCGCTCACTGAACGCGCCAGCAGATACGCGGCTTTCGTCACTCCGACGGGCAGCTACCAGCCAACAATGATGAGTTTCGGGCTCAAAAATGCTCCATTTTGTTTTTCCCGACTCATGGATAGGGTTTTAAAGGGGTGTGAAACATTCGCGGTGCCTTATTTAGACGACATTGCGGTTTTTTCCGACTCATGGGCGGACCATATGGTACATCTAAGAGCTGTACTGAGCCTTTTGCGTCAAGCTGGACTAACCGTAAAGGCCGAGAAATGTTGCCTGGCAAGGGCGACCGTGGACTACTTGGGTCACAATGTAGGTCAAGGTTTCAGGAAACCCAGCGAGATTAAGATTTCTGCGGTAGCAGACTACCCGCGGCCGAGCACGAAGACGGAAATTCGAGCATTCCTGGGTCTGACTGGGTACTACAATCACTACATCCCTAACTATTCAGCTTTGGCTAGCCCTCTGACCGACGCTCTCCGCAAGACAGAACCGACAAATGTAGTCTGGGACGAACAAAAGGAAGCCTCCTTCGTAAACCTGAAGGCTGTGCTGATTAGCCGTCCGGTATTGCGAGCTCCAGACTATGGCCGAGAATTCACGGTCCAGTGTGATGCCAGTGATCGAGGGTTAGGTGCTGTTCTCTGCCAGAGAGATGACGACGGTAATGAGCACCCCGTGCTCTACTTGAGCAGAAAACTGAGTTCTAGAGAGAGGGCTTATTGCGCGTCAGAGAAGGAATGCGCTTGCATTGTATGGGCCATTCAAAAATTGCAGTGCTATCTTGGAGGGGCCAAATTCACCGTAGAGACGGACCATTGTCCCCTGGCTTGGCTGCAAACTGCGACATCGAAGAACAGTCGCCTTCTTAGGTGGAGCTTGATTTTACAGCAGTACAATTTTGAAATAAGATACAAAAAGGGGAAGTTAAATGGGAATGCGGACGCGCTTAGCCGCTCTTTCTAAGCGGTCCGAGATGTTCCTCACCATGTATCCAAATTGATAATCAGGTTTTTTTTTTTTTCGTGCGCTTGAATATAGATGACTATGTAAAGCAGCACGTTTGGTTTTCGAGGCATACGTGGGTCCTGAACGTCTTGAGAGTGGGCTTTTCTCGAACAACAATGGCAGTTTTCTTTTGACCTGGTCTCTTCAGACGGGAGCCGAGTGCTTGCTTCGACATGTGGTTGAGTTTCAGATAGCTCAAGCAATTTGGCCTACAACAATCAAGACAACGCGACAAGCAACAGCGAGCTTCAAGCGTTCACGTGCAGGCCATTAAGTCGTCTCTTCATGCAGCAGCTGCGGCTGCTGCCCTCCGAGTCTCTTCTGGCGGGGGAGGAGGCTGTTACGACCAAGCATCCGCATTTGCGCGCTCTATTGTTCGCCTGTGGGCATGGAAAAGTTTTGTGAATATGTGGTGATGGTCCATTGGCTCTAAGTGAGCCTGTTTCCAGGAATCCTGTTTTGTAAGCATGTTTTGCTTTGTGGACAACCTGCAAATGCCAAATTGGCCCTGTCAAGAGAACGTCTGGAAAAACACAAAGAAACGTCCCCCTGCGGGAAATAGCAGGAAGTGCTTTCTTTTGTTCACCCTTCCAGTCGAGAAGTGCTATCCTCCAGTGATGAATGCCTCCTATCCAAAGGAGACGACAGAGTGACATGTCCGCTGACGTGCAGGACAAGAGAAGAGCATGACTCATACGGCCATTAAGTTTTCCCGGGAATGCAGGAAAGATTTGCAATTGTCGAAAAGGGACCATGTTGGGAGCCCTATGCGGCGCCACGTGCACTCGGGTTTCTGAGAAGTAAAACCCCCAGAACCAGCCTGTGGTTTCTTTGCTGAAGAATAGAAATGTACCTCCTCTCCTCGCCGTTCCCAAGCTTTTCCCGCCAACAAGTGATCACGCCCAACGAATGAATGCCGGACCAGTCAGTGCTTCAGACCATCAGTGCAGTGATGTGTTCGATTGGATGCCGATACCTGAGGGGCGTGCCCTGGATTTGGTTGGTCAGCATCTTCAGAGAGGGGCTGGACATAGGGGGGTTTTTAAGGACGCTGCAGAGCACGAAATGTCGCTCTGGGCCCTGGGTAAACGGCTCATCCAGTCGCTTCTCGCTATGAACTCTTAACGCTTGTCATTTTGCTGATGTACCCTTCTTCTTCATGTAAATATTCTTGTAAATACGTTTTCTCAAAGTGCCAGTAAACCTGCTTGTACATATTTTACCAACTTCGAAGATTCAGTCCTTCTTCAACCCGAGTCTCTGCACGCTACCAAGTGAAGGCCGGGTCGACGTAGCCCTAGCGTCACGACAGCCTGCCTATCAGAGCAGAGGCAGCAGTATAAGCACCACATAAGATGGTATAGACAGGCATTATTTGTGTGTTGTGTCCACAACATCGTGTTAATTTAACTACCCAATGTAAGCAATCAATTCCTGTACTGGAGTCGCACTCCTCCCCATCGTGCACTAATCATAATGATGGTTTAACAACGCAAAAAAGGACAAAGACCAAGAAAGAGACGAGAGACACGAACCAGCGCTAATCATGTCCGGTCACGCTGCTTCTCGCTTTCTTATCATTGGCATATTTCACTGACGATGCCAGAGACAAGGAAATGAAGGAGGTCAAGTAGTGTCAAGTAGTGTCAAGTAGTGTCAAGTTCTCCAGGCATTCTTTAGCACACAGCGTTATAAAGAAAGCACTACCCCAAAAAGACGAACCTTGGTTACAACGGAGAGGTAGAATTATTGGAGCACCACTACATCGTTCAAGTTTCAATAACAGCGGACACGCAAGCTCAGTTTCCTTTCTGGTTGTCGTTTTGCCGCTTTTTTTTTTTCTTTTTCTATTTCTGCTTTCTAAGCAAAGATGAAAAGTGAGCGCTCGCAAACGAAGTGAAAGAAGTCTTCGTCTGAGCACGCGCCTCTTCTTCCCGGTATACGTGCGACGACCAAAAGGACAAAATCGGCAACAAGGACGCCATGAAGCGATCGTGGACGTCCAGCCCTCTCCGTGGAATGTCCTGTTATACGCATTAAGCCTCGAGTCCTCCGCCACGAAGGAACCTTACAGGGACTGCCAGCGCCCCACGTTGTGCTTCGAGTCATTCGAAGGTCCAGAATCATCGGTCACATATTCCACAGAACCCTAGGTACCGAGAGCCCGAGACGTGAGCCCAGGATTCCGGACCTTCTCAAGTATGACCTTACATTTTTGATATGAAACTGGCCGTTCATCTCAGCACAGGCGATATTTTTGCGGTATAGAGCATCTGCTTCGCTGCTGAGATCTGCTCCGTTCGATTCCTTGCGCCGCCGGAGACCCGTATTTTTTCCAATGGAATCGAGATTGTCCCCAGCATGGTGCCCTACTCTTCTAGGAAGAAATGCTTTCTTAAATGTCCTTTAAGCGGTAACCGAATGAAACGACAACCCCTGGCGATTCATGATGCGACGCCGCCACCAACGCCTGTCGTTGCCGCTGGTGCACATCGCGCGGAGCGACGGGGATCAGCGACAGAGACGCGCGTTTTCAGCATTGCCCTGTTTACGCCGCCTCGTCGTTAGATCAAGGGAGCGCAATTACGCCATGTCCCGCTTTTAACATTAAACAGCATGAAGTACGATAAAACAATGATGAAACTTCATGTAACGCATCGCATTTTAAAGGGTCATAGCGCAGCGGTATACATTGCATTGCAAGCACTGACTTTCTCCCGCTCCTTTCGAACATTAACAATATCTAGCCACACATAGCCTTTTTTTTTCTTTTACTTGCCTTGCAAGCTTTTACCAAACTGTCTCAATGCGCTCATAATATTCGTATGAGAATACATGAGCCTCAGCGGGCACCAGGTTATTCGCCCAAACCGGACTAGAACAAACTTCACCCGTAAAAAAAAAAAAAAAATAATAAAAAACCCAGAACAAAAGTTGAGCACCTCAAAAACCTTCTGCGATTGGCTACCTCACGAGCTGCTTCCGGGCGACGCGCGAAATTTTTTAAAAACCCAGAAACTGAGCGACAGCGACGAGCGGCAATGCTTTGGCGGCCCTCAGCCCGTCGCGCGGCGTGTCGCTGAAAATTGTCGCCTCATGCTGTTAGCGCTGTTATCCAGATTTTCCTCATACCTGCGAGCGTTACGTCCCAATGGAGTTCTTATGGGGTCACAATATAGAAATAATCCACAAAGATGTTGAATACGGCCTGCCTTGTAGTCACTCCTTGGTGCATGTACCAGGGACCCTAACTAATCGTTTTAAGCAACGCGGCTTTCGTCCTCAAAATTTAGAAAAGAAAATATTCCCACTAATGCTAGCGGAAGCTGAAGGTAACGAAGGAGCTGAAATCACAGATGATACGCAAATCGACAGCACAGCTATTTTCTTCAGTATCTCTCTTCAGTCACCTCAATATCTTTTAATTTAAAATCTTCCTACCAAGATTGACATTTACTTTGTGGTGGGCGTGAAATACCTTATTTTCAAGCAATTCACCACAGATGAACCTAACACCACGCCAGGGGAAAGTTATTCATATTTTATCATGATATACCCGAAGGAAAACAGCGCAAAAAAACATAGGATAGCAAGCAAGCGTGTAACAGTGCCGTATGCAGATTCGCTCATTGTACCGATGCTGATGCTGTTATCTACCTAAGGCAAGAGGCGGCCTAAGGGGAGTGTGTTTTCATAGAATCGCAGTTGTATCTTTGCGAACGTAGCTCTGCAAATGCAAATCGGTGACATGTTGTAGAGGATATTAAATGTACCAGGAGGTGGAGCAACGAGGGAGGCACAAAACGCGACAGAAATTTGCAGTTATTGTAAGGGGGAGGGCAACACGGCCGGGGTATAGGCAAGAGGAATGCTGTCAAGTTGTTGCGCAACTCCTTCTTTACATTGGATGCATACCAACTGCTCCAAATTCATTTCAGCTCAATTTGCAAATCGTCGTCATTATTTTCCTTTCTTGCCTATAGACAAGCGCCACACCGTTTAGGCACCACGTGTACGAAAGATCAAAATGTTACGTCGATGGGGACTGATTAATTTCGCATCATAATTAAAACCTTAAACTGTGGCTTCGTAGCCCCTGTAAAAGGGGCAGAATGAGGGACCCTTCTAGACTAAAAATACTGATCGTCTTTGCATTGAACATAGCGATGTAGGCTTCATGGATATCTCTAAAAGATTTACGAACTCAGTCGAATAACGTTCGCTGTACTCCGATCAAGTCCAGCACTGTTTTCCTCCATGCTGCATTGCAGTCTCCGCAGTTCTGACGCGGGCCCAGCGTCTAGCCTGATTGTGAATATTATGCCTTATCTCGAACTTTCTTTATTTAATGTCGCTGCTTTTGTTCTTTCTTTCGCTCAGTCGTGTTGAATGGACATATGATTTGATTCGATAAGTGGCACGAAAACGAGGTTTCGAATGTTTTTGTAGGCCAGAGATAACAGACGTTCTGCAATCGCAAGAATGAATCATCTGATAGTTGTTCAGAGCCCCCACACATAGTGCGACGCTGATGTTCGGGATAAGCTCTTACTTGCCATATTCGCCCATCTCCTTCACTTTTTTTGTTGTGGGCGCCTTTAGTGTGGCGGAAACGTGCGATGGCAATGGCGCGTTTGCGTGTCTCCAGAGATTCTTGATATTTTCTGCACGTTAGTTAGCATTCAAACTTATGCTTTTGTTTGTTCAAACTATCCTTTATACTGATAAATCACGAGTAGTTTTCTTGAGTAAGACAAAAAAACACACTCCGCACACACTCCAGAATCTGAAAATGCAGAGCATGGCACCACGTGGTGGCCTGGCGCCAAAATAGTTCTTATAATTATCAATAATTATAACAACAAATGTTTCTTGTAATAACCAAATACCCAATTCTTATAACTGATCATTACAGTTAATCTAGGACTTGTGCTTAATTGCACTCCGCAGTTTTGAGAAATGTGCCATACTGAATTTTGTTACCACATTCTCCTTCCAGGTCGCTGCTTCGTGCGTTGACAAGTTCTGTCTCATTCCTCTGAGCGGGCCGACTTCGCGGTCGACATTCCAGGCGTCTTCCCCGCTGTGTCTCCACTTATTCCAACGCCCTGTGCCAACTCTTCCACGTCTGCGTGGAGTGGGCGGCCGGCAAAAGCCTCTACGTATGAAGAGGAAGAGAGGTGTGTGTTTAAACTCTGGGTATGAGGCTGACCTTTCACCTCAACCGAGGTGATGTCGTAGAGCATCCGCTTGGCTTTGGGCATCTACTGGGTTCCATTCCTGGTGTGACCGGATACCCGTACGTTTTCCAATGGATTCAAGGTTTTCAGTTGTCGGATGTTTTGCTCTTCTAGTACGAAATGCTCATTATTGAACATTGACCACCTAACCCATCCTTCAGTGCTAAATATATCGACTACGAACTTAAACTAACTTTGTGGTGGGTTTCAAAAACCGTATTCCCTGGGAGTTTACTCTATATGAACAAGGTACCAGGTCAGGGGGGAAAGCTTCTGCACTATCTCCGCTGGGTACAACCGGCGGCAAATAGCACCAAAGGCACGAACAGTGAACAAGCGTGTGATAGCGCCCTATGCAGTGTGGCTCGTGTGCCGATGTTATAGCTTTGATTTAGCACAAAGCTATACGCCAACTAACGAGTATACCTGTTTTATATGTGGTTGTATTTGCATATTTGGAAAAACAACTCTGCTGACTGCCATTTCTTATTCACTAGGTCCGCCATCAACTACCCTAGAGATGACGTAGGGGAGGGAGGGAGATTTGGCTGAGGAAGGTAAGAGGGGGGGGGGGGGGGGGGGCTACGCACGACAGAAATTTGCAATCAATATATAGGGGAAGAGCCTAACAATGGTGCAGAATAGACACGACAAACGCCGAGAAGGTGTTATTGAGCAGCTCTCCTTCGATAAATGGATACCAACTCATCCGAATTGTAGCTTTGCTCAAATAAATTTGCAAATCGTTGCCATTGCTTTTCAATCATATGTATAAAAATGCGCTTCTTTCGTAATCACACTGACGAAACCTCAAAAAGCTAGATTAATGGGCACTGAGTAAAGCTTAATCGAAGGTAAAGCTTCAAACTGACACATAGTCTCAGCTTACGCGCTCTTCGCAACCTTTTGTGTTTTGGTGCCACTAATTTTGCTTTTTAGCTCAGATGTATTGAATTGACATGTGTGTTTCTACGATCACTAGGGGACAAATGCAAGGTTTCGAATGGTATAGTAGGCATTGTGGCCTTGTGGATGAGAGTCCGCCTCGGATTTGGGAGTGCAGTCGGTATGGAAAGGCGAAATGTGGATGGTTTGAATAGGCGAGAAGAAATCTTATATGCTCAATATTTAGATACCCAATGTTGCTTAAAAGAGGATTTAGAGATTTTAATGTCGTAACGTGCACTCAGAACGTCTTCGTTGCCGCCAGGGGTGTGTTTATGAAAGCTAAAGCTGCCGACCACTATGATTTCAGGACAATTGTTTGGCGGTTACACGTGCGGAAGCGGGAAGCTCCGAACTCCGTCCTCTCTTAGTCAAACAATTGGAACCATCAGAATATATTGGCGTTGTCGAATATTTTCTTAACTCCAAGTTGCGCTTACAGACATTAAGAAGTGAGACATCTCCGCAGGGACGCGTTGTCCCTGGACTACCCCAGTGTGGTTTCCCCGTAACGGAACAGACGCACTTCCGTTTTCTGCAACGGTATAAGGATTTCAGATCACAGTCGAATAGCACTTAGTCGTCCTGCTCAGAAGCTATATGCTCTTTCGCCTTCCTGTACTTATGTAGCCCTCAAGCACAACTCCTCATCAGCTCCTGGCACTCTTATCGCCAGACTGTCGCCTGAACACATGGCATGCATACGTGAATCTGTAAGAGAGCTCGTCCTTGAGAGTATTATCCCTCGGAATTTTACAGTGGTGTCAGTTTGTGCTTTCAAGGCATTTGATGCAAGAGAACAAGGAATTATGTAAGTTGGATCGTTTTTTTTTATTCTGGCGTGCAATGAACTATATTGTGGGTAACAATAAGATATCATTATACTAATTCCCATCATGCGGTTTTGCGTCTTGCATTCACAAAAGTCGATGACTAGTTGAGAATGCGGTGATGCCACAAAGTCACCTAACCATGATACGAAAGTGAAAACAGAAATACAAGGAGAGCGCAAGCAGAAAAAGCGAGCAAGAAGGTCTAAACATGTTCTCGAGATTTGAGGCCTTACCCGCGTCCGTGCGCAGATGCAAGTTGTTGAGTTTGGACATTAGTCAGGGAACTCCAGTTCGGATGGGTCTACAATCTACTGCAAGCGTCTCCGAATCCGTGGGTAGTAGAGTCGCTCCCCAAGCACGTGCATCAGCGACGTTAACTGCTTTCCATGCTGTCGCCGAGCCTTTCCAGAATTTTATATCATTTTTTTTTCAGAGTGCGGCAATACCTTCCCCAAACTATGCCCATATTTGGAAGGCTCCTAGCTCGATTTACATTTATTAAATTGGTTCTGCTGCTTTAACTTATTAAGTTACTTATTTCAGCGTGCTTACTGAGCACACCATACGCACTGACGAGGTGAGTCACCTGTCTCCCTGGGACAAAGGGGGCGACGACATGGCCGAACGCGTACTGCTAGACGGGGCGAGCCTTCACAACGAGGATATGCTTCTCATGTAAGCTTTGCGTATTTCTTGTAAACCCCGTCTTTGTGCATTGCGCACGGAAACAGTGTAACACGGATTATTTGAGGCGCGTATGCTGCGAGGCGATACGTTTGTTGTTAAAAGCCCACTACAATAGCATGAATGTCTTTTCTGTACGAGGATATGAGGAAGCAAGCACCTGCATTCTAGTTAAGGACGTCGATGAACGTCCCGTTCCTCGCGAATGAATTCAGGTTATTCGGATGTCAGTTTTGTTCCCAAAATTGATAATTGTAGATGAAACGACAGCTCGTAAATAATACCCCGGCTGTGTAAAACGAGCAAGCGTTTCTGCTGCTTGATCGCTTTGTCAGACGGCTACCTTTTGACACCGCTAATAAATTAGAGGACGATAAATTCGCGGTATACCAGTGCTGAAAATTTTCACATACGTTGTGAAGAAGATAGCCCTTTTTGCTGGACACTGAGGAAGAGAAAGCAGTCTGTGGAATTGTGATCGCGCAGATCATCGTGTTACCACATTTCATTTTATATTTCACTTATTTCCCGTTTTTTTTTTTCTTTCCTCTCCGCCTCTTTTTTATGCAAGTATACTTCAAAAATTTTCTTCGCTACCCAATTCTTGGCCGACCCCCTCTGTGGGTATGTGCCATAATTTATTTGGACAAAACAACAACAATAATCATCGTGCTGGTTTGATCATCGTGCGCTTCCTCGTCAACCTCGACGCCGTCCTCGACGTGTAGATTAAACCTTCTCTTACAATGTGTTTAACTACCCCTCGTGTCTCGAACATGCGCGAAACATTTCAGCCTTATTTTTTTGAAGGTAGGCTACACATTCCTTTCTTATACTACCCCCACCACAGTGGTTCAGTTTTCAGGGCGTTCCATTGTATAGTTAGGCGACCCTGGTTAGCACCACCGAGGTCATGACAAGGCCAGTGCAACCCAGCAGCACGTCATTACTGTGAATAGCCTACGTACTGGCCTGAGAGCACAATTGAGTCGAGTCAGATTGTGTCCCCTCACAACTTTATGTTATAGCGTATGTGCAGATTCATTTGCTTACCGTGTATCGCCCATCCGCTGTCTTTACGTTCGCTGGTGGGAGAGTGAGTCATGCACCGTTTTTGTTGATTCTCGGTTTTGAAGTCCTGCTTAAATTCCGGCCACGGCGGCTTCACTTTGATGGAGGCGAAACCCAAGCCACCCGTATACTCTACGATGTTAGTGCGCATTTAAAAAGACGTATTCCTCAAAATTATCGGCCGTCATAGCCTTAGCCTCTCTTGGAGAACAAACCTCATATTCTAGGAAACCAAGCAACCTTCCTTGTAAAAAACAAAAAACAAAAAAAGACATTGCGTTGGTCGTCTGCAGTCGCCTTAAGAGTAAACCGAAGAAACGAAAAATAAATAGCGCATAATTCACTAATGGGCGCTAAGTTTTATCACTAGGCAAAAAAAAAAAATGTCTTCCTGGCGATTCCGTCAACACGCGGGATTCATGCTCTGAATATAGGTTGCCAATCCGAGTTCTTTCTCTTCCGTCTGCTCTCCCTGGGGAAGCGATAGAATGGTACCTCTATACGTTTCGACCAATTTGAAATAAAAAAGCGCACATAGCAGTTCTTCCCGGCGTTCTTTTTTTCCAATGCTGCGCAGACGACATCCGAAAGTACTTACAGCACGAGCAAGTGCTCCGTCAGAGAGATACCGGCGCGGCTGAAGTTTTGCATAGGTGTCATAAAAATTGTAATTTGTTTCATAACATTTTGATTTTGCAATAACATCTGTATACAGCTACGAAGCACTTGCCAAGGATCAAAGAAACGGATCCAGGAACTTTCAAGCCTGCTTATCTTAGCTCGGGTGTGCACAAGAATCGCAATAAACTACGAAAGGGTTGCAAGCATAAAAAGTGTGTCTACATGCAGCAAGTGAAGTCAAGCCGAACATAGTTACCTCGCCTTTAATGGCCCCAAGTATGCATACTTCAAGCATGTGGAAAATTTCTCTGGTAGAATAGTCCGCATGCTGCGAAAACATCTACTAGAACTGTCAGTTTTCTGCATATTAAAAAAAAAAAAACAAAACAAAGCCTACCTGAAAACTACAAACACACTCAAAAACATCCGACTATTGGTTTCCCTTTATATCGTTTGTAAGTCCTGTTATTCGACCTGAATGCCGTCGAAGCGTCATAAGTGATATTGCTGAGCAGCGGCCAGTAAACACTCGCAGAAATGATAAACGTGTGAGGAGCGTTGAGTACATTTGGATGCGCGCAAGATGACTCGACGGAGCCTGAAAAACAATACACAATTCTCAGGAGTACCAGGGAGGAGCCGTTCAGCACGTATCCTGACGGTGTTCCTGAATTGGACTCGGAGCTGCTCACGGAGATGTTTGATCCCGGCTTCTCCACCGCCTCTACGCCTCTTCAGCCCTGGTGCCCATTGGTTCCTACATAAGCTGAAAGAGTGCCAATACTCGGCGCTTTCATGTAGAGCGGCTGGAGTGCGTCCATCACGAGTAAGACTGAGGCTACAATGCTTCCGTTTGCTGTACTGATCGTGTTCGTAGTTTTCTGGTCCTTCCTTGCTTCGTAAGAAGCAGTCATACGTAGGTCTAACATGTCGAGGTGTGTTGTATCGTAAGAAAAGTGGCTTCGCTCAGGGTCGGCTGGCACACATTTTGGGCAAGTACAGGATCATGAACGCTACAAACTGCATCGAGAACAATGCGGGTAAGGCACGTATCTTTGGTAGGCGTGGTAACATTCGTCCTTGAGAAATTTGATATGTGTTTTTTTAGTTCCATTTATATCTGGACGACTGGTTAGAATTAACCATTTAAATCCTTAAGTTAGCAGAAGAGCACATAGAGCATTCCTGACGCATGCAACCGCCAGTGGTCGAAGCTAGTCGTAGAACCAGCGAACTTGTGGCTAACAAGAAGGAAACCAAAACACATTTTGTTTGCTTCACACCGAAAATAAGCAGCTTGATTTCATTGCTTTAAGGCAACGTAAAAGTCGCACAGCTCTAAAGAAAGATCTTCCCGGCCACCATATGAGCTTTTCTTCGAATTATAACTATAATGTAGTGGCAACACTGGCTGGTCTGAAGCTTTCTGCGCTTATACATTAGCTTATTTTGCCAAAGTAGAAACGCTCTGATTGAAATTGGTAGAGAAATTTCCGCCTCCTTCCATGTCACCCTGCATTACAGCGGTAGCCGCGTTTTGTCATGACGACGAGTATGTCAAGAATGAAAGCCACAAGAGTTCACATTTCAGTTCGCAATGTATGTCGTTTCCGCACCAACGACAAGGATGCTGTGTCTCTCTGAAGTACAAAAACGGAGACCTGCTAGTAATGCGTTTATCTTGGAGGGAGGAGGTGGGGAGGAGGGGGTCGAACGGATTTCAAGCAATTTGCGCAAAAAAAAAGAGAACATAAGTAAGAATTAAATTCCACATTACTGTTTGGGTAGCGTAACTGTACGGAAAAAGAGCATTATTATTATTATTATTATTATTATTATTATTATTATTATTATTATTATTATTATTATTATTATTATTATTATTATTATTATTATTATTATTATTATTATTATTATTATTATTATTATTATTATTATTATTGTTAGTAGTAGTAGTAGTAGTAGTAGTAATACATGACTTTACCCGCGTGTGCCTCACCTCTTGCATGCTCAGTCACACACTGTACACATGAGCGCACAGTCACTCTGCAAGCACGAAAACAAAATATGAGAGGCCGGCGGAAAATGGAGCGGCAGTCTGCTGAGCGGATGGAACAACAGAACCGAGGAGAATGAAAAAAAAGATAAAAATGACAAGGGTTTATCGTTGCTGAACCAAATATTGAGCGAAAGCATTAACTGCGGGTGACCGAGCGTTCTTCTTCTTCTCTTTTCCTTCTTCCTCAGCCCACATATAAAGCCCCGCTTTAACCAAGCCGTATGAATGTGCCCTATAGGGGCAACGTGAATGCCAGGATCCTAGCAAGCTGATTCTGACACAACTGTCCCCTATGAAACGAGAGACCCAGGTTGGCAGCTCCTGCCATCCCGCATTTTCCAGTGTCATGTGGGGCGGGACGTCACAGCGTCACGTGGGTAAGACGTGGCTACTGGATGCGCTAGACTGAAGGCTCGAAACCTAGAGTAGTATTGCTTTCGCAATAAAAAAGACACCTGCCAAGCCAGCCGCGTTTCCCCCATTATTGCATGCTTTTGGGAAACACTGGGACCAACCGCTTTCAAATCTGTCCAACCTGACCAGCAAAAAAGAAAACAGAACAAACAACGCAGATCGAAGCCTTTTAGAGGGTGCGGAAGATGCAATGCCCAACTGAAGAGGAGATTCAGCACCCAATTTGACATTTATAAAAAGCTATGTACAACAAGGAGGGAAACAAACGCCTTCAAGCACGATCACTTTGGAGGCCGAAAAAAACAAAGCCAAAAAATAACGCAGACTTAGCAATGAATAACGCAAAGTCAGACACCTTTTCTTTTTTCTCTCTTCCTTCCAACAATGCTATCGGACCTGTCACAACAGCACCTCTTTGCAATGCAAACCGACTGCATTTGAACTTTTGCCAGCCCCAATGAGGCTCACAAAGTGGAGGGAACTAAACGATAAAAACAGATTTAAATTAAGTAGTCAATTTTGCACAAACAACCTAAGATAAGAACAAGTAACTGTACACAAAACTTGTAACTTATAGCGAAGTCAGGAGGGCTCAAAAAGATAGAGAACAGGGATTTCACATGAAACCCTGCGCTTCTCTGTGCTTGAGCACACACGAAACAGGTGCTCACAAACACCTGTGACTAGAGAATTGAAAAACAGGCATGCCCAACGAAAAAGCTCGCTCTCTGCTTCCACACTCTCAACAAAAGGAACGAAAGAAGAAAAAAGAAACAGGTCTCCCATATTAGCGGCACTACTAGGTGTAAGAAAACAACCGCAGCGTTGGGGAGGGACTGACCAGATTTGCCATTCGCTCAATCGACTCGTAGCCTGGAGCCCTGAACTCCACGCTGACACATTCACTTATTTACTTCTTCTCACAAGAATCATTTTATATTAAGTAAATGTAACATGTTACTTGATTTTATAGCCTTTAACTCTTTGCACCAACCCAATTCCATTGAAAACTGCTGTGGTAGTATCCTTTATAACTGTCTATCGAATTTTGAAAGTGTTCGAGTCTCGAGTTCCGACATACCGCTGACACGCAATGACGAATTTCACCCTCCACTTCTGGTTACTACTTCTGTATCTGCCTCACCTTCTGCTAATTCAGATCGAGTGGGGAATTCGCCCCGTTTCGCGTATGCACGTGGTGACAATGTCCGTCTCTTCAGTTTCTTCTCTTCCATCGACTGGTCCCGTTTGAATGACATTAGTGTGGCCGACGGATAAGTCAGTCGCTTCACTGAAATAGTTCTTGATGGAATGCATCAGTACATACTTCTGCTTACTCCTACCAAAAGCAAGTTTCCTTTCTGGTTTTCAAGGGAACTAATAACGGCGGTAAAACTTAAGGAACGAGCCCATCGTAAAGCGCAACGCACTGGGTTTGACAATTAGGCAGATGAGTTTCGCCGCTTGCGCTCTCTTTGGAAACGCTTATACAAGCGGAACTACGACTCCTATCTTGGGTCTTTAGAGAGGAGTGCCTCAAATCGTCTTAGTTCTGGCTATACGTTCGCAAGCGTTCCATTAAATCGGATTCGAGTGTCAACTTAGTTTACTCTCAGGGGTCTGAAATTCGGGATGTTGCCGACAGTTTTGCCCAACATTTTTCCTCCGTATACAAACCTCCACACTGCGATTTTATATGCCTCCCATCTGATGCACGATCTAATTTCGTTCTCTTTGACGATAAGTTGATAACTGCGAATCTTAAGCGTCTGAGACCATCTTTGTCTCCTGGACCTGATTCCATACCAGCCACCTTAGTAAAAGCCTTCAGTTGTATCTTTGTACCAGTAACGACTGCTATATTTTATAACTGTTTGAAAACTGCTGCCTTTCCTCGCGTGTGGAAAATGGCACGCGTGTTTCCTGTTTTCAAGTAAAGAAACAAATCTCATGTTTACAATTATCGTCCGATTTCTCTTGTATGTGCGACCTATAAGCTTTTCGAATTACCTTTGGACAACGTACTTTCCTGCCTTCTCAAACATGTCATCATACCTAATCAACATAACTTCATATCGTGTTGCTCTACTTCAACCAACCTAGTCACGTTTATGACGTATGCCTCTGCAGCAGTCCTTCAAAGAGGTCAGGTTGACAATGCGCACTGTGATTTGAGCAAAACTTTCGACGTTGTTACTCACTCATTACTTCTTTACAGCTTCTACTCTCTCAATCGGAGACTCAATCGGAGCCCTCCTACGTAACACTATCTCCTTAATCGCTCCTGCTGTGTCAGTGATGGACAGACCACATCGTTTACCCTGCAACCAGTGAAGTTCCTCAAGGTTCTGTATTAGGCCCACTTCTCCATTTTTAACGCGAATGAGTTACTTCGCTATGTTCACAGATTTCGGTCCGCAAACCGTGTCCGCAGGCCACGTCCGGAAAATCGTGTCCGTAGCAGTAGCGAGAAATTGAGAAGTGGTAGAGATTAATGAAGTGATGTCAACCCCACAAACCAACCAACTAAGCAATCTAGAGGCTGACGTAATGTGCTGCAGAAATAATAAATAGGCCAATAAGTTAATTAGGTAATTAATTACAAGCAGGAAATGTAAACGAGGCTGACGTAATGTTGCTGCAGAAAGAATAAATAGGCCAATAAGTTAATTAGGTAATTAATTACAAGCAGAAAATGTAAACGTTATCCGCAGCAGTTGTAATTTAGAAGTGGTAGAGGTTAATGAGTGGTGTCAATCGATAGAGCGTGAAGTAATGTTGTGTCCGGACAAATAAATAAGTGATTAAACTAATTAGATAAATAAACGCAAAACACGCAAAATCGTGTCCGCAGCAGTTGTGAGTAATTGAAAAGTCATTGAGGTTAATGAGTGGTGCCTATCAATATAGGGTGACGTAATGTGTGCGAAAAAATAATTAGGCGGATAAGTTAATTAGGTAATTCATTAGAGGCAAAAAACGAAAAAGATGAAAGTGGTCTCATTAGCAAATTGCTTGGCGCCACATTTAAATGTATCAAATAATAAATAGTAAATTAATCAGTCAATTAAGGTGACGTCCAAGATGTGACGTCACGCAACCGGAAATAGAGCCGAAAAAGGGCATAAGAAGGGATTGGCGCGAAATTTGAAAGTACCAAAGGCTAAAATGAATAAACAAGAAGTAAATTAATGTGACGCAAATAATGTGACGTCACGCAACCGGAAGTAGAGCCGAAAAAGGGCATAGGAAGGAATTGGCGCGCAATTTGAAAATAGTGTCCGCAGCATTTGTGAGTAATTGAGAAGTCATGGAGGTTAATGAGTGGTGTCAATCGATAGAGGGTGATGTAATGTCTGCGAAAAATAATTTGGCTAATAGGCAATTTGGTAATTAATTAGAGGCAAAATTGAAACTTAAAGGCGAAAGTGATCTCATTAGCGAAATGCTTGGCACCACATTTGAATGCATCAAATACTACAATAGTTAATTAGATCTGTCAATTTGAGTGACGTAAAATATGTGACGTCACGCAACCTGAAGTCGAACCAAAAGAGGGCATATAAAGGGATTGGCGCGCAATTTGAAAGTACCAAAGACTAAAGTAGTTGTCAGCCAATTAGGAGGACGTCAAGGATGTGACGTCACGCAAGCGGAAGTAGAGCTGAAAAGGAGCACAGGAAGGGATTGGCGCTCAATTTGAAAGTACCGAAGACTAAAATGGGTAAACAAGAAGTAAATAATTGTGACACCACGCATCCCGAAGTAGAGCCGAAAAAGGGCATAGGAAGGGATTGGCGTGAAATTTGCAAGTACCAAAGACTAAAATGAATAAACAGAAGTGAATTATTGTGACCTAGAGGATGTGACGTCAAGCAACCGAAAGTAGAGCCGAAAAAGGGCATATGAAGGAATTGGTGCGCAGTTTGAAAGTACTAAAGAGACAAATTGGTAAACAAGAAGTGAATAAAGCAACTAGAAGCAACAGAAGCAACCAACAGCAGCATTTGTACTTTCGCGTTACTCCAATGCAGATTCTGCAGTGCTCATGATTTTTATTAATGACGTATCCTCCGTGATCAAGAACTCCTCGTTTCTTTTCTATGCTGATGATAGAAAAATATTCAAGGTCATGCATTCCTTTCAAGATTGCTTGTAGTTGCAGTCGGACATATCTGCTTTCTCTGATTGGTGTGCGAAGAATGGACTTACACTCAATTCTTCCAAAACTACGGTTGCCTTATTTACTCGTAAAACGCACAGCTTTCTCTACCATTATCCTATGATTCTGTGCTTTTGGACAGGGTTAATAAAATTACTGACCTTGTTGTACTTTTTGACCGCACCCTCAGCTTCTTCTCTCATACTAAACGCATTGCTCAGCGGGCTATGCGCAAACTCGGATTCGTCTGCAGACTTTTGAGAGAGGTCTGTACTCTACTTCCGTTTTTAAAGCTGTACCTGTCCATATGCTTGCCGCTTTTGAAGTTCGGTTTGGAATGTCACTTGTGAATAGAACTGGGACAAGATTGCAGAGGGCAGAAAAACTTACGTATATTTCGATATCGCTTTCCTTGCGCAGCTTCCTCCTCTCGCTCTTCCAGGAGTTCCCCACTAAATCATCCTTCTCTTAACTGCCGTCGTGTCAGAGTAAATACAATTTTTCTTTACAAACACGTTCATGACCATATTATGTGCCCTCAGCTCTTAGAGTACATCCTACAACACGTTCCGTGAAAGAGCATGAGGGAATTCAGACCGTTTCAAGTTTCTCCGTTTCTTCATTCCCATTCCACTCTGGGCAGAATACAGAGGTTGTTTAAGTCTGTTTGTCTTCACCTTGACATCTTCCAAAACTCTCTCTCTTCATTTATATTGGATGTTCGTAGCGTTGTATTTTAAACAGTACCTTACTACATATATCTTTCATTTTTTAGCCTTAATGTTGCATTTACTTCAATTTTTGCTTTTTCTCTTGTTCAATGCTGCTTGTATCTGGAGCTGCTTTTTATCCGCTTCTTATTTATATTTTAACTCTGAACTTTATAAGTTCGAATCTTGTCCCGCGTTCAATTCTAATTCTTTACTGTATTTCCTTGTATTTCTAGGCTGTGTTTTAAGTACCACACACTTGTTGCGCCTGGAATGGTTGTTTATTTTATGCAAATTTCTATGTTACTGTAATCAATGTCTTATTTGCTTTTTTTCTTTATCTCTTATTTTTTCGTGATGTGCTCTACAATTGTCACACCGTGTATACAAGACATGCAACTCATTGATTTCTTTCTCTCCGTGACTCTTTTCGTTTCGCGCTTAGCACAACCGCACTGCACCAATATCGGCTCAGCATTGGAAATAACTGCATGGTACAAATGTTGTGCCTTTATTGGCATTCGACCCAAATGGAACCCACGCCAATATATAGCCGGGCTAAAAAAAGACATAACTAAAGTAGAAAAGTTACAGGGAAAAGCAGTTTGTTTTATATTCAATGCATATGGCAGATTAGATTCCCCATCGCCTCTAATGAGTGATAACAAAATTTTGACATTAGAAACGAGAAGAATGATTTCCAGATTGCGGTTTCTGTATCGGCTTTGCAATCACCAACTTGATATCAATGCACAATTGTTCATTCATCCACGCGTGGGTCGTCCAACCCGACACTCCCATCATCACAACCTGGAACCAATCTTTGCCCGTACTAACAAATTCAAGAACTCTTTTTTTCCGCGCACTGTCTCCCAGTGGAATGCACTTCCAAAAGATGTTTTCTCCGCTAATAATGTAACAGTTTTTGAAGAAGGTGTACGAAAAGCGCTGCTTTGATTTTTTGCTTCCCTATTTGCTGATTCAATTTTATTTTTCCCATCATATATTTGCACTGTACCCTGTTCGTTTTATATTTTTTTTTTGCCGATGGTGGCGCTGAAATGCATTTTCTTTTGTCCTGTATTGCCCTCCTGCTTGGTCTATATTGACTGCGGTATGTTCTAAATAAATAAATAAATAAACAAATAAATAAATAGATGTAGGACCTATATTTAGCCTTTGAAAATCCGGCATACCTACGATGCTGGTTTTCCAGTTTCGAATCGATAAATATATATATTCCTATTTACTGGCTGTTCTATATTGGCAACCAAACCGTATTTGTCGGCTATCGTAATATTTGCCATCGGATGTTCTTCACTGGCTTTTCAATATTTTCATGCTCTCAAATTCGTTATCACCGCAATATTTCTAAGCCAAACCTACCTACTTGCATGCATAATGCTAGTATCGGGATTTATATACTGATTTGATGTTTCCTTTTTTTTTGCCAATATGTTGCTTGGAGCCATTCACATGCATAGAGCTATTTGTGCAACTCTGGGAAAATGCGCTGAAGCAAAACCAGAAATGTGTATTGAATGAGATTTATTTATTTAGTAATAAAAGAGCGCGCATGTGACCCAGAGGTTTGAGTAAGATCGGGTGTTGAAGTTGTGACCGGTGCCAGGCTCACTGGAAGGCCCAGTGGCGATGCAGGGGAAGCGGACTCTGTATTTAGGTAGCTGGTGAAATTTCCGAAAGGCGGCGCCGGTATTTTCCAATAGCAGGGCAAGAGACTCAACGCTTGGCAGTTCCAGATGCCGTCTGAGAAAACTCAACAAGATGTCTCCTTCAGCCTCTCCGGCTGTCGATTGCTCTGGGAACGCATTTGATAATGAACACCTGTATTTCAGCCATGTTGATGTCGTCCTTGTAATAGATACGGCATCTGCGGAAACAGAGAAAATCAAAACAAATATACTGTTAGCGCTGCTCCTCATGGGCAGTTATCGTGTGTCATATCTCTATCAGGAAGATCTCAGCAGCAGTCTACCTGCCACAATCATGCAGGACGGGTAATATATCATATGCTTAAAAATTTTTTTTGGGAGCGAAGTTTTTAAATTTATAGTCACACTACCAGAGAATGTTTTTTGGCGTTTTGGCATTATAAATAAGCACTGTAGGGAAAAATTGAACGAGATATGGGAGGCTCGTAGTGGAATAATCATCAGGGAAAGCTCTTTTCATGCACAAAATGGCCTCTTGCGCTGCATATTAAAGTCATGAACGGGCGAATTTAGTAAACATGCGGCAGGTTACATTCCTGCTTTATTTCCGCTAATTCAAAAGTCAGAGTGTTTTCCGGCTCGAGAGCGAGCGATATCGAATGTCGTGCAGCCGCAGACAGTTAGTGGGAACAAAATGCAGGACACGTTAGCGGGATTTCTTTCAGGCGCATGGCAACGTCCGTGTGCATCAACTGAATTTACGGCCATAAAACACGTGAAGAGGTCCATGGAGGAATAATATTGCGTAGTTTCAAGGAAAACAGATACACTGAGACGACAGCTCGACTGCTAAGAGGCATTGGACATCTGTTAGGTTGAGCACTTACCAATAAACAAAAAACAGGACTCTTATAAGCTGAAGGGAAGTAGGACTAGCTTATATAAAGCATCACCTGGTAGCGCTCCACACAGCTTCCAAGTGCCTAAATGCTTGTTTTTTTTTTCTCTCCATGCTTCATTACGACATCGATGCTGATGATACCCACGGCATTCTATTGCAGTCGTCGAAGGGATAGACAGCATAACAGGAAATGGTGCTGACCCTGCAAGCAGAATTTAGGACCAGATGGGCATTGCAAGCTAAACGAAATGAATCCTTCATGTAGAAACGGATCAGCCTAAGTATTTCTGGTCATAAAATGTATGGGAGCTAACAGCATTTTATGCGTACAACAAATACTGATTGATCAAGAGTGCGATGCATTAACACATCCCCGCGTATTTGTACGCTCCGCGTCTGATTAGAATAGTAACAGTAATTTTCTTTTGCAAAGCAGATGTGGAAAGAAAGGTCGTACAGAACAGCCTTGAGGCTGGGAAATTCTCGCCACACTACAGCATTTTATTCCAGAAAATCATAATCACTCAATAACATCTGCGCATTTTTACAACAAACAATTAATACAACACACAATATTATTGTGTACAGTGAATGGAGACCTATTTTTGGTATATAATCCGAACTTAAGTACGCTGAGGCTGAGTGAAAAGCAACTCTGTCGTCCATCGTTAGCGGTGACCTGTAGGGCAGTGGCGTAAAAAAGTAAAACTGCCCCATGTAAAGTATCGGTTGCTTTTTTATGCGGCCCATCAGGCATGGTGTACAAGAGCGTGGAGCACGAAAATTTAGTAGAAGCAAATATATATGATCTAAAAAGTCTAAGAATCTAAAAAAAAAAAGAAAATGTTCCTATCACACAAGGAGTTTGATGAAAAGCAGGACTAAATAATTAGAAATCAGAGTTTCATCTCCTGAAATATGCGCGAACTTTTGGGTACCCCTGGAGACTGAGCAGAAATAAATTATTATTTCTGTTTTGCATTCTGCAGCTCGCAAAACTTTAGGCCACGAATGTGAGTATAAAATACAACTTTTAAAATAGAACCAAGAAATATGCTCACTCATTTGGCAGCTAGTGCTAATAAGCGTATTGATGGAATATAAAAATTTGGTTCCGCTTGGGCCGAAAAGGCACATCTGTGTTCCACCGTCCACTTTTTCGGTCGGCCGCAGTGTCCACGAGTGCTGGCACGGAGCACAGAGGGAGCGCGCAGCGAGGGGATGGTTCGTAGAGGATAAAAGGGGTGAAAGGAGCAAAGAATGCAGCAAGGGTAAGTAAACCGTCGAACGAGGCAAGCTGGGCAAGCGCGGTCCATGAACAGGTACATGGACAAAGCAGGGGAGTTTCGGGGAGCCAGTACTATATAACTTAGCAGGGTAGATGTGTAGGCCAGTTGGTGAGACATAAGGAAAATAAAACCGCAGCAGACACAGGACGGAGGCTAGAGACAACAACCGCCCTGTGTTGTCTCTAGCCTCCGTCCTGTGTCTGCTGCGGTTTTATTTTCCTTATGTCCTTCAGTACTATATGGTGCCTGGAAAGACATCCAGTACTGCTCTCGGGTGTCTTCATTGCTTCGACATACAACACCTTGAGGTTATACTTTGTCTCACAAGATGTTTGAAGCAGTGCAAAAGGCAGAGGCACCCGGTCCAATCAGGATAACGCGCACTATAATAAGCAATAGTGCTCCTACGCACCTCTCACCCTCAAATTTATGGGGGTGACAGTAGGAGCACAATTCTCTATTATAGTGCCATTGGGCAGGAGGCACTTAGGAGCACAATTGCAAGGGCTCCTCTGCCTTTCACAGTGCTGCAGGTATCTTGTGAGACGAAGTATAGATAAGGAGGGGAGGGGGGAGGGGGCGGCAGAAAAGAAGGAGTTGGGCATCGCTTGTTGGAGGCGAGTGCATTGTTTGCACCCACTAAGAATTCGGGACAAGATTTGCGTGTCGCTTTCAAGTGCATGCGTCTTGGCGGATAGCTTCTACTGGAGATGACCAGCACAGAGCGCCCGGAACAGGGCAAGCTTCTTGGTTCAATTGTTCTTGCGAATAAAAAACTCGTTATGTTAGGACTGTAGAGCGCATTCAGTTAACTCAGATATAACTTCCGCGAACTTGTGAGGCATAAATATAAAGGAATAGGGGCTAGGGAACTGGTTAGTGTGCTTTGCCTTTTCATTACACATGCATCTATCTGCTAAAGAGTAGCGAGAACAAAATTCTCTCACGTAATTCTCGTGAATGGGCTTATTGTTATCTGCGTTCTTGGTTAAAGCAGTGGGCAATAATAATAATAAAAAAGATGCCTATGAATAGAAACACATTTGCTGTATTTTGATAAGGTGTCCAGCCCAGGTATATGGATATAGCTAGCAATATTTGTAATGTGCATTTCTTGCAAGCTGAAGAAAAAAGAAAACCGGGAGAGCGCACAACCAAATGTGGCCAGAGAAAACCGGGGCGTCGCTTCTCTTTATGAGATGCAACTGAAATGCCACAATGGTAAATTTCATCAGAGTGACGTCACGTGTGAGCTTGTTCGATACGAACTGACCGCGCTAATCACGCCAACGTGTTCTCTTTCTACATAAAGCACGGAGATAGGGATATCTTCTACCTGATTTGTTGTCATAAATTTTCTATTGTGTGCAATCATGGTCTCAGTCTTTATTAATGCTGGTTTCCCATTATCCATCCTTCCTTCTGTTATAAACTATTCCATTGTGTTATTTTTTCTGTGTGTATTCTAGGGCTATTCTTGTAAAGTGCGTCGTCAAATGAAAGCTGCTATGGTTTGTCGGCATGAAAAAATATACAAATCAGTCAGTAAAACAGTTTGGCGTGGCTCATCTACACAGTTTGTAGACTTTTAGCAATAAATAATCACAAGTATATCAAATCTGTTTCGCAAGTACGCTATGCGGACAGGCAGACAGAGAAAAAATACTAATTACTGTTGTCAGCCCCATATTTTAATACGATGCAGTAATAAAATATTTAGCCTCTTATATTACTAGTTTGTCAACTTGGACACGGTCATATTTCCAGGCAGCTCCAATTCGTAGAATATTTCCAGAACACGTGTGCTACCAAGATTCAACCCTATAAAAAAAAAAATCAATTTGAGTTCTCGTATTCATGCGTAAACGTCACGATGGCCGCCTAAACGGCTTCAGCTGCGGCGAGGTGATTCATGAGGCTGCATGTGCCATTGGCATACTAGGCAGGTCTCTAAATTTCGCTTTTGGATGCCGAACTAGAAGAGACGTTCGGATCAAAAGCTAACCGCCTCAAGGATGTTCTTCATGGACTGTCTCTGTCATGCGTCCCTATTCGCATTAATATAATGGTAAGGTTCGGGGCGTATATCTCGAAAACCGCACGTTCACTGAGGATGCAATCGAATAGAGTAGCTTAGGAAAGCGACTGCCTCTAGTTTTATAATATAACAACGCCCGGTAGCCAACGTTGCCTGAATGTTCATGAACCGCTGTCAGATAAGGCAGACAAGAATTATTTCTGCAATTTGTGTACACCTCGTTTCATAACCTACACACACGAGTAAGTTCAATGTGCGGCTTATTGAGCATCTAAAAGCTGTAAAGACTAATTATGAACACCGAAGATCGTGGCGGAAGGTCTCATTCTTAAAAGTCATGTCTGAACCCAACGGAACAGTGTTGTCAAGAAGTGCATGCCAAAATACTTGAGGTGTTGACAGTCTAAGGGGAAAATGTTGACCAATGCTCACTAGCAGTCTGGCTAAATAACCAGGTAATGTTGATCAATATTTTACAAGATGCAGTACCGCATGTTGCCAGCGGGACCTTAATGAGCGAAAAATATTTGCCAGCATACATAAACGTGTATCAGATGTTGGCAGTCATACCTAAATGAGCGAACAATTTTTGCAAACGCACACGAGCGTATATGAAATGTTGGAAGACCGATCGATCTGATGGACGATGTTGCAAAGCTCACACCAGCATATGCGAAATATTGGTGAGCCACACGTATTGCAGGACAATGTTTATCACTGGGTTCCAGACATAGTACCAATGTCAGCAAGCAATGGCATACCTGGCCCGTTGTAACCAGCTTATAGAATGACAGGACCCTTATCAGAAACATACTGGCAACAATGTGCCGCCCTTGGGCCGTGTTTTGCCAGCACAGTTCCAATATCGGGCCGGTTAACTGCGCTACCTGGGGCCTATAAAAAGCCACGCGCTGAAAATAATCTACGTACAGCGTTCCGCTTATATCATTAGTACTAAACTCCTATTATTCCACCTGAATGTCATCGAAGCAGCATCCATCTTTGAGTAGAATTCACGCACCCCTGTGGAAATGGTGAAAACGAAAGATGTGTTGGAAACATCGCGTCACACTTCTTGCGCTCCAAACGCCTCGTTGGAGTCTCAATAACAATATATTCTTTTCTCAGAGTCAACTCGGACAATTCGATCTCTTGGCCATCCCCTTATCAAGCCTGGGAACTGGATTGGGAAATAACGCTCGGCCTGAGCCCGTTTGTCAAGCCCTCTTCGCGGTGGATGAGCGCACCGGGCACTTTTCCTCGTCAGGAAGTAGAGGTGCCTAGGCCGCCACGTCCCCGCTTCTTCGTGCTGCAGCTTTGAGGCGGCGACCACGAGTAAGGCTCAAGCTACCTTTCTCCCGTTTACTATCGATCATGTACCGCATTTTTCTAATATTTGCTTAGTTCTAAAGATACATTCATATATAACTCTAAAATGGTGAGTTCTGTAAGAAAAGCCCACGTAGAGGGCTTTTCGTGCCTCCTGCCTCGGGCCAGCCCTAATACATGAACGTCACATGCGGCTAGCTTTTGTAAGCGTGTAAAGGCTTGTAAGCGTGTAACGGCTGGAAGTTTGTGTTCCTTGTTTCTTCTTTATTTTTTTTTTTTGCTCCCTGACTGGTTAGAAGTGGCCGATTCTAACTCTGGTTAAAATCGACCACCGTTAAGTGCCAAAGTCCGCTGCCAGAAGAAAGCTACAAGAGAACCTTCCTGCGGTATACAACTTCCAGCTTTCGAAGCACGTCTTTGAGCCAGAGAACTTGCTGCTAGTAAAGAGAAAAGCAGAAACGTATATTTTTCGCAGATTCGAAAATAAGTTTAACTTCGGTATTTTTGAGGCATGGTACAATTCACACAGCGCTGAAGAATATATCGAGTTCACCTTGCGAGCTGTTCATCGTAGTAGGTCTATTGTGCACTGGCATCACTTGTCGCCGCTGTGTCGTCCTGATGGGTGTGTCCAGATTGAAAGCCGGCGCCATTGACATTTATTTGGCAATATACGTCCTTGCCAACGGCAAGCATGTCATTTTCTGGGCTCAAAAAAGAAATCTGCTTGCAATATCTATATCTTGGGAGGAGGGGGCAAACGTGTTTCTAGCAGTGTGCGCAAAAAAAAAAAAAGCGTACATCAGGCAGACATAAATTGCTTATTTCTAAAATTCGGTGACAGAGTAACTATAAAATAGAAGTCATTAGTTGTTTTCTTTTTGCTTTGCCTTGTGTTGTCGCATTAAACAACAAACCTGCGCTCTACACCCCTGTGCATTGTGCTTTATTTCTTAGCATATTCGCGCTTACCACCATTCACTGGTCGCGCCGTCGTCTGAATGCCACCTGTTCTCGCAGGTGGCTTGTCTACATCACGTGTCCCTTGGCGATGCTGACTCGCACAGAAGCACTGAAGACTTTCTGCTCGGAGCCCACTCTGCCGCTTTATGTGCGACCACCACGTGATAGGCTCGCGCACGATAGAGGAGATTTAAAGCGAGACTCTAAAAAAATGTATAAAAATTTTATAGATGCATTGTCATCGTGGCGTTGCTCGTTAGTCTATCAAAATGCCTCAAGACGGAGGTCGTCTACCTGTTTTCCTTTCTAAAAACCTTTCTAAAACCTTTAATCCCCATCGGCAGCTTAGTTCACACAAAAACCCTGAAACGTTTAGGTGTCGTACAGAGCAAGCAAACTGGAAACGTTTTTTTTTTTTTTTTTTGAAGCACCTACTCGGGCTTGCCTAGAACTTTCTTGGGGATTTTTTCACCAGACTATCATGAATATTTTTCTACCATTGAAGCAAAGGTTCCAAAAAACGCTCGCACGCCGTGCATGTCCCCATGACTTCTGCGACTTGTAAAGAAGCAAAGAATATTCACATAATTGTCCAGCGCTAAGGATACCGCACTACTGGTTCGCTTTAAAGCATTTTGGATTTTTTTGAACAAAGAAATCAGGACAGCTAGGACTACTTCCTGCAATAACCTCTTTGACATGAAACTCTTAAATAATCCTAAAAAAAATTGGAGGCGCCTTAATAAACTTTTAAATAGAATTACTCACCCAAATAACATGAAAAGCTTAACAGAGGATGGTTTTGACCTAAATGGGCATTCCTTGGACAATGCTTTTAACGATTTTGTTACTACAATCAGGAGTCGATATCTCATCCGTGATTTATTTAAATTTGTGGGCGATAGAGTTTCTCAATCTCTATTTTCGAACTGACCGATGAAAGTGAGGTGTATTGTACTTTAAAAAGTTTAAAGAATACGACAAGCTTAGACTCTTGCGATAATCGTAACATCAGTAACTCGTTTAAAATAACGCTGGATGCAACCTTGATGTGCCGCACAAAATCATTTTCGGAACCTGAATTCCCTACCTTGCCGCGGCGTGGTCGAGTTTAGCTGGAGGTTCAATCCAACAAGAACAATTTTTTCATGCATTCTTAGGGATCATATGTTTGGGCACATTTACGTATACATCATGCATTCGCTACATTGCCTAATATGTTTGAGGCAGGTATACTCCTTACTCAATCTTCCCGCATTCGTTTTGACGTTACAATCGTCAAGACAGTACTCGTGTGCGTTAGGAAGTGGGTGCAAATGCTTCAATGGCGGATTCGATTCGTTATTCAAGTTGCAATAGGAGGACTGAAACTGAGGGAAATATCCACTAGAGTTTCTCTCTCCTCAATCTCAATGGAGCGTCACAGCCGAAGTCTGCCGCATCCTGAGAAAAACTACATAGATTTTTTGAGAACCGCACCCCATCTTACTTTTCAAGCACTCCAACCAGGAGAGGAGAACAGCAGGTGTTTTGTAACTAGAAGAGCTGCGTACTGATATTAAGCGCGCAACGTGTTCTATCAAAGAGCTCATGATGGCACGAGTAAAAATGATTGTTGAGCGAGTTTTGCTTCGGTACGAAATCAGTGGTCACATGTTACCCACCTACATTTTATCGTTCCAAGAAAAATAGCAAAGGAGCAGAATTACGTCAGCTACTTTTTATTTATTTATTTATTTATTTCACCAGTACAACTGGAGGGATCTCCTGGCAAAAAGCCGCTTTTGCAGTTTAACGGGGCCCGGAAAACCTATACAAAGTGTTGCAAAGCAGTGACACCGAAGTGTAGGAGAATTACTACAAGGGAATGATGCATGTAAAATAAAGAGAAAAATACACAAAAATAGAAAGAAAATATAAATAATACACTAGATAAATGCAACTATTTCATGTAAACTATGCAGGTTTCAGGGTCAGCTACTAAAAAACTTTGAAGTATGCGTAAGGACATGTAAAATTCACCCAGACATGCTGACTGTTCTCTAGTGTACAGTTAAAACAGATATACATTCATAGCAAGCAAAATAGACACATCAAATAGGACGACAGAATCAAAGTGTTAAAACTTGCTCTGTACATCAGTGCGCACCTACAAGATCAGAAGTAACAAAAATACAAAAGTCTCACAGCTCCACAAAATATTTCCGTAATTCTTTGACTTTGAAATTTTCATTGTATTTATATTTGTTGAGTATGTGAGGAAGGTTGTGTTTTAGTGTTTACGTGTAAAATTAGTTCTAAAATAAGGGACAAACCAAGTATCGACGCTGCGAGTATTACAGAAATATGTTTACTTAGAAGCCATACGCCAGTAAGTAGATAAAATGCTTTGTGAAGACGTCATCCAGCCAGCGAAGAGCCCATGGGCGGCTCCCGTCATTCTGGTGAAGAAAAAATACGGAACACTTCGTTTTTGCGTCGAACCGCCGCTTGAATAGCATAATGAAAACGATATTGCGTACCCTCTCTCCCGCATCAACGACACACTGAATCGGTTCTGCAACGCCAAGTACTTCTCGTCGATGGACCTAAAGAGCGGGTACTAGCAAATTGAGATCGACGAAAGAGAAGACCGCGTTTATCACACCAGACGGCCTCTTAGAGTTCACGATTGTACCATTCGGCCTCTACTCTGCACCAGCGACGTTCCAGCGGGTAATGGATACCGTTTTGGGGAGCTTGAATTGGCAGATTTGTCTGAAATACTTGAATGATGTCGTTGTGATGCCGAGGCGGTGGCCTTGTTGTGGAGCATCCGCCTCGCATTGGGGAGGTACAGGGTTCGATCCCTAGTGCCGCCGGGTACCCACCGGTTCCCATTGGGTACACAATTTCCCCCGGCCTGATGCTAGGCTCTTCTGGGGTGAAATGCTTGGGAAAAGGGCCATGAACTGAAATGTTGGCCCCAACCCGATCTGTTCAAGCTTTGAAGACCAACTGAAAAGGCTTCGGACAGTGCTGAAAATAATTATATAATCAGGGCTAGCGTTGAAACCAGAGAAATGCCACTTTGCCTGCGAGGAACTGTGGTTCCCAGATCACATCATTAACAAGGGCGGTGTGCGCCCAGACCCGGAGAAAACAACTGCAATCGGACAGTTTACACCGCCTGCCGACAAGGAAGCTTTACGCAGATTCCTCCGGCTATGCGCTTACTATCGGTGATTTGCCATCAACTACTCGCGCATCGCCGAACCGTTGACGCAGCCTACAAAGGCTGACTTGCCTTTTAAATGGGAAGCGCCGCCTTATGATGCTTTAAGGAACTTTATGGCCGCTTACACTCACCTCCTGTACTCAGGCATTTCGAAGAAAATGAGGAGACAGAAAATTATATCGACGCAAGCAGCGTTGGCCTGGGCGCTGTTCTGGTTCAGAAAATTGCCGGACAGGAAAATGGTATCGCGTACGCTCGCCGTTCCTTGTCGGGAGTTGAATTAA
Source organism: Amblyomma maculatum (assembly GCF_055883805.1). Classification (NCBI taxonomy): domain Eukaryota; kingdom Metazoa; phylum Arthropoda; class Arachnida; order Ixodida; family Ixodidae; genus Amblyomma; species Amblyomma maculatum. The sequence continues at coordinate 46,067,856 of NC_139344.1, forward strand.
ACTATACTGCGACAAATAAAAGATGTCTTGCCATCATTTGGGCCCCATCCAATTTCCGCCCCTATTTGTACGGACGACCATTGAGGGTTGTGAACGATCACAATGCATTGTACTGGCTCGCCAACTCAAAAGATCCATCCGGCCGCATTAGGCGATGGAGCCTGCGTCTTCAAGAATTTGACATCATAGTCATCTATGAGGCTAGTTGAAAGTATTCCGGTCCAGTGTGGTTGTTACAAGCCTCCGTTGACGCGCCGCTGAAAGAAGACGACGAAGACGCTTTCTTGGGACCAGTAAACGCCAGCAGTTTTGCCCAGCAGTAGCGCTCAGACCCTGAGTTGAAAGACTTAGCTGGTTGCCTCGAAGGAAAGATCGCTTCTCTTCCTGTGGTGTTCAAGCGTTATTTATAGTCATTCGCTTTAAACAACGGCGTCCTCATGAAGAAGAACTTTGCAGCCAACAGAACAGCAGAGCTTCTTGTGCCCAAAAGCCTCATACCGGAGTTTCTGCAGGCGCTATACGATGAGCCGACAGCAGGGCATCTCGGATTTGCGCGCACGTTGCGCCGGATATACGAGAAATATTACTGAACACGCTTGCCTGCCGACGTTGCGCATTACCTGAATACATGCCGTGGGTGTCGGCGACGCTAGACGCCCCAGACCAGATGGTCTACTGAGCCCCATATCGCCCCCGATTAAGCCCTTTCAACAAATTGGGATGGAGTTCCTCGGCTCCTTCCCAACTTAATCAGCGCGGAATAAATGGGGGGCCCATTACAAAAAAATGGTTCCATCGGGGCAACCAATTACATGTCCCGGTACGCCGAAGCGAAAGCTCTGTCTAACAGCACCGCACAATAAGTTGCCAAGTTTTTTGTCGAACGAATATTCCTGTGGCACGGCGCTCCTGAAGTGATCATCACGGACCGAGGAAATGCATTAACAGCGGAACTCACACAAGCCATCTTAAAGTACAGCCAGAGAAGCCACAGGACGACCGCATACCACCCGCAGATAAACTGACTCAAGGAAAGTCTCAATAAAACTATAGCGGAGACGCTCGCTATGTGCGTCGACACCGAACAGAAGACCTGGGCCGCCATCTTGCCGTACGTGACCTTCGCGTATAACACTGGCATCCAGGAGACAACCAGAGCGACCTCGTTCAAGCTTATGTAATGCCTACGACGACGCTTGACGCGATACTGTCGCATGGGACAAAAGAAGACAACCTAGACGTCGCCGCCAACCTGCAGCGTGCAGAGGAAGCCCGACGACTCGCACGGCTGCATATACAACTTGCGACGACGCCACGCAGAGTACACGGCAGGAGACCAAGCGTAGGCATGGACGCCAATTCGCCGTCGTGGACTAAGTGAAAATTTACTGCCCCCCTACTTTGGGCCATACAAATTCCTTTGGCGTATAGGACAACTTGACTATACGAACTCATACTCGACGGCATGACCCCATCCTAGTGGCGCCGGAATATGAATCGTTCACGTGGTGCACATGAAGCCTTATTTCGCGCGCTAAACGCCCGTAATTTTAATTGTTAACAATTTATTTACCTTTTTGCGTTTATTTTGTAAACATCGAGGTGATGCCTATTCAAAAAGAGAGTATATTCCACGAACAATTGAAATATTTGTTGCTTTTCGACAGCCGCCGGTATGAAGCCTTATCACTGCGATTCTAGCGCATGGATCAGTTCTGTCTTTGTTTGGTCATGGTCGTTGTCGCGAGATGCTGTTTTATCATTTCCGTGTCGCACAGGATACGTCGATTTGCATCTAAAAGATTTCGGCCACTTGCGTGTGTTTCTGTAATGTTCGAGGTTGTGCTAGTCACTGTCTACGGCTTTATCTGGATGTTTCTTCGCAGCCTTTAAATTTTGCGTTGACGAATCCGATGGGCGTTCGTTGATCGACGACCGCCTAGCACGCTTCCTGCTGTCGCCGTCGCAGATTGCTTGGATCTTTTGTGGGCGCAAGTCAGCCCAATAAAGAATATGTATGTTTCAGTATGTTTCAAGCCTCCTCATATGTTGCCTATAGCCTTGTCACCACTAAGTGACACTATGAAAGACTCCCTATTGGAGGATTCCGAAAATTCGGACCACCTGGGGTACTTTAACGTGCACTGACATTGCACAACACACGGGCGCTTTGCTTTTCGCCTAAATGGAAAGGGGGCCACCACGGCCGAGATTCGATCCCGCATCCTCGGGCACATCAGTCGAGCGCCGTAGCGACTGCACCACCACAACGGGCTAAAGCTTCGCCTGTGGGAGACCGAGCATAGCATCGAACACAACTAGCGTTCCGTTGAACGCATCAAAGTTTACCGGCGTTCTAATAATTGATTCACAGGAAAGGGAAGGCACAGTATCTATCGCCCTTGTTCTTTGGACACCTGACAGCGCCTTAAGGCAATGGAAGAAGATTCGAGTGAACCCGGAAAGAGAGAAAGACGTGCCGTAGTGCAGGGCTGCAGACTAATTTCGACGAACGGGCGTTATATAACATGCACTGATAGCACACGCATGCTTCTCCATTGCGCCTCCATCGAAACGCTGGGTTCGAACTCGGGTACCCCCGAGTTGTAGTCGGTCATCTTATCCACTGTGCCACCGCGGCGGAACAAACCGCCGTTCTAAGCCGAATCGCTCTTCATGCCCTGTGCATGCGATGCCGGCATACGCTTTCCTGATCCACTCGGTCAGCTGTCCGCGGCGGTGCGTGCACGTGGAGTGTGAAAATACCCTTCTCCTCCTTTCAGCGCCAGCACGCGCATCTTCTGGGATGCCGATACCATCCTTCTCCTCCTCTCTGTAACTAGTGCAGCGGTGGAACACCAGTGGAATGGCCCAGCTGGTTGCCGTGGTAGCAGCGCATGCGCGCTAATGGCCTACGCTCGGCTCCCCGAAATGCGCTTCTACTAGCCTAGTGTAATTTTCGTTACAAAAAGCGTTGTTGCTCTGGGATATCTGAGGAGACTGAGGATCCAAAGTGCTTGGTGGGCAGATACTGGGGAGATTGCGTAGCAGTGTCTAGTTCCGCGCAGACGGGTGCAAGGCGTTCAGTCGCAGTGAGAGGCGCGTAACCAAACGTGGCTTCAAGAGGTCCTGCTTAGCGAGCTGCGTTTATATCAACCTCTGAGGTTTGCCTCACTGTGAGGCAAATTTTACAGTGAGATTCTTTCAAGGTGGTGTTACCGCTTCGTTGACCGTGAGTCTTCTCGGCTAAAACGCTGGACGGAAGACTAAGGTACTATTCGACCACCTAAGGAAAGAACAGTAGTTTACGTTAGGTAGCGAAGCACTGGAAGTAGTTGGCGAAATATGTCTACTTAGGACAGGTAGTAACCGCAGATCCGGACCATGAAAGGGAAAAAACAAGGATAATAAGATTGGGGTGGAGCGCATTCGGCAAGCATTCGCAGATTGACTGGTAGCGTACCGGTGTCACTCAAGAGGACAGTATACAACAGTTGCATCTTACCTGTACTTACCTGTATGGGGCTGAATCCTCGAGGCTAGCAAATAGGGTCCTAATTAAGTTGAGAAAAACGCAGAGGGTCATGAAAAGAAAAATGGTAGTGGTAACATTAGAGATAGGAAACGTGCCGAGTGGGTCAGAGAAATAACTCAAGTCACTGACATTCTAGTGGAAATCAAGAAAACGAAATGGACATGGGCAGGACATGTGCAAGGGAGTAACCGATGGTCACTTATGGTTACAAACCGGATTCCAAAGGAAGGAAAGCGTAGTAGGGGGCGGCAGAAAGTTACGTGGGCAGATAAGGTTAAGAAGTTCGCCGGGGTCAAGTGAATGCAGTTAGCACAGGATCGGGTTAACTGGAGGGATATGGGAGATGCCTTCGCCCTGCAGTGGTTATAGTCCGGCTAATGATGATGATGAAGAACTTATTAGGACACGATCATGAAGTGTTTGGGTGAAGGAGTACTTGGTGTGGTGATGTCGAATCTCCAGATTAAACATTACTCTGAGATTTTAAAGACATATTTAGCTTGACTATGTGATGTTAAATATCAGATCGAAAGCATACGCTGAATATGATGATCACATCGAGAATTTCTCATAGAGCCGTTATGGCTCTCTCGCCACGAATACAAGAGAAGAAAGAAAACGAATGTCCTTTTGGAGTCTCGTGGCATGCACTTGTGCCGGTAGGTGAAAAAGAAGGCGCTTTTAAAATATTAGTGATTCCCTTCGGAGTTCGGATTCCCACTTTCCTCGCCACCCGGATCCTGGCGGTACTAATGCGCCGACAGTGCTGGCGCTCATTATACAGGCCTAAAGTTGCAGGGGCCGGCAGGAAGACTGCTCGACTTGGCAGCCATGCAGCGTAGCATGACCACCGTAAGGCTGCTGCTCTACCCGGTGTCACTCAGCTCGCGGCCCATGGCGCTACCGTGGGACCAGCTTACGCAGTCACTACGCCATTCTTCGCCAAGGAGCTTCATACTGAGGAAAAAGTATCTGCTGGCACTGCGCGAAGGCCGCCATCGGGAGGAGGGAGCCTCGAGGTATTCTCAAGGAGGCCAGGCAGACGTTTTGGCGATACGGCTGCGTCCAGGCAAGAACACTGATAGGCGGCTGCTATACCCGAGGCCAATCCGTTCGCGGCTCATGGGGCCGCCTTGGGACCAGCTTACACCGTCACTGCGTCCGTCTTCGCTAAGGAGTTTCATCCCTAGGAAAGGGTATCTGTGTGCACTACGTCAGGGCACCCACTGGGAGGAAGAGCCCTCTCAAGGCGGCCTGCTCAGCGTCGTGGCTGCCGAAGCCGGTGCCACCGTCGTTGCGCGCGGTGAGATCCTGCTGGAGTCGTATAGAAGCATGGCCATTCCCTGCCTGCCCACTTCGGCTCCGCTGAGCGAGGTCAACACGCCCGGGGCCGAGAACTGGGGCTTCACATATGTGAACGTCACCAATGTTTCCTTCATGTGGAAGATCAACAACTTCAGTTTCCACCGAGAGGAAGTGGGGGAAATGATAAAAAGCTCAACATTTTCTGCCGCGGCCAACGATTGACTGAAGTTGTACCTAAGGAAGAAACCCAAGGGTCTGGACGAGAAGAGCAAGGATTACCTATCCCTGTACCTGCTACAGGTGTCCACCGATAAAAGTAAGGTACATGCCTAGTTCACATTTTCCATCCTCAATGCCAAGCGGGAAGAGACCAAGATTATGGCAAGCAAAATAACATATCGCTTTTTCCAAGGCAAGGACTGGGGCTTCAAGAAGTTCATTGGGAGAGATGTATTGCTGTAGAAGGCAAACGAACTCCTTGTTGGCCAGCTCACACTATATTGTGAAGTGAGCGTTGTTTCGGACTTGGTGAACATTTCGTGGCTGAAGAACATAAAGAAGTTCAAGGTCCCTCAGTGCCGGCTGTCGAGGATTTTGTCACTTGTTTGAATGCCAGACGTTCAGCGATGTCGTCCTGAGTGTCAATGAGCGGGACCTCTACGCCCACAAAGCTATCCTTATCGATCGCTGTCCTGTATTTGCGGCTATGTTCGAACACGAGCTGGAAGTGCAGCGGAATAGATTGGAGTTCGCCGACATAGACCACCAGGTATTCCGGGAATCCTTCATGGCGATCCGTGATACGGGTTCTGAAAGCGGCGAAATCGCCTACCAAAACAGAGTGGGAACCCTGTTGGAATTCTACCTTTCATCACCAGCTATCATTTCAGAATGCCATTTCTATATTTTAAAAAAAAAGAGTCATTTGTATAGGTTTTCGGTTGTACCTGTGTTATTAAACATATGTTTATCCGCTTTTGACAAGCGCATTCAAATAAACCTTTCTCAACTTCCTGTAGTAAAATTGTTGAGATACGTTGAAAATATCTTAATTATTTTTAGTAAATGTCAACGAAAAGATGTGATTCTGCCAAGGAAGTGCTGAGCATTTTTTCTGAGCACGGTGCCGGGTTAAATTTCACTTGGGAAGCACCTACAGAGGGCGGCATGCAGTTCTTAGATATTGAATTGAATTTAACCGACGGTAATATGTGCTGGATGCACCATCCACGAACCAGAAGCGTCTGTTGCACTTTGACAGCGCGCACTCAAAGGTTGTTAAGCGGGGGATCGTGTCTTCCTTTCTTCACGGAGCCGTGACTAAATCATGCACGCATCGCATGGCCGATAGAAATAAAGAGCAGTTCAGACTTCTTCAAGAGGCAGGTTTCCCCGTGGATGTCGTACTAGCAGTTTGTGAGAGTGTTTTTCAAGAACTGGAAGCCCCAAAGGGTCAAGTTATTGAGCAGGGAACAGAGGTTAACAGAAACAAGACTCCTCTTCAAGTAATGCCATATTTTCATAGGTTTTCGCATAAATTCCAAAAGGTGGCAGCGCGTTATAACGTAAAAGTCGTTTTCTCTGCTCCATGCAAATTTTCCCAGGTCAACACTAAGGAAGGGAAAGAACGAGATGCTTGCACGAGGAAACATCATACTAAATTCACGGTATGCAAGGCTAACGTTGTGTACAGGATTCCTATTGGCTGTGGGCTTCATTACATAGGGCAGAAAGGAAGATGCTTTAACTAAAGGGCGAGAGATCATAGATTGTGCGTACGTAATAAATCAGGCAGCAACTTTGCCGACCACTATAAAGCATGTTAAACAGAGGGAGATAAAGGATGCTATACAAATATAGATAACACAGAATGTATAAGATCAACTAAAGGGAAAACAGAGCCCGAAGTCATGGAGGGGTATTTCATAAGAAAGGCCGGGCAGATGTGCGTCAGCACGCCTGGACGGACATCTGTAGGTGTTAACCATTTCATCAGTGGTTTTTCCTTCATGAAATGTTCCTGTGTTATTTGAACTAGGATTGTCTTCACTTTTCTTTCTCGTATTCAATGCTTTTATTGCGTTACAATTCATGTTTTATAGCTTTTACATTTCTCTTTTGTTCTTAATCTTCCTAAATACATATCTCATTCGACCCTTGGTGGTTTTGTCCCCTCGGCACCGTGATTTTCTTATTTTCTTTCTTTCTTTTCTTTTCCACGCGCTGCCATCCTGATAGTGCTATTCTTTACGCATGCTCGCTGACTGATAGTGGGGTTTATGAGCTCCTATATTTTCGACGTGGTTGTCTTTTCTAAAATAAGGTTGCAAGTTAGCGCCTGCCCCGTTACTTCTGAGTCGTCCGGTTCTTTTTTGCGCTATGTTTTCGAAAAGTAATTACCAACTAGCTCAAACTAAGCATCTGATTAATACAATGTGCGCTGAAGCCGACTCCGATCCGGCACCTAGTGGCAGCGCGCCTCTCCCCCCATAATCAGCAGTCGTATGCCGTTTGGACGCAGGGACCGCATCATCGTTCACTACATGACTTCATTACATCAGCCAACTGTTTTTCATTTGTTTGACCAGATCCTTCATCCTTCATATGATTCCTTTTATGCCCCGAGGCAATAAACATCGAAGAAAAAAAATTGTGCGCGGGAATGCGTTGTTTCTTCTTTTTGGCCAAGAAATGGCGAGGCTGCATTTGAGACCAAATTTTTTGTAGCCTATGTAGAACTTAGAATTTGTTCAATATAGTGAATTACAGATTACACAAGTAAATAAACTGCTTTACCTGCCCTCAAGGTTTCAGAATTAGGTATTTTTTCATTCTTTTCTTTGTGACTCGCGGAAGCCAAAGCGATTGCTTTCGCATTTACGCCTATTGAGCGCTGATGTCCGACTGTGACACCATGTCTCTATATCCGTAAGTACTTGCACTGCGAGGAATATATTTTTTTGCGTGTTCATGGGATGATATAGATAAAATTAACATCCAGGAAAAACATTTATATTCGAAATACAAAATTCTAGGCCGAAAGTGTTAATTTGGACAGTTTCTGTTTACTGCCTTATTCCCCGTCCCCTCCCATCTTAGAGGAAACTGAGGATAAATTGAAGGTACTCTTTACGAATGGAGCATTGTTTGCAAGTAACTAGGATGCTGCGTTCACTGAGAAAGTGGCACGTTGATTGGAAAAGCATATTTCCGGTGCTCATGAATGGGCCAGAAGCATGGAGGTGAACGAAGTCGTGTCAAATTAATGACAACGCAGCGGGCTATGGAACTGTATTGCACTGTCGTATTGCATATTACTATATATTAGTTTTTTTTTATTCTCATATCTAACTGCATAGCTCCCTTACTATTAGTTTCCCGTGTGGCCAATATCCCTCGTGCGTATGTGCCATTATCTTACGGCACAACAACAACAACAACTGAAAGGGATAGGCGTTGTTAAGGAGCTTTGTTTTTGCTTTTTTTGTGTACAAGCGTTTTCATCGAACGACGTTTTTTTTTCTCCTTTTTATTTTTTCACCAAGCGTCGACAATCTTTCGGATAATAGGGGCAATACTTACGTCCCGAATACCTGAAATAACTTTTGGGATATAGTTATCAATTTCTGCTGGTATTGTGTCTTGTTTATCTTGTGATTTAAAAAAAAAAAAAAAAAAAAGATGGTGGCTCAACTCGGTAGATACTAGATATGCGTAGCGAAAGCTACTAAACGGATTATTCACATAGTCCTCGTCGCCGTTCTCGTCGCCGATGCACTGGCTGCAAACCGCTCGTGTGATCGGCGATACGGTGCGCGTAAATATGTCTCTCAACGGTAGGGCCCCGCAATTTCTTTCTCCTGACTAGTTGTCTCTCAGCAAGTTAAGTTGCCGAGAGTTGCCTCTGAACGCACTCTTAATTAAGGTAACACACACTCAGTAAATGCAGGATATGAATACGGTGAAGGTAAGTCCGTAGTGTAACCGCTGCCATACCGTCACCTCCTGGCTCTATTCACGGCTGGTTTTGCAGCTACTAGGAATAAAAAATTTCACAAAATGCAAACTAAAGGAAAACACACCACAGCAAGATGTTGTAATTTTATTTAGATGTTGTGAATTGTAAAAAACAAATATCCGAAAAGAATTGCTTTCAGAGGATTCGAACAGATGTTCCGAGCTTAGACATAAGTGGCATTAATCCTTTGCGCTATAGAACCGACCGGAATGCCGGGCTTTAATCGCGCTATTATTCGTTTTAACAATATTACAGATATTTGTCGTCAGGTCACGCTGCTCAGAGGACTATAGCGTTGAGAGAACGGAATCACGCTTCGGCGAGTCTTATTGGCATCTTCCTAATCTTCTTGCTCTATTTGACCGGCTTATTCTGCTCCTCCCTCCTCTCCTTTTCTCCGTATTCATTCTTTTTCCCTTCTCTTGCCTTCTTGGCGTCTTTTGAATCTGTTTGCTCTAACTGACCGCCTTGTTTTCCTCCCCGTATTCTCCCTCTTCCCGGCTTATCTTTTTCTGTTCTTCTGTCTTCTTGATCTTGGCGTCTTGCCAATCTGCTTGCTCTATTTGACCAGCTTCTTCTTTTCCTCCCTCTTCTCCCACTTTCCGTTTTCTTTTTTCTTTCCTTCTTCTGTCTTTTTGGCGTCTTTCGAATCTGCTTGCTCTATTTGACCGGCTCCTTCGTCTCCTCCTCGCTCTTCTCCTTCTTTCCGTATTCGTTCCTGTTCCCTTCTGACTTCTTTTTCTTGGCGTCTTCCGAATCAGCTTTCTCTAGTTGACCGGCTTCTTCGTTTTCTAATCCTTCTTCTTCCTCTTCTGCCTCTCTCCGTCTCCATTCTTCATCCCTTCTGTTTCCTTTTTGGCGCCTTTCGTATCTGCTAGCGCTATCCGGCCGGCTTCTTCTTTTACACCCTCTTTCCGTCTTCATTCTTCTTCCATTCTTCTCTCGTCTCCTCGGAGTCCTCCGAAACTGCTTTCTCTATTTGACCGGCTTTTTCGTCTCGTCCTCACTCTTCTCACTCTTTTCGTCTTCATTCTACTTCCCTTCTTCTGTCTTTTTCTTCTTGCCGTCTTCCAAATCTGCTTGCTTCATTTGACCGGCTTCGATCATCTTCTTCTCCCCCTTCTTCTCTCTTCCGTTCTTTTTTTCTTCTGTTGCTCGGTACAACTAATTTCCATGGTTACGGCACATGTGCAGTAGCGACTAGCAACGATTACCCGAAATGCGCCGCTGACTACCCTAGTGCACCTTTTGCCCCAAAATTGGAGGGGGCGGGGAGGCAAGTCTATAATTCCACTGTTAAGGGTATGATGAGCCAGCTGCTCCTTTTGACAGCTCCTCTTAAGCATTCTCGTTCTCCTATATGTGCGTTTTGCTGCTCGTATATCACTGATTCTCAAATTCTTGCCTTTATTTCCTCTCCAACATTCCTTTGCATACCGTCGTTAGCTACCAGGGTATGTGGAACACTTCGCAAAGAAGGTATAAAGCTCCGTTTATAGCCAAGCCGACTCCGTACGAAGGTTCCTGTGTGGCCAATGGTATGGCAGGTTTAATTTGGCAGGCAGGGTTGGATTCCTCTTCACCTCACATCTGAATTTAAAAGGGCAAGTTTGGGTCCTCTGCCAACTCAGCCATGTTCTGTGGTATTGTGAAGTCGCACAACCCTACGCCCAGTCTGCTCCCGGCGATGTTGCCTGCCAGCTACCACCTGGGAGGGCCGTGCACGTGATATTTCACTCACGACGCGGACGCCGGGTTTACAGGTGAACGGCTCCTTAAATGGGGAGGCTTTTTTCTCTGCGCTATGGTAGTAGCATGTGTATGACTAGAGTAGTTGTGTAGTACGCCTTGTATAATTCATGTATGAGCGCTGTAGTGGCGCAGTATATTGTGTAGTGCAATACGCGTATCATTACTGCAGTGTTGCACTATGTCATGTAGTGTAATTTGTGTGTCAGTAATGCAGTGGCCTAGCATCTGCGTAGCATGTCTTGTAGCGTAATTCATGTACTGGCACTGCAGTGGCGTATAATTCATGTGAGTAAATGGTGGTGTACGCTGTGCAGTATAACCGGGGTGGTGATTTCTATAAGGCGCGTGTTGGGTGGCTTTAGAATGGTGTGAACGCGTGTTCCAAAGTGCGGCGGTTTGGACGCGTGCAGCGTGTCGATATCATTTTACCTTATTTCTAAATATATGCGACGGTATTAGGGGCCATCCCTATTTATTTTGGGGTTGTTGTAGTAACTGACATCAACTCGGTTTTCAGCCTGACTGCTTATCGTAAATGAGTTCTCTTTTCGGATGTCACTATCTTTGTAGAGGAGGTAAAAAACTATTGGTCGCATCTTCTTGAGGCTCTGACACATAATAGTTGATGGTGGTCAACGGTTGCTTCGCTCTAACCAGAACAGCCTAGCTGACCAAGCCCTTGCTTTTGCATGCTTTCTCATCTCTTTCGTCTTCCGGCATAGCAGCGTCGGGCTGTCGTCGTTCGCTCGATGGGTCCAAATCTTATCCTCTGTATACAAAGAAAAACCAGCACAGGACGGCGTGCGCTGAACAACTTCGCGCAGTGTAACACTCTTGTGTATGTATTCTTACCGCGTTATTTTCTTCTTCGGTGGAATAGGTGCCACCTAACAAGAGGTAGAGGGAGAGAGAGTAAACTTTATTTGTTTAATGGAATAGCATAGGTGGTTTCCTCAGTACAGGATACCATTGGCCTGGGCTGTCTCCCGGGCCCTGGCGAGCAGGCTGCGCTGCTCAGAGAGACCCGTGTGGGCCAGCTCTGCCTCCACTCCGCTTTACTGAGCGCTCGAGCTTTATATTTCTGCAAGCTTTCTTCTTCATCGCCACGCAGAGCTGACGCTAACACTCAGCTATTAGTTCAGGGCTATACGTAACTTTGAGAAATGTCGATTAGAAATTATTTTGAATCATGCATCGTGAAGATGTGCTATAACGTATGAACATTTGGTTTCAAAACCCTATCCACACACTAAATACGCCGCGAAAAGCGCAGCGCGGTACTACAATCCTGAATTCAATCATTTAATGTTGCCCCGGCAGAGTACCTGATCTCGCGCCGTCAATTCGCGCGCATCTTCTTTCTGTCAGAGCATCTTCGTGCATGTCCTATCGGTCATCATGAACGGTAATTCTTCCAAGGGTGCATCCACAATGAGCTCGTCAGAACCAAGCAACCGTAGTGCCGCTCAACCCAAGAGGACGTCGTTATAAGGGAATGAGGTGTTGATAGTAAAGTACGAGACCGACGTCTGCGAAACAAGGCGGCAGGCATTATCCCCCATCACAAATGTCATTTCTACCGGTGCTCGCGGTGAGGAAAGAAGCAACGCTGACTACGGGGAATCCCCCAGGGAGGACATCTCGGTAGATGGCTCTGAGCTTCTCGATGCAGAGATCAGCAGTGTCTCTAGTCTGCCCCAGCCCAGGGACCTCGCACCAGCAGCCGCACCAACCGAGGGGGTCACTGAAAGCAACGGGGAAGGTGCTGCAGACATCTCCATTGAATTCATGAATCCTTACCTCAGTCGCTCTGATGACAAGTACGACCTGTTCTAAGGTGAGAGCCTGGTAGTAGTGGATGACACGCCTGAAGAGGACATACTCCTCTGCCAGCTCGCACCTGACTCGGAGGACAAGCCAGAAGGAATGCCGTCATCTCCAGAACTCGAAACATCTGAGCCACATCGCAGCACACCCGACTTCTTCGAGATCCTTCCCGAGATGGCTGTCCCTGAGCTGGAAAAGGACAACTTGTGAGTGCTGTTTGAAGGTTTCGAGCTGGAAACATGAAGGCTTGCTGTGAGGCGTATTTAGTGCTGGCTGGCACACGAAGTGCTGCTTACACCGCCCCCCCCCCCCCCCCCCTCCTTTACCTCTCATAATGGGTTGTGCCGAGGCCTGGACTGAAATAAAGCGTCTACAACTCGCACTCGTGCCGATAACGTGTTCTGTGGGTGCTTTCAAGCATCGTTCCGCGAGCTGTTGTGTGCAGCACAAAAATGAAAGCAGGTAACCAAGAGATGTTCGAATATGTCACATGTCATCATCATCATTAGCCTGACTACACCCCCTGCAAGGCGAAGGCCTCTCCCGTACTTCTCCAATTAACCCGGTTCTGTGCTAGCTGCATCCACTTGACCCCTGCTAACTTCATAACCTCATCCCCCCCCCCCCTAACTTTCTGCCGCCCCCTGCTACACTTTCCTTCCATTGGAATCCAGTTTGTTATCCTAAGCTACGATCGGATATCATCTCTTCGCACTACATGTCCTGCCCATGTCCATTTCTTCATCTTAATTTCCGCTAGAATGTCGGTAACTTGATTTATTTCTCTGACCCACTCTGCACGCTTCCTATCTCTTAATGTTTCCCCTACAATTGTTCATTCCATAGACCTCTGGGTTGTCCTCAAAATAAGTAGAATCCTCCTGGTTAGCCTCCACATTTCAGCCCCATAGGTGAGTACAGGTAAGATGCAAATGTTGTATAGGTTCCTCTTGAGCGATACCGGTAAGCTGCTAGTCATAATATTCGAGTGCTTGCCAAATGCGCTCCATTCCAATCTTATTCTTCTTGTTATTTCCTTTTCATTGTCAGGATCTGCGGTTACTACCTGTCCTAAGTAGACATATTCGCCTACTACTTCCAGTACTTCGCTACCCAATGTAAACTGCTATTCCTTGCCGAGGTTGTTGAACATTACCTTAGTCTTCTGCATATTGATTTTCAAGGCTATCTTTCTACTTTTCCTGTCTAGGTCATAAATCATTATTTGCAGTTCATCCCCCGAGTTGCTTAGCCAGGCAATGTCATCAGCAAATGGCAGATTACTGAGGTATTCTCCATCTACCCTTATCCCTAACTGCTCGCATTCCAAGTCTCTGAATACTTCCTTTAAGCAAGCTGCGAATAGTGCTGGTGAGATTGTGTCTCCTTGCCTAACTCCTTTCTTTATAGGAATTTTGTTACTTTCTTTATGCAAAACTATCGTTGCTGTGCAGCCACTATATATATCTTCCAGCACTTTCACGTACGGCTCGTCTACCCCCTGAGTTCGCTATGGCTGCATCAACGCCGAGGTTTCAACTGCTTTTCGTAATCAATGAATGCTATGTATATGGGCTGGTTGTATTCCGATCATTTTTCTATCACCTGGTTGATGGTATGGATATGATGGATAGTAGAGTACCGTTTCCGAAAACCTGCTCGATCCTTTGCTTGATTTCAGTCTAAGGTTGTCCTGATTCTATTAGCGATTACCTCAGTAAATACCTTATACGCAACAGACAGTAAGCTGACTGTTCTGTAATCTTTGAGACCCTTAGAGTCCCCTTTCTTATGAATGAGGGCAATGTTTGCATTCTTCCATGGTTCCGGTATCGTCGATGACATCAGGCACTGCGTATACAGGGTGGCCAGTTTTTCTAGCACGATATCCCCCCCCCCCCCCCCCGCCTCCTTCAACAAATCTGTAGTTATCTGATCCTGTCCTGCTGAGTTCCCCCTTTTCATAGTTTCTAATGCTTTCTTGACTTCGTCCTTCGTCACTGGTAGAACGTCTGACTGTTTTTCCTTACCGCCAATCTCATTACGGTCCTGACTACTTTGGCTACTGTAGAGATCTGTATAGAACTCCTCGAGTACTTTGACTATCTTGCCCATATTCGTGATGACGTTGCCCGCCTTGTCCCTTATGCCACATGTAATTATCGGCTAACGTACGGGGGTTTTAGCGTTCTTAAGCCCCTGCATCTATGAGCGAAAATGTGTGCATTGGTTCAAAATTTCGTCTTTTTACTCATTTGTTCAGCATAGTTAGATCTTAGTGCCTATGATAGCTGCATAGGACCGGGCGCCCGTTGTGTAGCGTTACTCTCGCATCAGGCAAAGAGTCCCGCCTGAGGCAAAACGCTCGCCAGCAGGAATGCCGAGGGGCCAGTTGTGCTCGGCGACGCGTCACAGTGTATTTCAAAGCTTAGGTAACCGCAGGGAGTTGGTTTCGATGATACAATGTTGAAAAGGGGGACAGTCGTCCTCGGGAGGAAGTACTTGTCTTGAAACCCTTCTGGTGCGATTTCTCATGAGCTCGGAAATGTCGTGCGTGCGATTGTATTATGTGCCTGGAACTCCGTCGTAAGGTGTTTATCAGGACGATTTCGAGAAACGCAACCAGCGACTGCGCTACACCTTGATCTTTTACTTTTGTCGAAAATTGCCAGGAGGTCGAATACCGCCAAGAATTGTTAGTGTGCATAATATTGAAGATCGTAACACGTCTCGAACGATGACGGTGGCAGCCTTTCCCTATCCGTGCCGGCATTTTCTTGTACCACAAGCGAGAAAATACTGGGTTTGCAACTAGGCCAATGGATTCTTCCGATTGCCGATAAAATGATGACTACAGATGCCGGTGTGCGGCTTCGGCTCTCAGGCTGCTGTGTCGTCACTATTCGCCGGGGAACACAATTCACAAAGCTTCAGGGGACATCAGCTTTTAAGAACTGCCGCATAGTTTCTACGACCACGCAGTAATCAAGCCCGCAGATACCTGCCTCTTTCATCGAAGCATATGTAGCCAGCTCGCCCGCCGTTCATATTTGTGCGGAAACTGTTGGGGTGGAAACTAGTAAGTAATGAATCGGCTTAGAACCGTCTGAAGAGCTAGCGTAGCTGTTAGTGCAGCAAAAATTAAACGCAGCATGTCTGCTCGGAATTCGTTCCATCGGACATATTCTTACACAATACCACCCAAACATTAAGAGCATCGAAGAAAACCCACAAACCAACGAAAGATCGCGCCCTTCAATCCGCCATCTAGCGCCAGCGCATTCCAGTAAAGAAGGGACCGCCGTGAGGTGGCGCCACCCGTCCAGCAGCGCGGTCCCTATAATGCAATGTGCATGTAGGACTGGAGATCTTCATGGCAGTCGACAGGCTCTTTGGCCTATAACAAACAATTATCGAAACGCAACCTCCACCAGTGCAGAAATAAAAATGTATTTGTTGAAACTCATCAATACAAAGAGTATAGGAAGCTTGAGCGAATGACTGCCTTACAGTCATTGAAAAAGTAAAATAGACACTAGATTTTAATACTTGGCGAACCCACACCCTACTTGTTATTGTGGGGTTATGGCGCGATAAGAATAATATTTCAGAACACTAGCATCTCCAACCTATTAAGAGTAGATAAAGGTGCAAATCCCTGCTTGGTGAGCAAAAAGAAAAAAGAATAAACTTTTCTTGTGTAGTTGTTGTGCGAGTTAACAAGATTTCTACCCTCGCCTAAATTGACATCATTCTCTAACCAGCTAATTGCTGGATGGATGGAAGGATGGGTGGAATATAGGAGCGTCTCCTTTAAAACCGGGTAGTAGCAGTAGATATTATGCTCATTTTTTCTTCCTATATCTTAATTATTGCTGTTGCTTAGTTGCAGCGACCTCCCCAGTGATCTGACATCAATCCGAACATTTTGGAGCTGTTTCTGAATTTTATTGTTCCACGAGATTTCGTTTTGTTACGTCCGACCACGACACCGATTTTACTGCGGACCCTTAACGTTTTTAACCCTTTGTTGCATGATAAAAGATTACGTGTGAAAGGTGTGATTTTTGGTGTTTTCCGTCTTTTTGTATCCAAAAAACACCAAGAAAAAGATTTTGTTCCTTTCAAAGTATTTATTCCATAAGGTATAGAATGTCCACTACAGTGGACATCATGCACCCGAGCTGCGCGGGCGAAAGTTCCGAGCAGTATTCTTTTTATTCAGCAGACAAAGTTTGCTGCTACACACACGGAGGCGTGACGGCAATAGGCTAGATGCGGTGTTGCTCTGTCTCATAAAACAGAAAGAGACACTTTTTTCGCCAACGCACATGTACACCTTGCACCTCCCGCAGAGATACGTAGTCGTGCTCTTTCTGTCGCTCATATCACATCATTGAGCAGTATATTGCTGTTGACAGCAAAAATGACACAGACAACATGTACATCGTTGCAAACAGTGCTTGATTTCACAGGCGTCCTTAGTTTCACTGCAGCAGAAGCTGCTAACAGCAACGGAAGCTACGAAACAGGATGTTGACACTACTTCCGGTTTCGTAGTGGCAAAATGCGCTTCTGGTGTTTTAACCAATCGGATGACTCGATGTCACTAAAATAATGACACATTCTATAACGACGCAAACTCGGAATACGGGCCGTGCTCTGTACGAGCGGTTTATCCCGCCATGCATGGGGTCCACTGTAGTGAACATTTTACAAAAATTATGGAAAATTATCTCCGCTTTCCTCAGCCACAGTATTTATAGCACTTGTCTCTGAGTGCCTCTTGTATCACTTTTATATAAATAGATGCTTCAAATTATAAGTAAAGGCGAGTTATAAGAAAATAATTGGAGAGAGACGTCACTTATCCATTCGAGCAGGATGCACCCATTATTAGAACTAAGTATTCAAAAATCGGCGGTATCTCAGCGTTATCTAGAGCGGTAGAAATTTTATCCACTGTTGTTGCCAGTATGCACATGGTATACCTGTAAAGCGCTGAACGTTCTCCAAAAATCGCAGAAATTTGTCCACTGTAGTGGACAGCATACAACAAAGGGTTAAGCTAAAAAGTACGACGGGACGTGATGCTTCATTACAAGTTTGAATTGTTTTTACACATAGTTTATCACTTTGCATTTGACATCAGGAAACCTTTCTAATGACAAGAACGAACATGCTCCTTCTGCGCTGATACTAACCGTGGTTGCACTTAGCCCGGTGAGTGCTACGTATACGATCTGGAAGTGCAATGAAGAAAGGAGTGTCCTTGTGACGCCTGTCCCTTTGGTGTTCCTCTTGTCATTCACTGCAATGCCGTTTGGCATTTGACAGACATCTTCACTGATTCTTTGGTTTTAGCATGGCTCCTGTGAGAACACGGAGCTAGGGTGGGTAGCCACCATAACGGAGATTGGAATATGACAGCTTACTTTCTGCAAGCTTATCGATCTATCTGCTGTCACCGACAAAATTAAAGACTGCGCTAACGCAATAATATCCCCCAGTTTAAACTTATTCCGCCCGAGCCCACAGCGTGATACTATTGTGTTAAATATAAAGCCATTGAAGCATTAACTAATTACATTAATAACGATAAACATTATGCCATCCCCCTTAGTTACCCTAATGACTACAACTGTGTTCGTTGAAGCCAGCTTGCGCATTTTGGAGTTCTTCCATTTTTTTTTTATTTGATTTGCTTAGCCTGTTTCCAAGACGATGGGTTGTTAGCATACTTGCACGACTTCGCGAGGAATGAAGGAAGTAGTGCTAATAATAATAATAATAATAATAATAATAATAATAATAATAATAATAATAATAATAATAATAATAATAATAATAATAATAATAATAATAATAATAATAATAATAATAATAATAATAATAATAATAATAATAAATCTTTATTGAATGTGTGGAGGAACGACTGTATGCTTTGTGTGCTGCAGAACAAATAAGTAAACAAAATGCACACGCAGTTTTACACACACAGATAGAACACAGAAGAACAAACAAATAACACATGAAATGAAATTTTGACAAAACGAGTCACGGAGAGAATGAAATAAGTGAGTAGAATGTCCTGTACGCACGCTGTAAGAATTGTATAGCGCATGCACACACAAAAAAGAGACGATAGATAGAGAAAAGTAACAAAGAACAGTCATTGACGACTCCGGAAATTTCGACTGGTGTTCTTTAACGTGCTAGTCAGATGTGCGCCTGGTTTTTCGCCTCCACCGGAAAGGGTCGCTTATCGGTGGAGACAAAACGCCAGGCGCCCGTGTGCTGTCCGATGTCAGTGCACGTTAAAGAACACCAGGTGGTTGAAATTTCCGGAGTCCTCCACTACGGCGTCTCTTATAGCCTGAGTCGCTTCGGGGAGTTAAATCCCCCAAACCAAACCATAGTAATATAGAAATATACGTAATATAAATCATTCCAGTGCAACAAGTGTGTGGCACCTAAAACACAGGCTAGAAATACAGGGAAATACAATAAAGGAATACAATTGAACGCAGAACAGTAAGATTCATATATAAAGTTTAAAGTTAAAATATAAATGACAAGAGGACAAAAAGCAGTTAAATATAAAAACAGCCTCGAACAGGTGAAAAAGCAAAAGTTAAGTGAATACATATATTTTGGCTAGAAAGTGGAAGTTAAATGTGATAAAGTACTGTTTAGAATACAACGCTACGAATATCTAATATAAATGAAGAGAGTGAGTTTTCGAAGATGTCAAGTTGAAGACAAAAAGAGTCAAACAACCTCAGCATTCTGTGGGGAATGGGAATGCAGAAACGGAGGAAGTTGAAACGGTCTGAATTCCTTCATGCTCTTTCGCGAAACGCGCAGTCGGATGTACTCTAGGAGCAGAAGGCACATAATGTGGTCATGAAGGAGTTTGTGCAGGAAAATTATATCTACTTTGACACTACGCCATTTAAAAGAGGGAAGATGCATTGGGGAGCGAGAGAAGGAAGTTGCGCAAGGAAAGAGATATCGAAATATACGTAAACATTTTTGTTATACTCTGTCAACCTTGTCGCAGTTCGATTTGCAAGTGCCATGTTAAATAACCGATGCGTACTCCAAAAGCGGCAACCATATAGACAAGTACAGCTTTAAGAACGAAAGTGGAGTGCGGAACTCTCGAAAGTCACAGATGAATCCGAGTGTGCGCATAACCCGCTGAGCAATGCGTTTAGTATGAGTGGAGTAGCTGAGGGTGTGGTGAAAAAGGACACCAAGGTGATTAATTTCACCGACCCCGTTCAAGAGCACAGAATTCACAGAATAATGATAGAGAAAGTTGTGCGTTTTACGAATAAATGAGACAACTCTAGTTTTCGGAGAATTCAGGGTAAGTCCATTCTTCGCACACCAATCAGAAAAAGCAGATATGTCCGATTGCAACGACAAGCAATCGTGAAAAGCATGTATGACCTTGAATATTTCTATATTATCAGCATAAAGGAGAAACGAGAAGTTCTTGATCACGGAGGAAACGTCCCTAATAAAAACGGAGAGAAGCGGGCCTAATACAGAACCTTAAGGAACTTCAGCGGTTGCAGGTTAAACGAAGGGGGTCTGTCCATTGACAATGACAAAGCAGGAGCAATCTGGGAGACAGTTACGTAGGATGGCTACCATTGAGACTTCGACGCCAGAGAGTAGAACCTTTTCAAGAAGTAATGAGTGAGTGACAACGTTGAAAGCTTTGCTCAAATCAGAGTACACAGTGTCAACCTGACCTCTCCGAAGACTGCTGCAGAGGCATACGTCATAAACGTGACTAGGCTCGTTGAAGTAGAGAGACCCGACATGAACCCATGTTAATTCGATATGAGGACATGTTTGAGATGGAAGGAAAGTGCGTTGTGCAAAGCTAATTCGAAAAGCTGAGAGGATGCACATACCGGGTGTCCCAGCTAACTTGAACCAAGAGGTAAAGAAATAAAAGATTCGAGGTAGGCCAGGAAAACCAGTTTTATATACAACTGCCACCCGGCTGCGTATTGCCAAACCATATCCCGTACGCGCACTGGAGCAGATCTCAGCGAGCTAAACGGCGATTGTTGTTAAAGGTCTCTCTGAACGCAACCTAAAGGTAGCATACACTCACTGTAAACGGAGATTTTTGCTTAAAGATGCCTCTGAACGCAACCTAAAGGTTACATACACTCACTGTAAACGGAGATTTTTGCTTAAAGATGCCTCTGAACGCAACCTAAAGGTAACATACACTCAATGTAAACGGAGATATTTGCTTAAAGATGCCTCTGAACGCAACCTAAAGGTAACATACACTCACTGTAAACGGAGATTTTTGCTTAAAGATGCATCTGAACGCAACCTAAAGGTAACATACACTCACTAAGGCAGGAAATGATTATGGGGAAGGCAATTGCTCAGTGTAACCGTTGTCATGCCGATTGTTACTGAAATGTGTCAGTGAAGGCAACCTAAAGGTAACATACACTCACTGAAGGCAGGATATTGTTACGGTGAAGGCAATTGCAAAAAAAAAATAATCAGAAAAAAATTACAACAGACGAGTCGAACAGATGTTCAAGTAGCATTAGTGCTGAGATGGGTGATGTTAATCCGTTGCGCCACAAAACGACGGCAACAAGGGCTTTTAAATGATTTCTTCATCGTTTAGACAATATATCCACTATTTGTCGCCAGGTGGCGCTGCTCAGAGGAACCACGAATCCCTCCATCCAGCAGCCAAACGGAACAATTTTACCACCTGCCAAGTGAGGCAGGGCGCAGCCAGATTTCCTGCGTACCTGCCAGCGTTACGTCCCAATGGAGTTCTTATGTATAGCATTATAGAAATAACCCACAAAAATACTCAACGTACCCTGCATTGAAGTCACTCTCTGGTGTAGGTACCAGGGACCCGAACTAATCGTTCTAAGAAGCGACGCAGTTTTCCGCTTCATACTTTAGCAAGATATTATAACAACTAATGCCAAAGAAAAGCTCAAAGTCACCAAGGAGCTGAAATCACTGGAGATAACGCAAGCGTGCAGTACAGCTATTTAATTGCCACGGTGCTCCAAGTACGCGGAAAAGCGGCTGGAATACAAAGAAAAAGGAAACGCAGGCAGCTGGTCCCCCTTCGGGCACCGGACTGGAAAAAAAAAATAATATTGATTTGCTGCTCCTGAATGCAAAGGGAAGCTAGAGAAAATTGCATGACAAAAATATACAAGAGCAGGCGCAACAGTATCAAACACACCCTAAAATGGTACAGACAGGCAATGTGTCTGTGTTGTGTTGACGCCTTTGTGTTAATTAATCTGGGCAATATTAGCAATCAATGTCTGCATTGCAGTCGCACTCCTCCCCACCGTGAGCCAATCATGTCTGATTGTGGTGCTCCAAGCTACCTTATCATTGGTGTCTTTCAGCGACGATGTCAGAGATAAGCTAATGTAGAAGGCCAAGTAGTCTCACGTTTTCCAGGCATTCTTCTGCGCAGACCTTCATAAGCACCACCCTAAAAGGAAGACGCCGCTTGGTTACGGCGAAGAGGTAGAAGTATGGGACCACATCCCATAGTTTAAGTAGAGTCCTGGTTTTGAAATCAAAGCCCTAGTAGTCTATAGTGGTTTTGAATAGCAGCGGACGCTCGAGTCCAGTTTCCTTTCTGGTTGTCCTTCTGCCGTTTTTTGTTTCTTTTTCTGTTTTTCTTTTTTTGCAGTGATGAATGCCGCCTTCCAATTAGCGCTCGCAAACGAAGTGAAAGACGTGTGCACGTCCTAGACTGAGCACGCGCTCTTCATCCCGGTACGTGTCGTTACCTATAGGGACAACAGCATTATAACTGACGTCATGAGCTGGTTGTCGACTTCGAGCCCTCTCCGTGGAGCCTCCTGTCCTCTTATTGCGGACTCGAGATCGCCGCCACAAAGCACTCTTAAAGCAGCACCCAGCGCTTCCTCTTTGTGCTTCCTGTCCCGGTCGTCGCCTGAAGGTTGCAACTCATCGGGCACTGACGTCACAGAGCCCGAGACACCGTGACTCCGGGACACAATCTCGAGCCCGGGCTGCGAGCCCAGAACTCCGGAACTTTTCTGGTATGGCTTCATATTCTAGATCTGAGGCTGGCCATTTATTTCAACCGAGGTGATCGCTTTACGATAAAGCATTTGCTTCGCAGCGGAGATCTTTTCTGTTCGATTCCTTGCGCCGCCAGAGACCCGTCGGTTTTTCAAAGGAAACAAGTTTTCCCCGGCGTGGTGCCCTATTCTTCTAGCAGAAACTCTTTAAATGACGTTGGTCGCCTCACTATCCTTGAATGTAAAATCTGTTTGCGATAATTGAAATTTACTTTTTAGTGAGCGTAAAAGACTTTATTTCCAAGCAGTTCAGCACAGATGAACCGAACACCATAGTATACAAGAGAAATGCGCAACAACTTCAACAGGACACAGGAAGAAACACACAAAACAGTTCACGAGCGCAAAGCCACCATGCCAGAGGAAATCTTGCACACCTTGTGTCATAATATAACCGGCAGAAAACATTTATTCCAAATGCCGCTTAGCACAAACCTTTAATCCCCATCGGCAGCTCAGTTCACACAAAAACCCTGAAACGTTTGGGTGTCGTGCAGAGCAAGCAAACTGGAAACGTTTTTTTTTCTTTTTTTGAAGCACCTACTCGGATGTTGCCTAGAGCTTTTTTGGGGATTTTTTTACCAGACTATCATGAATGTTTTTATACCATTGAAGCAAAGGTTCCAAAAAACGCTCGCAAGCCGTGGATGTCCCCATGACTTCTGCGACTTGTAAAGAAGCAAAGAATGTTCGCATAATTGTTCAGCACTAAGGATACCGCACTACTGGTCCGTTTTAAAGCATTTCGGATTTTTTTGAACAAAGAAATCAGGACAGCTAGGACTACTTCCCACAATAACCTCTTTGACAAGGAACTCTTTAATAATCCTAAAGAAAATTGGAGGCGCCTTAATAAACTTTTAAATAGAATTACTCACCCAAATAACATGAAAAGCTTAACAGAGGATGGTTTTGACCTAAATGGGCATTCTTTGGACAATGCTTTTAGCGATTTTCTTACTACAATCAGGAGTCGATATTTCATCCGTGATTTATTTAAATTTGTGGGCGATAGAGTTTCTCAATCTCTATTTTCGAACCGACCGATGAAAATGAGGTGTATTGTACTTTTAAAAGTTTAAAGAATACGACAAGCTTAGACTCTTGCGATAATCGTAACATCAGTAACTAGTTTAAAATAACGCTGGATGCAACCTTGATGTGCCGCACAAAATCATTTTCGGAACCTGAATTCCCCACCTTGCCGCGGCGTGGTCGAGTTTAGCGGGAGGTTCAATCCAACAAGAACAATTTTTTCATGCATTCTTAGGGATCATATGTTTGGGCACATTTACGTATGCATCATGCATTCGCTACATTGCCTAATATGTTTGAGGCAGGTATACTCCTTACTCAATCTTCCCGCATTCGTTTTGACGTTACAATCGTCGAGACAGTACTCGTGTGCGTTAGGAAGCGGCTGCAAATGCTTCAATGGCGGATTCGATTCGTTATTCATGTTGCAATAGGAGGACTGAAACTGAGGGAAATATCCACTAGATTTTCTCTCTCCTAAGGCTCAATTGAGCGTCACAGCCGAAGTCTGCCCACTCCTGAAAAAAACCACATCGATTTTTTGAGAACCGCGCCCCATCTTACTTTTCAAGCACTCCTAACAGCAGAGGAGAACAGCAGGGTCACATGTTACCCACCTACATTTTATCGTTCCAAGAAAAATAGCGAGGGAGCAGAATTACGTCAGCTACTTTTTATTTATTTATTTATTTCACCAGTACAACTGGAGGGATCTCCTGGCAAAAAGCCGCTTTTGCATCTTAACGGGGCCCGGACAACCTATACAAAGTGTTGCAAAGCAGTGACACCGAAGTGTAGGAGAATTACTGCAAGGGAATGATGCATGTAAAATAGAGAGAAAAATACACACAACAATAGAAACAAAATATAATACACTCGATAAATGCAACTATTTCATGTAAACTATGCAGGTTTCAGGGTCAGCTACTAGAAAACTTTGAAGTATGCGTAAGGACATGTAAAATTCACCCAGACATGCTGACTGTTCTCTAGTGTACAGTTAAAAGAGATGTACATTCATAGCAAGCAAAATAGACACATCAAATAGTAATACACAATCAAAATGTTAAAACTTGCTCTGTACATAAGTGCGCACCTACAAGATCAGAAGTAACAAAAATACAAAAGTCTCACAGCTCCACAAAATATTTCCGCAATTCTTTGAATTTGAAATTTTCATTGTATTTATATTTGTTGAGTATGTGAGGAAGGTTGTGTTTTAGTGTTTAAGTGTATAATTAGTTCTAAAATAAGGGACAAACCAAGTATTGACGCTGCGAGTATTACAGAAATAAGTTTACTTAGAAACCATACGCCAGCAAGTAGATAAAATTCTTTGTGGAGACGTCATCCAGGCAACCAACAGCCCATGGGAGGCTCCCGTCATTCTGGTGAAGAAAAAATACGGAACACTTCGTTTTGCGTCGATTACCGCCGCTTGAATAGCATAATGAAAACGATGCCTACCCTCTCTCCCCCATCAACGACACACTTAATCGGCTCTGCAACGCCAAGTACTTCTCGTCGATGGACCTAAAGAGCGGGTACTAGCAAATTGAGATCGACGAAAGAGACCGCGAGAAGAGCGCGTTTATCACGCCAGACGGCCGCTTAGAATTCACGATAGTACCATTCGGCCTCTACTCTGCACCAGCGACGTTCCATCGGGTAATGGATACCGTTTTGGGGAGCTTGAATTGGCAGATTTGTCTGAAATACTTGAATGATGTCGTTGTGATGCCGAAGCGGTGGCCTTGTTGTGGAGCATCCGCCTCGCATTCGGGAGGTACAGGGTTCGATCCCTAGTGCCGCCGGGTACCCACCGGTTCCCATTGGGTACACAATTTCCCCCGGCCTGATGCTCGGCTCTTCTGGGGCGAAATGCTTTGGAAAAGGGGCCATGAACCAAAATGTTGGCCTAAACCCGATCTGTTCAAGCTTTGAAGACCAACTGAAAAGGCTTCGGAAAGTGCTGAAATAATTACATCTTCAGGGCTAGCGTTGAAACCAGAGAAATTCCAGTTTGCCTGCGAGGAACTGTGGTTCCCAGATTGCATCATTAGCAAGGGTGTTGTTCGCCCAGACCCGCAGAAAACAGCTTAGATCGCACAGTTTACACCGCCTGCCGACAAGAAAGCTTTACGCAGATTCCTTCGGCTATGCGCTTACTATCGGTGATTTGCCATCAACTATTCGCGCATCGCCGTACCGTTGACGCAGCCTACAAAGGCTGACTTGCCTTTTAAATGGGAAGCGCCGCATTATGATGCTTTAGGGAACATTATGGCAGCTTACACTCACCTCCTGTACGAAGAAATTTCGAAGAAAATGAGGAGACAGAAAATTACATCGACGCAAGCAGCGTTGGCCTGGGCGCTGTTCTGGTTCAGAAAATTGCCGGACAGGAAAATGGTATCGCGTACGCTCGCCGTTCCTTGTCGGGAGTTGAATTAAACTATACTGCGACAAATAAAAGATGTCTTGCCATCATTTGGGCCCCATCCAATTTCCGCCCCTATTTGTACGGACGACCATTGAGGGTTGTGAACGATCACAATGCATTGTACTGGCTCG
Organism: Amblyomma maculatum; assembly: GCF_055883805.1. Taxonomy (NCBI): domain Eukaryota; kingdom Metazoa; phylum Arthropoda; class Arachnida; order Ixodida; family Ixodidae; genus Amblyomma; species Amblyomma maculatum. The sequence goes on from NC_139344.1 coordinate 46,094,047, forward strand.
CCAACTCAAAAGATCCATCCGGCCGCATTAGGCGATGGAGCCTGCGTCTTCAAGAATTTGACATCATAGTCGTCTATGAGGCTAGTTGAAAGTATTCCGGTCCAGTGTGGTTGTTACAAGCCCCCGTTGACGCGCCGCTGAAAGACGACGAAGACGCTTTCTTGGGACCAGTAAACGCCAGCAGTTTTGCCCAGCAGTAGCGCTTTGACCTCGAGTTGAATGACCTAGCTGGTTGCCTCGAAGGAAAGATCGCTTCTCTTCTTGTGGTGTTCAAGCGTTATTTATAGTCATTTGCTTTAAACAATGGCGTCCTCACGAAAAAGAACTTTGCAGCCAACAGAACAGCACAGCTTCTTGTGCCCAAAAGCCTCATACCGGAGTTTCTGCAGGCGCTATACGATGAGCCGACAGCAGGGCATCTCGGATTTGCGCGCACGTTGCGCCGGATATAAGAGAAATATTACTGAACACGCTTGACTGCCGACGTTGCGCATTACCTGAATACATGCCGTGGGTGTCGGCGACGCTAGATGCCCCCAATCAGACCAGATGGTCTACTGAGCCCCATATCGCCCCCGATTAAGCCATTTCAATAAATTGGGATGGAGTTCCTCGGCTCCTTCCCAACTTCATCAGCGCGGAATATATGGATGGCAAATCACAAAAAAATGGGTCCATCGGGGCAACCAATTACATGTCTCGGTACGCCGAAGCGAAAGCTCTGTCTAACAGCACCGCACCATAAGTTGCCAAGTTTTTTGTCGAACGAATTCTCCTGTGGCCGCGGCGCTCCTGAAGTGATCATCACGGACCGAGGAAATGCATTTACAGCGGAAATTACTCAAGCCATCTTGAAGTACAGCCAGACAAGCCACTGCAGGACGACCGCATACCACCCGCAGATAAACTCACTCACGGAAAGTCTCAATAAAGCTATAGCGGAGACGCTCGCCATGTGCGTCGACGCCAAACAGAAGACCTGGGACGCCATCGTGCAGTACGTGACCTTCGCGTATAACACTGGCATCCAGGAGACAACCAGAGCGACCTCGTTCAAGCTTATTTAATGCCTACGACGACGCTTGACGCGATACTGTCGCATGGGACAAAAGAAGACAACCTAGACGTCGCCGCCAACCTGCAGCGTGAAGAGGAAGCCCGACGACTCGCACGGATGCATATACAAATTGCGACGACGCCACGCAGAGTATACGGCAGGAGACCAAGTGTAGGCATTGACGCCAATTCGCCGTCGTGGACTAAGTGAAAATTTACAGCACCGATACTTTGGGCCATACAAAGTCCTTCGGTGCATAGGACAACTTGACTATATGAACTCATAGGCGATGGCATGACCACATCCTAGCGGCGCCGGAATGCGAATAGTTCACATGGTGCACCTGAAGCCTTGTTTCGCGCGCTAAACGCCTGTATTTTAATTGCTAGCAATTTATTTGTCTTTTTGTGTTTATTTTGTAAACATCGAGGCGGTGCCTTTCCAAAAAGGTAGTATATTCTACAATCGGTTCAAATCTTTGTTGCTTTTCGACAGCCGCCGGTATGAGGCTTTATCACTGGGATTCTAGCGCATTGATCAATTCTGCATTTGTTTGTTCATGCTCGTTGCCGCGAGATGCTGTTTTATCATTTTCTTGTCGCACAGGATGCGTCGAGTTGCATCTAGCAAATTTCGGCCACTTGCGCGTGTTTCTGCAATGTTCCAGGTTGTGATAGTCACTGTCTGTGGCTTTATCTGGATGTTTCTTCGCAGCCTTTAAATTTTGCGTTGACGAATCCGACGGGCGTTCGTTGATCGACGACCGCCTAGCACGCTTCCTGCTGTCGCCGTCGCAAATTGCTTGGATCTATTGTGGGCGCAAGTCAGCTCAATAAAAAGTATGTATGTTTCAGTATGTTTCAAGCCTCCTCATATGTTGCCTACAGCCTTGTCACCACTAAGTGACACTATGGAAGACTCCGTATTGGAGGATTCCGAAAATCCGGACCACCTGGGGTTCTTTAACGTGCACTGACATTGCACAACACACAGGCGCTTTGCTTTTCGCCTCCATGGAAACGGGGCCACCGCGGCCGAGATTCGATCCCGCATCCTCGGGCACATCAGTCGAGCGCCGTAACGACTGCACCACCACAACGGGCTAAAGTTTCGGCTGTGGGAGACCGAGCATAGCATCGAACACAACCAGCGTTCCGGTGAACGCATCAAAGTTCACCGGCGTTCTATTGCAATAATTTATTCAAGGGAATGGGAAGAGGCAGTATCTATCGCCCTAGTTCTTTGGACACCTGACAGCGCATTAAGGCAATGGAAGAAGATCGGAGTGAACCCGGAAAGAGAGAAAGACGTGCCGTAGTGCAGGGCTGCAGACTAATTTCGACGAACGGGCGTTATATAACATGCACTGATATCGCACAGCACACGGATGCTTCCCCATTTCGCCTCCATCGAAACGCCGGGTTCGAACTCGGGTACTCCCGAGCTGTAGTCGGTCATCTTATCCACTGCGCCACCACGGCGGAACAAACCGCCGTTCTAAGCCGAATCGCTCTTCATGCCCTGTGCATGCGATGCCGGCATACGCTTTCCTGATCCACTCGGTCAGCTGTCCGCAGCGGTGCGTGCACGTGTAGTGTGAAAATACCCTTCTCCTCCTTTCAGCGCCAGCACGCGCATCTTCTGGGATGCCGATACCATCCTTCTCCTCCTCTCTGTAACTAGTGCAGTGGTTGAACACCACTGGAACGGCCCAGCTGGCTGCCGTGGTAGCGGCGCATGCGCGCTAATGGCCTACGCTCGGCTCCCCGAAATGCGCTTCTACTAGCCTAGTGTAATTTTCGTTACAAAAAGCGTTGTTGCTCTGGGATCTCTGAGGAGACTGAGGAACGAAAGTGCTTGGCGGGCAGATAATGTCGAGATTCCGAAACAGTGTCTAGCTCCGCGCACACGGGGACAAGGCGTTCAGTCGCAGTGAGAGACGCGTAATCATAAGTGGCTTGAAGAGGTCCTACTTAGCGAGCACCTCTGAGGTTGCCTCACTGTGAGGCAGATTTTACAGTGAGATTCTTTCAAGGCGGTGTTACCGTTTCGTTGACCGTGAGTCTTCTCGGCTAAAGCGCTGGACGGAAGACTAAGGTACTATTCGACCGCCTAAGGAAAGAACAGTAGTTTACGTTAGATAGCGAAGCACTGGTAGTAGTAGGCGAATATCTACTTTGTACAGGAGTAACAGCAGATCTAGACTATGAAAGGGAAATAACAAGCATAATAAGATTTGGATGGAGCGCATTGGGCAAGCATTCGCAGATTATGACTTGTAGCGTACCGGTGTCACTCAAGAGGACAGTATACAACAGTTGCATCTTACCTGTACTTACCTGTATGGGGCTGAATCCTGGAGGCTAACAAATAGGAACCTAATTAGGTTGAGAAAAACGCAGAGGATCATGAAAAGAAAAATGGTAGTGGTCACATTAGAGATAGGAAAGATGCAGAGTGGGTCAGAGAAATAACTCAAGTCATTGACATTCTAGTGGAAATCAAGAAAACGAAATACATGGCCAGGACATGTTGTGCAAAACAGAAACCGATGGTCACTTATGGTTACAAACCGGATTCCAAGAGAAGGAAAGCTTAGTAGGGGGCGGCAGAAAGTTACGTGGGCATATGAGGTGAAGACGTTCGTAGGGGTCAAGTGAATGCAATTAGCACAGGATCGGGTCAACTGGAGGGATATGGGAGATACCTTCGCCCTGCAGTTGTTATATACCGGCTAATGATGATGATGATGATGAGCTTATTAGGGAACGTTCTTGAGGTGTGTTTGGGTGAAGGAGTACTTGGTGTGGGGATATCGAATGTCCAGATTAAATATTACTCTGAGATTTCAAAGATATATCTAGCTTGCCTATGTGACTTTTTTTATCCAAAGCATACGCTGAATATGATGATCACAGTCGAGAATTTCTCATGTAGCCGTTATACAAGAGAAGAAAGAAAACGAATGTCCTTTTGCAATCTCGTGGCACGCCCTTCTGCCGCTAGGTGAAAAAGAAGGCGGTTTTAAAATATTAGTGATTCCCTTCGGAGTTCGGATTCCCACTTTCCTCGCCCCCCGGATCTTGGCGATACTAATGCGCCGACACGAATGCTGGCGCTCATCATCATGCAGGCCTAACGTTGCAGGGGCCGGCAGGAAGACTGCTCGACTTGGCAGCCATGCAGCGTAGCATGACCACCGTAAGGCTCCTGCTATACCCGATGTCACTCAGCTCGCGGCTCATGGCGCTACCGTGGGACCAGCTTAAGCAGTCACAACGCCATTCTTCGCGAATGAGCTTCATACTGAGGAAAGAGTATCTGCTGGCACTGCGCGAAGGCCGCCATCGGGAGGAGGGAGCCTCGAGGTACTCTCAAGGAGGCCAGGAAGACGTTTTGACGATGAGGCTGTGTCCAGGCAAGAACACTGCTTGGCGGCTGCTATACCCGAGGCCAATCCGTTCGCGGCTCATGGGGCTGCCTTGGGACCAGCTTACACCGTCACTACGTCCGTCTTCGCTAAGGAGTTTCATCTTTAGGAAAGGGTATCTCTGTGCACTACGTGAGGGCACCCACTGGGAGGAAGAGCTCTTTCGAGGCTACCTGCTCAGCGTCGTGGCTGCCGCAGCCGGTGCCACCGTCGTTGCTCGCGGTGAGATCCTGTTGGAGTCGTATAGAAGCAAGGCCATTCCCTGCCTGCCCACTTCGGCTCCGCTGAGCGAGGTCAACACGCCCGGGGCCGAGAACTGGGGCTTCACACATGTGAATGTCATCAGTGTTTCCTTCATGTGGAAGATCAACAAATTCAGTTTCCACCGAGAAGTGGGGGAAATGATCAAAAGCTCAACATCTTCTGCCGCGGCCAACGATACACCGAGGTTGTGCCTAAAGAAGAACCCCAAGGGCCTGGACGAGAAGAGCAAGGATTACCTATCCGTGTACCTGCTACTGGTGTCCAGCAATAAAAGTAAGGTACATGCCAAGTTCACATTTTCTATCCTCAATGCCAAGCAGGATTATGGCCTGGTTATGGTTATGGCGAGTAAAATGGCATATCGTTTTTTCCAAGGCAATGACTGGGGCTTCAAGAAGTTCATTGGGAGATATGTATTGCTGTAGAAGGCAAACGAACTCCTTGTTGACGACCAGCTCACACTATATTGTGAAGTGAGCGTTGTTTCGGACTTGGTGAACATTTCGTGGCTGAAGAACATAAAGAAGTTCAAGGTCCCTCAGTGCCGGCTGTCGAGGATTTTGTCACTTGTTTAAATGCCAGACGTTCAGCGATGTCGTCCTGAGTGTCAATGGGCAGGAGCTCTACGCCCACAAAGCTAACCTTGTCGCTCGCTGTCCTGCATTTGCGGCTACGTTCGAACACGAGCTGGAAGTTCAGCGGAACAAATTGGAGTTCGCCCACACGGACCCCCAGGTATTCCAGGAATTCTTCGTGGTGCTCCGTCAGACGAGTTCTGAAAGCGGGGAAATCGCCTACCAAAACAGCGTGGGAACCCTGTTGGAATTCTACCTTTCATCAACAGCTATCATTTCAGAAGGCCATTTCTATATTAAAAAAAGAATCATTTGTATAGGTTTTTCGGTTGCACGTGTGTTATTCAACATATTTTTATCCGCTGTTGACAAGCGCATTCAAGCCAACCTTTCTCACCTTCCTGTAGTAAAAGTGTTGAGATACGTTGAAAATATCTTAATTATTTTTAGTAAATACCATGGGAAAAAAAATGTGAATCTGTCGGGAAGTGCTGAGCATGTTTTTTGAGCACGGTGCCGGGTTAAATTCCACTTGGAAAGCACCTACAGATGGCCGCATGCAGTTCTTAGATATTGAATTGAATTTCACCTACAGTAATATTTGCTGGATTTACCATCCACGAACCAGAAGCGTCTGTTGCGCTTTGACAGCGCGCACTCAAACGTTGTTAAGCGGGGGATCGTGTCTTCCTGTCTTCACGGAGCCGGGACTAAATCATGCACGCATCGCATGGCCGATAGCAATCAAGAGCAGTTCAGACTTCTTCAAGAGTTAGGCTTCCCCGTGGATTTCGTACTAGCAGTTTCTGAGAGTGTTTTTCAAAAACTGAAAGCCCCAAAGGGTCAAGTTATCGAGCAGGGAACAGACGTTAACAAAAACAAGACTCCTGTTAAAGTAACGCCATATTTTCATAGGTTTTCGCATAAATTCAAAAAGCTGGCAGCGCGTTATACTGTAAACGTCGTTTTCTCTGCTCCATGCAAATTTTCCCTGGTCAACACTAAGGAAGGGAAAGAACGAGATGCTTCCACGAGGAAACATCAAACGAAATTCACGGTATGCAAGGCTTACGTTGTGTACAGGATTTCTATCGGCTGTGGGCTTCATTACATAGGGCAGAGAGGAAGATGCTTTAACTAAAGGGCGAGAGATCATAGATTGTGCGTACGTAATAAATCAGACAGCAACCTTGCCGACCACTGTAAAGCATGTTAAACAGAGGGAGATAATGAATGCTATCCAGATATAGATAATACATATTTTATAAGAGCCGCTAAATGGAAAACAGAGCGCGAAGTCATGGAGGGGTATTTCACAAGAAAAGCCGGGCAGATTTGCGTCAGCACGCCTCCTATTAATTTACTTGACAGTAAGGTTGCATTCCTGGACGGACATCTGTCGGTGTTAACCATTTCATCAGTGGTGTTTCCCTCAAGACATTTTCCGGTTGTATTTGAACTAGGATTGTCTTCACTTTTCTTTCTCGTATTCAATGCTTTTATTGCGTTACAATTCATGTTTTATAGCCGTTACATTTCCCTTTTCTTCTTAATCTTGTTAAACGCATATCTCATTCCACCCTAGGCGGTTTTGTCCCTTCGGCACCGTGATTCTTATTTTCTTTCTTTCTTTTCTTTTCCGCGCGCTGTCATCATGATAGTGCTATTCTTTGCGCATGCTCGCTGGCTGATGAACAGCTCAATTCAGTCGTTCAGTCGTGTCCGACTCTTCGTGACCCTATGGACCATATCACGCCACGCTTTCGGGTCTCTCACTTTCCTCCTAACATAACATAACTTCATCTGCAGCGCCTCAAGTATGCCATCTAACCATCGCGTTCGCTGCCTACCCCTTATCCGGTGACCCTCAACCTTTCCCAGCATCAAATCTTTTTCCAGCGACGCCTCTCTTCTCATCAGATGACCAAAGTAGATGAGCTTTAACTTTAGAATATGACCCTCCAATGAGCAGTCAGGGTTTATGGTCGACAATATCCACTGATTTGATCTTGTGGCCGTCCAAGGAACTCTCAAGATTCTCCGCCAGCACCACAATTAAAACGCGTCAATTCTTCGGCGGTCAGCCTTCTTCACAGTCCAACTCTCGCATCCATACATCACAACTGGAAATACCATAATACAAGTTATACGGATCTTGGTTGGCAGACTAATGTCTCTGCTCTTTACTAGGCGGTCAAGGCTAGCCATGGCTCTCTTTCCCAGAAGTAGGCGTCTCCTAATTTCATGGCTGCAGTCTCCTTCCGGGGTTATCTTGGAGCCCAAGAAGAGAAAATCTGTCACAGCTTCCACTTCTTGTACCTTGATGCTCCAGGACTTGATGAGGCAAGTCGCCATGATCTTTGAATTGTAATGTTCAGTTTAAGCCCGAACTTCTCACTCTCTTCTTGTACGAGCATCAGAAGTCTCTTGAGTTTCACTTCACTTTCTGCCATTAAAGTGGTATCATCCGCATATCTAAGGTTGTTGATACGTTTCGCAGCAATCTTCACTCCAGCTGAAGACTCGTCCAGACCGGCCTTCCTCATGATGCACTCAGCATGTAGGTTAAATAGGCAGGGCGACAGTATGCAGCCTTGTCTCACTCCTTTCTCAATCGGAAACCAATCAGTAAGGCCATGCCCAGTTCTGGCTGTGGCCTCTTGCCCTTCATACAGGTTCCTGAGGAGATAGATGAGGTGATTTGGAACTCCCATCTCTTGGAGAGCTTGCCTCAATCTGCTGTGATCTACGCAGTCAAACGCTTTCGCATAATCAATAAAGCAGAAGTAGATGGGTTTTTAGAACCCTTTTGCTATTTCATGATCCAGCGAAGGTTGGCAGTCTGGTCTCTAGTTCCTCTGCCCTTGCGAAGCCCAGCTTGCACGTCCGGAAGCTCCCCATCCACATACTGCTGCAGCCTACCTAGGAGGATTTTCAACATCACCTAGCTAGCATGCGAAATAAGCGCGATTGTGAGTAGTTGGAACAATCTTTGGCACTGCTATTCTTTGGAATAGGGATGTAAACTGACCTCCTCTAATCCTGTGGCCAGTGCAGGGTTGTCCAGATTTGCTGACATAATGTATGCAGAACGTTAACAGCGTCGTCATGGTTGAGGTTTTGAAGCAACTCAGCTGGAATGCCATCAGTTCCGCTAGCTTTCTTCTTAGCAAGGCTGGCTAAGGCCCATTCAGCTTTTCTCTTCAGGATGCCCGGCTCGAGATCAGTAATCACAGCCGTCTTATGTTGGGTTTGCACATCCGGGTCCTTCTTGTACAGTTCTTCTGTGTATTCCTGTCACCTGTTCTTTATCTCTGAGGCTTCCGTGAGGTCCCTGCCTCGTTTGTCCTTTATCACGCCCAGCTTAGCACAGAAGCTTCCTTTGATATCTTAGATTGTCTTATACAGAGCTCTTGTGTTCCTCAATTGGCTGTTGTCCTCAACTGCTTGGCACTGTATGTTCAGGAAGGCATTTTTATCTCTTCTTGCGATTTTCTGAAAATCCGCATTGAGAGCCTTGTATCTTTCTTTTTTCCCCATAACTTCTGCCATCCTCCTTTCCCCAGCTATTTGCAAAGCCTCTTCAGATAACCAGTTTGCTTTCTTGCATTTCGTTTGCTTTGGAACTACCTTAGTAGCAACTTCTTGTATTACATCACGCACATCAGTCCACATCTCTTCAGGCTCTCTGTCTTCTAGATCTAATTCTTGAAATCGATTACTTACTTCAACAGCATATTCTGATGGAGTTTGATCTAGATCATACCTGAAAGGCCTTCTAGTTTTCTGCGTTTACCTCAATCGAACCTTAAATTTGGCAACAAGAAGCTGATGATGGGTGCCACAATCGGCCCCAGGCCTTGTTTTTACTGCTTGTATAGCGCTTCTCCATCTCTGCCGGCAAAAAACATAATCAATCTGATTCCTGTACAGACCGTCCGGTGAAGTCCATGTGTACAGGCGCCTCTTGTGCTGTTGAAAATGAGTATTCGCTATGGTCAGGTTATTTTCTTGACAAAACTCTACTAGCCTCTGCCCAGCTTCATTTGCCTCACCGAGACCGAACTTGCCTGTAATTCCGGATATTTCTTCACTCCCCACCTTAGCATTCCAGTCTCCAATGAGAAAAAGGACGTCTGATGAGGGAGTGCGGTCTAGAAGGCATTGTAGGTCAGCATAAAATCTTTTAACGTCAGCTTCTTCAGCAGTAGTGGTTGGTGCATAGACTTGGATAACTGTTATGTTGAAAGGCTGACCTTGCATCTGAAGTGAAATCATTCGGTCGTTTTTGGGGTTGTACCCTAGCACTGCTTCGCCCATTCTTCGGTTTGCTATGAGAGCGACCCCATTCCTTCTCCTGGATTCGTGCCCACAATAAAAGACATAATGGTGGCCGGAATTAAATTCTTCCATTGCGGTCCACTAGAGCTCGCTGATACCCAAGATATCAATGTTCAATCTGTCCATTTCTCGCTTGACGACATCCAGTTTACCTTGCGTCATAGATCTTACATTCCATGTTGCTAGGTGATATATCTCCTTGCAACATCGGACTTTCCGGTCGCTTCCCGACACATCCACAACTGAGCGTCCTTTTAGCTTTAGCCCAGCCGCTTCATTCGTCCTGGAGCTACTTGGAATCGCCCTTTGTTTATCCCCAGTAACATGCGTCCCGCATGGGGGGCTCATCTTCCGACGCCATATCATTAATGCTATTGTGACTGATCATAGGGTTTTCTTGGCAGGAAATACTGGAGTGGGTTGCCATTACCTTCTGCAGTGAATCACATTTTGTCAGAACTCTCTGCCGTGACCTGTCTATCTTGGGTGGCCCTACACAGCAGAGCTCACGACTTCATCGAGTTTCGCAAGCCCCTCCGCCTGTCCCGTTACTTCTGAGTCGTCCGTGTCTTTTTTGCGCTATGTTTTCGAAAAGTAATTTCCAACTAGCTCAAATTAAGCATCTGATTAATACAATGTGCGCTGAAGCCGACTCCGATCCGGCACCTGGTGGCAGCGCGCCTCTCCCCCATAATCAGCCGTCGTATGCCGCTTGGACGCAGGGACCGCACCATCGTTCACTACTAGACTTCATTACATCAGCCAACTGTTTTTCATTTGTTTGACCAGACCCTTCATCCTTCATATCATTCCTTTTATGCCCCGAGGCAATAAACATCGCAAGAAAAAAAAAAACAAATGTGCGCGGAAATGCGTCGTTTCTTCTTTTTGGCCAAGAGAGTGCGAGGCTGCATTTGAGACTGAATTTTTTGTAGCCTGTGTAGAACTTGGAATTTGTTAAATATAGTAAACTACAGATTACACAAGTAAATAAACTGCTTTACGTGTCCTCAAGATTTAGGAATTATCATTTTTTCATTCTTTTCTTTGTGGCTCGCGGAAACCAAAGCGATTGCTTTCGCATTTACACCCACTGAGCGCTGATGTCCGACTGTGACACCATGTCTCTATATCCGTAAGTACTTGCACTGCGAGGAATATATTTTTTTTTCGTATTTATCGGACGATATAGATAAATTTAACATCCAGGAAAAACATTGATGTTCGAAATAAGAAATTCTAGGCCGAAATGTTCATTTGGACAGTTTCTGTTTACTGCCTCATTCCTACCGTCCCCTCCAATTTAGAGGACACTGAGGATAAATGGAAATTACTTTTTACGAATAGAGCATTGCTTGCAAGTAACTAGGATGCTGCGTTCACTGAGAAAGTGGCACGTTGATTGGAAAAGCATATTTCCGGTGCTCATGAATGGGCCAGAAGCATGGAGGTGAACGAAGTCGTGTCAAATTAATGACAACGCAGCGGGCTACGGAACTGTATTGCACTGTCGTATTGCATATTACTATATATTAGTTTTTTTTTTTATTCTCATATCTAACTACATAGCTCCCTTACTATTAGTTTCACGTGTGGCCAATATCCCTCGTGCGTATGTGCTATTATCTGAGGGCACAACAACAACAACTGAAAGTGATAGGTGTTGTTTAGAGGCGGGAAGAGAGGCAGAGTGAACCAGGGGACAAAGTTCATTTAATTACATGATAACCAGGAAACGAAGTGGGCAAGTGTAGTGCCTTTACTGCGTAGGCAAGAGAACCGATCTTCGTTAAGGGGGACGAACAGGATTCCAGAAAAAGACAAGAGGCACAGGGACGACAGAAGCTTAGTTTGGCGAATAATATCGGGATGTTCGCGTAGATCAGGTGGCTTCAGTTGGCACTGGGCAGGCTTCCCAGGAGAGACGTGGAAGAGGCCTTTGTTCCGCAGTGGACATAATTGGCTCATGGCGGTGCTGATGATGCTTAGAATAAGCTGTAGGAATAGTCCAAAAATTCCACGAAATTTTCACCATCACTGGCCGTTCTCACAAGCTAACTACAGGGCACCCAGAACGTTTTCGGTGCGACTTTCTTAGCCTATCCATAAACACTGTTATCTTCCGAAAGAGTCCCATGGCGTCCCTGTAGGTGTTGATGACGCGAATTGGAATATAGAAGCTGGAAAATTTTAAATTCAATTTTTTACATCGTTTGCTGCCATAGATATGTCAACACAGCTAGGGCGTTTACAATGAACTTTTACTACGGACAAAATATGATAATATAGCATTTCAAAAAGCTGCCGCCCCCCTCTCTCTCTCTCTCTCTCTCTCTCTCTCTCTCTCTCTCTCTCTCTCTCTCTCTCTCTCTCTCTCTCTCTCTTTTTATTTTTTGTTTAGTATAAAACATTTCTCAGAACTTAAAATGGGTATAGGGCCGTTCCCAGTCGCCTTCTTTGTGTAATATTTTCCGGCAATTTTATACACTATTATATGTACAGCCTTGCAGCCTATTAGACCTGCATATGTAATGTCCTGCGATTTTCGAAGCAATTTTGTCATATTGTGCAAACACTGAAGTGTTCGCAACATGCTGCATTTACGTACATGTACACCGCTTCTATATATAAGCAGCGAATGGCTCCACGAACGCGAACTCTCGCTATGAGTCCGTAAAGATGCTTCACAAGCAAAACGCAGAGGGGTGCGCTTGGGAAGTCCAGAGAATGTAGCAACAGCGTAAGGATTGTGAGATGTGATAGCAGATGTGATGCCGAGATGGGATAGCAGCCCTGGCATCAGGAAGTATGCGTTTTGCACAGATGAAGTCCCCCGATGCAAGAGACGTGTCTGAGCGCCGCTTCAGCGCCACCCTTTTTCGTGTTCCTCGAGCGACAGGCTCTTAACGGTGGTGTGAGCTTCCTTGAGATGGTCACTCTAACCGCCTCATTCGGTAGTGAAGGCACAGATAGGCGATGTAAACAACCGGCTTGCGCAGACATTCGCAGTATCCTTGAGTGTCGCCTGGAAATATAGAGAATTGCTTGGATATTTTTTACGACATACACTGCGAATTCTGCGTTTCAAATGGTCTAGCAACCTTCATTGTGAATTTTATTGCCTTAAGATAGGCCAATTTTCGAAACAAACACGTATATAAAACCTTTGCTCTCGAATGAAATATGGAGCACGCAGAACTTAAATAGTAGTTATGACACGGGGAAGTGCCCATGACGAGCTGGAAAACGCTATGACAGAAACTGCAAATTACAAGCAGGCTAAAACAAAAAAAAAAAAAGAGATTACATGACAACTATGAGCTGTTCAGGATGTATGCTTCAATTATACTCAAATATTGAATGCAGTTATTGAGTAGCTTGATCCAATCCGATATAGTATGCGGGGGAAATGAGTTCTGGAATGAAGTGGCTCTCGCAAAATAAGGTGTTAAGGGAAGCGAATGATTATGATGGGTCTGCCGGGTACTGAGTTGAGTTAAATGTGCTTTGGGGTCTTAGGCCTATTTGCCATTCAATAGCAACTGCAAAAAAATTTATGCGCAAGAACTTCGGCCTTGAATAGAGCTCGTGAATGTTGTTGGACGCCATCAGAGGATATATGAAATCTGTACGACCGTACACAGAATGAATAAACGGGACAGCTCGGCGCTGAATTCTTTCTATTGCGCCGACGTTGTTTTTAGTAAATGTGTCCCAAATGACGCAAGCATATTCTAGTTTCGGACGGATGAGAGGTGCATGTGCTAGGTGTTTTACCTGTAGCCTGACGCCTTTAAGATTAGCAGAGTTTGCAGAAGGATAAGGGGGAATATTTTTAATCTGTGTTTTCCAGTTCAGTTCATTTATTTTTGTTAAATTCAATGCTTCAGCGAGATGATTGTCCTGGATAGCATACGCAAATCGCTGTGGACGTTTCTTCCTTAAGACGCGAAGAAATACCGATTTAGTGAAGGTATATTCGATGCCCCAGTTAGTCTTCCAGTCGCTTAAAGAATTCAGGGCCGAGTTTATTGCAAGCTGGTCGTTTTCTGAGTTGATTTTGCTAAAAAGGGTACAATCATCTGCAAACAACCGAATTTTTAAGTACTAGTTTATAACGTCTACCATATTGTTACAAAATATTAGGAACAGAAGAGGCCCTAAGACACTTCTCTGTGGTACAGTTGATATAACTGGAAGACTAGGCGAGCTGCAATTGTGAATGGTTATATGCTGAGTACGATGGGAAAGATTAGAGGTAATTATAAAATCAGGAAGACAATTTGCTTGTAGTTTCGTAACCAGTTATCGTGAGGCACACGGTCGAAGGCTTCACTAAAATCTAAAGACACCTGACCGGATATGTCAAGCGCAGAGCTGAGTAACTGAACAACATTTTACAGCTGAGTGACAGTGAAAAATCCTTTTCTAAAAGCATGCTGGAAGGATGATAATATATGTAGGTTCTTTTAAGTAGTCAGGGATGTAGTTCGAAACTGGGTGTTCTAACCTTTTGCAAGATAAAAATAACATAGAAATTGGGCGGTAGTTATAGACGGAATGAGGGTCGCCTATCTTTAGGATATGTAAAATCCGTGCAGACTTCCTGTCCTCTGGCAACGTCGCAGATCGCAGTGACACCTGGAAATAGCCACGAGGAATTGAGCTAGCACCTCTGCATATCGTCAAAGGATGCTTTGGGTATTTTGTCTGGGCCGGGTGAAGATTTAACATTTAACCTGAGAAACATGTTAACAAGGGTGTTTACATCAGGCGAATGAGTGGAAAGAGGGAAACACTGTGAAAATGATATTTAAAACCTGGTGTGGTATTTGCTATGGAATATTTAGAAGCACGCCATAGTGAACTATTTGGCCAACTGGCTTATTTTATTCTCCATAGAAATTGAAAAAAACAAATTGAGGGTTGTCTTTTATGAAGTTTGGGAGAGTGGTGTTAAAACATAATGTGCTTGGCTCGAGCCATGGCTTGAGATAAAGCAAGACAAGCTGCGGTAAATGCATTGGTCGCAGAACCCTTCTTATTCAACCGCTTTGCCTTTCGCTTTAGGTGTATAATATCTCTGGTCATCCACGGTGTTGATTTACTGGTTTTCCTAACACGATTCGAAATAAAGTTCTAGAGACAAAAAATAGCATATATTTTCGAACATACCTCACAATAAGCCTACATTATCACTGTTGAATTCTTCCAACTGAGCATCGAGGAAATCTAGAATGCCGATATAATCAGCGTGTGCATAATCTTTGACCATTTTCAAGGCAGGTTATCTATCGGAATGTCTAGCAGATAACGGAAAGGAACGGCAACCATATTGGAGGTCACATAATCCATCGTCGATAGAATCTTTCCACTCAGCATGGGATTGGGGAAAGAAAGCCAGATCAAGGATATCAGAAAATTGGCTGGAAACAAACGTCGTATTTCGGACAATTTGCACAAGATCGTGATCAAGCATTAAATCAAAGGTGATACTCCCGTCTCTGAACGACTCAGAACCCGATTAAAAATTTTCCTTATCAATACCGGGAAGACTAAAATGCATAAAAATTATTTTGTGCCTGCAAGAACCAGTCATGTGAGCCTGCAAGTTTTTCAATAAATCCGGTGCTGAGTCTGGTGGTCAGCAAGAAGCAGATAAAATGAGCACCTTTCAAAGAATAGATATTTTAGGCACTAACGGTCAGGTTCATACGTGCGTCAAATGGCTGAACTCAACTGCTGCAAAGTTGGCGCTGAGGAATGGTTGGGCTCGGCGGTGCACCCAAAGCAAAAGGCGGAGGCGACATACAGTACAAAACGAATGAAAACGAGCGAGGCTGTTAGTGTACGCTCAACCACGTTGCTTTTCCCCGTGCTCGTTCTAAATGAAGCACTTGTGTGTGAGACTTTCGTGCGGACATAAAAGTTTATTTTGCCCACCGGAGCGTGCTCCGCGGTCGATCTTCCTTTCGTTTCTGTTTCTAAAAGAAAAAACAACAAAGGCCGATTACACTGCTTTGAGATCTGATTTCTCCGCGCATTTAGGGACATGGTACAGCACCTTTACTTCAGACGATGCGCCAAAGCCGGCACTAAACGTGGATGGTTGGTTGGTTTGTGGGGTTTAACGTCCCAAAGCGACTCAGGCTATGAGAGACGCCGTAGTGGAGGACTCCGGAAATTTCGACCACCTGGGGTTCTTTAACGTGCACTGACATCGCACAGCACACGGGCGCCTTGCTTTTCGCCTCCATCGAAAAGCGGCCGCCGAGGCCGGGATTCGATCCCGCGTCTTTGGGAACAGTAGTCGAGCGCCGTAACCACTGCGCCACCCCGGCGGGTACTAAACGTGGAATCAGCTGTTTTACCGAAGGGCACCATTTGTAAGGTTTGTTTACCTCTGCCAGCGCGCCCTCGATCACGGCAACAGAAGTTAGCCTGGAGCGCGTTTAATTTAAAACTATAGCTGCTTCTTAATTTTTTTGGATGATTGTGAACTTGAAATGCGATTTCTTGAAAACCTAAATCTTTAGTTATTTATTCACACGCTACATCGGTAAAAAAAGTTAGCAAACAGCTTCTTGACGTGCGAATAAACCTCTTGCCGCGAAAATAAGCGGCCCGGGGCGGCACCCTGGCGATCATTGGTTGATTCCAATTATCGTCACGCGCTGACGTCTCGCCGAGCCGTCGTGGTGTCCAAAGTTACAAGAATCTAGTAACGTTGGTGGTGTCGGCACCTAAAGACGAAGGCAAAGGAGCACAGTGCACTCCCCTCTCCGGGAGCCAGGCCAGCTCACTCCAGCAGAGTGGGGGACACTGTCCACCGTCCGGCGCCTAAGTATGTACCATAGTGTTCAAGAATTGAAAAGCGTGCCGTCTGTCGCTGCGAGCTGGTCGTATCAGCGATGACCGTTCTGGGCGGCATCAGAGCGCTCGACGCTCTGATGCTGCCTAGAGCATCCAATCTGTGGGAATTTCTGAATTTCGCATGTGTGTACGAGGAGCGCAATGAGTGCCGAGCAGAAGGCTGGGTGAACCGCCACCGGTAGTTCTTCGGACCGCGAAGGCGCGGAACAAGCAACTGCGTCGCTTTAGCTCCCACATGCTTGACTAAATGCATTAAACCGATTCTGTGTATGCATAGAAGAACCAGCTTCGTATAAAACCGGCCGTCATCGGGCAAAATGTGTATAAGCGGCAATTAAGACACATATAGCCAATGCAAGATATATAAAGATTGCTGATTTCCTCAACGTATTGGGCACTTTATTTCTCAATCGTTAACCTCAGTTCCACTTGCGAATGTCTAACATATTTTTATGAGAATAAATATTATCGGATACGCCTTTTTTAGGCGGGCTACGCTTAAGTGCATCATCGACGCTCGCTCGCACTGAAAACACGACGGAGGATGTTTTATGCTAGGCTAGCGTACCTTGTTTGCGTCACATAAATTAAGAGAGGCATGAGCACATTGCTTGGAGATAGAAATTATGTCAGGGGCTATTGAATACTTTATTGCAATGCGGGCGAATAAATATTTTGGGCTGGTGATGCTGTCAGCGTGAAGTCCATGCCCGGATGTACCCCGATACCAAGAATTTGCTGGTGGTATGCAGCTGCGACCAAGCTACCGCCGCACCATCACTGGCCGATTCACAACGAAGGACCACTGCAGGCAGTGACACGCAGCTGGCTGATACCATGTACACGGGCTACAGAGTGGGCGAGTGGCGACCACCACAAGAGCAGTAGAGGGAGACACTCTCCTCGCACGGATGACATCAAAGATGGCGCCCACCCCCACCACAATTTCTCGCCCTCCCCCAGAAGAGGCGATCCAACGAGCCCGCCCCGAACACCACGACTCCCAAGCGCCGCAGGTCGGGCGCCCAAACATCAGCAAGCGGGCGGGTGAACGTTGCAGTCAGCGTGCGCCCTCTACATGAGCGCGAGTCCGAGACCGCCAGTGTAATGCGCGTGGTGGATGAACGGTGAAGGAGTCTTTGACCCCAAGGTCGAAGCGGGCCCTTCTACTTCCATAGGCGGCGGCCGGTCTCGAGGGAGAGAGCGCTTCTCTTCTCTTACGGCTTCTCCAATGGGGTCTGTTTCAACCGCCCGCCGCGCCTCGGTGGGGTCGCCACCGCCCCACTGCTGCTCCTCCGCTACAGCCGTTCACGCGCAAGGGAAACGCGCGCTCGCTTTTAGCTTCGCCCGCGTCAGTTGCAACTGGCAGGTCCTGACATTTCGCCCCTTATGGTTTATACAATGTCCGTCATCAACATCGAACATATATCGTGTACGAGGAATAAAATACAGTCAACAATCCGTTCACGCGCGCCCTCCTTCGTCAGTGCGGCCGTGCACGGTCGAATGAAGCTTCGGGTGCACTTCAACATTTTTACCTCTAAGTTTTGTACAAAAATAAATTTACCAGGCTATGCAATCTGCCTTTGAATGTTTTAAGCAGGTGTAACGCAAGTGCGATGCAGTGACCACAGGATGGTGAGGTCCCGAATTAGCCTAAATCTGAAGAAAGAACGCAACAGATTTGTAAGAAAGAATCCCATCAACGAATTAGCGGTGAGGGGGAGGGCAGAAGAGTTCAGGATCTCGCTACAGAATAGGTTTTCAGCTCTAACTGAGGATGGCGACCTTACCCTAGAGGCAAGGAACAATAATTTCAGAGATATCATTACTGAGTGCGCGGTAGAAGTAGGCGGTAGGATAGTTAGAGAGGATACCGGTAAGCTGTCTAAGGAGACGAAAGATTTGATTAAGAAACGCCAGAGTATGAAAGCTTCCAATCCAACAGACCAGATCGAATTGGCCGAGATATCAAAGCAAATCAATAAGCGCAAGGTGGCCGATATAAGGAAGTATAACATGGAGAAAATTGAGCATGCTGTAAAGAACGGGGGAAGCCTTAAAGCGGTAAAGAAGAAATTGGGCATAGGCAAAAACCAGATGTATGCGATAAGGGACAAGGCGGGCAACGTCATCACTAATATGGAAAAGATAGTCAAAGTAGCCGAGGAGTTCTATACAGATCTCTACAGTAGCCAAAGTAGTCAGGACCGTAATGAGATTGGCGGTAGGGAAAAACAGTCAGACGTTCCATCAGTGACGAAGGACGAGGTCAAGAAAGCACTAGAAACTATGAAAAGGGGGAAATCAGCTGGAGAGGATCAGATAACTACAGATTTGCTGAAGGACGGGGTGGATATCGTACTAGAAAACCTGGCCACCCTGTATACGCAGTGCCTGGTGTCATCGACGGTACCGGAACCATGGAAGAATGCAAACATTATCCTCATTCACAAGAAAGGGGACTCTAAGGACCTTAAAAATTACAGACCAATCAGCTTACTGTCTGTTACGTATAAGGTATTTACTAAGGTAATCGCTAATAGAATCAGGACAACCTTAGACGCAATCAAGCAAAGGATCAAGCAGGGTTTCGGAAACGGTACTCTACTATCGATCATATCCATACCATCAATCAGGTGATAGAAAAATGCTCGGAATATAACCAGCCTTTATACATAGCATTCATTGATTACGAAAAAGCATTTGACTCAGTTGAAACCTCGGCGGTGATGCAGGCATTGCGAAATCAGGGGGTAGACGAGCCATACGTGAAAGTGCTGGAAGATATATATAGCGGCTGTACAGCAACCATAGTTCTGCATAAAGAAAGTAACAAAATTCCCATAAAGAAAGGTGTTAGGCAAGGAGACACAATCTCCCCAGTACTATTCACAGCTTGTTTAGAGGAAGTATTCAGAGACTTGGAATGGGAGCAGTTAGGGATAAGGGTAGATGGAGAATACCTCAGTAATCTGCGATTTGCTGATGACATTGCCTTGCTAAGCAACTCGGGGGATGAACTGCAAATAATGATTGATGACCTAGACAGGAAAAGTAGAAAGGTAGGCTTGAAAATCAATATACAGAAGACTAAGGTAATGTTCAGCAGCCTCGGGAAGGAACAGCAGTTTACATTAGGTAGCGAAATACTGGAAGTAGTAGGCGAATATGTCTACTTAGGACAGGTAGTAACCGCAGATCCGGACCACGAAAAGGAAATAACGAGAAGAATACGATTGGGATGGAGCGCATTTGGCAAGCACTCGCAGATTATGACTAGCAGCTTACCGGTATCGCTCAAGAGGAAAGTATACAACAGTTGCATCTTGCCTGTACTCACCTATGGGGCTGAAACGTGGAGGCTAACCAAGAGAGTTCTACTTAAGTTGAGGACAACCCAGAGGGCTATGGAACAAAAAATGGTAGGGGTAACATTATGAGATAGAAAGCGTGCAGAGTGGGTCAGAGAAATAACTCAAGTTACCGACATTCTAGTAGAAATTAAGCAGAAGAAATGGACATGGGCAGGACATGTAGTGCGAGGATAGCCGATGGTCGCTGAGGGTAACAAACTGGATTCCAAGGGAAGGAAAGCGTAGCAGGGGGCGGCAGAAGGTTAGGTGGGCGGATGAGATTAAGAAGTTCGCAGGGGTCAAGTGGATGCAGCTAGCACAGAACCGGGTTAAGTGGAGAAATATGGGAGAGGCCTTCGCCCTGCAGTGGGTATAATCAGGCTGATGATGATGATGATGATGATGATGATGATGATGATGATGATGATGAGCGCAACCTGACGTGAGTGCATGGTGAACTGTTGGGTGCAGATTCTGTCAACCGCTACCGTTTTCGTTTAGATCAGAAGGCACCGGCAAAAATTCATGGCGCGTCTCAGATTCAGAGTAAATAACAAAAATTTACCCATCTAGTAAAAATGTCACTTGTCTAGTGGACTGGGCTGTTCTAGCTTCGTTCAAAACGTATCAGTCGGTTGAAAGACCGAAGATGCATATGTAGTCTCGCGACTACTTTTAATCAATGAAATGGGCATAAACAGTTAAGCAGAATCGAAAAGAGCAGCAAACAATAAAAAAAATTTTCCTTCAAAGTTACACATTGCACTATATATTCATCAATTCATCAAAATGCGACCTGCGTCAAGAAAATTCAGGCTCAAAATCTTCTTGCACGGCTTGTGCACATAAGGAGTTGGCATTTCGGTCTTCTCTGTCACTTTCCTGGTATAATTAATTGAGAAGAATTTTGAGAAATTTTTCAAATATCAAAGAAACGGACCTAATAACATACCTGTGTCAATTCCTTTCTGGCAACTCAGTGTTGAGTTCTGAAATGCTGACTGAATCAGGATCTTAAGTACTTCGAGAACATTTGTGTGTAGTAGGTGCACGGCAGCTTTTTCGAAAAAAAAAAAATGTTTTTCCAATAGAGCAACAAGCTCTGGTTTCGGATAATGCAGTCCACTAGAACATTGTCCTCGTAGAAGAGCGTACTACATGGGGCTGCTTCTTTCGCTAGTTTCAAGAATAGCGCAAGCGTCAGACGCGAAGCTGATTAACTAAACGATATATCCAGCGACGTAAGGTGAACCGGAATATGTGACAGTGGAAAATGGGATGGTAGGAGATGCCATCACTTCCTTCCGTGCCTTAATTTTGTTCTCAGATGAAACGTCCGTCTTAACAATGTAGTCATGTATAGTCATGTGCCGCTAGCTGTTACGGCCCTCGAATCTGGCATATGTCATTCCCTTCCTCACGTTAAGCTTACTTTCCCGAAGAGAGCCTCAATGGGTCGCTATATAAGGCTTGACATGAGTCTTCAGTGAGAGTGTCCTTCTTTAACGCTTTAGAAGTTTCTTGCATACTTTCGATATAGCAGGGGAACTCATTTGTAAGTCACTGCATCGAGTATTACCTTCATCATTTATTGGCCTTTTTTTACCACTTCGAGCACAAGTGGTGTCATGAATATCAACCATTTTTTGTTTTCATATTAAGCATAATATCATGTAAAAAGTTCATTAAAACAATGTTTATTTGCAAAATTAAAATAATGTTTATAATACCACACATTGCCAAGTATATGAATTGTAATAACACTTAAAACTCAACCCTACAACGTTTACTTCGACTGTTATACTAATACTTTATATCATGCAAGCATTTTGCAATTTACATTACATTTTTATGAAATTATTTTCATCTTCGGTGCTACCTGAATGGTTTCGCATCTAGCGCTGAAAGACGGTTTTGCTGTTGCAGACGAGTTGTTAGGCTTGAAGAAGCTTCGATGTGATCACTGCTCATTCAGTTTTCTTTTTGTTCCCATTCGTGTACAGGCTTGGGAAAAATTCCGATTAAAATGAACAAAAGTAGCTACCATGCCGCAATGTATGCCATGCTTGTCGAACGTTTGCTGAACGACAGTGTTTTTTATATCCGTTCAAGTGTGGTACGTTGACGACATGCCGCTGCAGCATCTACCTTCTGTGCTTTTTAATTTCGGGGCTGCACTCACCACGAAACTCGCGAGCGACAACACGAAATCAGCCAAAACCCACCCGCCGCCTCTGAAGCAGACGCGGAGCGAACAGTGAGCAGGTCGCGCCCCTTGCGGTGGCGGAGAGCGTAGCTCAAGGAGAAAAGTTCCCATTGTTCCCGCAGCGATTGAGAAGGCCGTAAGAGCGCGCGCCCTCTCCCTCGAGACCGGCCGTGCATAGGCAGAGGTCGTGCGGGGGCCTTGTCAGGCCGAACAATGATCAGGCCTTCATGTTTGATAAGGTGTTTGATGAAACGAGGGACAACACATACGTCTTTATTATATTTATTTATTCATTAAATTCTACCGGCTGCCCTTCAGCGGCCAATGCAGGATTGGGTACAAGCAAAATACAATAAAAATACACTTTTGGCGTTCATATCAAATTTCAAAATGAACAATATTCATCATCAGAATAACATCAAAATAAGTTAAGCAGCACATGGTAGATCTGCCAGCAAATCTGAGCAGCAATAATTGTGATAAAGCACGAAGAAAGCACATGCACAAGCAAGCACACATTCAAAAAGGAAAAAAAAAAGAAGTATAATCGAATGCCACGCATCGCTTTGCGCAGTTATCGGAAGGAGCACTTTCAGTGATACTGGTGTGCGCGAATAATAAGGCAGTGATAAAGCGCGTTATCTGACATGATTTTGTAGACCAGTTAAAAATGAGCCTATTGATGGAATGTTCACAATTTCAGGTGGAAGTGCATTCCATTCTGCTATGGTTCGCGGAAAGAAGAAGCGGTGCGCTTTGATTCTAGTTAGTGGCAGAACTATTGTTATATCAGATTTCCTCTGGTTGGTCGGGTTCTGTTAAACTGTATGCAGGTATTAACATCCAGTTTTGTTCTAATGTTGATTATGATGCGGAGCATCTGCTACCGATGGATCTTACGTCCCGTTTCCAGTGTTCGAATGCCGCTTCTTTCCCTTCAGATTACTAACCAATATATGCCTCCCACAAGCTTTGTAAATGAATCTTATGGTTCTTCTCCGGACACTTTCAACGGAATTAATGTTTGATTTAGTGTGTGGGTCGCAGACAAGAAGTGCTTGAGATTGAGCTAGTTGGAACATATTCTCACAAATGCTGCGCTGATTAGTTTTACACGAACAAAGGAACTGGACAAACGCTGAGGTTAAGCGCAACCTCACTTATTGCGCTTAACTTCAGCGTTTGTCCAGTTCCTTTGTTCGTGTAAAACTAATCAGCGCAGTATTTGTGAGGAGTCCCAGATAATATCGCCATATTCCAATAAACGTATTATCAGTGATGTGCATGCTAATACCTTGGTGTCAGATGTGCAATGTTGCAGGCGACATTTCAAGAGCCAGAGCTTCTTAGAAGCCACCGAAACAATATGCTTAATGTCACTACTTCAGTTTAGAGTTGAGGTAATGTGTATTCCCAGGTATGTGAACTCAGTGGCAGCTTTAAGTGGATCATGGCTTATTTTGTAACTATAGGCTAGCTTGTTCGTTTTGCGAGTTATGGTCATTTGAGTGCATTTAGAAGTATTTAGTTTCATGTACAACGTATAACACCAACTGTTCCCTTACAAAAATGAGTTTTGAAACTCTATTGTTGGACTATTGTTCGCCTTTTGAATTTATTGAATTTCGATAGACATTCAACCCCAGCTGAGTGCAATCTTTACAGGGCCAACAGAATTTTCATTGTGCTCTACCCAATAGACTTTTTGTGCTATTTTTTCTATGTGCTTTTTGTTGTCAGTTTTCAACGTTCACGAACAATTAGCGTGTACTGTTCATGCTGACCCATGTTTTTAAGCAGTTTTAGGCACAAATGATAAGAACATGATGTGACAATTTCGTTATAAATTTTTGGTCTCACTTGTAATCAACTATTGGCCACATTCTGCAGAGGGAAATATAAGAGCAGCATGCAGTTGCGTGCTCGTTCATGTTATATAAAAGTACATATTAACGGTGCACACTTAGCTCAAGCTTCGCAACACAGTGAAAATATGCCCTAAAAACTTCATGATGGCAAAGCCTCCACTAATAATGCAAATACATCGTTGAATGTCAATCAGAACCCGTAATGAATCAGCTTCTGTATGTCGCAGAAGGTAACTTTAGTGGTAGGACATATTTTATAATTATCATAAAACAAGTTCAGTGAGTCATCATACTAACAAACAGGATCCTAGATTGAACCTACCATGTAGGGCAGGACAGAGCTTTTTTAAACCAGTTGCAAAGTTCACTATATATATGCTTCAGGGTCTGACATTCTGCCCAAGCCTAGGTATTTTTGCCCGTAGCTTTTGCCGCAAAATGAGGTGCAGTCTGTATTGGAATCCTCCACCGCTGTATGTCTTTGGAGAATTTAACTGTTATTTTTTTCTTTTCCTTCCTTTCTTAAAGTGGACACCGTGCTAAAATGAAGTCACTTGAAACATTGAGGGGTTCTAATAATGACGGATTGATCCCACGCATACTATAGAGTTAACACGCATAGCAAAAACATTCGCGTATGAAATAAAAAGAAAAAAAAATAGGATTACACGCGTCTTCTATCGGCGACTCGTCTTTTCAAAGAAGCATTCGGCCACTGCCTTGCTACTGTCCACTCCCATCTTTCCCCCGTGCCGCGAACGGCGCCAGCATGTCCAGAGGGTCGAGGGTTACTTCCTGTCGGCTGGGGGGAAAAAGGGGGAGGGGGGGGAGGGGTTGCTCCCTCTGGGTCTCTGCTCTCTGCCTTCTCCGTGGTTTGTCTTCACGGAGATGACCTTGGCTGCAGCATAGCTGGAGTCGCGCAGCGGGGGCGGCGGCTCCCCCTTTTCACCGAAGCTGTTCTTCTGCGCCCCGTTTTCTTTGCACGCAGACGCGGGTAGGCTGAGTGCGGCGATGTGCCAGTTCAGTTGGCGTTTTCCCGCCACCGTGGTCGCATCTTGCACTGTGAGCGAAGCACCGTATGTAGGTTTTTCGCTGGTGATTATCACGAAGATCGTTTTGTTCAAATTGGAGCGCCAACGTACGCATTTAAGTCTTCGGAGGAATCCGCTCTTGGGTGGCAGCTTCTGCGCAAGGAGGACGTGTTTAAGAAGTTCAACAGTCGCAGGCGTTTTGGATTCTGGGCGAAAAGCCGGCGCGGGCGGAGTGCACTTTGGTGAGTGTTTTACTTTTTCCTATTCGTGTTTGTGCCAGTCTTGTACAGTGTGTGCTACGAGGTGAAGCACGCATGTAAATATTTCTAGCAGGCAAACCAGCCTCATCGAGAAAAAAAAAGGAGGGGGAGAGAGAGAGAGAACGAGGCTTGTCTCTACGCGGACGCTGGGGCCGATGGAACGCCAGCTGGAATGGCGACATTTTCTTTCTTTTTTTTTAGCCGGTGACCGTTTTTGACGGATTGTTCGGCACAGTGCTGTACTCTTTCGATACGCTACTCGCGCTGAGACGGACACATTATCGAGATCATAATATGCCTCTGTCACACATTGTGGATTATTGAATCTGTGCAGCTCCACCATTTTTGCAGTGTTTGTTTTTGTTTCCACTTATTTTAGTGCCTATAGTTGGTAATTTTGCTTCAGGTTTTCTGGGTAGTAATGCTTGTGACTTGCACTTTGCTATTTATATTCACAATAGGATCTTTGACGGCAGCATATATTGTTTATCAGGGAGAAATGAACGATGTGGTAGTGCTGCCGAGCTGTGGAGGCGTCGGTCGATGCCGTCTAAGCAGTGAAAGACAGTGACAACTCATTTTAGACAAGAAATTTCTTGAGCTATGACGTGGAGCAGCGCACAAATGTCTTTGCTCTATTTTTAGGTTAGTATATACCGCAGCTTAATTATGATTTATATTGTTTATTTCAGCATCACATGCGAGGAGTTCCCGGACGTATCAGCGTTTTATGCAAAGAACAGCCTGGCGTCATACCTTGCACATGAATTGAAATAAAGCAAATAAACAACCCAGCTCATGTTATGGGTTCACCAAAGATGCATATTTTTTCTTTCTCATTAACGCGCATTTTTTATTCTGTGTTCCCTTTCCGCTGCGGATTAACAGAAAATGCTGCGTGATCAACGGTTAGCCAGGAGCAGGCACGAGGTGGTTTACATTAATGCAAAAGTAGCACAGCACATATCCTTGCTGCGGTCAGTCAACACATTCTATGTTCTGCTCGACCAATCAACAATTTAGTCAGTTTAGTGTAGGTTAATGAGTGAGTAAGTATAATGGGGCTTAAAAGATCAAGATCTGTTTTGTTCGTTTATGCCTCACTATGCTTATCATTAACCAGCACTGATCAGACAGGATTGTTGATTGGTCGGGCAGAACATAGAATGTGGTGACTTATCGCAGCTAGGAGATGTACTGTACTACTTTTGCATTAATGAAAATCACCCCGTGTCTGCTCCTGGCAAACCGATGGTCGTGTACTATTTTCTGTTGTTCAGGAGTGGAAAGGTAGCAGAAAATCAAAAAGCGTCACTTGCAGAGTTTCTGAAGCATTTGAGCCTGAAATCAACAGAATTTCAGTTGCGCGAATTCCAAAAGCGCTCTTAAGAAACACATGGGCCACTATTTCATAAGCGCTCAACAAGAGGTCAACACTGCAGCATCCAAGATGTTGCCGATTATCAACAGACTTTCAACAGCGTGTATTGACACAACGCTTTCGAATTTCTATAGAAACCCTACATGCATTTTTGTAAGGGTTAAGTTCAAGAAATCATTCAGGACGAGTTGTTCAGGAGAAGTTTGTATCCTTAGTTACACTAGCTAGGCAATCGTCGGCAAAACATCGACAGCGGACATGTGAATTAAACTGCAGGTCATTAAGGTAGGTAAGAAAGAGAAGCAGGCCAAGTATCGATCGTTGAGGAACCCCGGAAATAACTAATACTAGATGCGAAGGTTATTATTTAACTAAGCATATTGGTGGAGTTGTGCGAGATACGCTTGGACCCAGTTCGTGATTTGGTCATTTTTAGGAGACTGCGAAGCTTTGATAATACGTTCCTTTGTGATACTCGGTCAAAAGCTTTCTTGAAGTCGAACAAAAACATGTCAATTTGCCTACCTTTATCAGTAGCTCCATCAGTTCATTTGTGGTATGAATAAGTTGTGCTATCGTCGACAGGCCGAGGCAAAACTCATGCTGAGCGTTAGAAAGGAAGTCATTGGCTTCCAGAAATGAAGATAAGTGCTTGAAAAGAATATGTTACATAACTTTGCTACAACAGCATAATAAGAAGACCGGTATATAATTTGTTACACTGAGTTTGTCGCCTGATTTCTGAATAGGTACTATTTTAACGGTTTTCCAATCTGTGGGAATTTCTGCTTATCGCATACTTCCGTTAAATAAAACAAAAAAGATACTTCACGCACCACTCTGCGTATCGGTAAAGGAAAATATTCAGTATGCCATTTGAGCCTGAAAACTTTTTACGCACGATACGTACACCGGCAGGGACGCCACCATGATCAACGGTTGCCTGTCACCGTAGTGTGCGGTTTTCGGCCCCGCGATGCCGACGGAACTGATCAGCGGGCGGTCGCCCGATCTGTTTTGGTCGGACCGCGATCGGAGATCGGCGAGAACTTGACATATCCGATGAGTTAACGGCTTGAACGGCTGCGCTTGTCTGTAGCTTAACTGTGTTGGAAAAAGGAAAACAAGCGGTTCCTCTTCATAGGTTCCCTCCTGTCATCAGCAATGATCTTGGCCAGAAATATTAGTCGGCGCCGAACTACCGGCCCGTTCCGAGACGAGTAAGCCTAGCGCGAGTACGCGGGGTTCAGGTCTAGAGTTTTGGCGATTACGGGGCGCACATTCACAAGCTTCAGCGGTTGCATACGGTCATGGAGTGTAGTTCTGGCAATAGTGACCCCAAATCCACAACTGCTTACATCACAAAACGCGTGCACATTGAACGGGAAGCGTCTATGTGACCCTGTCTATGGCGCCGCTTGTGGATAAACAAACACGCTGGGGGCGCAGTCTTAATCCGCGAGTCGGCACATTCCTGCGAGAGTTTAGGACTCACACACTGAATACTAAATGGTGTATGCTTACTGTGTTTACGTTGAAGCACTCACGAGGCGTCATTTGGACCGAGTGTCGGTCGCAGTCGCGCGCACGGCTGCGGGGGAGGCGAGACGCGGAGATGGCGGCAGATGGGAGGCTCCTGTTCCGTGCGGGCAGTGAAGCACATTTGAATCGCGTAGGGTTTTGCGACGATGGTACTGAAGCGGCGGTGGCGGTGCATGCTTTCGTGCGCTAGCTGTGTCCAGATTTAACATATAGTTTTGCAAAAAAAAAATTCTTTACCAGCCGAAAATAATTACGTTTCACTAACGGACGCATATAACAGCATCTCAAGGCGTACCGCTTCGTTCAAAAGTTTTGTCTGCTTCTCCATTGTCGTAAGGTATGCTCTCGCGTCAAAGTATTCTTGTTTGGGATTTCCTCTTAGTTTTGGACCGAAAGAGCGACGGGCTTAGCTCAGCAATGAGCAACACAACACTAACCCCTCCCCCCCTTTCGATGCGCACAAGGCGGAAGGAAACGTTGAATATGCGCCTTTTTTATAGGCGGGAGCTTGTTGTTGGTGAACAAGCTAACTCTCATAACGTAAGAACAATAATGTGCTTCTGATTGTATGTTGAAATAATACAGCGCGAGGCTACTGATTTCGGCCCCCCCCCAAAAAAAAAAAAAAAAAATCTCTAGACGAAGCCTAAAACAAGTCTTAGGGTCACTAAGGTCGCAGATTATAGTGAAGGCTTGTAAAAGAAAAAAAGAATATGCGGATAAAATATTTTTGCTGAAGAAAAAAAAAGCTCTCAGTGTCCACAGCCCACGGCACGCATGCATGCAAGAGCGCAGCCGACACCGCGAATAGCAGACGACACGGGGATAAGATGTCGTCGTGACGTCAGCAGCTAATGGTTACTACACCAGAAAGCTGATTTCGATATTAATAAAAAAATTCATTTTAAAACTATCTACTGCACCGACTGAGTTCAAATTTCGAGGATTGATAATTTAGGGTGTGTGGAGTGAAACGCAATAACCAGTTTATGCTCAAATTTTAGCTATCATGACCCCTTTAAGTAGGGCTGAAAATACACCTTCCTCGGTGATTGTAAGACTGGGTATTTCAGATCCCGTCCGAACAAATACATTGACGTTGGGATTGCGAGGAAGATACATGAACGAAAAGTAGGCGTTAAAGGCAACAGATATAAAATAGTTGTCATTTTGTACAGAGTCGGTAATTCTTAGTTTAGATACATGATCCATTTCTAAGAAAATACCTTCAAAACTGTTTGGGGTCAGTTTTGAGCAAATTGTGCATAGGGACGTTTAAAAAAAAAAAAAGAGTATTTATACAGCTTATAACCTTCGAGCGCCATTTACTGCGCAGGTGCTGAATATTATCGCTGCCGTTTTTATTGCCCGAGCGCGGCAGACGTTTTACGCTGAGGATTTCAGCCGTGATCCACGGGTTGTGCCTTGTATGTTTTGTTTGTTTCTTAGGTACATATCTTTCGATGCACTCATGTACGGTGGTCTAAAAAAAGCCCCAACTGATTAACAATCGCAGTTTCAGCTGTTTGGTTCTGCTCAGAAGTATCGAAGTTTCCTTCTATGGAAGTCGAGAATGCTTTCATCTTGGGTGTTTTTGAAATTAAAAAACAAAATAACTTGGAAGTCTTTCGGGTCGCAGATCGCTTCATCAGCTGGCGAAAAGAACAGTTTTATTATCCGATATTCCAGCTATAGTAGTTATTGAGTAGCCCAATTCAGACATTTGGTCGGAAATGAAAACGAGATCAAGAAGGATTGAGCTCGTGTTGGAAGTCGTGCGTGAGGATGTTTCGACAGCGTTTATTCAACTGAGAGAAAATGCGACATCTAGCGTCAGTTGAGAATGACGACAAGGCGCTTGAAACGCGCTCCAGTTAATTTTGGGTATATTGAAATAACCACACAAAATATGGGAGCCACGCTTGCAGTGCGCCAGTATGAAATTATGCAACGATTTCAATACAGAAAAAATAGCATTTGGGGGCCTGTACACGGCGCCAATTCAAATACTGCGAGTACATAAATGATCAAGTATCCACAGCATTTCAACATTGGTGATATATGTGGTATCAATGCGTATTTGATGTCTTTCCTTCGTACAATTGCGATACCACCGCCTCTTGAATTACGATTGCGGTGAATTATTTCGTGTGATTTGGGTACTACTTCATCAGGAATACCGTCATGCAGCCATGTTTCGGAAAGAATGGTGACATCTGGATCATATGCAATAAATAACCATCGAAGATCATCTGTTTTGTTCGCAAACTGCTAGCATTAATGACCATCACACAGAATTGTTCATGCCAGGGTCAGCTGCCACTGCCCTCTCCGCAACGTCCTTTTGTGAACTTCAGCGTAACCTGCAGGTATAGTTGGTTATTCCCTATACAGAGGTACCAGCACGTTCCGAGCATCATTCCATTCGGAATATATGTCATTTATTTTAACGATAATAAACGTAGAGAAAACCTTATGACCCTTGTCTGTTTTTTTTTTTTCGTGCTCGTCCACAGTTTTTTTCTTATGGCCTGAACTCGAGATGAAGAAGCCTCCGATATGCTGTAATATGCGTATTTCCGTCTGTCACAATTATTATTTTCTCCTTGTCTCTTCCATCCTGCAATTTGAATATAACAGGGCGGCATTTGTTTCCTGCAGTTTTTCCGAGGGGATAGTTACGCTCTATGGGAACGTTGGAAACTTTCAACTTGTGCTTCAAAATGTCGTTAGAAACTATTCGGGTGTCGCCAGTGCCCTGTTTGATGCCGTAAACAATTAGATTGTCCCTTCTGATGCGATTCTCTAGATCATCTATATTTAAGAGAAGGTGGTCTACTTGTTCTTGCAGCTTGTCAAACTTCGTTGAGTAGTTGAGAACGGTAGATGAAAGATCAAGTTTGCTATCAATACAATTAAGCTTTTCCACCGTTTCATTTCGATGACGGTTTACTGTTTCCTTGAGTTCCTTCATGTCTTCCATAATTGTCTTAATCATCTTTGCTGTGTTTGGGCGGGGACGAGACTCAACATCACCACATGAAGCCATCAGATCGATTAAAAAGTGGTATGGGGAGGAAAACAGGGAAAACACGCCGTGGGCACGGAGCAAGCAAGATGCATATCGCTACTTTTATAACAGTGAACTAGACGATCGTCTCTCGTCTGCACAAGGAATAGAAACGGATGTTTCAGACGCATGTCTTCGATGCCTGCGGCGTGCTCAATTGAGAACAATTAAGGTAGAAAATTAGAGGGAGAGGTTTTGGTATAGGAGGAAGGAAATGGAGGCATTCTGGAAAGTGATTTGAACTATGTGGCATCACGCTTTGATGTGTGGGAAACGCGCCTCAATATCAAAAAAATGTTATGTTTAGTTCACGCGAAAACAAGAGTCCTTCCCGTCAAAATACAACAACAATAGCAGCTCCCTTTACCGTGTTGGTAATTTCAAGCATTTAGGCGTATACTTCTCGTCCGACTGTTCATGGAACAAACATGTAGACTACTTGGCTAACAAAGCTAGTACTCTATTGAATTTATTTAAGCGAAATTCTTCAAAACTGCACTTCTTAACCTCAAATAAGCATTCTATATCACTAACATACGCTCTGGTGTAGAATATGCATGGCCAGTCCGGAGCCCACACACGCACCACCTAATTAAACCAGAACGTATTCAGGCTATGAGAGACGCCGTAGTGGAGGACGTCGGAAATTTCGACCACCTGGAGTTCTTTAACGTGCGCTGACATCGCACAGATAACGTGTTATCGACAAGTTGGTTCAACCTGACTGAGGAAACTGTCGCCGATAAAGGACAAATTGGAAAAAACACACATGGGCAGACGGGAAAATGTGTAAATGACAGACGGCACGAGTCCTAATATTGTGTATTGAAAGGGCTCAAAATCAAATCGCACTAGAAATACTTGAAGCAGTTGAAAGCAGAAATTGAGACAAATGTTGCATAAGCAGCACATCAGTTTTGTTATCACCAAAGGAGTTATCGTTTTTGGTGATCATTGCACGAACGGCGCGTGTATTTTTACGATACATGTATGATGTGAACCTTTCACGTTTGTCACATGGCTGCAGATAGTCGGCGTTCCTGCAAATAAACTACTAGCTGTTAGTGCGAATTAAGTGGATTGTCTCTAATTTTTGTGTTTTGTTTAGAGCCAGTTTCCTCCGACTTGCCTTAATGAATTTAGTGGTGAGAAAGTGATTAAACCAACTTAAAAAGCGAGCTCTCATGTGGCGCGAAGAGAGATATGAAACGTCACGTTCTACTTTCTCAAGTTTTGGTATTCTAGCCACTTAGGGGTGGCTGTCCTCCGATTTTCATGTTATCTTTATTCATTTTTGCCCGCGTCTCACTCCACTCTCGATGGAAGCGCATATGCCTTCTGGAAAGAGAAATTGACGATGCTTTCGGCAAGGGTACATGTGCATTGGACAGAATACGCGTCCTGCGCGCGAGCTTTGAAAACGGTATTTGCGGGCCATTTGTATGGGCCCGAAACGGCGCGCATATTGCTTCCAAACTTTCTATAAAAAAAAAATGACTTTCTGAAGCCCTGAAATGCGACGTCCATAGGCGTCGCGACGCAGGGTCTACAGCGTTCAATTCGAGCTCCAAGTGGCCTCGTGCCACCTCAAGTAGAGCCTTAAGCTTCGCACCATGCTCCAATGAAATCCACCGTAAATTCGTGGTCGTTATTTTTGAGAGTGACGGTACGAAATGAAGTACATGACACGGCACGGCAGATGGAGCAGTTCAAATTTGGCGCTATTGGCTTGCAACACAACAGCGGACGTCAAATCTACAGATGTATCGTGCGCGTCCTATGCGCTGTTTCGCTTTCGTGCGGAAAAAACGCGGTGCATTTCATAGCGCTGCTGTGCTTTAGAAAAATGTTTTCTCTCTTTCTTTTATTTATCGTTTCAAAAAATAACGTGGCATCGTCTTGGGCACGGTTTCAAACAAAGTCTTAATGGCGCTAACAATCGAAGTATGTTAATAAAGAGTTAGATATTTGTATATTTTGTTGTATAAATAAAATAGTTTTGCAGAAAATAGTGTACGGCGAGGCTGAGAGCTCGTTCCTGCATATATTTGGTTCTTAGTGAACGTCTTTTTTGTATGAATTCTCGAAAGTGTTCGCTCAAACAACCGGTATATACTTGCCACTAAACTTCATGTGGCTGCAATTTTGCGAATTTATTATCAAAACTGTGACTGAACAGCTTGTAGTATAAGTGCTCCGCGGGGAGTGTCGTATGATTTTCTAGGGGGGGAGAGGGATTGGAACTGATGGTACACGTACAGTATTTGTCAAAAGCACAAACACAAAACAAATACAGCACAAGGGGCCTGCTTCTAAGCTTATTAAAATGGCTTGTGGGCACCTCCAGCGTTCCGAAATTTGCAGCTGACGAGTAAACCCTTCCTCATGCTTCTTCACCATAGGTATTCTAGGAGTGCCGCCACGTGCCCTGTTACATACATGGATTCGGAGCCAACTACCTGGGTTGTATGGTTTTCGGAAAGACTGTCCCACCGATTGTACGCTTTGAGGCTAATGTATCGGCGATTACAGTTTCCAAACACCACTTGGTGCACTGTAGTCTACGCCGAAACCGCAAACTCGTACAGCGAATACAATACCAGCAAAAATGAACTTGAATGTATGTCGCAAACTTCACTTAAAAATATTTCAATCCGCGAGAATATAATGTTTTGCGCGCGTAAGTTGCCTTAAGTGTCTGTGGCCATTTTTTTTATTCCTTTTGGCAAGTCTAGCTGCTTTCAGACGGACGCACAAACAACGGCTTGTGGTCTGACTTAGACCCCTAGTGCTAATGCATTGAAACACTTCATCGAGAGGAGAGGACACAAAATATTCTCACTATATAAAATAAACATCCGCGCTTCTCTCAGTAAGGCCCAAAGTCTCAAATAGTTACAGCAATAATTCCAAATGTATCTTTGTTACCAACACCGCAATGGCTCAGATCTAAGAGGGCTCGATTACTGAGCCTGGAGAACCAAGTTCCATCCCGGTTGCGGCGGCGGCGTTTCGATAGAAGCGAAGCCTAAGGTGGCGAAGCAGTGTGCAAATTCAGCGCGCGTTAAAGAACCACAGGTGGTCGAAATTATTCTAATCCCTCCCATACGGCGTCCCTGATAGCATGAGTTCTTTGGGACGTTACACCAAATAAACCAAATCAAGCCAAACCTACGGAGGCCAGGATCACCACCCCACAGACCAAAATTTATCAGTGAATTATGCATATAAACGGCAGGTTCAATGACCTTTACGCAGCTAATTTGCTAGAAATTGGGAATCAGCATGTAGCAGTAGAACCGGGGTTCGGAAGAAATAAGGGACACCTGCACATTCGAAATGCTGAGTCGAAACCTGACATAATAGCACTAAAGGATGATAGGGGGCTAGTTTCACTAGCCAACTATAATGCATACCATCAGTTTCGTGTGGTGAGGAAGCACGATTTACTCGCCGCATTGCTAGCTCGCAGGAACATTACAGCGATCAAGCATATGGAGCCAAGAGAGATTACACCCTAGTAGAAGTTCTCAGGAAAAAGGGGGGAACAAAACCTCTACATCAGTATACAGCTCGACTAAAGACAGAAGCGCGGGCGTGGATCTGTTATGAGTCCCATTCCATTGCGGCGTCCTGGATAACGGGACTTTCACCATTATGCTCGAAATTTTGTCAGCAGAGTCGGTTGGGGGTCTAGAAAGCGGGTGCCATACAGGTGAAGCGCTGTATACGTACCAGGCCATTACCAACTAATAAAAGGAGCTAGAGCAACCCTGCCTCCTCCTCACGTTTTGCTCAGCTGAGAACAGGCTACCACGTGGCGGTGCCCCTGAACGCGTTTGCAGCCATACCCCTGGACTTACTCGAATATCTTTCCTGACCTAGCAACCCCGTTCTGCAAATTGTGCGACGAGCCTGCCACATTATACCATACATTCTCGGACTGCGCGGAGGATCCGCCTCCAGTAGATATGGTCAAATCACCCTCGATTGAAAAATGGGAACTTGTTCTCGCCAGTACCGACCCGGGCGATCAGTCCTGGGCCACGCCAAGAGCGCTAAAGGCCGGCCTAGGGAACACTCTTTGCAGTTATAAGATATAGACATGGAATATAGACATAGATAAAGAATCCTCTTTGAGTATCGTGCAGTCACAAAGTACAGAAAAACTTTGAGGGCCCGATTCGGAGGCGATAGAACAGGTTGATTTCCTACGGTTTTAAGCTCTGTCACTGAGCAGTTACTAAGAAACGTGAAGAAAAAAAACAACAAGGTTGAAAGCAAAGCGCCGTAAAAGAGAACTCAGCCAGTGGCAATTCCGTAGTCCCAGAAAGTTGCGCATATTCTAAAGCATGTGGCGGCCAAGTACAACGTTCCCGTCGAGTTTTGTTGCCCGCAGGAAGCTCGCATCATTGTGCCGAATGATAAATTCTGGAAAAGCTAAAAAAGTGTTTCAAACGAAATATGCGGACCCATTTGGGGAATGTGCTTTGGGGTTGTTTATAGCAACCCACTAGCGTGCGGAAAAATTTACGTTGGACAAACGAGACATTGTATCAATGAAGGTTTCGGAGAGCACAATTGCACTTGAGCGATAGAACTGGTTCAAGTCGGCTGCTTCACAACAAGGAATGCTTGAAAGAAGAAAAGAAGAAGCAAGCTTCAAGAAACCAGCAATGTCCGCGAGAGTAATTGTTGGAGGACTACAAGAGTGGGAGTCCCCACGTTAGCACGGCTTCGAGCAAGATCCGTAAAAAAGAACGTAAGTTTTTAGATATGATATAGATTCCGTTGAATCGCCTGTGACGTCTCATTTTGCCTTTTTCAGGATCTCACGTGTGATGAGTCTCCTGTACTTCCCTTTTTCTCCCCCCCCCCTCCCCCCATCAACTAACCAATCCCTCTAATGAGTTGCGCAAGCCATTTCTTACCTCCGCTATCTCTGTGCCGCAGCAATTGATATTTACCGAACTGAACGCACTGAAGCAAAGCGCGAACTAACTGTAGATGAAACCTCGAATTGATTTTGACTACGTCCGGACTGTGCAAACTAAGAAACTCCCGTCGCTTTGTAGCGAGAAGGAGAGAATATCGCCGGTTTCCTGTGCAACAAACACACAAACACAATATAACAATGAATGTTAATCAATTCAGAAATGTTCCAAGGAAATTCAGGCCACACAAATTTGGAATTTCTTTTTGCATTCTCCCACTTGGACAGTTTTTTTGTCTCTAACGAAAATTTCATCGACATGATGGATTTGGGTACATTGTAAAAAAGAACATTGCATCAAACAAGAGTTAATTAGATTCGAAATAATGCATTAGGCTAATGTCGTCATCCTCAGTTAGAGCTAACTATCTATGCTGTAGCGAGATCCTGAACTCTTCTTCCCTCCCTCTCCCCCTCACCGTTAATTGGTTGATTAACTTCTTTCTTACTAATATCTTTCGTTACCTCTTCAGATTTAGACTTTGAGACATCACCATCCTGTGGTCACTGCATCGCACCTTCCTGATTACCTCTACACCCTGCATAATGGAGGGATTAGAACACATTATGTAGTCAATTTAATTTTGTCTCCCCGTTAGCACTTTTCCATGTCCAGTTCCGGTTCTCCCATATGCTGAAAAAGGTGTTCATGATTCTTAAGTTATTGCGCTCTGCAAACTCAACTAGTAACTCTCCCCTGCGATTCCTAGAACCAATGCCATAGTCACCTACTGCCTGGTCTCCCGCGTTTTCCCTACATTGGCATTGGACTCGCCCATTGATACAGTATACTGCGTCTTTCTTTTCCGAATTGCCAATTATACGTCTTCATACAAGTTTTCA
This sequence comes from Amblyomma maculatum, assembly GCF_055883805.1. Lineage (NCBI taxonomy): Eukaryota > Metazoa > Arthropoda > Arachnida > Ixodida > Ixodidae > Amblyomma > Amblyomma maculatum. Next base: position 46,131,137 of record NC_139344.1, read on the forward strand.
ACTGCCTGGTCCTCAAGACTACATGTAGATGCGTAGTCCTGTACGACCTTCAATTTATACCGCTTGTTAAGCTCAATTACGAGGCCTGCCACCCTCTCCATAATGCTATAGAATTCATCTATATTACTAGTTGTATACTTTTTGTTCAGAAAACCTACTCCTAGCTGTCACTTAAATCTCGATAACACAGTACATGCCCGTCCTTCAGTAGAGTATATGCCTCATTCGCCTCCCAACCTCACTGAGCCATATTACATCCGAATTCATATAACCTCTAGTTAATTCAATAGCACTGCTAAACCAGCTTCACTATACTGGGGTTCTAGAGTTTAACGTTGCCAGGTTCAGTTTCCAATGGCGGCCTGTCCAGCAGAGCCAGAAATTCTTTGCACACCCCGCTGCGTCACAGGTCTGACCGCCACCGTGGTCAGCTGCTCCGCCGCCGGTGGTGATTAATTGAAGGCCGAGGCTGTGTAGTGCTAATCATGGGAGGACATTAGCCTAGAAGCAATGAACAATAATTTCAGAGATATCATTACTGAGAGCGCTGTAGAGGTAGGTGGTAGAATAGTTAGAGAGGATACCTGTAAGCTAGGGAGACGAAAGATTTGATTATGAAACGCCAAAGTATGAAAGCTTCCAATCTAACAGACCAAATAGAATTGGCAGAGATATCAAAGGTAATCAATAAGCGCAAAGTGGCCGATACAAGGAAGTATAACATGGAGAAAATTGAGCATTCTGTAAAGAACGGGGGAAGAAGAAATTGGGCATAGGCAAAAATCAGATATATGCGCTAAGGGACAGGGCGGGCAATGTCATCACGAATATGGACAAGATAGTCGAAGTAGCCGAGGAGTTCATTACTGATCTTTAGAGTAGCCAAAGAAGTTAGGACAATAATGAAATAGGAGGTAGGGGAAATGCAGTCAGACGTTCCGCCAGTGACGAAGGATGTATGAAAGCATTAGAAACTATGAAAAGGGGGAAAGCTGCTGGAGAGGATCAGGTAACTATTGATTTGTTGAAGGACGGGGGGGAGGGGGGGAGGGGGGATATGCTAGAAAAACTGGCCACCTTGTACACGCAGTGCCTGGTGTCATCGACGGCACCGGAACCACGGAAGAACGCAAACATTATCTTAATTCATAAGAAAGGGGACACTCAAGAATTGAAAAATTACAGACCAATCAGCCTACTGTCTGTTACATATAAGGTATTTACCAAGGTAATCGCTAATAGAATCAAGACAACTTTAGACTGCAACTAAGCAAAAGAACAAGTAGGCTTTCGGAAAAGGCACTTTACAGTCAATCATATCGATACATTCAACCAGCTGATATATATAAGCACGGAATATAACCTGCCCTTATACATGACAGTCATTGATTACGAAAAAGCATTTGACTCAGTTGAAACCTCGGCGGTAATGTAGGCATTGCGAAACCAGGGCGTAGACGAGCGGTACGTGAAAGTGCTGGGATATATATATATATAGTGACTGCACAGCAACCATAGTTCTGCATAAAGGAAGTAACAAAATTCCGATAAAGAAAGGTGTTAGGCAAGAACACACGATCTTCTCAGTACTATTCATAACGTGCTTGGAGGAAGTATTCAGAGACTTCGAATGGGAGGAGTTAGGAATAGGGGTAGGTGGCGAATACCTCAGTAATCTGCAATTTGCGGGTAACATTGTCTTGCTAAGTAACTCAGGAGATGAGCTGCAAAGAATGATTGACGACCTAGACAGGAAAAGTAGAAAGGTAGGCTTGAAAATCAGTATGCAGAAGACTGAGATACTGTTCAACAGCCTAAGGAAGGAACAGCAGCTTACGTAAGGTAGCGAAGAACTGGATGTAGTAAGCGAATATGTCTACTTAGGACAGGTAGCAACCGCAGATCCGGACCATCAAAAGGGAAATAACAAGGATAATAAGATTGGGATGGAGCGCATTTGGCTAGCACTCGCAGATTATGACTGGCAGCTTACCGGTATCGCTCAAGAGGAAAGTATACAACAGTTGCATCTTACCTGTACTCAACTAATGGGCGGAAACGTGGAGGAACCAAGAGGGTTCTACTTAAGTTGAGTACTACTCAGAGGGCTATGGAAAGACAAATGGTAGGGGTGACATTAAGAGATAGGAAGCGTGCAAAGTGGGTCAGAGAAATAACTCAAGTCACTGACATTCTAGCGAAAAACAAGAAAAAGAAATGGGCATGGGCAGGGAATGTTGTACAAAGAGAGGATAACCGATGGCCACTTAGGGTAACAAACCGAATTCCAAGTGAAGGAAAGCGTAGCAGGGGACGGCAGAAAGTTAGGTGGGCAGATGAGGTTAAAAAGTTCGCAGGCGTCCAGTGCATGCAGTTAACACAGGACCGGGCTAATTGGAGGAATATGGGAGATGCCTTCGCTCTGCAGTTGGTATAGTCGGACTGATGATGATGATGAACATGTTAGGCAATGTTCATGAGGTATGTTTGGGCGAAGGAGTACTTGTTGCGGCAATATCAAATGTCCAGATGAAATGTTACTTTTATATTTTAAAGATAGATCTAGTTTTTTTACGCGACGGTAAATATCAGATCCAAAGCATACGCTGAATATGATCATCACAGAGAATTTCTCATACTGCCGTTATTGCTCTCTCGCCACGAATACAAGAGAAGAAAGAAAACGAATGTCCTTTTGCAGTCTCGTGGCACTCACTTGTGCCGCTAGGTGAAAAAGAAGGCGGTTATCAAATATTAGTCATTCCCTTCGGACTTCGGATTCCCATTTTCCTCGTCAACCGGTTATCGGCTGTACTAATGCGCCGACACGGATGCTGGCGCATGTCATACAGGCCTAAAGTCGCAAGGGCCGGCAGGAAGACTGCTCTACTTGGTATCCATGCAGCTTTTTCAAAGCACGACCAAGGTCAGGCTGCTGCAGTACCCAATGTCACTCCGCTCGCGGCTCATGGCGACACCGTGGGACCAGCGTACGCCGTCACTACGCCATTTTTAGCCAAGGAGCTTCATTCTGAGGAAAGAGTATCTGCTGGCACTGCGCGAAGGCCGCCATTGGGAGAAGGGAGCTTCGAGGTACTCTCAAGGAGGCCAGGCAGACGTTTTGGCGATGCGGCTGTGTCCAGGCAAGAACACCGTTCGGCGGCTGCTATAACCGATATCACTCCGTTCGCGACTCATGGGGCCGCCTTGGGACCAGCTTACACCGTCACTACGTCCGTCTTCGCTAAGGAGTTCAATCCTTCGGAAAGGGTATATGTGTGCACTACGTCAGGGCACCCACTGGGAGGAAGAGCCCTTTCAAGGCGGCCTGCTCAGCGTTGTGGCAGTGCGGCTAGGTCGGGGCTTCTGGCTGCCGCAGCTGGTGCCACCGCCGTTGCGCGCGATGAGATCCTGCCGGAGTCGTATAGAAGCATGGCCATTCCCTGCCTGCCGCTGAGTGTGGTCAACAGGCCCGGAGCAGAGGACTGGTGCTACACACATGTGAACGTCATCAATATATCCTTCATGTGGACGATCAACAACTTCAGTTTCCGCCGAGAGAAAGTGGGAGAAATTATCAAAAGGTCATCATTTTCTGCAGCGGCCAACGACAGCCTGAAATCTTGCCTAAGGATGAACCCCAAGGGCCTAGACGAGAAGAGTAAGGATTACCTATCCCTGTACCTGCTGCTGTGGTCCAGCAATAAAAGTAAGGTACACGCCATGTTCAGATTTTTCCTCTTCAACGCCAAGCGGGAAGAGACAAAAGTTATGGCGAGTAAAATGGCATACCACTTTTTCTACGGCAAGGACAGGGGCTTCAAGAAGTTCATTCGGAGAGATGTCTTCTAGAAAATACGAACTCCTCCTTGACGACAAGCTCACACTATATTGCGAAGTGAGCGTTGTTTCGGACTTAGTGAACATTTCGGGGCAGAAGAACACAAAAGAGTTCATGGTCCCTCAGTGCAGCCTGTCTGATGACTTTAGTCACTTGTTTGAAAGCCAGAAGTTCAGCCATGTCGTCCTGAGTGTCAATGGGCGAGAGCTCTACGCCCACAAAGCTATCCTTGCCGCTCGCTCTCCTGTATTTGCGGCCATGTTCGAACACGAGCTGGAAGTGCAGCTGAATAGAGTGGATATCGCTGACATGGACCACTAGTTATTCCGGGAATTCTTCATGGTGCTCCGTGATACAATTTCTGAAAGCGGGGAAACAGCCTACCAAAACGGCGTGGGAACCAACAGCGATTCGTTCCTTACCCTGTTGGAATTCTACCTTGCATCCATAGCTATCATTTCATAAGGCCATTTTTATATTAAAAAGGCATTTGTATCGGTTGCACCTGTGGTATGCAACATATTTTTATCCGCTGTTGACAAGCGCATTCAAGCCAACCTCTCTCACCTTCCTGTTTTAAAAGTGTTCAGATACGTTGACGATTTCTTAATTATTTTTAGTAAATATCAACGAAAAGATGTGATTCTGCCAAGAAAAATGTGATTCTGTTTGTAATGTCATCCCATGAAAACATTTGGCCCGCCACGACCAACTTCATCATCATCATCAGCCTGAAATACCCACTGCAGGGCGAAGGCCTAGCTCTCCCATATTTCTCCAATTAACCCGGTTCTATGCTAGCCGCATTCACTAGACCCCAGCGAACTTAACCTCATCCGCCCATCTAACTTTCTACCGCCCCATGCTACGCTTTCCTTCCCTTGGAATCCAACTTGTTACCCTAAGCGACCATTGGTTATCCTCTCTTCGCACTACATGTCCCGTCCATGCCCATTTCTTCTTCTTTATTTCCACTAGAATGTCAGTAACTTGAGTTATTTCTCTGTCCCAATCTGCACGCTTCCTATCTCTTAAGGTTAACCCTATACCATTTTTCTTTCCATAGCCCTCTGCGTTGTCTTCATCTTAAGTAGAACCCTCTTGGTTAGCCTCCACGTTTCAACCCCATAGGTGAGCACAGGTAAGATGCAACTGTTCTATACTTTGCTCTTGAGCGATACTGGTAAGGTGCTAGTCATAATCTGCGAGTGCTTGCCAAATGCGCTCCATCCCAATCTTATTCTACTTATTTCCTTTTCATGATCCGGATTTGCGGTTACTACCTCTCCTAAGTAGACATATTCGCCTACTACTTCCAGTGCTTCGCTACCTAACGTAAACTGCTGTTCCTTCCTTAGGCTGTTGAAAAGTATCTCAGTCCTCTGCATATTGATTTTCAAGCCTACCTTTCTACTTTTCTTGTATGGGTCATCAATAAATATTTGCAGTTCATCCCCCGAGTTACTTAGCAAGGCAATGTCATCAGCAAATCGCAGATTACTGAGGTATTCTCCACCTACCCTTATCACTAACTGCTCCCATTCCAAGTCTCTGAACACTTCATCTAAACAAGCTGTGAATAGTACTGGGGATATCGTGTCTCCTTGCCTAACACCTTTCTTTGTGGGAATTTTGTTACTTTATTTTCGCAAAACTATGGTTGCTGTGCAGTCACTATATATATCTTCCAGCACTTTCACGTCTGCCCCTGATTTCGCAATGCCTCCATTACCGTCGAGGTTTCTACTGAGTCATTTTCGTAATCAATGAGTGCTATGTATAAGGGATGGTTGTATTTCGAGCATTTTTCTTTTACCTAGTTGATGGTATGGATGTGATCAATAGTAGAGTACCGTTTCCGAAAACCTGCTGGATCCTTTGCTTGATTGCAGTCTAAGGTTGTCCTGATTCTATTACCGATTACCTTAGGTAGTAAATATCTTATACTTAACTGAGAGTAAGCTGAATGGTCTATAATCTGTAAGATCATTAGCGTCCCCTTTCTTATGAATGAGGATAATGTTTGCATTCTTCCATTGTACCGGTACCGTCGATGACACCCGGCACTGCGTAGGGTGGCCAGTTTTTCTAGCACTATATCCGCCCCGTCCTTCAACAAATCTATAGTTATCGTAGGGTGGCGAGTTTTTCCAGCACTATATCCGCCCCGTCCTTCAACAAATCTATAGTTATCGATCCTCTCCAGCTGCTTTCCGCCTTTTCATAGTTTCTAATGCATTCTTGACCTCGTCCTTCGTCACTGGTGGAACGTGTGACTTTTTCCCTACCGCCACTCATTACGGTCCTGACTACTTTGGCTACTGTAGAGATCTGTATAGGACGCCTCGGCTACTTTGACTATCTTATTCATATTCGTGATGACGTTGCCCGCCTTGTCCCTTAGCGAATATATCTGGTTTTTGCCTATACCCAATTTCTTCTTTACCGCTTTAAAGCTTCCCCCGTTTTTTACAGCATGCTCAATTTTCTCCATGTTATACTTCCTTATATCGGCCATCTTGCGCTTATTGGTTAGCCTTGATATCTCGGCCAATTCTATCTAGTCTGTTCGATTGGAAGCTTTCATACTCTGCGTTTCTTAATCAAATCTTTCGTCTTCTTAGACAGCTTACGAGTATCCTCTTTAACTATCCTACCGCCTACTTCCATCATACGACCAACTTATCACTCACTAATTTAACTTTCATTTTCTTGTCCCTTTCTGCTAATTGACACTCTCCCATAAAAGTTTTCGTTTCTTGAGGATTTCTTTGGAATAGTCGTTTTGAATAGGCACATTCTTTCCTTTCAGCTTGTATGCGTTTTTAAGTACTGCCTGGTTTTCGTTATAGTTTTGAAAAAATATTACTACAGGCCTGTTGTCAGTGCTTTTTCCTAAACGATGAATTCTTCCCACACAACAGCAATGGACATCAAGCGTTTCAGAGAAGATTTCAGCCAGGACCTTCTGTTTTAGGTCAGAGTCTGTCTCATTTGGCTCCTCACATACTCCGAAAACGACCAAGTTGGAACGCCTACTGTAATCTTCCATATGAACCAGTTTTGATTTTAATTCTTGAATAGCGCGTTCCATGTGATCAATTCGCTCAGTTTGTTTTTCGAAATCAGCAAAGCGCGTACTCAAGTCAGATATTGTATTTCCCAAATTCCTTTTCTGTGTTCTGAGGGCTACAATCTCGGTCGTTAACTTAGTATGTGCTGTGACCAACTGCTTCAGTAGTTCCGAGGCGTCTTCATTGGAATGATCAGGTCCAGGTTCAGGGCCAAAAATGATCACATATCCGACAACCATGATGCTGTGCCGCGTTCGAATGTGAGGGGGATCATTCCGTTTACTCCAGGTCGTGTCAATCCTGAAAAACAAAAAACCCAAACAAAAGAGAACAGTCTTAAGGAAGGATACGAAAACGACTACACTGGAATAAGAGCATCTTCACATTCCCAGCTAAAACAAACTACGCCAATGGGGTGTGTGGGGAACGGCACACCACACTGGAACCTGGCCCCTGCCCAGGCAAAGACTTAGGCAGGAGCACGTCCTCTCCAGGCTGGGAAAACAAAATTCACCCTCGCATTTGTGAAACAGGGTCCGTCGAACATTCCCAATACCTCAGCACCCGCAGCTCGTCTGTGAACTTCCGCAGCCTCTGAGCATGGGATGGATGCAATCCTTCCACCTCCACCTCTGCAGCGGCGGCATAACTCTTCTGAACGAAAAAAAAAAAGCGCGAAATTTAATAACGGCAACGGAAAAACCACAAATTTGAGATTTAGTGACGTCCTCACACGTGGCTAAGCTTGGCATTTCCAATGTATTGGAACTGCCGTAAACTTATTGGAAACTATACCGATGTAACTGATATTTTAAAGCGAAAGCCTTTATTGCCTCATCGTTGTCGTCAGCAAAGGTGTCAAGCTTTTGCGGCGGCTCTAATTGGTGGAGACGCGATGACGTCATGGAGGTCTCGAGCAATCACAGAGTGCCACCACAGTATGCGCGAATGCGTGCCTTATATGGCCATATGGCAATCAATGATCAGTGGTTAATTAATTAGTAATTATTTATAAAATGAAATTATAATATTAACTAAGTACTTTATCATAAATAATTCAGTATTACTCATAATTGGCTAGTTAAATAACAACTACTAATTACTTACCGCTGCGAAATAATTAGTTACTAGTTAATACCGCGCACCCTGTCAAATCAACCACACAGCAGTAAACGTAGAAGATACAAGGAGCGTGATCTCGTCGCTGCCAAGCAGAATTCACTGAATAAATGCACTTGCCGAATGTTAAAGAGTAGTCGCTCGCTTTACTCGTAGCTGCATTCATCGCTACATGCACAACAGTCGCGTAGCAGAATGCAGCACTTTCGCCTTTCATCACATTAGTCGCCAAAGTGTGCTCGAACTTTGTTAAATTCACTTTATCCGATAAGTTCATGTGGACAGAAAATTCACGCAGGACTTAATCACAGAAACGTTCTAAAAACTATCTAAAACAATTCAATGCGATAGAGAGCAATCTGGTAGGCTTTCTGGAGGTGTTGCTGTCGTAGTTCAAAGTGGTGCTGCAACTCGTGAAGCCGACCTTAAACCAATTATATAAAGCTTTTGATGTCGGCATTCTTGCTTTTAAAAGAGTAGCAATATGTTACATAGACCTAGTACCACATTTAGCTTTAAAAGTAATTACATAGAAGCACATCTAAAACAGCAGTCAGATCCTCATCTGGTATTTGGGGATTTTATTGCGCGCTTCAGTGTTTTTTAAATGAACTAACCGATGAACGAGGCCACATTATAGAAGATTTGACTCTGTGCTACGACATCTCCTTCCTCAATGCCGGAAAGCACACGTACTACTCTACAGGCACTGCAAAAATGAAGTGTCTCGATTTGTGTTTTAGTTCGAGATCAGTTTTTACTGACATTTATTTGGCTGTCCGCTATAGTCCATGTAGAAGGGATCATTTTCCGGTTATAATTATTTAACATCTTCACCATTCATCACCCTAAGTAAACCCAGGAGGGGGGAACTTCCCTGACCTTATTGGCCCTTATTCAATTCTTAAGCTAGATTTGAAAAAAAAAAACAAAGATTCTCGGATAACATTTCAGCGTAGATGTGCTAAACGAACAGTTTACGGCCTTGATGATTGCTTCAGGACACCTAGAGCTAATCTGGAGGCCTCAGGAGTTGTGCCAAAATGTAATAATGCTTTGTATTCGGGGGAATGCAAAGAAAAACAAAAACAAAATTAAAGCTGTAGGAATGTTTCGCACATACACAAGGACAACCGCAACAATAACGTAAACTTCACACAGGCAGAAGATTAAGCACCGTGTCTGTGACAATATCAGAGAGGGTTCCTTGGAAAATTAAGTGTCATCTATAAACAGTTCAGTCGCATAAAAAAAAAATATTCGTTAGACATAATTGGCTGCTTACGTGCGAGAACACGAAAACATTCATTTTTGTGGGCCCGAAATTTCGCTGCAAATATTTCTAAAATCATCAGTCTTCCTTACGATGTGTTTGTTGCAAATCAGACAGGCAATATTCGGACGCTGTCACTTCAAAGGGATAATTAATTGCTTCCCGGGAAGGGAAAGGCGCAGCATCTGTCAGTCTTGTTTCTGTGGACACCTGAACCGAGCCGTAAGGAAAGGGAGGAGGGTTGTAGCGAAAGTGGATAGAAAGAAAGAGGAGCCGTAGAGGAAGGCTACGGAGTAATTTCGACCACTTGGGTATCTTTAACGTGCGCTGACATCGCACAGCACACGGACGTCGGTTCATTTCGCCTCCATCAAAATGCAGCCGCCACGGTCGGGATCGAACCCAGGTATTCCGGCACAGTAGTCGGTCGTCTTGCCACTGCATCACCACGTTAGGGCTTCGAAGGGACGAGAGTTTGTTTTTGAACAACGTAGTAGGTGTAGTCCAAGTGCATTCGAGATTTGATCTATATTTCATGCAATGCTTCAGCCGAGGTCTGCCATCATCAGTAACTGATGGAGCCACGACGCTCCCTGGTTGCATTTTACGATTGTTATTCATGTGACCTCAGTACGCAACCCGAACGCACGTTAGCGTCGCCATGGCGGTGTAGTGGTTAGGGCGCTCGACCGCTGTGCCCAAGGATGCGGGATCAAATCCCGGCCGTGGCAGCCACTTTTTGATGTAGGCGAAAAACACGGCGCCCGTGTGCTGTGCGAGGTAAGGGCACGTCAAAGAACCGCAGGTGGTAAAAATTTTCGGAGTCCTCCATTATGGAGTCTCTTATAGCCTGAGTGGCTTTGGGACTTTAACCCCACAAACCAAACTAAAACGAAACAAACAATAGTAAATTATACTTGCCCCAACATGTTCACTAGGCGCCATGTTCACTAGGAATATCATAGACTACTCCTTCTGCGCATGGCACAAAACGCTGCTCATGTTTTACTTGACATCCTTTGCTAGTTTATTGTTTTTGTTCTTTGCGTCTCCTATGTATACCATAGCAAAAAATTTTCCCAGCCTATTGGGAGCCGAAAACAACACTTTAACCCCATATATACTGCCAACTTGTTTGAGCCTTGATAAAGCTAAGATTATTTTCAGGAATCAAAACAAATTGACCAGGGAACTCAGTGAAGCTTATCACATCCATAAAAATAGTGACACGTGCGTTAGCACACCATCAGTAATCATCAATGATTGTGAACTGTCATATTTGGATCCATAGCTGTATGTTTTTTTTTTTTTTTTTTTTTTTTGGTGGGAAGGGATAGCGCATGCATGCGCTTCTGGTTGTCATGTGAGAATATACTTTCTTGTATGCTTCATTAAACCTTCAGTTAGTCCGAGCGCTTGTCTTGTCGTTTCTTCTTGTTCATCGTCCCCTGTCGCAGCGCCGGTAAAATAACGAAGATGAACCAACTAGCTCAAATTTCTGTGTTACTACATTTCGCATGAAGGAAATGTGGGAGAGAATTCTTGTATTCGAAGGCATCTTCTTCCCTTTCTTAATTCAATTTCCAACAGCCCCTTGCATGTAAACAAGTATAGAGAAACAGGCAGACATTTTAGGTGAACATTTTCACCAAATTTAGAGTTTTTACGTTGCATAAGATCTTTATCGTGCATTGTAAGGAGAAAATGCAAAGAACAAGATGTGCAAATCAATTCAACCACTCATTTTCAGGTTCACCGACCAAGCCACTTGAGAGTTCACTATCCATGAAAATTGCCCTCCAGAGGAAGGTAAGTAGGTAGGTAAGGCTAAGTAGGTAAGGTAAGGCCGAAATCCTGTCCCTTTTCGAGAAAGGTGTGTCTGCACCGAACCTGTTTTAGGCGCTGACTAATCATCCACCCCGCATTGTAGCGTTTCCTGCTGCTGCCCTTTTTATTTCTTTTTCTGGCCACATGATCACCGGTTCCAGGCTCAGAAATGTACACTGAAGAAAAATGTTTTTTATTCTTCGACCAACCTTCTTCTCACCCTCCCTCCCCCTTCCCAGTTTTATCTTCTTCGGCAGCAAAAGCGTATTTAAACCTCTGCCAGTGATGATTGCTCTGCCCAGACGAAGACAAGTCCACTTGTGGAAAGTTGGCTCGACCTGCGAACTGAGGCTCCCACCCCCTCCTTCCTCTACTCTTGTTCCGTGTTCTTTCATATAGGCAAGGTTAGGTTAGATAAGGTGCGGTAAAGTAGGCAGGTATAGGTATGTAGGTAAGGTAGGAAAGTTAGCTAGGTAGTCAGGCGGGTGGTAGATACATAGGCCGGTGAGTAGGTAGGTAGATAGGTGCCATCTTTGTTAAAAATAACCGAGCAGCCTCCATTCGACGGAGCAGGCACGATGAAGAGCGGTGGCTTTATTTATTTATTTATTTATTTATTTATTTATTTATTTATTTATTTATTTATTTATTTATTTATTTATTTATTTCATAATACTGCAGGCCTTATGGCCCAAGCAGGAGGGGCATACCAGGTAACAATCACACACAGAAAAAACAAAAAATACAATACACACTACAATTCGGCGAGAAAAAAGGAATCATGATAGTAATAGTAATTATTAAACAATTTGACAGTCTAACAAATAAAAATAGGCAATAACACACAGCACATTTCGGCATGAACAAAGGAAACAGATATAAAGTACTGAAAAGTTGAGCAGCCTAACCAAACAAATGACCTTCCAGTGCCTTGTTAAAATTACTGCTTTGGAAAAGAAATTCTGGAAGCAAATTCCAATCAGAGATGGTCCGTGTGAAAAAACTGTACTTAAATGAATTTGTTCGGGCAAAGACAGGTTGCAGCATATGTTCCCTAGTGTGTCGTGTTCGTCTGGCAGTAGAAGGTTGGACAAAGTTAGGTAATGGAATATTAACTTCCTGCGACAGAATCTTACGAAGAAACAAAATTCTGTTCATTTTGCGGCGGACTGAAAGGAGCGGGATGTCATTTTCTACCATCAGCTGTGTGGGAGAATCAGATCTGCTGTACTTGTGGAAAATAAACCTGACTGCTTTCCTTTGTATCATTTCAAGAGCAGTGATGTTCTTTTTTGTGTGAGGGTCCCAAATGATAGAGGCGTACTCGAGCTTAGTTCGGATGAATGTGTTGTATGCCAAAAGTTTGATATTAGAGGGGGCGCGATTAAGTTTGCGTTTTAGGAAGCAGAGTGTCGAGAATGCCGAAGAACAAATTTGTGAGATATGCGGTGACCAGTCCAATTGATTGGTAAGTGTCAGCCCTAAATACTTATGGCTTGCTACTTCTTTAATATCGGAGCCTTGTAGGGAATAAGTAAATGGGCTAAAATGTTTTTTCCTTGTTACACGTAGGAGTACAGATTTCTTGACATTAAGTTTCATGCTGCATTCCACACACCATTTATCAATAGCTGTCAAAGAGGCTTGAAGAATACCATAATCAGAAGTTTTCCTTATCTGCTTAAACACTATGCAATCATCTGCAAATAATCGTATGGATACAGAATTTGGAATAACATCAAGCAAATCATTTATATATATAAGAAACAGTAATGGACCCAACACGCTTCCCTGCGGTACACCCGAAGTGACACACAGTGATTTGGAAATGGCACCATTCACCTCAACAAACTGACTTCTCTTTTCCAAGTATGCCTCTAGCCATTGAACTATATATTGTGGAAGACATATTAGCTCTAATTTACGAATAAGTTTATTGTGTGGGACCGTTTTGAAGGCCTTGGCAAAATCCAAGAACAATATGTCCATTTGGCCGGAATTGTCAAGGGCAGAGGATAATTCATGAACAGTTGACACAAGTTGGGTAACTGTTGACATTCCTTTTCGGAATCCATGTTGGAAAGGTGATAAAATGTTTTTGTCACTGAGAAAATCCCTAACGATACCCGCCAGAATTTGTTCTATAATTTTGCAACAGCTGCTAGTTATTGATATAGGACAGTAATTGGATAGTATTGATCGATCACCTGATTTGTGAATAGGCACTACACGTGCTACTTTCCAGTCAAAAGGTAAATCGCTTGTACGGAAGGAAACTGAAAACATATTGGCTAAATACTCAGCAATCTGTGAAGCATAGCGTTTTAAAAAAGTGTTTGGAATGCCGTCCACTCCACAGCCTTTCTTTGTGTCAAGTTGGCGTAGCAATGATAATACGCCTTCTGTTGAGATGGAAGGAATACTACTAGGATCTATACATTCTTTCGGTTTAGTAAGGACAGGTTTCAATGTGAAAACACTTTGAAAGTAATGATTAAAAGAATCCGCAATTTTCTGGCTATCAAGTAACAGTTTCATCCGTTTTCACTCTATCTATCACTTCCTTTCTCTTACTTAGATGTCTCCAAAATCTGCTAGGATAAGTATTTAAATATGAAGGAAGAATAACTTGGTAGTAATGGTTCTTTGCCATCATTAACTTACGTGCTAACGCGTGCTTTAATTCTTGAAAGGTTGCAGTAGGGGCCTAAAGTTGCCTACGATGTCGTTTTATTTTGCGTTTCAGGTGTATAATTTCCCGGGTGACCCAAGGATTCCTTCGATTAGGTTTTATTTTTTTCAGAGGAACAAAAGTTTCAATAGCAGAAAGTATTGATTTTTTAAACCTATTCCAGAAAACATGAATATCATCGCTCTCATTAATAACTAAAGACGTTTCTAGGTAGTCTATTATGGCAGTGTCGCCTGATCGATTAAAGTCTCGAATACGTACAGGTGGTACATTCTCGGACGACCGTTCATAGTTACAAGACCAACAAAACGATAACAAGTCATGATCTGAAATGCCACGCTCAACACTCAAAAAGCCATTGGAAAAAATTTCACTGACAAAAAACAAATCAAGAAGGGCACTGTCACGGGTGGGTTCTCTAACCATTTGATCTAAATTCAGAGCTAACATGATATCCAAGATAGTATTATTGTCATCACATTGTCCATAAGCCAGACATGGCCAATTCACGCTAGGCAGGTTGAAATCGCCAGTTAATATGGTATTACAATAACGCTTTGCCAGCAGGTGATCATACAGTTTTTGAAGGTACGAATTTGCAGAGTTGGGTGGACGATAAACTGAACATAGTAGAAAGGAAGTGCCCCAAAGAGATACATTCAAAAATAAGCTTTCGTGGTCAGGTATTTGGTCTAATACCGTAACGGCAACAGAAGACTTCACTATAACGGCAACCCCTCCACCACGAGAACACCGGTCACGCTTGTATACTTTGTAACCAGTTGGAACAATTTTATCGCTAGAGATGCCATCATGTAACCAAGTTTCTGTAAGGATGACTATATGAGGGTCATATGAAAGAAGCAGGCATTCCAGGCTATCAGTTTTATTCACGATACTCCTGACGTTGAGCGAGAGCATGCGTAGTTGACGCTGCAGAGTCTGTGATCGCTATCTATCTGATTGAACGGTCCGTCGAGCCGGCATTCGCATGTTGCACGAATCATCCCAAACGTAAAAGGCTTTATCAACACGTAGTTTATCTCCAACTAGATTTACTTTTTTGCCAGCGTCCTTCTCTGCTTTTCCGCTTTGCCAAAGTAATTTGCGCTTTCTTAAAGTTTCTGGCGAGAAGTCATTTTGAATAGAAATACCAGAATCTTTTAGCTTCCGTACGTTACGCCAAACCATTTGCTTTTCAAGGTAGTTCTGGAAGTAGAGAATAACTGGGCGAATAGAGGCTCCTCGCCCCATTCTGTGAATGCGTGCTACAGACAAGCAATCAACACCCAATTTTTGATTAAAGACCTCATCAATTACCTTCCGTCGCAGGTCATCTTCAGTTTCATCATCCTGTTCGTTAATGCCAAACACAACTAAGTTATTTCTTCGACTACGATCTTCCAAATCCGATAGACCACCATGGCTAGTCGCTGCTCTCCGGCTGCGAGTGCAAGCTGGCTGCCGAAAGAACGCTCCCTCGCTCTCTTTCGTGGGATGTAATACGTAAGCGAGCATCACGTGCGGCGTCCGATTTCGCGCCTTCGGTATTTTTCGTGACGTAGGAAGGCCGCCCTGCATATAGTATTATTCGCACAACGCTCGTTCTTTTTTTCGGTGGCGCGCTTTATTACAATACGTTGCACGTTTATACCAGCACGCAGTTCCCGTATCTTCAACAATACGGCAAACATTTGTTTTCGCTTGCAATGTCAGCAAAGCAAGACGAGGAACGGATTTCAAAAACTCGACTCTCCTTTCCTGCAGTTGCTAGTTTTCTTGGGTGACCACTACTGGCTTTGCTGTGACGCTTTGTTCACCTGGAGAAAGGAGAAAAATGAGGCAATGTATCCATATGCGCCTGTTCTACATACTTTATTTCACGCCCTATGGCAACGCATAAAAGTGCGTAATGCTTTTCGCGTTGGTTGTTCCGTTTTCGTGCATGCGTGTGTGTTTACGTTCGCTTTATTTGCCCTGTGTAAATTCATAAGCGACGTTTAAAAATCTGCGATCAGAACAGCGTGTTCTGAGACGGTGTAGCGATGAATTACTTCACCAGCTGTTCCCTATTCCCGTAAAGAAATCAGCGAAAAATAATGTTGAGTTCGTTTGGTGTCATTGCCTCCGGAGGCTTTTCGTTCACACGCATTGCAGTCCGTAGTTCACGCATAGCTCTCGATGTGGAAAGTAAAACCTGTCATTAAGTTTGCCAAAGGAATTGCAACGCGGTACTTTTACTCTCAGCGGCGATAGGTGGGATCCTTTTGGAGCTCCTGCTTTGCGTACAATTCACGAAGGTTCCATAGCCATTCATGAGAGCGCAAACGGCGTTTTTGTTACAAACGGCTTCTTATTTAAAGCGTTTCGACTTTGCACCTGCAAGCTGAAGTGACAAGAGCAAATTGAAATTTCAAACCGAAAATCATAGAGCACCTGCTCACAAATATAGTTCACAATCGCCCTAAATCAATTCCATATGTCGAAGACAGTTCCTGAAAGATCACAAAAGTGTTTTGAAGCTTGAAAAAAAAAAATCGTATACATTTGGAAATGTTATGTTATCTAGTGCGATTTCTCAATTATCCCGCCCAAACCTTGATAATTTCTGACTTAATGAGCAAAACGTATTATGATCACAGTGATTAGTTTGACCATGGTGGTAAAATTTACGTAACTCTAGGGATAACCTTTTTGTACAACCGAGCTTTCTACCCCTCCTACAGCGGCCACCAACGGCGACCACTGCGCAACCGCTCTACATTGTGCCTGCTGTACCGGCGGGTGGGGCTCCATCGAGTAACATAACCTATAAGATGGTTTGGTTTATGGGGTTTATACTCGCAAACAAACTCAGGCTATGAGAGGCGCCATGGCGGAGGGCTCCAGAATTTCAGACCCCCTCAACCGAACAGCGGCCGCCGAGGCCATGATTCGAACCCGCATCATTGGGTATAGTTATCGAGCGCCCTAACCACTGCACTAACACAGCTGGCCTCTTGCATAAAAATACCTTTTGGGCCCTTTCATACCCCGGCTAGGCGTTTTAAGCCTCGTCCAGAGGCCGGTGCTTATAATTGGCCTCAGATATTTGGCGACAAGCGCGGCTATCTCTTAGGGTTCTGTAGGCTGGTGCGCTTCACCGCCTCCCTTAGGTGCGCAGTGAGCAAAAATCAGCCGCCGCAGATGGCCTATGCTAGTGTCCCTTCTTGTCGGTTATGTTACTCTATGGGGGCTGCTGGGTTACTTTTGGCAAAGATGATAGTTAGTGATAGTTAGATGGGCTTGGTAAGTAGGTAGGGTAAGTAGGTACGTAGGGCGGTAAGTGTGTAGGCAGGTAGCGTAGGTAGGTAATTATCCCTGCGACAGGCAAAACTGCGAAACAAGGGTCTCAGGCTTACCGGCTGGGGTATAAGTGCGACTTTGCTAACAGCTCCCAGCACTGGGAGTAGCGGCAGTGTGTCCCAAGCTTTCCAATACGCGCAGCATTCTTCAGGCAACACCATCGCACATGCTTCAAGGCACTTTGCTGCCCTGAACCAGAACACTAGTTGGCAGTGTCCAAACAGTTTTCCCGTACGCCTGCGGAGGGAATCTGAATGCATGTGGTCACGGTCGCTCACGTCGCTGGCCGGATCCAAAGGACCTTCTCGTCCCTCCACATCATGCCTAGTAGGCTCCGAGGAGGAATTCCTATCGCTACTTCCATTTTCCCGTATACGAAAGCCATTTACCCCATCGCTCATCCGGCGCTCTCCCGACGCGCAATGATGGGGAGGGAAACAAGTATTAAACAGATTACAAAGCGTATATAGAAACGCAATTATAGCGAATGTAAGCATATTATGTCCCATTAAGAACGATTCCTACCGCCATGAAAGAGCGCATTTAGTTCGCTGTTTTTCACCATGACCTCACTCCCTCCCCTTTTCATGCTCTGGCCGACAGCGAAGCGACAGCTGTGCTTTTGGTCGCTAACTCAGGCAGTGATAACACAGGGGGTGTAATGTGCCAGTGCGAACACGGGCCAGGAGCTCATCGCTATAATATAGCACTATCAAACCTACCCGTGCGGCGAAGATGGAGGCACATCAAAAATGTGTGAGAGGTTCGCAACAGTTCACATTCCTGTCAAAGCATACATACAAGGAAGCATTCAAAACATTTATTTAATCCTGCGCTCTCAACACGGAAGTCTGCCTATAATGGGACGCAGTGCGTGCGCACATATACAAAACGCGCGTCCTTCCTGATATCGTTTCCGTTGTTGCAGACAGGTGTGTGGGTGATGTTTCAGGTCTTGCGTCTTCCGCCAGCCAGGACGTTATGAGCCATCGCTGGGGCCGTAAGGTTATTGGCACTGGCAGGAAAGAAACAGAAAATCAGAAGACCTCAGTTACACTGAATTAGCGCCCCAGCGCGCGCAGCCCTGATATCGTAGATAATATTGCACTGCATGATTTACGGAAGCTTAATTTGACTCCAGTCAAAATTACGACGGCCTGAAGGTCGACAACACAATATTCGCAGCTGTCTGTGGTCATGTCATATGCTTAACACGTAAAAATAAATCTGCTCCTAAATGCAATCGCTTCCTTCAGTTCGGGGGTATCTTGATGCGATGAAAAATTGTTCCGCTTTTTTCCGTTAATTGTATCATAGGTTTGCCTTGTCGTGGCGGAGGGGCTTGCGAAACTCGATGAAGTCGTGAGCTCTGCTGTGTAGGGCCCCCCCAAGATAGACAGGTCACGGCAGAGAGTTCTGACAAAATGTGATTCACTGGAGAAGGTAATGGCAACCCACTTCAGTATTTCCTGCCAAGAAAACCCTATGGCCAGTCACAATAGCATTAATGATATGGCGCCGGAAGATGAGCCCCCCATGTTAGAAGGCGTCGCACATGTTACTGGGGATGAACAAAGGGCGATTCCTAGAAGCTCCAGGACGAATGAAGCGGCTGGGCTAAAGCCAAAAGGACGCTCAGTTGTGGATGTGTAGGGAAGCGACCGGAAAGTCCGATGCTGCAAGGAGATATATCACTTAGCAACGTGGAATGTAAGATCTATGACGCAAGGTAAACTGGATGTAGTCAAGCGAGAAATGGACAGATTGAACATTGATATCTTGGGTATCAGCGAGCTCTAGTGGACCGGAATGGAAGAATTTAATTCCGGCGACCATTATGTCTTTTATTGTGGCCACGATATCCAAGAGAAGGAATGGGGTCACTTTCATAGTAAACAGAAGAATGGGCAAAGCAGTGCTAGGGTACAACCCCAAAAACGACCGAATGATTTCACTTCGGATCCAAGATCACCCTTTCAACATAACAGTCATTCAAGTCTATGCACCAACCACTACTGCTGAAGAAGCTGACGTTGAGAGATTTTATGCGGACCTGCAATGCCTTTTAGACAGCACTCCATCATCAGACGCCGTTTTTCTCATAGGAGACTGGAATGCTAAGGTCGGGAGTAAAGAAATATCCGGAATTACAGGCAAGCTCGGTCTTGGTGAGCCAAATGAAGCTGGGCAGAGGCTAGTAGAGTTTTGTCAAGAAAACAACCTGACCATAGCGAGTATTCATTTTCAACAGCACAATAGGCGCCTGTACACATGGACTTCACCGGACGGTCTGTACAGGAATCAGATTGATTATATTCTTTGCCGGCAGAGATGGAGAAGTGCTATACAAGCAGTAAAAACAAGACCTGGGACCGATTGTGGCACCGATCATCAGCTTCGTGTTGCCAAAATTAAGCTTCGATGGAGGAAAACGCAGAAAACTAGAAGGCCTTTCAGGTATGATCTGGATGAAATTCCCTCAGAATATGCTGTGGAAGTGAGGAATCGATTTCAAGAATTAGATCTAGAAGACAGAGAGCCTGAAGAGATGTGGACCGATGTTCCTGATAAAATACAAGAAGTTGCTACTAAGGTAGTTCCAAAGCAAAAGAAATGCAAGAAAGCAAACTGGTTTTCTGAAGAGGCTTTGCAAATAGCTGAGGAAGGGAAGATGGCAAAAGTTATGGGGGAAAGAGAAAGATACAAGGTGCTCAATGCGGATTTTCAGAAAATAGCAAGGAGAGATAAGAATGCCTTCCTGAACATACAGTGCCAAGTAGTTGAGGACAACAGCCAATTAAGGAACACAAGAGCACTGTATAAGACAATCAAATATATCAAAGGAAGCTTCTGCGCTAAGCTGGGCGTGATAAAAGACAAACGAAGCAAGGACTTCACTGAAGCTTCAGAGATAAAGAAGAGGTGGCAGGAATACACAGAAGAACTGTGCAAGAAGAACCCGGATGTGCAAACCCAACATAAGATGGTTGTGATTACTGATTTCGAGCCGGGCATCCTGAAGAGTGAAGCTGAATGGGCCTTAGCCAGCCTTGCTAAGAACAAAGCCAGCAGAATTGATGGCATTCCAGCTGGGTTGCTTCAAAATCTCAACCATGACGCTGTTAACATTCTGCATACATTATGTCAGAAGATTTGGACAACCCTGCAGTGGCCACAGGATTGGAGGAGGTCAGTTTACATCCCCATTCCAAAGAAAGGCAGTGCCAAAGATTGTTCGAACTACCACACGATCGCGCTTATTTCACATACTAGCAAGGTGATGTTGAAAATCCTGCAAGGTAGGCTGCAGCAGTATGTGGATCGGGAGCTTCCGGACGTGCAAGCTGGGTTTCGCAAGAGTAGAGGAACTAGAGACCAAATTGCCAACCTTCGCGGGATCATGGAAAAAGCAAGAGAGTTCCAGAAACCCATCTGCTTCTGCTTTATTGATTATGCGAAAGCATTTGACTGCGTAGATCACAGCAGATTGTGGCAAGCTCTCCAAGAGATGGGAGTTCCAATTCACCTCATCTGTCTCCTCAGGAACCTGTATGAAGGGCAAGAGGCCACAGTCAGAACTGGTCATGGTCTTACTGATTGGTTTCCGATTGAGAAAGGAGTGAGGCAAGGCTGCATACTGTCGAGCTGCCTATTTAGCCTATATGCAGAGTGCATCATGAGGAAGGCCGGTCTGGTCGAGTCTTCAGCTGGAGCGAAGATTGCTGGAAAACGTACTAACAACCTTAGATATACGGATGATACCACTTTAATGGCAGAAAGTGAAGTGGACCTCATGAGACTTCTGATGCGCGTACAAGAAGAGAGTGAGAAGTTTGGGCTTCAACTGAACATTAAAAAGACAAAGATCATGGCGTCTTGCCCTATCAAGTCCTTGAGCATCAAGGGAGAAGAAGTGGAAGCTGCGACAGATTTTCTCTTCTTGGGCTCCAAGATTACCCCGGAAGGAGACTGCAGCCATGAAATTAGGAGACGCCTGCTTCTGGGAAAGAGAGCTATGGTTAGCCTTGACCGCCTAGTAAAGAGCAGAGACATTAGTCTGCCAACCAAAATCCGTATAACTCGTGCTATGGTCTTTCCAGTTGTTGTGTATGGATGCGAGAGTTGGACTGTGAAGAAGGCTGACCGCCGAAGAATTGACGCGTTTGAATTGTGGTGCTGGCGGAGACTCTTGAGAGTTCCTTGGACTGCCAGAAGATGAAATCAGTCGATATTGTCGACCATAAACCCTGACTACTCATTGGAGCGTCAAATTCTAAAGTTAAAGCTCAGCTACGCTGGTCATCTGATGAGAAGAAATGAGTCGCTGGAGAAAGATTTGATGTTGGGAAAGGTTGAGGGTCGCCGGAGAAAGGGTAGGCAGCGAACGCGATGGTTAGATGGCATCCTCGAGACGCTGCAGATGAAGTTATGTGATGTTAGGAAGATAGTGAGAGACCGGAAAGCATGGCGTGACATGGTCCATAGGGTCACGAAGAGTCGGGCACGACTGAAAGATTGAACTGATCATCGGTTAAGGTACCATGCATTTAATAACTGCCTATAGGAATCGCCCTTCCAATTCATCATTATCAGCGCATCTTTCATGGTAAGCCGCTGCACATGGGCCTTACCTGAGCACTTTTGGAGGGCTTATTTCAAAACTAAAGAAAGAACGAGAAGGGGTTTTCAACCTTAGCACAGTTTCGAAGCCTAGCAGGCGGACATTGCGCAATACCCTCGCAATAGCATTACTAGCGTCACATGGGCTGTGAGATTCACACTGGTTGACCGCTGAGTTTGGAGAATATAATCCTTGAAAAATACAGCTCGCCCTATAAGCTATTAGGTAACGCACATGGGGAATTTTAGCATTTCTGGAGGCACACAATACTTGCGTCACAATGTCACGAGTGCAGTCGGCTGACAGTGCGTGTTTCGTCAGACATCCTTTGGACAACAATGTATCGCGCGTATACCGGCTCGTCAAGACTAAACACACCCTCTTCCACCACTCTATCACCATGACCTTCTCATCATCCATCACCATGTCGTTGAACATGGGTAACGACAGGGAGAGTGGCGTCAGAAGCGAATCAAATTCTTAACTTGTTAACCTTAACGGGTGGAAACACAAAGCAAGCAGCATGAAATCAACATGAATAAACCATTCCGCAAACAACGTACAGCTTAGTAATAGGGAGCAAGTGACTGCACTGCGATGGCCGGTTCTACAATTTGGCTCTAGCATATCACATCCCAAACTCTTAGAAGTAAGCGGGGCAATATTGCCGCGAAACCTTCAAAACAGTATTTGTTGCTTTTTAACAGCCGCCGGCATACAGGCTTATCACTCTGATTCCGGACCGCGTATCAGTTCCGTAATCTTTGTTTGTTAATGCTCGATGTCGCGAGTCACACCTTTATCAGTTTTGTTGTAGCGCAAGATGCACCGAGATCTGTCTCGAAGGTTCCGGCCACTCGGGTGTCTTTCCACAATGTTCCAGCCCGTGCTGGTAGCTGTTTGCGACGTTATCTAGATTGTTCTGTGCAGCCTTTAAATTGAGCGTCGACGAGTGTGACGGGCATTCTTTGTTCGACGACCGACGAGCACGTTTGTTGCTATCGACGCCGCCGAGTTGCTCAGTTCGTTTTCGGGCGCAAGTCAGCCACAATAAAGAGTTATTTCAGTACCATCACGCCTGTGTTTTCTTTTGGCGTGTACGGCCTTGTCTCCACTACGTGACATCTGGTGGAGGTGCTGTCTTTGATCCTTCAAGCGAAGACCGCAGCCTTATTCCCGTTGCCCTGGAAGACTAGCCTACAGGTCGCCGAGCGAGCTGCCGACTCCAAGGCCTACACCCCGAACACGGTCTGCTGCCTGACCCTATTCGATCTCGAGAGGCATCGACGCTGACAATGGCGCAGTCTACAGCACCGTTGTTTTCGTCCAACCCCATGAGCCCCCCTGCTTCCATGCACGACCGGATGAAGATGCGGGAGACTGCACGGGCCTTTTCGATCGTGTGGCAGAATTCAACGGCTGGAACGACGCTGCGAAACTCAGGCAGGTTTATTTTGTTCTTCAAGGACATGCCCGAGTTTGGTTCGAAAATCATGAGGCAGCTATGAAGGATTGGAAGATTTTCAAGGAAGCGTTTTTGACTGCCTTTTCAAGCGTCGTCCGAAAATAAAGAGCCCAGGCCCTCCTTCAGTCAAGACTTCAACTTCCTAACGAGCCTGTCCTGGCGTACGTTGAGGAGATGAAGCGCCTCTTTCGCCGCGCCGACCCTAACATGACTGAAGGTGAGAGAGTCAAATTTTTAATGCGAGGCGTTAAAGAATCGCTTTTTGCAAATCTTGTCCGAAATCCGCCAAAAACCGTGGCGGAATTCGATACGGAAGCGTCTGCCACCAAGAAGACGTTGAACACCCGGATGCGCCACTACGAGCGACCACTTCAGCCAGACTACTCAAGCCACTACCCCAGCGCATCTGCAAGCGGTGAGAACCTTCGGGACCTCATCCGGGAGATCGTGCGAGAGGAGCTCCGCTGATTGATGCCATCATCGCAACAACCCCAGGTGGCGACGCTCGCGGACAACGTACTGAAGACGTTCAGCAGGCGCTGGGCGTTCCTAAAGCGATGGCTGAGACAGTTCCAGCCCAAGAGGCAACAGCGATGAACTACGCTGCTGCATTACGTCGCCCTTCGCCCCAACGTGATGACTTTCCAAGCCCTCGCCGCTACCGTCCTGTTCCTGAAAACCACCCCTTGGCCCCCGCCCGCCAAGCCTACAAACGACGAACAAGCCCCAGGAAGTGCGACGCATGGAGGACAGCGAACAACCGGCCATTATGCTTCCACTGCGGTGAGGCCGGCCACATTTTGCGGCACTGCCCGTTCCGACGAATCGGTCTCCGCGCATTTGCAGTCGACACTCCACGACCACGCCCAGGTGAACGACCGCAAGAAATCGACAACTATCTGCGTAGCGATGAGATTGCGCCACCAAACCGTCGATCCAGGTCTCCATCGCCGTATAGGGCCCGCTTCGCGTCGCCAGGATGTAACTATGATGATAGTGTGCGCGGAAGGTCCCCAAGCCCGCGCAGGGGAAACTAAACAAAGCAACCTTTGGAGGTGAGGTTGCTCAACGGCGAAACGACGAACATCCTCCGCCGCCGACGACCACTAACGATGACGCAGCTATTTCATTGCCGCTCCACACGACGTCATCGACGACAACACGACCAGAGTGCAAGCAGACACGGCCGCCCAGCGAAGTAACAACGGTATGCCCCGGCCATGACCTGAAGAAACGACGGAGCCGAGATCGGACACTAAGGCCCGCGTGCAATGCGAGGATGCGAACAAGTGACCTTGAAGTTGATATCGACGGTCGCAGAGTCACTGCCCTAGTAGACACCGGAGCTGACTATTCAGTCATTAGTGGACCGTTAGCCTCTCAGCTCAGAAATGTTACCACCGCTTGGGATGGCCCGCCGATTCGCAAAGCAGGTGGCAACCTGATTACTCCATCAAGACGATGCACTGCAGGAATAACTGTAAATGGGTGTACTAACCAACCAGCTTTGTGGTCTTGCAGCAGTGCTCCCGCGACGTGATTTTAGGCATGGACTTCTTAAATGAAAATAGGGCTATCATCGACCTCCGATCCAAGCTCATCAAGCTCTCTGCAGACAAAGCCATACCTGCTACGACGACTTCGACGCAACACGTCGCTCTAAACGTCCTCGACGGAGAATTGACCGTGCCGCCCCGATCAAGCGTCGCCGTCAGCGTAGGTAGCACAGACATCGAAACCGCTGAAGGCATCGTCGAAGGAAATATCCAATTGTTCATGGAACGAGGTATCGGCATCGCAAGACACATCGCGAAATTCAGGAGAGTACAAGCTCAGGTGCTGGTAACAAACTTCACTGAAGAATACCGGCATCTCAACAAGGGCACGACCATCGCTTTTCTCGACGAATTAGCGGACCTCAAAGACGTATTCGCCCTCCACGACCAACCACTGGAAGACGCACCGGACCAATGCCGTCAGCCCACATTTGACATCAACCCAGTATTGACCCACAGCAGGAAAAACCAGATTCGCAGTATTCTTCGAGACTACAGGGAGTGCTTCTCGTCATCAACGAAGGTACGACAAACACCACTGGCCAAGCACCGCATTGTAACGGACAAACACGACCGACCTCTGCGCCAAAGCCCTTATCGTGTATCGCCGTGAGAACGGCAGGCCATTCGCGATCAAGTTGAGGAAATGCTGCGTGATGACGTAATCCAGCCATCGAACAGCCCCTGGGCGGCACCAGTCGTTTTGGTCAAGTAGAAACACAGCACACTTCGCTCCTGCGTTGATTACCGCCGCTTCAATGGCATAACGAAGAAGGATGTCTACCCGCTTCCCCGCATCGACGACACTCTCGACCGGCTCTGCAATGCAAGGTACTTCTCATCGATGGACCTGAAGAGCGGATATTGGCAAATTGAGGTCGACGAAAGAGATCGCGAGAAGACCGCATTCATCACACCGGACGGCCGTTATGAGTTCAAGGTGATGCCATTTCGCCTCTGCTCCGCACCAGCCACGTTTCAACGAGATGGACACAGTCCTGGCAGGCTTGAAGTGGCAAATTTGTTTGTTATATTTGGGCGACGTTGTTGTCTTCTCGTCAAACTTTGAAGACCACCTAAAACGACTGCAGACAGTGCTGGAAGCCATCAAGTCATCGGGACTAACGCTAAAAGCAGAGAAGTGTCACTTCGCCTACGAAGAACTCCGGTTCCTAGGTCACATCGTTAGCAAGGACGGTATTCGCCCAGACCCGCAGAAAACAGCTGAAATCGCACAATTTCCACCGCCTGCCGACAAGAAAGCTGTGCGCCGATTCCTTGGGCTGTGCGCTTATTATCGACGATTTGTCAGAAACGTTTCGCGGATCGCCGAACCGTTGACGCAGCTTACAAAGGCTGACGTTCCTTTTAAATGGGAAGCACCGCAAGGAGAAGCCTTCGAGGAACTTAAGCGCCGCCTGCAATGCCCTCCTGTACTTGGCCACTTTGATGAAAACGCGGAGACCGAAATTCACACCGACGCGAGCAGTGTGGGCCCAGGAGCCGTTCTCGTCCAGAAGAGTGCCGGACAGGAGAAAGTAATCGCCTACGCCAGCAGGTCCCTCACAAAAGCCGAAGTCAATTACTCGACGACCGAGAAGGAGTGCCTTGCAATCATCTGGGCGACTTCTAAGTTTCGTGCATACCTATACGGCCCACCATTCAAGGTGGTAAGCGACCATCACGCGCTCTGCTGGCTGACTAATTTGAAACATCCTTCCGGCCGCCTTGCCAGATGGAGCCTACGACTAAGAATTTGACATGACTGTAGTCGATAAGTCGGGCCGGAAGCATTCCGACGCAGACTGCTTATCCCGCGCTCCCGTCGATGCTCCCCCGAAGGACGATGACGACGACGCCTTTTTGGGACCGGTAAGCGCCAGCAGTTTCGCAGAACAACAGCGATCAGACCCTGAGCTGAAAGCGCTAGCCGACTTCTTGGAAGGAAAGACCGCTTCCCCTCCTGGTGTGTTCAGGCGACATTTATCATCCTTCACTTTAAGCAATGGCCTCCTCGTGAAGAAGAACCTCGCACCCAACAAGACCGCGCAGCTTCTCGTAGTGCCTAAACCCCATCGGCAAGAAATTCTGCAGGCATTGCACGATGAGCCCACAGCAGGCCACCTCGGATTTGCGCGCACGTTGCGTCGAATCCAGGAGAAGTATTACTGGCCGCGACTGCCTGCCGAAGTTGCCCACTACGTGAAGACGTGTCGGGAGTGCCAACGACGCAAGACGCCGCCGATTAGACCAGCAGGACTACTAAACCTGATTCCGCCCCCAATCCTGCCCTTTCAACAAATTGGGATGGATCTCCTCGGCCCCTTTCCATCTTCGTCTATGGGCAACAAGTGGATCATCGTGGCCACTGACTACCTTACCCGTTACGCCGAAGCAAGAGCACTACCAAATGGTACCGCGGCAGAAGTCGCCAAATTTTTTGTCGAACAAATTCTCTTGCGACACGGCGCCCCAGAAGTGCTCATCACGGACAAGGGAACGGCGTTTACGGCAGAGTTGACGCAAGCCATCCTGGAATACTCACACAAGCCATCGAGGAACAGCTGCGTACCATCCTCAGACCAATGGCCCTAGGAACGCCTGAACAAAACGATCGCGGACATGATCGCTGTGTACGTCGACGCTGAACACAAGACCTGGGACGCCTGCCGTACGTGATCTTCGCGTATAACACGGCAGTCCAGGAGACGACCAGAGCGACCCCGTTTAAGCTTGTGTACGGCAGGGAGCCCACGACGACGCTCGACGCAATGCTGCCGCACGTAACCAGCGAAGACAACCTTGACGTCGCCGCCTACCTGCAGCGTGCAGAGGAAGCCCGACGACTCGTACGGCTGCGTATTAAAGACTAACTGCGCACCGACAGCCGACGATACAATTTACGACGACGCCACGCAGAGTACAATCCAGGAGACCAAGTGTGGGTTTGGACACCAATTCGCCGTCGCGGGTTAAGTGAAAAGTTGTTGCGTCGATACTTTGGGCCATACAAAATCCTTCGCCGCGTCGGACCACTGGGCTTTGAAGTCATTCCCGATGGAACGTCAGCATCACAACGGCGACGCGCACGCCCAGAAATTGTACATGTTGTACGACTGAAGCCATATTACTCGCGTTAAAGAATCTGTGGTGTTTAAACTTCGCAGTGTTTATGTTTAAGTTTCTTTGTTTTGGAACATCGAGGCGATGTTTTTTTAAGGGGGGAGTAATGCCGTTAAACCTTCAAACCAGTATTTGTTGTTTTTTAACAGCCACCGGCATACAGGCTTATCACTCTGATTCTGGACCGCGTATCAGTTCCATAATCTTTGGTAATGCTCGATGTCGCGAGTCACACCTTTATCAGTTTTGTTGTAGCGCAAGATGCACCGAGATCTGTCTCAAAGGTTCCGGCCACTCGGGTGTCTTTCCACAATGTTCCAGCCCGTACTGGTAGCTGTTTGCGACGTTATCTAGATTGTTCTGTGCAGCCTTTAAATTGAGCGTTGCCGAGTGTGACGTGCATTCTTTGCTCGACGACCGACGAGCACGTTTGTTGCTATCGCCGCCGCCGAGTTGCTTAGTTCTTTTTCGGGCGCAAGTCAGCCCCAATAAAGAGTTATTTCAGTACCATCACGTCTGTGTTTTCTTTCGGCGTGTACGGCCTTGTCACCACTACGTGACAACATGATATTGAGAATTAGGCACTTGATCGTTACCCAACGCCATAGTTCTCAGTTCGTAAATATAAAAGCACGACAAGAAAGACTACGATCAGAATAACCCTGAACGTCGCTTACCGCAAACCGCATGGCGCACATGCCTTATAGAATATGTGCACTTTTTCCTAGAGGCGTATTTATGGGTGGCGCTTAGAAGAGACCAGTGACAAGGGTGGTCGCATATGAACCATGTATTTCAAAGACGTTCCTTGCATACAAAGCTTGGTTGAACACGCTCTATCTATGAGAAATTCCTGGCAGAGGGGAGGGTGCGGGATCATTGCAACCCTTCATCACCTCCATCGCTTCCTCCCCTACTCCTGATATATGCACCTATGATGCTTACTCGTCAAGGCAAGAGAAGTGCAATCAAAGTCCAGTCTTACCTGATGATGACAAGGCCGGGCTTCTTCCTGATCACCTGATGCCGTTCAAGTCCGAGTGGTCCGATACCGTATACTGCCAAAGCGTCCGCAGCTGGAACGAATTGAAAGAGTTCTCTGTTACACTTGGCACTAATTCACTTCTCTACAGGGCTGTTCAACGCATCGTGTACCATCAGGCAAAGGGAGTCCTTAACTTACAAACCTTACAAGCACAGGCCTTGAACGGAAGTGAGATGGTTTAAGGTATGACTGCTACGAAATATTTTGCGGTGATAAGATCAGTGGCCGTCTCAGTGCGTGTCAGTGAAGGTGTGTCACACGCCTTCTTGCTGCTGAGCTCCACGTGACTCAGGATCCTTAATCGCTCTAAACGACTACTTGGCCACCTAACCGCTCTGACTCATGGGTTAGGGCACTCGATAACTAAGCTCTATACGTCTGGGTTCGGTCCCAGTCGCGGTGGCGACTTACAGTGAAGACGAGGCGCAAGGCACCCGTTTACTCCGCCCTTCCTTCAATACGGCGTCTTTTATAGCCTAAGTCTGTTGGTACGCTTTACTCTATAAACAAAACCCCTTCTTGAGGATGCTGGAATGTACATATTTTCGTTTCCCTTGTCTCCCTCTCATGCACAAGGCAGTGTGCTTGCTCAGGTCCTGCTGATTGTATGGACCTCTTGACATTCGTAGAGAACAAGACTCCCTCACCAGTCCTTATATGCTAATGGACACAAGGCGTAAAAAGAGCCTCTGTTTACAGTGATTTTCAGTATTCTTAAGTATCTGAAAAATGAGCAGCCACTGCTTACGGCTGGCAACACTTTAAATCACGACCAGGTGAAAGCACAGTACTAAAGGTCATCTAGGTGCTCCTTTATAACTTTCACTTCACAAAGAGAAGTCCTCAGGTGCTTCGCTTAGTGGTCGCCCGAAGGGTTGAGCTTCAAGTATTCGAACGGAACTTTGCAATGAGTTTTCGAGGATGTCGTCGCCAGTGCAAATTACGCAAAGGCGCGCCCGATTTACCCGCTGCGTCCCCAGCACGGATGTTTGAATGACACAAATGACTACGCCGTTCCGAACTTAACCGCGATTGCGCGCCTTCCCCTTTGCTCTCCATATTTCATTCCTTTCCTCTGCCAGTGTAAGACATTATAAGGCGTAGATGTAGATTTTTAACTTTTATGCACAGGCAACGTAAATATAGGCATGCGAGCGTCCCATGGATTGGAATCTGGTAGGCCAATGCTATACTCGAAAAACGTCAATTTCTTTGCCGCCTATAGGTACAGCCAAGCATTGAGTGGTATACGTTGTGCAAGTTGCCAAGAAAAGGAGAAGGCTGATCCTTTAATTCATAGCTGGATGCCTTCGCTGCTGTGATGCTTTTAATGTAGATCCTGAAAGCGCATACAAAACACGGACAACCGCAAAAGACAGACACACGAGCGCTTTTTTCTGTTGGCGTGTTTTATATGCGTTTTCACGATCAACACGGCTAACGAATTCACCCAAACGCAGTCATTATTGAAACGTGAATTCATCACTGAGGTTGCAATCCTTTGCGTATTGTTCAGGAGCTCAGGGATGGTGTTTTTTTTTTTTGTTTTTTTTTCACCGTTCTGTGGCCGGTTAAATCAAGGCAGCGCTAGCAACACCGTCATGAGAGTAATGTCCTAGTGATGGGTGTAAGTGGTACATATATAGTGTTCTAGAATTGAGAAGTGTGCCGCCTTCAGCGCGCGGCAATGAGAGCGAGGTGGTCGCCGGAGCAATGAAAAGCGTAGTGTCGCTGTTCGGGGCGTCTGCTTCTGCTGTCCGTGTCCTGCGTCGGTTCCAATGCATCGGGTATGGTGTGTTGTTGATTACTGATCAAAGAGGGAAACACATGTCTCCACAAAGCGCGGGCTGGGCCTTCTCGCCCCCCCCCCCCCTTTCCTGAACGCTTTTTTTTTGTTCATTGCGCGCTCTTTTCCCGGTCTTCCCCATTCGAGCTCTTCTATTCTCGAAATACGCTCGGGCAATGACGTTAGCCGTTCATGCGAGGAAATTAACCTGCTTCTTTCAAGTCCGAATGATAAGCTTGATGATGAGGGAAGGCTAGAGGCGTCGAAGCTACTTTGAATGCCCGTCCTCCAGATGATCATAACTACGTCACTGGGCACACTTCTAACAGTCGCAGAGCTTATATTGCATTGTATGTGGCTGGAAAGTTCATGTGCAAATTAGAATTTAGTACTCTGCGTATCTCATTTCGAGTAAATCTGCGCGGCACAAAACGAAGAAAATATATTCATTTCAGACATCTACCGCGAGGGCTTTCTTTATCCGTCTTCGGAGCTAATTAGCTCATAGATACGCTGGAGGGGTCTTTCAAATTTTTTTAGAGCGCAGCGCCATGGCGCCGGTTCCTGTGTTTCGCGTCGACGTCGGCGTTGTCCCTGCTAACCACGAGCCCATGTACTGTGCGTTGTCAGTGCAATTTAAAGAACCACAGGTAGTCAACATTTCCGGAGCCCTTCACTACGGCGTCTATCATAGCCTGATACGCTTAGGGACGTTAACCCTCTAAAACCAAACCATATGCTAGAACTATTTATTTATATTCATATAAGGCACAATTTTTTAATCCTGCTGGTTTTTGAAATTGTCCGCTATGTAGCGTCGACGACGCTATGTAGCGTCGTCGAATGAGCTCTCACTGATCTATTTCGTTTTGCATACAACTGTTCATATTGTTACGGACGAGCGCTCGCGCAAGGCCAGCCGCGGATAATTAAATCATCTCACCACATGACGGTTGTGACCGGCCTCGTTTTCTCAGTGCTGCGGATTGCGGGAGAGGCAGGTGGCGGCAAGGCGTCACACTTGCCAAGCGCCAACTCCAGGCTCCTTTCGAGCGCCTGCACCTTGGCCGCCAGCACAGCCTTTTCCGGCTCTGCGCTGTCGACCTTATTCTGGAGGTAGTCGAGCTTCTGCTTGTACTCTTCAATGAGTGCGCTGTATTTCGACATGTGCACGACACATTCAGGATGTTGTTCTTGGTCTGCATTTCAATATTCATTGCGCGCTTAGCATGCTTGAGCGTGTTGTACGTGTCTGTGTAGCTGAGCTTGGACGGCGTCACAGCGGCGATCATCAGCGTCCGGTACGTCCCACCCAGAGAGTCCTTCAGTATGTGCGTCAGCTTCGAGCCTCGGTACAAAGCCCGCTGCGTCCCATTCTTGGAAAGGGCATCTACGCATTTGCGGAATGCCAGGAGGGACAGGCTTTGTCTTGGTGCCCTCGCGTAGCCTAGCCCCGATGTTCCTGTTGACCGCGCTGCAGCGCGCTCTGAGCTGACGAGATCGATGAAGCTCATCTTTGAAGCGCGGATACCCTTGCTGGTGCTTGTCACAGTCTCGGTCTGCAGCACATACACCTGGAAGATGGCATGTGACCGTGACGATTCAGCGTTGGCGTCAGTGGCGTGCTGAGTTCGATTCTTGTTTCTTTTCAGCAGCAAATCTAGAAGAGCATCAGCCTCTTTCACCTTGTGGATGGAGAGGTTGGAGATGGCGATGCCCTTGGCGGGGTCCTCGCGCACAACGAGCGGTGCTCCACCGGCAGAGAGCAGGTCACGCACCACCTCATTGTACACCTCGAGGTAGGCCACGGCAACGTCGCACGACTGGCCCTCAAAGCGCAGCTGATCTACGTGGTCGTACAAGTGGCTCACGATGAGGGACACCACACCAGGGCAGTGTTCCATGTCGACCATAAAGAACGTCGTGCCTGCACCGGTAGCCCCGTACGCACTGAACATTTGCAGCCAGCCATCCAGGAGCGTTATTACGATTTCGTTCGTGGTTTTATTTATTTATTTATTTATTTACGCATATACCTACATCGCTCGCGTGGGGCATTATTTTTGGGGGATTACAAACATTGTGGCTCATAAGTATGAAGTCAGCGAAGGAAAAAAAACACCAATCACCAAAATATCAATAATAAAAAATAATGCTTCCAATATACAATGAAATTCACACAAAAAAAAGTGAAAATAGTTACGAAACTCAGAGATAACTCAATCAGGGCTGATGAAAAAATGATGGATGGGACATTGACTACACTTGCGGGCAGTTGATTTCTTTCGTTTACCGAAAAAAAAATAAGTTGGCAAAAATATTCGTGCTAGCCTAGCCTGAAACACGCTCCGTTGTGTTTTCAGTGCGAGCGAGCGTGGATTTCAAAACATAACACAGCACCAAGTAACCGGACACAGGAAGGAGACAATACACAAGACGGCACGGGCGCTGACTACCAACTTTATTTGACATACAGCCGAAGCACGTATTATGGCTACTACAATGGACGACGTGGACACAATCACCTACTTGCATAGTTAGAGTGAACACTTTCGGAACACGCTTTGTTTATCAACCTAGACATTAACATGATAACGGATACGCTCAAATCATGTAAGATAGAATCAAAACATAAATCTGAAAAACAAAAAAAAAAACGTTTGAAAGAGAAGTTGCATACGTACTCCCCGAGGCGCATAAAATAAATGCGAAAGGCGACAACGTACCGAGTGAATGAAACCGCTAAAAACAAACAAGACAGTAACCAACGCCAAACATTTAACACGGCTAAACAGTGAAAATCATTAACAGATGAAAAAAAGACAGACGGGTGACAGAAAACACGCACGACCAAACCATGCTTCCAAAACACCACAAAAAAAAATCTACACAAACGGGAACAATTAAGCGACAAGCGCACGCAAAAAAAAAAATGGCCATACGCGTACACCAAAATGCCTAGCTGAAGTTAAAATGCAAGACCCTAGCACTCTCCAAAAAGGCCACTTCGTTCTCTTAAAGAGAAATTGAAGGGTGCTGATGCACGCGTCTGCAGTATCTTCAATGTTAAAACCTTCAATTACTTCTCTTTCTATTTTGCTTTTTGCTGTTGCGAAAAATTTTTCGTCGGATAATAAAGGCCGACATTTATGGTCGGCTTGATTACAATGCTGTGCCATGTGGCTCACAGTCTTATTACGTTCAGTGCTCTCCAGCTCTTGGGTTAAAACATCACTCCGTCTGGCCAATGTCCTTAGTCGGATCTGGTACACCACTCCTAGCCGGCATTCGATGTACGGCGTCAAATGCTTCACGTCGCAACTCGCCCTTCTCTGCCGGTTCACCACCGGGACTATTCTTTCTAACTTATAAAGGGCGAAAAACACAACATACACATCGTACCTTCCCACTACTCTCTTGATATTATGTGACAGTTCATGTATGTATGGAACAACTACCACAGGTTTCTTTTCCTTAGGTTGATGACTTACTGCACTTTGCTTCACCTTCTGTTAAAGCACTTCACACAAGCCTGGTATAGGAGAAGGCGAATAGGCAGCCGAATAAAGACTTTCAATCTGGCGATTAAGGCTAGAATCAGCCAAGTGCTCACAACAATTCGTCAGGGCAGCCTGAAGCATGTCGGTTACAACTGCCCGCTTAACCAGCTTCGAATGCGCACTGTTAAACACACGCCTTTCCGATGTCATCTTATGCACTTCGGGGAGTACGTCTGATTGCAGCTTCTCTTGCAAACGTTTTTTCAGATTTATGTTTTGATTGTATATTTATGATTTGAGTGTACCCGTCATCATGTTAATGTCTAAGTTGAGAAACAAAACGTGTTCTGAAAGTGTTCACTCTGACTATGCAGTAGGTGATTGTGCCCACGTGGTTCATTGTAGTAGCTATAAAATCTGCTTCGGCTGTACGTGAAATAAAGTTTATAGTCAGCGCCCGTCACGTCTTGTGTTTTGTCTTCTTCAGGTGTCCGGTTTCTTTGTGGTGTGTTCATTTTTTTGAAAGCTTTGACCAACTAGCCCAGACCAAGATCCCAATCGAGCGTCGATGATGGACTTCAGTGTAGCCTGCATAAACTAGCGCGTCCAATAATATTTGTGGTAATAAAGATATGTTAGACATTGGACCCGTCGTTAAGGTTCAAGAAATATATTACCCAATACGCTCTGGAAATTGGCAATCTGCATATATCTTGCATTGGATGTATGTGTCTTAACTGCCGCAAATACACATTTTCCCCGACGACGGCCTCGTTTATACGGAACTAGGTCTTTTATTCATGCACAGAATCGATTTAACGCATTTAGTCAAGCGTGTAGGAGCTAAAGCTATACAAAAATATGTTGTGCGTCTTCGGGATCCGCAGAACTAGCGGTGGCGGAGACAGTTCACCCAGCTGTCTGCTCGGCACTCATTGCGCTCCCGAGGATACGCTGGAACGACCAGCTCGCCGCTGGCAGTCGGCACACGTTTCAGTTTAAGACACTATAGTACATACTTCGCCGCCAGACGGTGGAAAGTGCCGGCGACTGGCTCCCACTCTTCGTGTGTGAGCTGGCTTCCGGTGAAGGGAGCGCACTGTGATAGTTCATCTTCTTTGGGGACCGGCGCGGATCTCTAGTCTTCCTTCGGGCCTCACGATCTGCTCTACGGTAGATGCGTCCGTGCGCGTCACCCCGCGATCGAAGATCAGTCACCGTCTTGTGACCTGCGTAGCGATTACGGTCAACTTATGTGGCGCTGGTTTCTTTTTTACATTGAACTGCATTTACGCGGTTAATCACCTTTCTTCATATCGGCTTTTTCAGACCCCCCCTGATTTGTAGCCCTTACAAAAATGCATGTAGGGTTTCTATAGAAATTCGAAAGCGTTGTGTCAATACACGCTGTTGAAAGTCTGTCGATAATCGGCAACATCTTGGATGATGCAGTGTTGACCTCTTGTTGAGCGCTTATGAAATAGTGGCCCATGTGTTTCTTAAGAGCGCTTTTGGAATTCGCGCGACTGAAATTCTGTTGATTTCAGGCTCAAATGCTTCAGAAACTCTGCAAGTGACGCTTTTTGATTTTCTGCTACCTTTCCACTCCTGAACAACAGAAAATAGTACACGACCATCGGTTTGCCAGGAGCAGACACGAGGTGATTTTCATTAATGCAAAAATAGTACAGTACATCTTCCTAGCTGCGATAAGTCACCACATTCTATGTTCTGTCCGACCAATCAACAATCCTGTCTGATCAGTGCTGGTTAATGATAAGCATAGTGAGGCATAAAAGAACAAAACAGATCTTGATCTTTTAAGCCCCATTATACTTACTCACTCATTAACCTACACTAAACTGACTAAATTGTTGATTGGTCGAGCAGAACATAGAATGTGTTGACTGACCGCAGCAAGGATATGTGCTG
The DNA here is from genome assembly GCF_055883805.1 of Amblyomma maculatum. NCBI lineage: Eukaryota > Metazoa > Arthropoda > Arachnida > Ixodida > Ixodidae > Amblyomma > Amblyomma maculatum. The sequence continues at coordinate 46,167,336 of NC_139344.1, forward strand.
TGCTACTTTTGCATTAATGTAAACCACCTCGTGCCTGCTCCTGGCTAACAGTTGATCACGCAGCATTTTCTGTTAATCCGCAGCGGAAAGGGAACACAAAATAAAAAATGCGCGTTAATGAGAAAGTAAAAATATGCATCTTTGGTGAACCCATAACATGAGCTGGGTTGTTTATTTGCTTTATTTCAATTCATGTGCAAGGTATGACGCCAGGCTGTTCTTTGCGTAAAACGCTGATACGTCCGGGAACTCCTCGCATGTGATGCTGAAATAAACAATATAAATCATAATTAAGCTGCGGTATATACTAACCTAAAAATAGAGCAAAGGCATTTGTGCGCTGCTCCACGTCATAGCTCAAGAAATTTCTTGTCTAAAATGAGTTGTCACTGTCTTTCACTGCTTAGACGGCATCGACCGCCGCCTCCACAGCTCGGCAGCACTACCACATCGTTCATTTCTCCCTGATAAACAATATATGCTGCCGTCAAAGATCCCATTGTGAATATAAATAGCAAAGCGCAGGTCACAAGCATTACTACCCAGAAAACTTGAAGCAAAATTACCAACTATAGGCACTAAAATGAGTGGAAACAAAAACAAACACTGCAAAAATGGCGGAGCTGCACAGATTCAATAATCCACAATGTGTGAAAGAGGCATATTATGATCTCGATAATGTGTCCGTCTCAGCGCGAGTAGCGTATCGAAAGAGTACAGCACTGTGCCGAACAATCCGTCAAAAACGGTCACCGGTTAAAAAAAAGAAAGAAAATGTCGCCATTCCAGCTGGCGTTCCATCGGCCCCAGCGTCCGCGTAGAGACAAGCCTCGTTCTCTCTCTCTCCCCCTCCTTTTTTTTCCGACGAGGCTGGTTTGTCTGATAGAAATATTTACATGCGGGCTTCACCTTGTAACACACACTGTACAAGACTGGCACAAACACGAACAGGAAAAAGTAAAACACTCACCAAAGTGCAGACGCTCCCTCCGCCCGCGCCGGCTTTTCGCTTAGAATCCAAAATGCCTGCGACTGTTGAACTTCTTAAACACGTCCTCCTTGCGCAGAAGCTGCCGCCCAAGAGCGGAGTCCTCCGAAGACTTAAATTCGTACGTTCGCGCTCCAATTTGGACAAAACGATCTTCGTGATAATCACCAGCGAAAAACCTACATACGGTGCTTCGTTCACAGTGCAAAATGCGACCACGGTGGCGGGAAAACGCCAACTGAACTGGCACATCGCCGCACTCAGCGTACCCGCGTCTGCGTGCAAAGAAAACGGGGCGCAGAAGAACAGCTTCGGTGAAAAGCCGCCACCCCCACTGCGCGACTGCTGAAGCCAAGGTCATCTCCGTGAAAACAAACCACGGAGAAGGCACAGAGCGCAGACCAAGCGGGAGCAACCCCTCCTCCCTCCCCCCTTTTTCCCCCCAGCCGACAGGAAGCGACCCTCGACCTCTCCGGACATGCTGGCGCCGTTCGCGGGGCACGGGGGAAGTGGGATGCGGACAGAAGCAAGGCGGAGGCCGAATGCGTCCTTGAAAAGAAGAGTCGCCGTTAGAAGACGCATGCAATCTTGTTTTTTTCTTCTTTTTTTTTTCATACGCGAATGTTTTTGCTATGCGTGTTAACTCTATAGTATCCGTGGGATCAATCGGTGATTATTAGAACCCCTCAATGTTTAAAGTGACTTCATTTTAGCATGGTGTCCACTTTAAGAAAGGAAAGAAAAGAAAAAAAATACAGTAAAACTCTCCAAAGACATAGAGCGGTGGAGGATTCCAATACAGACTGCACCTCATTTTGCGGCAATAAGCTACGGGAAAAATACCTATGCTTGGGCAGAATGTCAGACCCTGAAGCATATATATAGTGAACTTTGGAACTGGTTTAAAAAAGCTCTGTCCTGCCCTACATGGTAGGTTCAATCTAGGATCCTGTTTGTTAGTATGATGACTCACTGAACTTGTTTTATGATAAATATAAAATATGTCCTACCACTAAAGTTACCTTCTGCGACATACAGAAGCTGATCCATTACGGATTCTGATTGACATTCAACGATGTATTTGCATTATTAGTGGAGGCTTTGCCATCATGAAGTTTTTAGGACATATTTTCACTGTGTTGCGAAGCTTGAGCTAAGTGTGCACCGTTAATATGTACTTTTATATAACATGAACGAGCACGCAACTGCATGCTGCTCTTATATTTCCCTTTGCAGAATGTGGCCAATAGTTGATTACAAGTGAGACCAAAAATTCATAACGAAATTGTCACATCATGCTCTTATCATTTGTGCCTAAAGCTACTAAAAAACATGGGTCAGCATGAACAGTACACGCTAATTGTTCGTGAACGTTGAAAACTGACAACAAAAAGCACATAGAAAAAATTGCACAAAAAGTCTATTGGGTAGAACACAATGAAAATTCTGTTGGCCCTGTAAAGATTGCATTCAGCTGGGGTTGAATGTCTATCGAAATTCAATAAATTCAAAAGGCGGTCAATAGTCCAACAATAGAGTTTCAAAACTCATTTTTGTAAGGGAGGCGCTGTATTAGGAGCAATCACAGAATCACGCGAATACTTAGAAAGCACGCTCAAGCCCGAGACAACAAAGAAAAATCTAAGCACAGCTAAACTGAATTCATTACTGACGGCACTCTAGCTATCGTCTCATTCTCTTTCATTATTCGGGGCCGGACCAGTCGTAGACAGTGGTAAATTACATGGCTATTTTTATGCGATACCGGCCATGTGAGTGAGCTCTCAATTCGATGCCGTCTCTTGTCATTTCTACGTACGGTTGAATAAAAAACATTAAGCCACGCTGTCGTCAGACATGCACAGTACTGCTCGAAGAAGACCTCAGCCCATTCACGCCCTCAAACAGCTCGAGTTTGATGCATATGTTATGTCCCAATATAAGCTCTCGATGTCTAAGCGTGGACTACTGCAAGATTCTTCATTTAATCGTCAGCATGGGACAGACCCCTATAGCACTAAGCAGGTGCTGCCAATGACCCCGAATTGTTTTACGTTGCCATACTCGCTGAAGACACGGTACACAGCTTGTACTGAGTACTTGTGATATGGGCTCTGTGGCGACAACAATTAATGCTCTCCGCTGAGTTTGATTCTCTCTCAGACATGTAGGGCGCTGCCGATGACCCCAATTTGTTTAGCTTTGCCACACTCGCTGAAGACGCGGTACAAGCGTAACCGAGCAGCCCCGACGGCCGTTGGGGTTTGGCACGGGAGCAGGACAGAGTCGCGGCGTCACAGTCTCTGTCGCTGGACGCAGCGCTCTGGCAGCGAGCGTAAGCTAGCTGACGTAAGCTTGCCTCCTCGCTCTCATTCGTGGGGTGATTAAAAGTAAGCGCGTAATCGTGTGCAGCGTCTGATTTGGCGCCTACGAAGCGTTGCGCTTCTGAGGAAGAGCGTCCGCATAGCGTATAACTCGCTCAACGCTCCTTTTACGCTGGCGCTGTGAAGCTGCGCTCTTAATTAGAATTGGAATATCGGGAAAGTAACTGCGAATAAGGGATCTCCAAAATTCGCGGCACCGTTTCCGGCGGTTCCAATACTTCTTTGCACATGACCGGCTTTGTTGTGTCGCTTCGTAATGCTGGAGAAGAGAAATCTAATGTTTGACGAAAATGCGTTTGGTCGAGTGGTAGATTCATCTACTAGGTTATTGGGAGCAGATTACTACGACGCACTTAAACTTCGTGCATTGGGCTTTCCGCTGTGTGATTAAGGCTTCCGTATGAACGCCGAAACGTCTTCGTATTATTAAGAACAACCTTTCGTCGACGTTCCTTTTCTTAACACACGTTACGCTGGAGGTGACAAGAATTGAGGCATGATTTCCAGTCATTTTTCGTTCCCCTGTTGATACGCAGAAAAGAGCGCAATGTACTTTGGGTTAGCAATCTTGCTTTCATTTTCACCACTCATTTTCATAATGCGAAAAACAATGTCATTCTCGCGCCTCAATCTTACATCACTGAATTTCACAACACGTGCGGCCATTTCTTTACGGAAACATATTCCGAGCCTGTTAGCAATATGTTCCGGAGATCATAGGAAACCGGACAAGGACTGCGAACTAGTTTAGTATTACTCCTTATTACTGAGACACTTGACTGATGGCGCAGTGCTCGCTAGCAGAATGGTAACATGTGTAACTCATCTAAAATAACGCTGGATGCAACCTTAAAGTGCCGCACCAAATCATTTTCGATACCTGAATTCTCACCCTTGCTGAAGTCTTCTGCCGCAGCATGCTCGAGTTCAGCGGGAGCTTCAAGCCAACTAGAAGAACAATTTTTTTCATGCATTCTTAGGGATCTTATGTTTGGGTACATTTACGTTTACATCACGGATTGGCTACATGCCTAATATGTTTGAGGCAGGCATACTCTCTACTCAACCTTCCTGCATTCGGTTTGACATTACAATCGTCAAGACAGTACTCCTGTGCGTTTGCAAGCGGCTGCAAATGCGTCAATGGCGGATTCGATTCGTTAGTTATGTAGCAATTGCGGGACTTGGAACTAAGGGAAAAAAATGCCTAGATATTCTCTCTCCTCAAGATCACTGGAGCGTGACAGCTGAAGATAATAGAATCGTGAGAAGAACCACATCGATGTTTTTGAGAACCGTACTCTGTCTTACTCTGCCAGCACTCCTAAAAGGAGAACAGCAGGTGTTCTGCAACTACAGGAGCTGCGTACTGATATTAAATGCGCAAGGTGTTCCAACAAAGAGCGCATGGTTCACGGCACCAGTTCAAAAAGATCGTTGAGGGCGTTTTGCTGCTAGCAGCGCCTTTTCTTAGTAGCACTGCTGTCTGAAGGTGCGAAATCAGGGGTCACATGTTACTCGCTTACATTTTATCGTCCCAAGAAAGATATCGGGGGAGCTGAATTACGTCAGGTGCTTACACTCGTCGCCAGTGCGCAGCAGCCACCGAAGGCGACCACCGCGCCACAGCACGGCCCCACGCCTCCTCCCCCAGCCGGCGGGGCTGATCCATTGCTTTTGGAAAAGCTGGTACATACGATTTTAGAGTATTATTAATAAAGCAGGACATATGCAATAATTTTCACGAAAGCCTCCTCGTTCGATATGCGCTAAGAGGTCCTCATTTCAAGTTTGTCGGCTATATCCACAACAGGAGCACATCAGCCTGGCTGGTTTATCTGAAAACAGCATAAACAGGTTTCATGACCAAAGTCCTGTTTCGTGGTAACTTAACCTAATAAAAATGCCCATACTCAACACGTAAAAAGAGGAGTACGTACACATTCTGACACAACATCAATAGGGCTACTCAGCTTGTTAGTGTCATGAATACCCAATGTTTTGCGATAGCATTATTTGCGGTGTCAGCTCGTGATGCAGAGCAATGCAGTGTAGAAGTGGTGAGCCTGTCACCCCCATTCTTGGGAATTTGGAAATTTGGGTCAAACTTCCGAGGAAATGCGGGTTTGCCGATGAGGCCAATCAATTCAAACCTATTTTCCCGAAGGACAGAGCAAGTTTTTTCTTCTCAGAAGCAGTCACCATGAGACTGCTTACATGTTGCCAAGGGGGTTGCTACTACGGCCACGGAGAGTACAATGGTAGAAAGCAGTCATAGGGATGCCAGGAAGGACCTCTTCAGTGGACGTCTAGGAGCCGCCAGATGGACAACTGCGAGCCCAACTATTGCTCAGTATGAAAGTAAGGTGCAGTTATAGTGAGTAACCTGCTTAGCTGGTATCATCGATGCAACTTAGCAGGGAAATACTTTGGGTAGTGAAAAACCAAGCCCCATGATGGACAAATAACACCTTGACGGTCCGTTAATACTTTCGAGGTAAAATGAGGCGATAGGCAGCGTTATAGAGATCTTCGTATCAGCCGTGTGCAAAAAGCAATTTGTAAGCATAGTTTTGTTACCCTTTGTTTCAAGCAAGCATAGCTAAGTCAATTGGTAGATATTATTCTTATGTCTGTCTGCATTGTATTTAATTTTCAGATGGCGTTATTGTCCAATGCCATGCTTTTAAATTATTTCAGTGAAGTAGCTAGGCCATGTGGATTTAGCCCGTGTAGAGCCTTTGCCAAAAGTGTAGAGCCCGGGCGTTTGTTTCTAAGCCTTGAAGTGGCGCTGATTTAGCATTACTGGAGGTTCTTCCTATTGCAGGGGTATACGACAAAAGATATTGTTACCATCAACAGATTTGGAACATTGGAAATGCATTACGAGCAGCCCGAAGTGGCTCAGAAGCAGACCCTCTGGGCTCTGCTGTAACTTTTGACTTTTAACAAAGAGTACACGTAACTTATGCGGGGGAAACATTTGCGCTTGCAATTGCATTATTGAAGTGCCCTTTCGTAACAGAGCGAGCGTCGAAAGAAAAGTCCTGAATTCTTGCATCGTGACTTAGCTGCATCATGAAAATGTCAACGTGGGCCGATTTCTTCCATTTCCAATTTTATGCGCAGAAGAAGGTACCAGAAGACGACAGCGGGATTAATTGGCAACACCATGGGAAGAAATAAAAAGCAGACGCTGTCACCGTTATGTACAGGTCTGAGCACGAACTGCGATACAGAACCGACGTAACACATCCTGGGATCGCCCATAGATGCTGCGAGTTGCACGCTTTGAATGGATCTCGCATCTTCTCACCCATGTCTTTTCGCTGCAGGGCATCATACTGTCTTCGCCAGTATCTGTACATCGTGCTCAGCAGCGCGCTAAGTCTCTCCACACACTTGCATGAAATCGTCATACGAGTACGCTTTAGTCTGCATCCAATAAAATGTGTGGTGTGGGTGTCCACACAGTCTTTTTTTATAAAACAAAACTGAGTCATCTTTATTTCCACCGTAAATGATGCGTGTACCAAATTAATTTTCGTGCCCGATAGATCCTAATTCATGGTAGGGTAGCTGCCATTCTGCGCTTGTGAAGCGCGGACAGACTTTTTAACGTTGTGATGCCTAATTATCTCAGTGTAGAGATTTTTCAAGGGGCAGTGCACATACGAAGTGCTGGATCTTTGTACCCGCTATGTTCCAATTTGTAGAACTTTATGTCTGCAAGTACAAAGATTTTCAGAGGAAAAGGAGGAATGAACAACATACTCGTATTCGAACAGCGGCTCATCGGTCCGAAAGCTGCGAACACACTTAGTGCCGAGGTTGATTTCAGCGTCCTTCTCTGTCTGGGTGCTACATGACCGCTGGTCGCCGTCACAGTAGCCGTCGCAGTCTCAGTCGCAGTCGCAGTCTCAGTCGCAGTCGCAGTCTCAGTCGCAGTCGCAATCACCGTCGCAATCGCCGTCGCAGTCGCCGTCCTGCTTGGTAGACGAGCTTGAAACTTTGGGTAGCCCCCTGCATTAGACATCTCAATTACTGACTGCTCATTTAGTAAATGCGGAAGGACATTAGCCTATCCGCAATCTTCCCTGGTTGAAAACAAACCACCAACCCAAGCTGTGCATGCGCTGTTCTAAGCCTCCGTGTTCGGCGCGTCCGTAGCTTATCTCGGAGGCCATGTGTAGTTAATATTAGTGACAGGTGTATACGATAGATGGCGGTAGCTGTCAAGAGCATACACCGTCATTTCGCTGGCAGCTGCATCTCCCAAGGACGTTTTCAACCAATAGCAGACGAATTTTCAAACACTCCCAGAGGGCGCCACATTTTGTGAAAAAGGCGGATTGCGGCGAGCGCTGAAAACATTTGATTGTCAACTGCAAAACAAACTTGGAATGGAAATCGTTCCGCAATTTACCGAAGAAGAGGCATAGAAAATAGCGAATGGAATTACTGATGATATGCGGGAAACGAATCGCTTGTGTTTCCTTTTCGGCTCATTGGTTCCACGTAATATTCACCTGAGATTGCTATTAAAGACACGGTTATATGGAAGGGCTGCAGCTACACTGGGAACTGGGTGTCTTTTTCATGTTACAAAAAGGTGACTGGTAGCTTAAGGGATAAAGGTCTAGAAAGAAGAGGTAAGTACAGGCGTGGACTCGTGAAGGTGATATTGGTAGGTTCTACGCTGCGCGAGCCAGCTAACTGAGATTTTTAGTCCTTATAGGAGCGGGGTAATACGGTCCTTTGAATCGTAACTGCTGCATAGGTGCGCGTATAACACGTGGCTGTATTGAAATCTGCATCGTAAGAAAATTATAAAGCTATAAACTATAAATGCATTTAGGAGACCAGACCTGGAGACATACGAAGAATGTGTGTGGTTGGAAATTCCAACGTGTGACAAATTGCATATCTAGTTGGCTGTTACTACTTTCCACCAAATTCTGCTCCTAACGTTTTTACCGATCATTTCTTAGATATTGGGGAAAAAATCGATTTTTCAAAAAACAAGGTTCACATTTACGGAGACTTTAATCTTCCTAAGGTCGATTGGTCCACTGGTTTGGTCACTAGTACTGCACAGCAACTCGAGAAAAAGCCGAATGTTTAATTGATTTTAGTAATTTCCATGGTTTACATCACTGCAATGCAATGAAGAACTGTGCTGGAAACATTTTAGACCTAATTCTATCTAATGTGCCTCTTTTCGGCGTGCAAGCAGTGCGCGATCCTCTTGTTCTGATAGACAAATATCATTGCCCGTTTACCTAGTCATTCTTTTTGTCTTTTCGTCCAGTGCGTGAGATGGTGCCAGAAAAATTTAGATACGCGTATGGCAATTGCCTGAAGCTGTACAATGATCTTCAGGCCTACGACTGGTCTGAATTGCTTGAGATTGATGATGTAAACACAGGCGTCGAGCTACTTACATCAGTTGTACAGGGTATAATGAAAACATGTATACCACGCCGTAAATCGAAGAAGTGTAGATTTGCTTGCTGGTTCTCGCGCGATTTGAGACATTACTTGAAGAAAAAACAGAAGTGTCATAAACTCTACGTGAAATCAGAAAGTGAGTATTGGTGCCAAAGATATTTATTGTGCAGAAAAATTGTGAAAAAACTGATTGCACGTGATGAAGCCGAGTACCACAAACTTCTTGAACAGAACTTCAAAAAGGAACCAAATAGTTTTTGGGATTTTGTGCGCAAGCAACGAAATGATAAGGTTAGTGCTGCTGTGATAAAGACGCGCGATGGTATCTGTTTTAAACCTCAAGATGTGTGCCAAGCTTTTGCTGATCACTTCAGCTCTTGTTTTGTGCGCCATGATAACGCACCAGCTCTTATCACTTCTGAAGACAGCGCTGACTGTTTGGCTTATGATAATGTTACCGAGCATGAGGTTCTTTTGGCGATTCAGAAACTTAAGCCAAAACTTTCAACAGGAGTTGATGAAATTCCCAGCTTCGTAATCAAAGGATGCGCTGACATTTTTGGCCCTGTTTTAGCACATTTGTTCAACTTATCATTGCGAACTGGTGTTTTTTCTTGTCATTGGAAATTGTCAGTAGTTGTTCCTGTATTCAAGTCTGGCGATGCTTGTGATGTGAACAACTTTCGACCTGTGTCACTGATTTGTTCTTTTGCGAAAGTTTTTGAAATGGTTATGTATGAACGCATGGGCTCATACTTCAAGCAGAAGATCTCAATTCTGCAGCACGGGTTTTTAAAAGGTCGATCTGTGGAAACGAATTTATGCAGCTTTCTTGATTATACTGGCCCACATGTATTTAATCGCGGTCAGGTAGACGCAGTCTACTTTGACATGACTAAAGCTTTCGATACGGTTTCCCATGGGGTACTTCTGATGAAAATGGAAAGATACGGACTTTGCCCCATGTACTGTAGGTGGCTCAAAAGCTACCTTGGCAGCCGCCGTAACATGGTCCGATTTTCAGGCTGTGTGTCCAACGAATTTCTATCATCTTCGGGAGGGCCTCAAGGCTCCAACTTAGGACCTTTGTTGTTTTTAGTGTTTGTTAATGATTTGCCGTTACATGTCAAGGACTCGAGAATTTTGCTCTTCGCAGATGATTTCAAATTATTCCGTAATATTGAAGATATTGAGGACTGCCGCCAATTGCAAGCTGACATTAACAACGTCGAGAAATGGTGTTTGTTGAATCGCTTAAAGTTGAATATTAAGAAGACTTCCGTCTTGTCTCTAACTAGGAAACGCGACGCAGTTGTGTTTGATTATACACTTTTGGCGGATCATATTTCTCGTGTGGCCCATGTACGAGACCTTGGTGTTGTTGATTCAAGGCTTGATTTTAGATTGCATGTAAATTCAATTGTGTTACGCGCATTGAGACATATCGGTCTTATCTCTAGACTAACAAAAAAATTTCAACGGCACGAATGTCTGCGCACTCTATACTGTGCCCTTGTGAGACCGCGTCTTGAGTTCGCGTCAGTGGCCTGGAATAACTTATCTGCCGACTATTGCGCAAAAATTGAAAATGTCCAGCGTAAGTTCATGCGCATCTTTTATGACAGATATATTGGACGCCGCCGTTTCCACGACTACGATTCTCTCTTGGCAGAGCTCAAAATGTGTACTCTTGGCGACAGGCGACTCATACGTGACATACAGTTTTTGCAAAAAATTGTGCGTGGTTTCATTAACTGTGAGACCTTACTGATGTCACTGAATTTTCGTGTGCCGCATGCAAAGGCTGCAAAATGTTCTGACACATTTTATCCAGATTTGCACGCCAACTGTCCAATGACTCGTATACAAAGCTTGTATAACAAAACATTTATTGACACGGACATATTTGCCTAATTGTTGTTTTCATGCCTGGTTTTAAATGTTATTAAGTGTTCTGATTTATCTGACCTAGTGTGCGCTCCTTTAGGCCACTTGGCTGTTGAGGCACACTCAAATAAACACTATCTATCTATCTATCTATCTATCTATCTATCTATCTATCTATCTATCTATCTATCTATCTATCTATCTATCTATCTATCTATCTATCTATCTATCTATCTATCTATCTATCTATCTATCTATCTATCTATCTATCTATCTATCTATCTATCTATCTATCTATCTATCTATCTATCTATCTATCTATCTATCTATCTATCTATCTATCTATCTATCTATCTATCTATCTATCTATCTATCTATCTATCTATCTCTCTATCTATCTATCTATCTATCTATCTATCTATCTATCTATCTATCTATCTATCTATCCATCTATCTATCCATCTATCTATCCATCTATCTATCCATCTATCTATCTATCCATCTATCTATCTATCCATCTATCTATCTATCTATCTATCTATCTATCTATCTATCTATCTATCTATCTATCTATCTATCTATCTATCTATCTATCTATCTATCTATCTATCTATCTATCTATCTATCTATCTATCTATCTATCTATCTATCTATCTATCTATCTATCTATCTATCTATCTATCTATCTATCTATCTATCTATCTATCTATCTATCTATCTATCTATCTATCTATCTATCTATCTATCTATCTATCTATCTATCTATCTATCTATCTATCTATCTATCTATCTATCTATCTATCTAACATGAAACAGAAATAAACTGAGATGCATTACACTGGAAGAGAGCGACACACGTTATTCCCCTTCCACCATCACGAGGGTGCTGCCGAGGGATGGCGCCACGTTAATCTTCGAGCATTGTAACGATGCGACTTTCGCATTCAATGCACACATGGAGGAGGAGGAGGAGGAGGAGGAGGAGGAGGAGGAGGAGGAGGAGGAGGAGGAGGAGGAGGAGGAGGAGGAGGAGGAGGAAGGAAAAGCTTTATTTAATTAAAATAATGTGTCTACACGACGGCATACAGCACGACGGCATGCTCGTCGTCGTGTGCACCTGCCCATTGAGAGGCGGAGTCCTCAGGGACATCAAAGCCGGTAAGGAAGGTGCCCGACGCAGCAGATGCCTGAAGCTCGGTGGCGAGCTAATGGCGACGGAATTTGCGCAAAGATTGAACCGGTACCGCGGATCAGCCAAGAATTTGAGTGCAGAAATATTTAATTTTGAGATGGATAATTGCACGCAGGAAAGCGTTACATAAAGGGGACTATAGCTAAAGGCGTACGTGTATCGATTCCTCGTCAATAAACTGAAGCAAATTTTACGCTCGCGCTCTTCAGGCTTCCTCTCCCTACTCCGCTGTCTTCGTGTACACAAATCACGATCTCGGGACTCCGGAACGAACAGATGTTGGCAGAAGCATTCTTTTGGTGGCCTATGTTCTTTAGCTGTTTGCGAGTAAGCCAACACAATGTGACACGGTACCAAATTTAATAACATTTCTATGTGTGCAAGTGAGGTGGCAAGCACAAAATAGAATTGTCGCTCCGCCGGGGTGGCGCAGTGGTTACGGCGCTCGACTACTGTTCCCAAGGACGCGGGATCGAATCCCGGCTTCGGCGGCCGCTTTTCAGTGGAGGCGTAAAGCAAGGCGCCCGTGTGCTGTGCGACGTCAGTGCATGTTAAAAAAACCCAGGTAGTTCAAATTTCCGCAGTCCTCCACCGTCTCTCATAGCCGAAGTCGCTTTAGGACGTTAAACCCCACAAACCAACCAGCAAAATAGAATTGTTACTAAGAACATCTGACCTCGCGTGCGGGAAAAGAGAATAGCAGTCTCAAACGGAAAAAGCATCAGCAACTACATCTTGAGAAGTGATGTCTTACCTTGTAGGGTTTCCACTTTCGATTCCACGATGGCGAGAAGGCTTAAACGTTGCGCCGGGCAGATCCAGCATGTCGCGAAGCGACGAGCACCAACAGCAGCACGACGCCTTGCTCGTCGTCGTTCGCAGCTGCCCATGGAGAGACGAAGTCCTCAGGGACATCAAGGCCGGTAAGAAAGGTGCCCGAAGCAGCAGATGCCTGAAGCTCGGTGGCCAGCTGATGGGGACGGAATTGGAGCAAAATTCGAACCGGTAGCGCGCGCTGTTGTTGTCGTTCTCCTCTAATTTGATGGCACATACCCACACAAGGGGATCCGCCAAGAATTTGGGTGCAGAGCTATGTGATTTTGAAATAGACAATTGCATCGCAAAAAAACAAAAACAAAGTGATTACAAGGAAATAGAGAAAGAAAGTAAAATATTAAAAACTAAAATAAAAAGGACAATAACGCACGCAGTAGGAGAACACTGAGATTTGTATTTACAAATTAAAAAATGTAACAGATATTTGATTCTAATAGAAGGTTTTTAATGGCGTTAAAAACAGACCTGTGGATGTACCTGTAAAACAGACCTGTGGCATGGCGGCACCGAACGAGAATAAAATCTGGCTGTTCAAAGTAAGTCCCAGCTGTTGCAACGGCTTCTCAAAATACCGTATTCTCATCATCGTAAAACTGCGGCTAAATAGCAAGAACTGGGCTATTGTTTCCGGTTCTCCACAAAATTCCCAGGTGGAAGTAAGCGCCAACCAGACCTGTGCGTATAGAAATTTATAGGCGGAATACGGCAGCGCAGCCTGGTCAGAGAGACTTGAGTCGGTTTTGACTGACATGGTTTCCTACTTGAGTAATACTTGAGATGCAGGTATTCATCCGATCTAAAATTAGATCCAGTCTGCGTTCTTAATAAGAAGCGCGTGCGAAATTGAGCGGCTGTTAAGTACGCTGTAGCCGTGAGGATATGTAACACAGGGCCATTGAGAGACTCTTTAGCTAGTCTATCAGCAATCTCATTGACTCTCACATTACTGTGGCCTGGTACCCACACTATATGTATGAAGCTGAAATGTGAAGGGAGCAAAGAAGGAATGGTGTTTAATACTGGCGAGTCCATATTCGAAGAAAGCGACGAGCACAAGGAATAAGAGCCTGTGTTTACAGGCACTGTTGAGTATTTTGGGTCTAGTTTCCGTAGGGCAAGCACCACCGCCAGCAACTCCGCCTGGACAATCGGGGTGAAATCCGGAAGACGAAAAGAAGGAGCCCAATCTAGAAACGGAAAGTGTATTGCGACGCCTGCCTTTTCACGAAATTGAGAGGCATCAGTTGCTATCCTCCTTCTTCTTCTTCTTCTCCCTCGTTGTAATGGCACATACCCACAGTGGGGGTTGGCCAGAATTCGTTGTAGGTGACATACTATTTTTGATAATGTCGATTTGACTGTATGATATAAATAACCTAATAATTAGGAGCTAGTGTTGCTGAAATAACTTGAAATTTTGAGGCGATGTAATAGAAAGCAATGAAAAAAAGGAATAAAATTGTAAATTACTAAAAATAATAATAAGAAAAAATACAATTCAGACAGCTCAGCGCTAACACACAAATCTTCCAGTGGCAATATTATAGTTATGAAATAATTCACACACCGGTTTTAGGGCATACCCTTTGACGGTTGCACCAAAGGAGAGGAGGACAGGAACTGTAAATGGCAGTCCTAGGCGAGCAAGAGGTATTTCTAGATAATGTCTTCTCTGAGTAGCATACCTGTGCCAGGAGAGGATGTAATGTTCAATTGTTTCCACGTCATTACATGACGCACAAAGATTGGACGGCGTGAATCCAGAGCGACCTAAATAAAGATTGAGGGAAGGAATTCTACAACGCATGAGCGTCATGGAAACCTCACATTGCCTCGAGGTACAACATGGGACATTCCAATGGAAATTTAAATGATTAAAATCCGTAGTCGCAAGGAGTGGCTCATGGCTCAAGGAGGAGTTTGCTATCCTCGAATCATATTCCCCTCACTTCGTTCTCCTCTTCTGCAAGCACTCTGTGGCCGCTCATCGCGGAAATCGCCGAGTAGATGCAAATTGAAACAGCCACAGCTGTTACCTACGAAAGGAAATATTGCTGATCATTGAAATTGGTTGGAAAGGTTTTGAGACGAAAATTCGTAAATAAAGCTTTTGTCTGTGCATCGATAGAATGCACAATGAGGCAATCATCATTTATAGTAAACGGAACGCGCACATCTTTCTGATGTGAAAATAGGAAGAATTTTTTTTTATTAAATAAAGTTGTTTCCATCCATCCAATAGGAGTCAGGCGCTGGGTGTTAAGATTGATGAACCAGTCATCCTTTCCTCTCGAGCCTAATATCACCTCCAGACACTACCAGAAGTCCGTTTTGTCGAAGTGACTGAAGAGATTCGAGGACACTTGTTTGACGCGACCGCGTGGATACCAATTATCTTACGGATTCTTCTTCACGCACATGAACTTTGTTACTCGCTTATTTGCGAGCACTTTAATTTACGTTTGTTGTACCTCACACGTACTACCACCCGAAGTATATAAAGCTCATATTTAAACATGCTCTAAGAACGTGTCTGCAGGGCATAAGTTTAGCGTGTCCGGTTCGCGTGATCCAGTGGTCTCCGAGAGGGGGCGGAACATCGAACACAGCTCCGATCGCATTTTTTTTGCCTGCAGGCAAATTCGTATGTCTTCATTCCTTCCAATAGCTTAGACCGTACAGCACGCAGCCCGCTTTAACGTAGAGAGACAAAAAAAAAAAAAAAAACTCGTGAGGGTGATGAGGGCAAAGCGAGCATATCATCAATGCGCTTGTTGCAGTTATAGGACGCCTGGGTGCTTTTAAAAGTGAATTGATGGCCAATGTACGACGACATAGGCAATTGAAATTCTGCTGTGGGCATCCGCTAAACCAAACGATTGTATGTACTGTGTCTGAGTGATACCGCGAAACACGAGTAGCCGCGCTTAGCCGCGCGTAGCATGCGCGTCCAGAGAAAAGTGGATCCGGGTGAGTGACTGGATGCGGAGTGTTTGATCCTTCACAGCCCTTCAGCGGAGGCAACACAAAACTTTGGCCGCCATTTCCCGTAGACAGAACCACCGGCCTGATCCAACCGTAGAACATTGTCAATAGTAACTAAAAAGATTTGCAGCGCTAAAAGACGACACAGAGAAAAAAAGATGCACAGGACGGCGCTACACTTTCAACAATGCTTTAATTCATGCAAACACACAGAATATATATGCAGCGGGTGATGGGAAGTTATCATGAGTTGAGCTGTAATCTTCCATATCTATCTAAAAAGGCATATTCATTACTGTGCAGCACCATGGTGACAGAACTCACGCAGCCAGACCCAGTTCTTTCAATATGATATGATTCTATGAGCTGTCGGGCGATAGCTTCCTTACATCGTTTTAATACTGTCGTGTCATACAAAAGGGCTCGACACGTGCCATTATTGCATTTTCTGCAATGTAAGGGAAGGTTGGAGCCGATGCCAGTCCTTAGCGAGTTCTTGTGCTCCCGTAGCCTATCATTAATACATCGGCCTGTTTGGCCGATGTATACCTTGCCGCAAGTGCCGTTAAGACTATTGACAATAGTCTTAACGCTTCCAAAACCTCTCAGCTTCTTGTCTTCTTATAACTGCCATGTCTTCTCCTCTTCTTGATCATTTGGTGTTTGTTCAAGCGACGAGGGCTAACATTGTTTGGCTAACCAACGCAGGTTATGCCATATTTAGCTAAAAAAATGGTGTGTAGCGGACGTGGGCAGGGTTTTTTGGAAGTTCTTGTCCCGTTGCTACGTTGGGCTGCATTGAGGGTGGCTCTCCCCGTGGACAATTAGCACACTTATCTATCGTGGCTGCCTGTTCGGAACAAAATCATTACATTCATTAAAAGGTGGATGGAAGCAGCATCCGAATTTTTCCGATTTCGGTTCTCATGCATATCAGCATCATCAGCATCATCATAAGCATCATCATCATCATCGGCCTGACTATACCCACTGCAAGGCGAAAGCCTCTCCCATATTTCTCCACTTAACCCGGTTCTGTGCTAGCTGCATCCACTTCTCATCCACCTACCTAACTTTCTGCCGCCCCCTGCTACGCTTTCCTTCTCTTGGAATCCAGTTTGTTCCCCCAAGCGACCATCGGTTATCCTCTCTTCGCACTACATGTCCTGCCCATTTCTTCTTCTTAATTTCCACTAGAATGTCGGTAACTCATGCATATAACTCGTTCTAATTAGGTGTAATGCCTTCATGTAAAAGCCACGCCCATCCTTTGTCTGAGTATATAAGCCTCGCAAGACTGTTTTGAGTGCAAAGTGTAATTCCCAAAGCTATGCTTCGATGCTAACTTTTGAAGGAGCCTCTGCCGGACGCCACTGTTGCGCGCAGTGTTTGCCGTCGTCTATCACATGAAAGCGGCAATAACTTTCTGACGCCATGCATTTCGCAGTTCTTTTCTCTGGTTTTGAGTGGCATACACTTAACTGGCCTTTCTAAATATTTGGCGAAGGGCGTTTCGAAACATCCGACGTCCAGAAGCCGTTGATGCGTTTTATGCTTTCGACTTCAGCCGTGAACGATCTATCACAAAAGGTGTTTATGTAGTTGATGTCTTATAAACGAGGACGCAGTTTATATCTTTTCATCAAATGTAGGCAGAGGTAAAATGCTTGTGTCTGGAAAACGTTACTGTCGGACAGATATGGCAGTAATTGACTTACGAGTATAGTCATAAAATTATTCTGCTTAACTTACGTTTTGTGAAAATTTGCAATGTATTAACTTTATGGCAGTAATTCTGTAGCAAAACAAATAATTATATTTGCAGTTTTATTTGCTAAAATGCACCACTGCTCTTTAAATAGACAGCTCGGTACAGTGGTTCAAAAGCAGGAACGACGTGCGAGGATACCAGTAAAAAGGAAGATTACTGAGTAAAACGCTTCGTCTTAGAACTGCGGTGTTCTGCGTAGCTGGCTCATTTACTTCGGCTGGTTGAAGGTCGTTGCAAGTTGCAACCATTTCCCAAGAAGTAGGATGTAAGAAGTCAAGGCGCTGCCGAAGGGACAAAGGATCTAAGGCGGCCGGAGTTCAAAACTGGGTGGTGGCGAGCAGTGCAACTGTTTTTTTTTTTTAGCCCTACAGCCATGCTACAGCCATGCTGGAAACCCGACCTGTGAGAACCCAACCTTTGCAGGTCATTAGTTTGTTCGAAACTTTAAGCCCTCCAAAGAGCACAGCAGGCTTAGCAGAGCCTCTTCCAAACGCACACCCCTGAGAGAGCCGGGCGCCGGGCCGGGGAACGCTTGTACCCATTTTAACGGTGGTTGTCCGGCGGTGGGTTTCGAACTGGCCCGGTCACACATGTAACCACGGGTCCAGGGAGGGGCAGGGTTGAGGTAGATAGGTGGAAGGGTTCAGGGCGTGAGCGCATGTGCCGAGGTCGATTTTGGGAACAAAGAAGCAATAAATAACGTAGCTTCTTTAAGGGCTTTCAAAAGGGTCGAGCCAGCTCCGCGCCAGCAAGACGCTGGGTTCAAGGCTTGTTGCCGTCCCGAGCGCAACCGGTTGCCGTCCGGTCTGCCAACCTTTCTCTCAACCTCAAAAGTGCCACTTCGGGTTCACCGAATTGAAGTTTCTTGGGCGCATCGTGAGTGCTGACGGCATCCGAGCTGACCCTGAGAAATTTGCTACCGTTGCTGCCTTTCCCGTCCCCGCCGATAAAAAAGCAGTCCGAGGGTTTTTGGGGCTGTGCTCCTATTATCGCTGTTTCATCAAAACCTTCGCACAGATGGTCAGCCCTCAGACACTCCTGACTCGAGATGACGCATAATTTTCCAGGGGCGTCGAGCGGCAGATAGCTTTCGACGAGTTACGACGCCGGCTCCAGTCACCCCCGATCCTGGCACATTTCGACCATGATGCCGACACGGAGCTACACATGGATGCGAGTAACGTCGGCCTTGGTGCTTTTCTAGTTGAGCACCAAGACGGGGTCGAGAAAGTAATTGCCTACGCCAGCCTTGCACTTTCCCGTACTGAGTGCAACTATTCCACCACTGAAAAAGAATGTTTGGCGGTAGTATGGGCCGCTGCCAAGTTCCGCCAGTACCTTTATGGTCGACCGTTTTGTGTCATCACTGACCGACACTCGTTGTGTTGGCTGAAAAACTTAAAGGATCCTTGTGGCCGCTTAGCACGTTGGGATCGTCAGTGTTCGGCGTCAGCGGCCTGAAATTGTGCATGTGGTGCGCCTTAAGCCGTACTTTTAGCGTGACTGAGCGCTGTGTCAACGTCGCGTTTTGTAACCTTGACGCTTCCTGCAAATGAGACCTTGAGTTATTGTACAGTTCCCCTCACACTTAATTTTTTTTTCTGCTCTCACCATGTCATCGCGGCGATGTTTTCCTTCGGCGGGGGGGGGGGGGGGGGGGGGGGGAGGATAATGCCACGTGCCTGGCGCTGCGCGGCCGCCGTGCTTTATGCCGACGACGACGAAACAGTTGTTGGCTCGAGAGGCACGTTGGCGCTAGACTCGGTTATCGGAGCTAGAAGCCGACCTTATTATCGGGCCTTCGTCTACGTGTACCTTCACGGCTCCCTGTGGCTTGAGTCGTGACAATATTGACGAGCGTTCGCCAATGCATTTCACTTAGTTGTTTTGTTGCCGCATGTCTTAGCTTTGCAATGGAGCATGCTGACGGAAAGCAGGAAGGAATAGTTTTTTGGGACAGAATTTGGTGGGGAGGCGAAAGAAAGTGTACGGCGCGTCTGGAGACAAATTTTTGTTCAGTTAGCTAGGTTTAGTTAGTTTTTGTATGCAAGAAAACTAGGAATTCATTTAAGATAACTGCATTATTCAGCGAGAGTAACTGTAATGCAATGTCATTAGTCTTGGTGAGCAGTAATTAGCAATGTAATTTTCTGACATTTCTGCGAATTTCAGCAAAGTGATTAGTAATGTAATTCAATACGTTCTGAAAAGTAATTTTGCCATGAAAGCTGTCGACAGTTTTTTTATGATTTCCAGGGCTGAGTATAGGTTCACCGAAGGCTTAACCGCCCCTCACGATAGCTTGCTGGCGGAATGTACGAGAAGAAATGCTTCCGATTTACTTAGCCAGACCGAACGCGACTACGGTGCACTGCCTCATTTAACCATTGTAACCATTGTTTAGTTGCGTGTATTTTTGTTTTAGCTTCCGGTTGAAAATGTTCTTGAGAATGCGCTCATATATCATCGGAGGATTCTGTTTAAATTTCGGAAGTACATATATGCCCATGGCTAAAGTTTCTTTTGCAAGGATAGATATTCAGCGAATAGTCAGGATGTGCGAAGTACCCAGGCTTGTTCACATTCAAGCAAATGTTTTGTGTATCAGTTATAAATTCGCATCTGGATGCGACAAGTGGCATTCAAATTATCGTGGCAGATATCGCAGCTCTGGTACACCTTCGGTATGTGTGCAGTGTGAGCATGGATTGAGCTTCCTGGTTGTAGCGTTTAATTGCGTTAATCTGTTATGCCTAGGGCACAGTCTTTTATGAAGTTTTCCATGCCTGCGTAGCGCGAGTGGTGGTGAATGCTCGTTTGTTTTTATTTATTCGCCAGGACTGTTGCTAGTATTTTGAACTGTAGCGTAAATTTTCGGTACATTTTATACCTATAGTCTTATTGTTTTTGTCAATTCATAAGCAAGACTTCGGTGCAGAAGCAGAGTTAAGTATCACTTCGGAGTCTGTCAAAAGTGGAGAAGTAAATAAATTTGCTTGTCCTATGCGTCATACATATCACAGGGCAAAATGATTCAAAATATCGACTGCTTCTTGGTTACCTTCTCCCCCGTCTATAGCTTAAGACACCGGCTCAGGTGTGCTCTGCTGCATGCCTGACAGTAAGGAATCTCTTCTCTTGTGATGTAGGGTGTGTCGTGAACGGCGACAGTGGGCGTAATATACAGTAAATTTTCCTTGATAGAAACTTTTGCTACGGGTCGACAAATGCTGACCGCGGCGCCAACCAGTGTCCAGGTTGGCTCGGAAGCGTTTCTCCCAGAGTGTTAATTATGAAAGCCACGTGTGCTTTGAGAAGCAGTTGGACCATCTAAGGCTGCGTTGAACAGATACTTGTGTGTTCTGTACCAACGTTCTTCTAGCTCAGCAGGCCATCGAAGCCACCAGATGGGCGAATTGCGGCTGTCAATTATGAGCAAACGTACAGAAAATTGTGGTATACATTTTCTGTTTAATGAGTATTGTTGGAGCGCGGTCCCTCAAGCGACTCGTGCACGAAGGGCCACTCTGGTCAGAAATCGTTGAACAGATCGCTTTCTGAATCCTCACTGGTCGTTAAATATCTGCTTTCTGCTCTTCGACGTTTTGTCTAATGCACACACCGCATCTGCGTGGTTCTGATATTTATGGGGCCCGTGCAGTTTGCCGAACCAACCCTTGACGTCACAGCCACAGCCGATGTCACACATAAAACACGTGTGATTTCACTCTCGCGGTCTGTGTTTTGGAGTTATTAATTTTGCTGTTTTAGAATTATAATTAGCATTGAACACATTAAAGGAAGCTCGTATTTATGCAAAAGCAGTAAAACAGCTCAATAAGTCTGGAAACCCAGCAGAGTTGCGCTGTAATGCTGAGTTTATACAAGCAGCACTTTATTTTCCTCAGATGGGCGATCTGGCTACAGGAGCATCTAATATCGACCACGCCCCCGTTGAGAGGCATAGGTGCCAGGGCCTAAAAACACTGCATGTGATGAACATACGCGCATGCCGATCAACGTTCAAGAGCCATGCATTACGAATAGGCAAAAGGGAGGAAAAAGGTTAGAGTCCAATTGGAAACAGTGAAAATTTATACTTCCATAAATGGTGACACAGAATACTTTACGAGCGTCGCACCAGGAATTTCACTGACTTATGAAATTTACGTCTCCATATCGATATAATTCACTGAAAGACAAGTTTCCATGGTTTGATATCATCGTAGAGCAATGACATGTCTTCACAAAGTAGCAAGCAATGACATCATTAGTATGCATTTATAGAACGTAGATATTTTATTCGAGAGTCTCCGTTTTAGTCTCCTCTCTCATGCACGAGCCTCTTAAGCGGTGTGCGAACTTAAAGCGGCAGACCGGGCTCGGAGCGGCAAGTCTTATAGTGCTTCTGTCAGAGTCAGCCTCGCCAAGGGCCACGTGATGTCGGCAAGCCGCCTGCCAGAATAGGTGGCATTCAGACAACTGCACGTCACAAAGAATTGTGACAAGCGCGAAGATGCTAAGAAATAAAGCACAATGCACTGGGGTGTATACAGCGTAGGTTCGTTGTTTAAAGCCACAACACAGGGGAACGCAAAATCTTATGACGTCTATTGTATATGGTTACTCTATGACCGATTTTTAGGAATGAGCAATTTATTTCTGCCTGATGTTCGCTTTTTCTTTTTTGCGCATACTGCTAGAAACACGGTTGCCCCCTCCTCCCAAGATGTATATATTTTAAGCAAATTTCCTTTTTAATCCCACAAAGCGACATGCTTGCCGTTGGCAAGGACGTATACGGCGACTCCGTTGCATCGCGTATGGCGCGTTGTTGTTTACTGGTCAAGAAGAAAAACACATGTCTGCAAGGAGCGCAGGCACAGTTCCGGTCCTTCTCGTTGAGCTTGCACCCCCCACCCTTCCTGAATGTTCTCTTTTTCGTTTTTTTGCTCATTGCGCGCTCCTTCCGCTGTCTTCCCTATTCGAGTCCCTCTATACTCCCGAAAAACTCTCTCCGCGCGGCGGGGGAATCACGTCAGCCTTACATGTGAGGAACCCACCCTGCTTCTTTAAAGTCCGATTGATGAGGTTGACCGCTTGGTTGACGACGGAAGGCTGGAGGACATTGAAGCTACTTTGAATGCCCTTCCTCCAGATGATGATAAGTACGAGACTACGCACAGTTCACGCAGTGGCAGAGCTTTTATTGCAGTATATGTGGCTGTAAAGATCATGCACAAATTAATATGCAGTACTCTATGTATCTCATTTCGAGTAAATCTACCCGGCACAAAAAGAAGAAAATGAATTCATCTCAAACTTTTGCCGGGGGGGCCTTCCTTATCCGTCTTCGGAGCTCAGCTCGTAAATTCGCTGCGAGGGCCTTTCCGATTTTTTTTTTCACTTCAGGGAAAATGACGCTCGCATAGTGAAGGTCTACGTCCTCATGTGATTCTGTTTTTATGTAAGGTAACCAAACCAAGAGCAGAGCTCGAAAGCAGAGCAGATGGAGCACCTGAAGCTGAGGAGATGCAAATAATTGGGGTTGATCGAGGGCTTTATTTAATGTCTCTGCCTGTGTCTTGTGTGTTTCCAAATTTAGCGTCCTAATACATTCATGTCATCCTGGCTCGGTGACATTTTCATATAATTTTATAGCGTTTTATATGTTAGTACCATATGATTTAATTATTTATTTTATTCACATAGGTCGAAAATTTTTCATCCTGCTGGTTTTGAGGTCGTCCGCATAGCATTCATTGACATATGAGAAAGCCTTTGACTCGGTCTAAACCTCAGCGGTCATGCAAGCATTGGGAGATCACGGTGTAGGTGAGCCATATGTGAAACTACATAAATGTTAAATGATAAATGATAAATGCAACCAAGTTAGGCCTAAAGATTAACATGCAGAAGACGAAGGTAATGCTGAACAGCCTGTGAAAGGAACAGCAGTTTAAAATAGGTAGCAAATCACTAGAAGTGATAGGCGAATATGTATACTTAAGACAAGTACAGACCGCAGATGTGGGCCGCGATACGGAAATACTTAGGAGAATAAAATTGGGATGGACCGCATTGAGAAGGTACTCAATGATTACCAGCTTACCGGTATCACTCAAGCGGAAAGTGTATGAGTCGCTTTGGGATGTTAAACCCCACAAACCAAACCAAACCAAACACTCTCTAAATCAAGACGTTATGTCCGATTTCGCGCGATGTTTTGGAGAAAAGCTGCATATTTTTTTCACTTTCCCGGGGTTCGACACTGAGCTTGCAGGTGCGCCTCTGGATGAGCACTCCTCACAAGGTACCGTTGACTAACCTGGAGAAAAGAGCCGCCCCACAGAGCCAGGCAAGCATTGCTGGCAGCCCTTCCAAGGATGCCCGGCCTGAATACAGCTTCTAGCCTATAGGATCTGGAGCGAACTTAAGGCTACGTTCCAACATAATTCTTGCTTTCGTCGACAGTTCGAAATCACCCAGAGTTACCACAGGTTAACCTTACGACGTGCCGTCTTCTTCTTTTCTAGAGTACTCGCGCTGAAAATTTGATATTGACAGAATACTGTGAACCTCACTCACAGTAAAACGCTTCACCAGAAGAAACTCTCTCGAAACGAAGAAAATTCTTTTTCAGGACGACTTGATGACAGCTCATCTCTGACTATTGGGGATGCAGGTATAGAGTGTTTCAGTAATGGGAGCAACGCATGCGCTGAATGACGGCTGCGGAGCGTTAAAGCGGGCCGTCTTATTTGCAACACATTGTTACCTCGTGGCTTATACCTGAAGACTTGCTTCAGCACCGAAAACAACAGCACAAATCTATAAACGCGAAGACCAAGCGTCCTAAGACGCATTACAAAGCAGAAGAGCGACACGTGATACCCAATTCATCATCATGAGCACACGGGCGCGAAATGACGCCACAGATGTCGCCGAGCGTGCGAGTTATTTATAAAAAACAGAACTGGCGTTGCCATCAATGACTCCTTCGTGGTGCATTTTACAGAAGAGTAAGAGTAGGCCACATGCTTGAAACTAAAAGCATCAGTTTTTCACCGATAAGTCCACAGCGTCTTTTCGCCATCTCAACGAGATGCGACGGGAAGGTGTGCGAGGCTGTCGTGATAATGGAAATAAACTCGCTGACGGCAGTCGTTTATAGAGACATGCGCTTACTATTCTTGCTTTCCAGCTGCACGCCCTGGTAATGTGCTGACAATCCTGAAGGTCGACGCTCGTGCAATACTTGTTAAAGATCTGGCCGGCTGTAGGAGCGCGCTACGCAAATAGCGGAGACATACTCTTTTCTGACGGGCACCATCACTGCATCAAGTCTTACGCTCGCCGCTCCTCAGCCTACTTATCCTTACCGCACTCTGAGCGTCTCTGTAAAGCCACGGCTTACACGGAGAGTGTTGGTTGAAAGGCAGTTCTCAGTGACCGTGCATTTAGCGGTTTGAAGGTCGGAGAGACAGTGCGATACAATGTCCGGTGGAACTGGCTTTTCTTTGTGGTGGAAACGCAGAGGCACGAAAGGAATCGTAGCAGAAGGACGTCTGTCTGCCTTCGCGTTGAAAGAAGAAAGATCAGTGTGAAACCCGGCACGATAAGCCAGACAATACGTGTTGCGGTCTCTGTACACGCTATTTTCCCTTTCGCCAGCGTGCAAAAGCACCCCTTGCTCCATCTTGAAATGTCACTTTCATTGCTCTGTGATTTTCTAGGTTTCTTTAAAAGCTGACCGAGCGGGAGAGTAATTCTTAGCGTGAGCAAGTCCTGCAGTACATTGAGCACACACACACGCGCACACACGCACGCACACACACACACACACACACACACACACACACACACACACACACACACACACACACACACACACACACACACACACACACACACACACACACACACACACACACACACACACACACACACACACACACACACACACACACACACACACACACACACACACACACACACACACACACACACACACACACACACACACACACACACACACACACACACACACACACACACACACACACACACAAAAAGAAAAAAACTTCTCAAGAAGATAAAGAGCCGTTAGTTCGATCAGGTGGAAAAGCGGAGAAAGTTCCTCTTCAGAGCTCAGCTGCCGAACAACCTTGGCACACTTGCTCTGCCTCCGATCCAAGCGCCCGCGCAGAGCTCTGGAGCCGGAGCTCTGGAGCCGAGGTAGTCCTCTTCACAGCCGGCGAGAACTTGTACTATGACAGTGGCCAAGAGCTGTCGGCCAGCTTCCTGCTGGAAGAGCGGTAATTAATGGCATTCAGACTACTGCAAGAGGCAATAGTGCAGGTGCTCAGGAGCTGCAGCAGCATGCATTTGGGTGGAGAGCGCAGGTTATTTGCTTAAAGCAACAACGAAGGGCGTCGCAAAATAATAATAATAATAATAATAATAATAATAATAATAATAATAATAATAATAATAATAATAATAATAATAATAATAATAATAATAATAATAATTTGTTATTTTATTTAATGTGCACAGGAACAACCACATGGTCTACGTACTGCAGCACGAATTAAAAAATTGCGCACACATGTTTCACACACAGAGATAGAACACAAAAGAAAAAACAAATAACACGTGAAATGAAATTGAGACGAAAAGAGTCACGGAGAGAAAGAAATCAATGGGTAGCATGTCTTGTATACACGGTGTGAGAATTGTAGAGCACATTACGAAAAAAAAAGATAGAAAAATATATAATAATAAGTAATAATGTTAATAATAACACTAATAATAATTATTATAATGTACTTTTCAGCACAGTCACGCCACTCACGATTACTAATGCAGAATTTAATTCTTAGCAATGTTCCTTTTCTTGCGCACAATCCTTGAAATACTTTCGATCCCCAATTCGGGCCCAAACCCAGTGCTTGTCATCCGTGCGGAAACGACATGTGAACGACATGTAAAAGGTGAAACGACATGTAAAATGTGAAACGGCATGTAAAATGTGAAACGACATGTAAATTGTGAAACGACATGTAAAATGTGAACAGCGCCTCTCCATCTCGACATACTCGTCGCAACGACAGAACGCAGTTACCGCTGTAATGCAGAGTGACGTGGCGAGAGGCGAAAATTTGTGTACCAATTTCAATTAGAGGGCTTCTACTTTGGTAAAATAACCTAATTTTTATGTGCAAAAAGCTTCTGACAGGCCAGTGCTGTCTGTTCATTGTGGTTCTGCTTCGAAGAAAATCTCACATGGTGGACCGGAAGATCTTTCTTCAGCGCTGTGACGTTTACGCTGCCTTAAAGGTCCCCAGAAAGGGGTCACCAAGAAGGGTAAACAACGCCATAACACTGATAGTTATTGAACCACCCATCATTCTCCCGCAAAAATTTTCGATCTAGCTTCTGCAACACCAGAGATATCGGCGAAAAAAAATGACCCTTCCAATTTTCCCTCTCAACTCGTACGCCGAAGGGAGCCATAAAAAAAACAAAGAATACAAGCAAGTTCAAAGCTCCGCCCAGACATACGTCACTTCGACGAACTTCCGGTTGCCGCGCGCTCGCTCGCTGGCGTACTCCGCCAACCCGTCCTCGCTTGCACACGCCTGAGGAGTTCGCCAGTTCGCGCAGCGACGGTTAGTGTAACCGCGAACCCGTGGTTATCCTATGTTACACGGCGGACCAAACCATGGTTGCACCACTAACCGCGGTTACCGCAAACCGAGCTTGACGACCTCGGTTTGCGTCGTTAACCGAGGTTATGACGGCGTCTGTTGACGGAAGCTACTCGTCGGCGCCCGAGTGCGCGAAACGTACGAGCGGGTTTGCTTCACAAAGTTATTCATTTGCCCACTGTATCACGTTTAAAGATCGATGTATAGATTATGGTGTCGCCCGACGTCTTCGATTACGGCCGACAGCGCAGCGACTGCGTACTGAAGCCTTGTCGTGCCTACAGTATCGTTTGAACGGCTTGTTGCTGAGCAGAACGCCAAAAAATATGCGGCCTTAGCTATGAAAGTACACGAGTTTGCAACGCTTGCAGCACGGGATGCCGCGAGCAGGCTGAGGTACGTTACACAATTACCGCGGGGGTGGAACGTGCGAGCGCGGCGAACGCCGGCGCCGTGCGTGACCGTCCCTAGTCGTCGCTAGGCCTATTGTTTCGCTTCGAAGCCGCGGCGGTCGACGCTTTGGAACATGATCAACGCTGTCGTAAATCGTCTACTTATGAAACTGCCTTATAGTGATTCCTATCCTGCCATAGTAAAATAATTATAGGATTAACTCTGCCGACGCATTAATCGCAGAGCTAGTACGAGCAGATCGGATCAGCCGAAATGCACCAGCGGCAGCTGGCTTGAGCAGAAACTAGCTTGTATCACGGCTATCGCTCTTACCAGCAATTTTCTGCTGGTCAGCGATCCTCACGAGGACTTCATACTTGATATTCGGCTAAGTATTCCAGACGCCAACAAAGTTTAGCACGCTTTATTTCGGACATCGGTGCTAACGATCCGTCGTGTCGTTCGCGAACGGCATGCGGGAGGAGGGGCCACAGCGGCGGTGTTTACGGCGGTCGAGGAGGTGCTACCATCGTGCGGTGCTTGACCGTGCTATTGACGCCTTGTCGGACGACACTCCGATACTCCTGAAACCACGTTATATAAATAAGATATTTGTAAATGCAGCTTCGTTCTGCCGATCCCTGCGTCGCTTCGGTTGTTGCACTTAATGGGCAAAGGCCACCTAACCGATAAGGGCGGCGAGCTGTAACAGCCCGCACAGAGTTCGAGCAGCGTACGAGCAGACGACTTTCGCAGCTACCGGAAGTGTGTTCGTGACGTCATGGTTGCAGTGACCGCAGCGAATGGCAGCTTCTAGCAAGCCTTGCCAGTCAACCGACCCGTGACGTCACGGGATTAGGAAATAGTTCCATGCGACACCGCCAAGAGACATATCCTCTTCCCGCGAATTTCAAAAAACGCTGTTTTTAAAAATTAATAATAAATCGCTGGCTTTGTTCCAAGGAGTTACACTTTGCGTTAATGCTCAAAAGGATGTGTTCTAACCACTGAACACGTTTATCAATGGTTTCTTGGGAGCCGTTTCCGTGGACCTTTAAAGTAACTAAATCAAACTGCTGATTTTCGGTGTGAAGTAAACTAAACATGATTAATTTTTCTTGCTGTTAGCCGCACGTTCGCTTTTTATGCGTCTTAATTCGACCACTGGCGGTTGCATACATCAGGAATATTCTTTGTGCTCTTCTGCTACCCTTAGCATTTAACTACGGTTAATTCTAACCAGTCATCGAGATACAGACGCAACTAAAAGAACGCATACCAAATTTCCGAAGAACGAATGTTTACACGCCTACCAAAGATACCTGCCTTACCCGCATTGTTCTCGATGCAGTTTGCAGCGTTCATGCGTCAGGTCGGTCACAAAAGGTGCGCCAGGCGAGCCTCAGCGAAGCCACTTCTCTTACGATACAACACACCTCGACATGTTAGAACTAAGTATGGCTGCCTCTTACGAAGCAAGGAAGGACCAGAAAACTACGAACATGATCAGCACAGTAAACGGAAGAGTTGTATCCTAAGTCTTACTCGTGAGGGCCGCACTCCAGCCGCTCCACGTGAAAGCGCCGCGGAGGGGGTGTTGTTGGCATCCTTTCACATCCTGTAGGACCGAAGGGATACACTGCAGGGGCACTACACGTGCGCAGAAGAGGTGCAGAGGAGATGGAGAGGCTGGCTTCAAACTTCACTGAGAGGAGCTCCGAGTCCTCATCAGCCACGCCGCCAGGACACGTCCTGAAGGGCTCCTCCCAGGTGCTCCTGAGAATTGTGTATTGTTCAGACTCCGTCGAGTAATCTTGCGCGCAACCAAATACGCTGAATGCTTCTCGCACGTTTATAATTTCTGCGAGAGTGCTTACGGGGCGCTGCCCACAAAAAAAAACGGATGAAGCTTCGGCGGTATTCAGATATAAATAATACGACTTACAAACAGTAGGGGTCATTATAGTAAGATATTTTTGTGCGTGGAGTTTTCTGGTAGTTTTTTTTTCATTTCATTATGCTGCTCATTGCCAGCTCTGCCAGACGTTTCGACAGCTTGCGAACGATTCTACCCGACAGATCTATCACATGCTTGAAGTATCATCCTTGGGGCAATTAAAGCGAAATCTAGAGCTATGTTTGACTTAGCTTCACTTGCTGCATATTACCGCACATATTAGTCTTGGAGGATTTTCGCAGTTTATCTGCCATTCTTGTGTACACCAAGCGGCGATGCCCCTAGTTAAGTTAAATGGGATCGACAGTTCCCAAAGCCGTTTCTTTGATTCTTTGCAAGTGCTTCGTAGCTGTAACCAAATGTTTTTGAACGAAAAAATTTATGAAACTACTTCCAATTTTGATGACAGCTATGCCAAACTCAGGTCGCGCCGGTATCCCTCTGACAGAGAACTCGCTCGACAGATTCGAGCTGTGAGTGCTTTCGGATGTCGTATCCGCAGCGTTGGAAAAAAAGAAAGCTGGGAAGAACTGCTGTGTTTAATTTTTTATTCCAAAGTGGGAGAAACGTCGATAGGCATCACTCTATTGCTTCCTGAGGGACAGCAGCCGGAAGAGAAAGAACTCGGATTGGCAAGCATGAATGAAGCGGAGTCAAGCATTGTGGGGCCCTGCACCACGTATCCGTAAGGCCCGTGCGCGCCGCGCATTCGAAGGCCGCGCCACTATCCCAATGCCCCCTGCGCGCTGCCTGTTTCCCTCTCCCCGCTCGTTCGGGGAGAACCGGTCCCGCGCGAGGGGGCTATAAAGGAAGCCTCGCGCCGCCGTCGCTCTCTCTTGGTCCCTGCATCTTCGTTCCTGCTTCGCTCCTGCTTCGCGCCTGGAGTTTCTGCACGGAAGACGACCCGCATGGCTGCAGCCCCCTGGACGATGACCTAGCACCGACTTCGACGATCCCTGTGAGATTAAAGATGTTGGTTACACGGCCCGCTGTGTGTTTGTCGTGCGCATCCCTCGGGCAGAAAAATCGCCCACAACTGGCACCCAACTGGGGCTGAATTAGCACCCATGTGGACAAATTTTCTGCCCGAGGGATGCGCACAACAAACACACAGCGGGCCGTGTAACAAACATCTTTAATCTCACAGGGATCGTCGAAGTCGGTGCTAGGTCGTCGTCCGGGGGGCTGCAGCCATGCGGGTCGTCTTCCGTGCAGAAGCTCCAGGCGCGAAGCAGGAGCGAAGATGCAGGGACCAAGAGAGAGCGACGGCGGCGCGAGGCTTCCTTTATAGCCCCCTCGCGCGGGACCGGTTCTCCCCGAACGAGCGGGGAGAGGGAAACAGGCACCGCGCAGGGGGCATTGGGATAGTGGCGCGGCCTTCGAATGCGCGGCGCGCACGGGCCTTACGGATACGGGGTGCAGGGCCCCACATCTTCCCCCCCCTCAGCGTCCGACTCGGGCTACGCCAACAGCCGGGCCATGTCCATGTCCGAACCCGGGTCGGACGCTGAGGGGGGGGGAGATGTGGGGCCCTGCACCACGTATCCGTAAGGCCCGTGCGCGCCGCGCATTCGAAGGCCGCGCCACTATCCCAATGCCCCCTGCGCGGTGCCTGTTTCTCTCTCCCCGCTCGTTCGGGAAGAACCGATCCCGCGCGAGGGGGCTATAAAGGAAGCCTCGCGCCGCCGTCGCTCTCTCTTGGTCCCTGCATCTTCGTTCCTGCTTAGCGCCTGGAGCTTCTGCACCGAAGAAGACCCGCATGGCTGCAGCCCCCCGGACGACGACCTAGCACCGACTTCGACGATCCCTGTGAGATTAAAGATGCTTGGTACATGGCCCGCTGTGTGTTTGTCGTGCGCATCCCTCGGGCAGAAAAATCGCCGACAGCATGAAGCGGATAGATAGAGCATGAATCCCGCGTGTTCACGGAATCGCCAGGGAGACATTCTTTTTCTAGTAATAAAACTTAGCACCAATAATGAATTATTTTATTTTTATTTTTCGTTTCTTCGTTTTCCTGTTAAGCCAATTGTAGGCGACCAACGGAATGTCCTTTTTCTTTTGTTTTTTTTGCAAAGAATGTTTGTTTGGTTTCCTAAATTGTGAGGTTTGTTATCCCAGAGGAACTAAGGCTATGACGACCGATGATTTCGAGGACTACGGGTATTGAAAGCGCACTAATATCGCAGAGTATGCGGGCGCCTTGCATTTTGCCTCCATCGAAATGAGGCCGCTGCTGCCGGAATTAACCAGGACGTCACTACCGATAATCAGGAAGGACGGGGCATGACCTTCCCTCCCAGCAACGAACATCAAGACAGCGGATGGGCGATACGCGGTCAGAAAATGAATCTGCGCGCCCGGTCTAGTGCAAAGTTGTGAGGGGACGCAATGTGGCTCGGCTCTATTGCGCTCTCAGTCGATACGTAGGCCCGTACAAAGTAGTGACGTTGGCTGCTGGGGTGCACTGGCTTTGTCATGACCTCGAGGGTGACAACCAGGGTCGCTTCACTAAGCGCCCTGAACACGAATAGCTGTGGCAGCGGTAGTATCAGAAAGGAAACTTGGTTACTAGGCGAAGAACCCTACGCCAGTGAACACAAGATATAAAACTCCTACCTTACAAAACATTTATCAGGCCACTTCTTGAATATGCTTCAGCAGTATGGGATCCTTATACTAAGATGAACATTACCAAACTCGAAAACATCCAGAAAAGGTCAGGAATATTTGTTTATAGTTCGTACAGTTGGCACACTTCAGCATCTGCTCTTGTGCAAAAAGCTAATTTAGATCCTCTCCAGTTACGTCGCTTTCATGAACGACTGAAGTACACGCATCTTCTCTACCATTCTAAGCTAGGATAAACCGGAAGATACATATCGAACCTGTTATTCGGCACAATAGCGTGCAAATTATTCTAAAAAATTGTAAGAATACACTTGCAAAACCAATGCGTTTAAAAATTCTTTCTTTCCAAGAACAGTCAGCGAGTAGAACGCACTTCCTGCTGATATTGCGGAATGCCCGACTGCCGAGCTTCAGCTATCAAAATGGAAAAATTGTTCTGGCTATATTTGCGTGTAGTGCTTCTTTATTACTCTTGGCGTTTGTCGTAACTGTAGTTTGCCGTTCTTTATCTCTTCGGGGTATTTTGCTCCTGTATTGCTCTTACCGTTTCTTTGCGCATTTGGTTTCATATGTCTGCTTTTAATTATGTATTTTTCCCTTTTAATTTTTATTTCTTGTAGTCACTTTCACTGTACGAAGAGCATGGTGATTTGTAAGTCTTTCAATCCATTTTTGAGTGGCAGGTCGACACCGGGATGATGATGATTGATTTGTTAGGTTTTGCTCTTGTTAAGCTGGTTTTCTTTTCTGCTGTGTATTTTATTCTTAAACAATGCATGTAATCCCACTCTAGTCTAAGGCCTTCTGTGAGGCCGGGAAGCATTTCTGAAATAAATAAATAAATTGAGTGACTTTAAACAAATAAGACAAATTTATCGCGCTCTTCTTCGAAACATGAGGAGTAGTTACGCAATTTTTTGTGAAAATTTTCAGTATTGGTATGCCGCAATTTTTGCTTCTGTTTATAATAGTGCCAAGTGCAGCTAAATGGCCGCTTTACAAAGCGATTAGTCAGCAGCAGTAATGCTTGGTCGTTTTAAACCGCCTTGTTGTTATCTGGGACGAGGTTTTTCATCTCCTATTACTCATTTTTCATAACACCCACCCAGATCCGAGTGCCTTGAATTCATTTGCGAGGAACGCAGCGTTAATTGTCATCCATAATTTGAATACAGGTGCTTGATTCCACAT
Organism: Amblyomma maculatum; assembly: GCF_055883805.1. Lineage (NCBI taxonomy): Eukaryota > Metazoa > Arthropoda > Arachnida > Ixodida > Ixodidae > Amblyomma > Amblyomma maculatum. The sequence goes on from NC_139344.1 coordinate 46,200,716, forward strand.
ATCCAAAGGCACTAGTGCTATTGTAGTGGGCTCATAACGACAAAGGTATCGCCTCGCCGCATTAACGCGTCATGTAATCCGGGTCACGCTCTGCGTTTCCGCGTGCAATTCACAAAGGGCGGATTTACAAATCATACGCAAAGCTTACATTAGAAGCCGGTCTTCGACGTCAAGGCTCCCCTCGTCATTTAGCACGCGATCGGCCCAGTCGTCACCCAGTTTGTCGAAGGATGACCAGTCGCCCTCCTCGTCACTGAGTCTCGTGGGCTCAGTAAGGACGCTGAAATAAATACCTTAATAAGTTAAAGCAACAGACCCACTTTCTTAAAAAGTAAACCGAGCTAGGTGTCTTCGAAACATGGGCAGAGTTAGGTGAAGTTAATTCAGCATGCTGAAAAAAAAATAATATTGACTTTTAAGCCAACACCATTCTGGAAATGCTCGGCGACAGCATTGGAAACAATTAACGTTACTGCTGCATGTACTTGGAGAGCGAGTCTGCCACCCGCTTAGACCCATGCCGACTGGAGCTGCATGACGAATGTCCAAACTCAAAAACGAGCATGCGCACCCTGACGTGAGGAATGCCTCGGACGTGGAGGACACGTTTCGAACTGCATGCTCACCTTTTTCTGGTTGCGCACTCCTTCCTCGTTTTTCAGTTTTGACTTTTCCGGCCATGATTGTGACTGCGGCGTCATCGCCTTCTCGGCTAATCATCGAATTTTGTGATTAATGCAGGACGGAAAATCGCATGATGTGAATTAGTATAATGCTGTCTTTTTGATATATCACTATGTAGTTCATTGCGCTCCGTAATAAAAAAAAAATCAAGTTGCACAGCTCCTCGCTCTGTTTCATCAAATAAATTCACAACCTAAACTGACACCTCTGTAAAATTCCCAGTGGGGATACTCTCAAGGATGAGCTCTCTTACATATTCGCGTATACTTGCCGGTATTTAGACGACAATCTAGCGTTAAGAGTACCAGGAGCTGATGAGAAGTGCTGCATCAGGACTACATAAGTACAGAAAGGCGAAACAGCATATAGCTTCAGAGCAGGACGACTAAGCTAGTGCTATTCGACTGTGATCCGAAATCCTTATACCATTGCAGGAAGCGGAAGCATATCTGTTCCGTAGTGCAGAGACAACGCAACTCTGCGGAGATGTCTCACTTTATTAATGCCTGTAAGCGCAACTTGAATTTAAGAAATATTCGACAACAGCAATATTTTCTGATGTTTTCAATTGCTTGACTAAGCGAGGGCGGAGTCCGAAGCTTCCCGCTTTCGCATGTGTAACCGCAATCAATTGTCGTGAAGTCGTAGGGGTGGGCAGCTTAAGCTTTCATAAACATTCCCCTGACGGCAACCAATTTGTTCTGAGCAAACGTTACTGCGTCAAAATCTATAAAATCTCCTTCAAGCAACGTAGGTTATCTAAATTTTGAGCACATAAAATGTCTTCTCGCTTCGTTGAACTATTCACTTTTCGCCTTTCCATACCAACCGCAGTGCTTTATAAATCGATAGAATGCTCCTTTCAATTCCACCATGTGGCTTGCTGCTTTGGAAGGACAAACGTGCATTGGTTTACGAGAGAATTAATACTTGTTAGCTGTTCGGCAACCTAATTCTATCGCCTAAGCCTGCGTGGCAGTTATAACCCTTTCAAAACGCGTATTCTTTCTGTCATAATTTTGTTACCTTTCATTACTATTAGGTTAATACTATTTAATATACACTGCAAAACAGGAAAATAAACGCCGACTCGATAAAGAAATCATCTAGTTGGGCACAGCGCAACATATTATGACGTTACAATCAGTAATAAATTGACACAAGGAATCATATTACTTTGATATTTAAGCGATACGACTCTACGCAAATGATTGTAAATTAAGTTTAAGGTTAACTAGACTGGCTACTTTCTAGCAAAGAAATAGATTGTGAAGCGGGCCTCGGTGAACGAATATGACTTCAGAAAAGAGCAGTATTATGCAAGACACTTTAATCAAAACTACGCGGCTCAATTAGCCAGAAGTCCTAGATTATGTGGAATGGCTATTTATAAGGATTGGTTATTTGAAGAAATATTGGCTATGAAAATTGTTAATTACAAGAATTATTTTGGCAGCAGGCCATACGTGCGGCAAAACTTCTTTTTAGGACCTGACGTGACTGTACTAAACGTGTTTGTTAAATTTATTTCTCAAAGGCACTATCCGTGTTTCATCACTGGCTAGGACAATCTACCCAGGGTAAAAAGAAAAATAATCAACGCTGAAGAGCGACCAGGAACTTGAAAAAATCTCGGGAGACACGTAAGCAGCGCCACTGCTATCGAGTTTTCCGCGTCCCTAAGTGCACGCAACGCAGAAAAGGCTGAGAAGGTGAGAGGATATGGAAAGTAAACGCTGCACAAAGCTTTTACCGAGCATAAGTGTCGCCCTATTTCGGGTGGTAGAACTCCTAGCAGGTAGGTAACCACGGCGATGGAGGAAAATCTCTTCGTTCTCACTTAATATACCCATTCGAAGCTGTAGTCTTTCTCGCCCACCGATCGTAGAAACACACATGACAATTCAATACATCGGAGCAAAAAAGCAAAATCTGCGGCACTAAAACTAAAAAAATTGGGGAAATCTCATAAGGTTCAAAAACGCCGCACCGCCTTGAGCTACACACGAGACCCGGCTCCAGAAATACGGAGACTGTGGGGCTAAAAATACAGTTTTAAGACTTGCATTTCATTCAGCTTTACTCAGTGCTCATTAATGTGTTTATGTTCTGCGTATATTAAGAAAGTGGCGCGTTTTCATACGTAGGAATGAAAAACAATGGCGAAAGTTTGCAAATTTCTTTCAGCAAAGCTAAAATTCGTCAGATATGGTAGGCATGCACTGCAGGAAAGCTGCACAACAAGAACTCGTCAGAGTTTGTTCTGTCTATGCCCAGCCGTTGTTAGGCTCCTCCCCTGAAATAACTGCAAATCTCCGTCACGCGTAGCCGCCCCCTCCCCGCTGCACCCTCCCCAGCGCAATCTCTCTCCCTCCCATACGTCATGTCTAAGGCAGTTGAAGGAGGACAAATGGCACTTAGCAGAGTTACTTTTCCTAATACGCAATTACGGTGGCATAAAACACGTATACTCGTTAGTTTGCGTATAGCTTTGTTCAAGAGCATAGCAATAACATCAGCCACGCGAGCCACAGTGCATAGGGCACTGTCATGCGCTTGGTCACGGTCCCGTGTCTTTTGTGGGGTTTGGCGCCGGTTATACCGAGCGGTGATACGTGCACAATTTCTCCCTCGGCCCGGTGCTCGGTTCATATAGAGTGAACCTCACGGGAACTCGGTCTTTGACGTCCACCCCAGACCCGTATTTCAGTGCATAGTGGATATACTTTGCATCGATGGAGGGGCGAGGTGGTCAAATTAAGTTCAATAATGAGCATTTAATTCCATAAGAGTCAAGCATCAGACCGGGGAAAACCCTGCCTCCACTGGAAAACATGCGGGTATTCGGCAGCTCCAGGACTAGAACCCAGTACATCCCCAAAGCCAAGCGGATGCTCTACGGCATCGCCTCGGTTGTGGTGAACGGCCATCCTCATACCCAGAGTTTAAACACACACACCTTTCTTCCTCGGCTTCTATCGGCCGTCCATTCCATGGATGGGGACAAGAGTTGTCGCAGGTCTTTGGAATAGATATGGTCATAAGAGGGGACGATGTCAGGAAAGTAGACCGCGACGTCGGGGCGGCTCGTAGCATCGAAATGGAACTGGTTGACGCACGATGCAGCGGCCTGGAACGAAACGTAGCAAAAAAAAAAAAAAAAAAATTGCATGGCACATTTTTCAAACCTTCGCAACGTAGTTAACCGAAAGTCCTAGACTAACTGTAATGATCAGTTATTAGAATTGGGCATTTGGTTATTTCAAGAAACATTAGTCTTTATAAAGATAGACAATTAAAATAGCTATTTTGATACCAGACCACACGTGTGCCAAAGCTCTGCGTTTTCAGATTCTGGAGTGTCTACTTAGGCGTGTTTGTTTTATGTCTTACTTGTTTTACGCCTTAAGTGTGTTTGTTTTATGTTTGTTTCAGAGAACTACTCGTGCTTTATCAGTCCACAGGATAGTCCGAACTTCCAAAATCAAAAGATCGAATGACAACTAGTGTGCAGAAAATGTCAAGAATCTCTGAAGACACGCATGCGTGCCACTGCCATCGTGCGTCTTCGCATCAATAAAGGCGCTCACCACAAAAAAAAGAAACGATATGGGAGTATATGGAAAAGAAAACATTTCTCCCGAACATCAGCGTCCCATTATGTGTGGTGGTTCTGAAACGCTATCAGATCAATTATTCTTGCCATGGCAGAAGGTCTGTTATTTCTGGTCAACAACCATTCAAAACCTCGTCTTTCCGTGATACTGATCGAATCAAATTAATTGTCCATCCAACACGGCTGAGTGATCAAAGAAGGAGCAAAAGCAGTGGCACTAAATCAAAAAAGTTGGGAATAACTCATAATCTTCAAAATCAGGCTAGACGCTGGGCTCGGGCCCAGGACTGCGGAGACCGCAATGGGACATGGAGGAAAACAGTGCTGGACGTGATAGGGTTATAGCGTCAGTTATTCGATTAAGCTCGAAAATCTTTTATAGATATCCATAAAGCCTACAACGCCTGTGTTCAATGCAAGCACGAGCAATATGACTAGTCTAAAACGGTCTCTCAATTTGCCCCTTTAGGTGGGGATATGAAGCCACAGTCTAAAGTTTTAGTTTTGGTGCGACATAACTCAGTTCCCGTTGACGGAGCATATTGATAATGCGTGAGTGTGATGCCTAAATGGCGTGACGCTTTTCTCTAGGCATGAATATAAACTAATGGCGTCAATTTTCAAACTGGGCTAAGCTGAATTTGGAGCAGTTGGTATGCATCCGATGAATAGGGGAGGCACGCAATAACATGACAGTATTTGTCTTGTCTATGTTAATGTCCCGCCCAATGTCTATGTCTATGTATTTGTATATGTCCCAGCCCTGTTGCCCTCTCCCCTGCAATGATTTAAATTTCTGTCGCTTTTTGCCATCCTCCCCCTCTCCCCCCCCCCCCCCTTCCTGTGCATTTAATTTCCTCTATGTCATGTCTCAGGTAGTCGATATATACATATATTATGTTGAGGTATGAAAAGGAAAGAAAAATGAAGAGCCTCTGAAGAAAATGAAAGCCCAATTAATTAAGACCAAGTGCAAAGTCAACTTGACATTATGGTATGGATACAAGAGGCAAATAATAAAAATATCGGGGAAAGCAATATTGTAATCACATACCGCACTTTAAAAAAAAAAAGAATCAGTCGATACATACAGTACATATGCAGTAAAAAGATGTATTCTCATCAGAGCTGGGGTTGTCAAATATGCAAATTCTTAGCAAAATATACTCCTTAGGGCACCCTTGCTTTAGTTTGCTAATAGCGTCAGCATCGATGCATTGTGCGAATCTGCATACAGCACTGTTACACGCTTGTTTGCTATCCCATGTCTTTAGTGCAGTTTACCGCCTTCTAAATTATGACACAATATGTGCAAGCTTTCCTCCGGCACGGTGTTCGGTTCATCTATGCTGAACTGCTTGGATATATAGTCTTTTACGCTCACCAAAAAGTACATTTCAATTATGGGAGACAGATTTTACATTCAAGGATAGTGAGGCGACCAACGTCATTTAAAGATTTGCTTCTAGAAGGATAGGGAGCCACGTTGGGGAAAAACGTGGTTCTTTTGGGAAAAAAATACGGGTTTCCGGAGGCACAAGGAATCGAACAGAACAGATCCCCGCTGGGAAGCAGTTGCTTTATCGTAAAGCCACCCCATCGGTTGAAATAAACAGCCAGCCTCCTATCAGTAATATTAAGCCATACCAGAAAAGGTCCGGAGTCCTGGACTCGCGGCTCGGGCTCGAGTTTGTGTCCCGGAATCTCGGTGTCTCGGGATCTATGACTTCGGTGCCCGATGAGTTGGAACTTGCATGTAGCGACCGGGATAGGGAGCACAAACAGGGAGCGCTGGTCGCTGTTTCAATAGGACTTTGTGGCGACGAACTCGTGTCCGCAAGAAGAGGACAGGAGACTCCACGGAGAGGGCTCGAAGTCGAAAACCGGCTCATGACGGCGGTTTTGGTGCGGTTGTCCCTTACATATCGAGATGAAGAGTGCACACGAGGACATGCACACTTCTTTCACTTCGTTTGCGAGATCTCATTGGATGCCGGCATTCATCGCTGCGGAGAAAGAAATGCAAGAAAAAGAAAAAAACACCAAAACGACAACCAGAAAAGAAATCTGGCTTGAGCGTCCGCTGTTATTTAAAACCGCCATCGACGACTGGCCGGGCTTTCATTTCAATGCCAGCACTCTTCTTGAACGATGGGGAGCTGGTCCCATACTTCTACTTCTTCGCTGTAACCAAGCGTCTTCCTTTTGGGGTAGTGCTTATGAAGCTCTGTGCCGAAGAACGCCTGGAAAACATGAGACTACTTCCCCTTCTACATTAGCTTATCTCTGGCATCGTCGCTGAAAGATACCAATGATAGGGTAGCGTGAAGCACCGTGATCAGACATGATTAGCTCATGGTGGGGGGGAGTGCGACTCCAGTGCAGACATTGATTGCTAATATTGCCCAGATTAATTAACTTAAAGGTGTCAACACAACACAGACACATTGCCTCTGTGTACCATTTTAAGTGGTGTTTTATACTGTTGCACCTGCTCTTTGTATATTTTTGTCATGCAGTTTTCTCTAGCTTCCCTATGCATTCAGCAGCAGCAAGTCAATATTTGCTTTTCCAGTCCGGTGCCCGAAGACTAGGAAGTAAAGGCGAAGGGGGGACCAAGAGCATATTTTACACCAGCAACCTGCGTTTCCTTTTTCTTTGTATTCCAGCCGCTTTTCACGTATTTAGAGGCACCGTGTTAATTAAATAACTGTACTGCAGGTTTTCGTTATCTCCAGAGATTTCAGCTCCTTCGTACTTTGAGCTTTCCTCTAGCAGTAGTGGGAATAATATTTTTCTAAAGTATGAGGCGGAAAACCGCGTTGCTTCTTAGAACGATTAGTTCGGGTCCCTGGTCAATACACCAAGGAGTGATTACAAGGCAGAGCATGTTGAGTATTTTTCTGGTACGTAAGGCTGGCAGGTACGCAGAAAATCCGGCTGCAAAATGCCTCAGTTGGCAGGTGGTAAAATGGTTCCGTTTGGCTGCTGTATGGCGTTTAACCTCCGGAAGCAACTCATGCTATGGGGGACGCCATAGTAGAAGGATGCGTAAATTCCTACCTGTTTGGGGTTCTTGACGTGCACTAACGTGACCTTGTTCTTTAACGCGCCGTGGAACACATGGACGTCTCCATCGAAAAGCGGCTGCCGTGGCCGGGATTTAATCTCGGATTCATAGGCACACCTGGGGAGAGGACTAACCACTGAGTTACCGCGGCGAGGCAGGGGGAATGTTGGGCGAGGGAAATTCTCTCCTCTTCTTGTAATGAAACCTAATCTCCTGCCAGGCTGGTACACGATAAAACAGCTATGACCTGGCAGCTGTCGTGGTTGCCAGGTTGCAGTGAAAAAGAAAAATTGCCCTCTGTTCTTTGGGAGAAAAGGGAGTGACAGGAAGGTGGTTGCCACGGCAAGATTTATTACTCTCAACTATGTAAAATATGTATATGTGGGTGGATGTGTTGCGTTCCTGCATATTATCGGCTATATGTATAACTTGTGCTCGTGAATTTCGGCTCACATCTCTAAGGCTGTCGCGTTTTCACAGCTTCTATCCGCTTTCTTGCTTGTTGTTGTTGTTGCTTGCGCACTCTGCCCGAAAGTGATGATTAGCTTGGCAACATTCTATGGTGTAGAATATACCAGGGGTGTTTTGGCGACCGAAAATATTCCTGCCAGTATAAAAAATCATAAAGATGACAGAAATATTCAAATCAATTTTGTGTGACCTGCAATTTGGGATTTCTTCCCGGTATTTCGTGGCTCAATTGGCGATCAGGTCATTTTCTGAGTTGTCTAAATGATTCTGTTGGCGCTTAAAACTTTAAGGAATGGTAACTAGCTGTTCATTTCAGTCAATCGCTTCTTCTAATTGGATGCGGCCCCTGAAATACTCAGTGTTACTTTATCTTCGCTTTGTGCTACTCTGCATGATGAAGCTCATTTTGAACTCGCACGAGTGTCGCGATTTTGGTCCGTGTCCGGGTATTTTAAGGCTCCTGCAACACACAGATGAGGTGAACGAAAGATGAATTTATACATATATACAGTCATGGTACTGGGCACAACAATACCGACACGGAAGCCGAAAGTTACTGGCTTCACGCGACTGTCTTCGCACAGCGACGGTCACAGAGACCCGCCACGTCCACTCCAGGCGCGCACCACTGCATGCGACGAATCTCGCGACGGTCTCGACGGGTATCGCCCGACCACCGGCCGAGCACCTTCTTTTAAGCGGGCCAGAAAGCAGTTTGACTTCAAACTATGCAATCCGGGCACTGTAGTGGCTGCGGACCAAGGAGCTCAATAACGAGCGCACTGGTTTCCCGCCGCGGTACGAGGAGGAGGGAAGGGAGGGTGCGCCTGCGTGGCGCCGGCAGTCGTCGTGGCGCCAGAATGTCTGGCATCTGCTCGGACGAGCCCAGGCATGTTAGACGCCGAGACGTCTAAGTGCGCCGGTGCCATGCAGAGCAGCACCGAGCTTGAGTGGGGCGTCAGGCGCTCGCCCACACCCGCTCTACTATAGGAACCGCTCGCCGCAGGAGCCGCGGCTAGAAGCACTATCATAACACGATCGTTCGCGCTAATCCTGCGGTCGCTACCGACAAGAACATTTCTATAACCAGAACGTTTTTCTCATTAGAAACTGGGCATTGGTCGGTCAACTATAGAATCGTCTTCTCTCCTTGGCTGCTGGTAGAACGAAAGGAAAAAGATGGTTTGCACGGTATGAAAAAGAACTGAACAAGGGTAAATGGGGTACGCCTCAGTTCGCAGATGAGCCAATGTTTAGACAAGTGGACTTGTCTTCATCCACTTGTCGAAACGTGGGCTCATCTGCGAACTGAGGCGCACCCCATTTACCCTTGTTCAGTTCTTTTTCATACCCTTTGGCTGCTGTCACTCCGCATACACGGCAATGAGCAAGCCGATGAACTCGCCACCGCCGCACATCAACTCCCTCCCAGCGACGAACTTCTCGCTTTGGAGGACGTGCGCGCGGTAATCTATGACCACCTCCGTCAGCAACACCCGGACCCACGCATCGTGCCAGGAGAGCGCATCCCTGCTGTCGGCGCGCGCTCATTGTCGCGCCTACAGCGTGCAATGCTCATCCGAGTGCGCGTCGGCTGCGTGTGGCCTGGGGTAAGACGGGTGCGCCACGGACTGTCGTCGAGCGACGTGTGTTGTGATTGCGTTGCAGTGTAGACATTGGAGCACATGCTGCTTCGCTGTACCGCATCCGCAGAGCCACGTCGCGAGATGCTCTCGGCTTATAGGGCTCTCGGAATCATCCCGGACAGCATCGAGACGCTCCTGTGGCCGCGAGGCAGTGCGCGCACCCGTGACAGGGCAATGGTGAGCCTCTGTGCGTTCATCGAGCGGGCAGGCTTGAAGCCTCGCTTGCTCTTAGCCAAGTAGTGCGTGGGTGACCTGAACGCTCCGTGTGTGCTACCTTGTACGTATGCTGCCGGACGCCCCACCCCGGCAGCTGGTGCATTGTGTCGCGTGCGCGATCTGTCTGCGACAGGACGCTACGTGCGCGCGACTATATATATACATCACTGGTATTATATATATATATATATATATATATATATATATATATATATATATATATATATATATATATATATATATATATATATATATATATATATATAATTTGTAAACAATTGCAGTGGCCGCTCGCGCGCAGGCATTTGTGGACAGTGCTCGGGCACTTGCGCGCGAGCGATGCGAACTCGTTGACCGTCTGTACTTTGTAAATAAAGTACAAAGCTCCCCTTGCCCTTTCTTCCTATCGCTCCCCTCTCTACTTCCCCTCGCTATCCTCTCCCTAACCCCTTTTCCTTGCCGCCGGCCGCAGATCAAGTGCTTCAGTTTTTAGATAGCAGTTGCAGCGGCCGGCATTACCGTTTCCTTCTTTTTAATTATTATAAAAAAAAAATAAATCAACCACTACCACCACCACCGCAAGCGCGGTCCATGAACAGTAACATGGACAAAGCGGGGGAGTTTCGTGGAGCCATATATGGTGCCTGGAAAGACATCCAGTACTGCTGTCAGGTGTCTTCATTGCTTCAACATACAACAACTTGAGGGTATACTTCGTCTCACAAGATGTTTGAAGCAGTGCAAAAAGCAGAGGCACCCGGTCTAATCAGGATCACGCGCACTACAGTAAGCAGTTGTGCTCCTACGCACCTCTCGCCCTCAAATTTATGAGGGTGACAGTAGGAGCACAATTCCCTATTATACTGCCCATGGGCGAGAGGCACTTAAGAGCACAATTGTAAGGGCTCCTCTGCCTTTCACAGTGCTGCAAGTATCTTGTGAGACGAAGTATAGATAAGGAGCGGAGGTGGGGAGGGGGGGGGGGAGGAGGCGGCAGAAAAGGAGCTGGGCATTGCTTGTTGGAGGCGAGTGCATTGTGTGCACCCACTCCTTTCTAAGAATTCGCGACAAGATTTTCGTGTCGCTTTCAAGTGCATGCGTCCTGGGGTATAGCTTCTACTGGAGATGACCAGCACAGAGCGCCCGGAACCGAGCAAGGTTCTTGGTTCAACTGTTCTTGCGAATAAAAAAATCGTTGTGTTATGGCTGTAAAGCACATACAGTTAAATTAAAAATTTGCGCTCAGATATGACTTCCGCGAACTTGTGAGGCTTAATATAAAGGAATGGGCTAGAGAACTGCTCAGTGTGCTTTGCCTTTTCATTACACATGCATCTATCTGCTAAAGAGTAACGAGAATAAAATTCTCTCACATAATTTTCGTGAAAGGGCTCATTTTTATCTGCGCTCTTGGCTAAATCAGTGTGCAATAATAAAAAAAAAAGACGCCTATGAATAGAAACACATTTACTGTATTTTTATAAGGTGTCCTGCCCAGGTATATGGATATAGCTAGCAATATTTGTAATCTGCATTTCTTGCAGGCTAAAGAAAAAAGAAAAGCGGGAGAGCGCACAACCCAATGTGGGCAGAGAAAACTGGGGCGTCGCTTCTCTTTATGAAATGCAACTGAAATGCCACACTGGTAAATTTCATCAGAGTAACGTCACGTGTGAGCTTGTTTGATACGAACTGACCGCGCTAATCACGCCAACGTGTTCTCTTTCTCCATAAAGCACGTAGATAGGAATATTTTCTACCTGATTTGTTGTCATAAATTTTCTATTGTGTGCAATGATGGTCTCAGACTTTATTAATGCCGGTTTCCCATTATCCATCCTTCCTTCTGTTATAAACTATTCCATTGTGTTATTTTTTGTGTGTGTGTTCCAGGGCTACTCTTGTAAAGTGCGTCGTCAAATGAAAGCTGCTATGGTTTGTCGGCATGGAAAAATGTAGAAATCAGTCAGTAAAACAGTTTGGCGTGGCTCATCTACACAGTTTGTAGATTTTTAGCAATAAATAATCACAAGTATATCAAAGCTGTTTCGCAAGTACGCTATGCGGACAGGCGTACAGAGAAAAAATACTAATTACTGTTGTCAGCCCCCTATTTAAATACGATGCAGTAATTTAATATTTAGCCTCTTATATTATTAGTTTGTCAACTTGGAGACGGTCATATTTCTAGGCAGCTCCAATTTGTAGAACATTGCTAGAACACGTGTGCTACCAGAGATCCAGCTCTATACAAAAAATTTGAATTTCAGTTCTCGTATTCATGCGTAAACGTCACGATGGCCGCCTAAACGGCTTCAGCTGCGGCGGGATGTTTCATGACGCTGCATGTGCCATTGGCATACTAGGCAGGTCTCTAACTTTCGCTTTTGGATGCCGAACTGGAAGAGACGTTCGGATCGAAAGCTAACCGCCTCAAGGATGTTTTTCATGGACTGTCTCTGTCATACATCCGTATTCGCATGAATATAATGGTAAGGTTCGGGGCGTATGTCTCGAAAACCGCACGTTCACTGAGGATGCAATCGAATGGAGTAGCTTAGGAATGCGACTGCCTCTAGTTTTATAATATAACAACGCCCGGCAGCCAATGTTGCCTGAATGTTCATGAACCGCTATCAGATAAGGCAGACAAGGATTATTTCTGCAATTTGTGTACACCTCGTTTCATAACCTACACACATGAGCAATTTCAATGTGCTGCTTATTGCGCACCTGAAAGTAATGAAGACTAATTATGAACACCGAGGATCGTAGAGGAAGGTCTCATTCTTAAAAGTCATGTCTGAACCCAACGGAACAGTGTTGTCAAGAAGTGCATGCCAAAATACTTGAGTTGTTGGCAGTCTAAGGGGAAAATGTTGACCAATGCTCACTAGCAGTCTGGCTAAATAACCAGGTAATGTTGATCAATATTTTACAAGATGCAGTACCGCATGTTGGCAGCGGGATCTTAATGAGCGAAAAATATTTGCCAGCATACATAAACGTGTATCAGATGTTGGCGGTCATACCTAAATGAGCGAACAATTTTTGCAAACGCACACGAGCGTATATGAAATGTTGGAAGACCGATCGATCTGATTGACGATGCTGCAAAGCTCACACCAGCATATGCGAAATATTGGTGAGCCACACGTATTGCAGGACAATGTTTATCACTGGGTTCCAGACATAGTACCAATGTCAGCAAGCAATGGCATACCTGGCCCGTTGTAACCAGCTTATAGAATGGCAGGACCCTTATCAGAAACATACTGGCAACAATGTGCCGCCCTTGGGCCGTGTTTTGCCAGCACAGTTCCAATATCGGGCCGGTTAACCTGGGGCCTATAAAAAGCCACGCGCTGAAAATAATCTACGTACAGCGTTCCGCTTATGTCATTAGTACTAAACTCCTATTATTCCACCTGAATGTCATCGAAGCAGCATCCATCTTTGAGTAGAATTCACGCACTCCTGTGGAAATGGTGAAAACGAAAGATGTGTTGGAAACATCGCGTGACACTTCTTGCGCTCCAAACGCCTCGTTGGAGTCTCAATAACAATATATTCTTTTCTCAGAGTCAACTCGGACAATTCGATCTCTTGGCCATCCCCTTATCAAGCCTGGGAACTGGATTGGGAAATAACGCTCGGCCTGAGCCCCTTTGTCAAGCCCTCTTCGCGGTGGATGAGCGCACCGGGCACTTTTCCTCGTCAGGAAGTAGAGGTGCCTAGGCCGCCACGTCCCCGCTTCTTCGTGCTGCAGCTTTGAGGCGGCGACCACGAGTAAGGCTCAAGCTACCTTTCTCCCGTTTACTATCGATCATGTACCGCATTTTTCTAATATTTCCTTAGTTCTAAAGATACATTCATATATAACTCTAAAATGGTGAGTTCTGTAAGAAAAGCCCTCGTAGAAGGCTTTTCGTGCCTCCTGCCTCGGGCCAGCCCTAATACATGAACGTTACATGCGGCTAGCTTTTGTAAGCGTGTAAAGGCTTGTAAGCGTGTAACGGCTGGAAGTTTGTGTTCCTTGTTTCTTCTTTATTTTTTTTTTTTGCTCCCTGACTGGTTAGAAGTGGCCGATTCTAACTCTGGTTAGAATCGACCACCGTTAAGTGCCAAAGTCCGCTGCCAGAAGCAAGCTATGAGAGAACCTTCCTGCGGTATACAACTTCCAGCTTTCGAAGCACGTCTTTGAGCCAGAGAACTTGCTGCTAGTAAAGAGAAAAAACAGAAACGTATATTTTGCGCAGATTCGAAAATAAGTTTAATTTCGGTATTTTTGAGGCATGGTACAATTCACACAGCGCTGAAGAATATATCGAGTTCACCTTGCGAGCTGTTCATCGTAGTAGGTCTATTGCGCACTGACATCACCTGACGCCGCTGTGTCGTCCTGATGGGTGTGTCCAGATTGAAAGCCGGCGCCATTGACATTTATTTGGCAATATACGTCCTTGCCAACGGCAAGCATGTCATTTTCTGGGCTCAAAAAAGAAATCTGCTTGCAATATCTATATCTTGGGAGGAGGGGGCAAACGTGTTTCTAGCAGTGTGCGCAAAAAAAAAGCGTACATCAGGCAGACATAAATTTCTTATTTCTAAAATTCGGTGACAGAGTAACTATAAAATAGAAGTCATTAGTTGTTTTCTTTTTGCTTTGCCTTGTGTTGTCGCATTAAACAACAAACCTGCGCTCTACACCCCTGTGCATTGTGCTTTATTTCTTAGCATCTTCGCGCTTTCCACAGTTCGCTGGTCGCGCCGTCGTCTGAATGCCACCTGCTCTCGCAGGTGGCTTGTCTACATCACGTGTCCCTTGCCGATGCTGACTCGCACAGAAGCACTGAAGACTTTCTGCTCGGAGCCCACTCTGCCGCTTTATGTGCGACCACCACGTGATAGGCTCGCGCACGATAGAGGAGATTTAAAGCGAGACTCTAAAAATATATAAAAATTTTATACATGCATTGTCATCGTGGCGTTGCTTGTTAGTCTATCAAAATGCCTCAAGACGGAGGTCGTCTACCTGTTTTCCTAAGCATTTATTCCAAATCCCGCTTAGCACAAACCTTTAATCCCCATCGGCAGCTTAGTTCACACAAAAACCCTGAAACGTTTAGGTGTCGTACAGAGCAAGTAAACTGGAAACGTTTTTTTTTCTTTTTTTGAAGCACCTACTCGGGCTTGCCTAGAACTTTCTTGGGGATTTTTTTACCAGACTATCATGAATGTTTTTCTACCATTGAAGCAAAGGTTCCGAAAAACGCTCGCAAGCCGTGCATGTCCCCATGACTTCTGCGACTTGTAAAGAAGCAAAAAATGCTCGCATAATTGTTCAACACTAAGGATACCGCACTACTGGTCCGCTTTAAAGCATTTCGGATTTTTTTGAACAAAGAAATCAGGACAGCTAGGACTACTTCCCACAATAACCTCTTTGACATGAAACTCTTTAATAATCCTAAAGAAAATTGGAGGCGCCTTAATAAACTTTTAAATAGAATTACTCACCCAAATGACATGAAAAGCTTAACAGAGGATGGTTTTGACCTAAATGGGCATTCTTTGGACAATGCTTTTAACGATTTTGTTACTACAATCAGGAGTCGATATCTCATCCGTGTTTTATTTAAATTTGTGGGCGATAGAGTTTCTCAATCTCTATTTTCGAACCGACCGATGAAAATGAGGTGTATAATTGTACTTTAAAAAGTTTAAAGAATACGACAAGCTTAGACTCTTGCGATAATCGTAACATCAGTAACTCGTTTAAAATAACGCTGGATGCAACCTTGATGGGCCGCACAAAATCATTTTCGGAACCTGAATTCCCTACCTTGCTGAAGCCCTTTGCCACGGCGTGGTCGAGTTTAGCGGGAGGTTTAATCCAACAAGAAGAATTTTTTCATGCATTCTTAGAGATCATATGTTTGGGCACATTTACGTATACATCATGCATTCGCTACATTGCTTAATATGTTTGAGGCAGGTATACTCCTTACTCAATCTTCCCGCATTCGTTTTGTCGTTGCAATCGTCAAGGCAGTACTCGTGTGCGTTAGGAATCGGCTCCAAATGCTTCAATGGCGGATTCGATTCGTTATTCATGTTGCAATAGGAGGACTGAAACTGAGGGAAATATCCACTAGATTTTCTCTCTCCTCAATCTCAATGGAGCGTCACAGCCGAAGTCTGCCGAATCCTGAGAAAAACCACATAGATTTTTTGAGAACCGCACCTCATCTTACTTTTCAAGCACTCGTAACAAGAGAGGAGAACATCAGGTGTTTTGTAACTAGAAGAGCTGCGTACTGATATTAAACGCGCAACGTGTTCTATCAAAGAGCTCATAGTTGATGGCACGAGTAAAAACGATTGTTGAGCGAGTTTTGCTTCGGTACGAAATCAGTGGTCACGTTACCCACCTACATTTTATCGTTCCAAGAAAAGTAGCGAGGGAGCAGAATTACGTCAGCTACTTTTTACTTATTTATTCCATCAGTACAACTGGAGGGATCTCCTGGCAAAAGGCCGCTTTTGCAGCTTAACGGGGCCCGGAAAAAATATACAAAGTGTTTCAAAGCAGTGACACCGAAGTGTAGGAGAATTACTACAAGGGAATGATGCATGTAAAATAGAGAGAAAAATACACACAAAAATAGAAACAAAATATAATACACTCGATAAATGCAACTATTCCATGTAAACTATGCAGGTTTCAGGGTCAGCTACTAGAAAACTTTGAAGTATGCGTAAGGACATGTAAAATTCACCCAGACATGCTGACTGTTTTCTAGTGTACAGTTAAAACAGATGTACATTCATAGCAAGCAAAATAGACACATCAAATAGTACGACACAATCAAAATGTTAAAACTTGCTCTGTACATCAGTGCGCACCTACAAGATCAGAAGTAACAAAAATACAAAAGTCTCACAGCTCCACAAAATATTTCCGCAATTCTTTGAATTTGAAATTTTCATTGTATTTATATTTGTTGAGTATGTGAGGAAGGTTGTGTTTTAGTGTTTAAGTGTATAATTAGTTCTAAAATAAGGGACAAACCAAGTATCGACGCTGCGAGTATTACAGAAATAAGTTTACTTTGAAACCATACGCCAGCAAGTAGATAAAATGCTTTGTGGAGACGTCATCCAGGCAACCAACAACCCATGGGCGGCTCCCGTCATTCTGGTGAAGAAAAAATACGGAACACTTCGTTTTTGCGTCGATTACCGCCGCTTGAATAGCATAATGAAAACGATGCCTACCCTCTCTCCCGCATCAACGACACACTGAATCGGCTCTGCAATGCCAAGCACTTCTCGTCGATGGACCTAAAGAGCGGGAACTGGCAAATTGAGATCGACGAAAGAGACCGCGAGAAGACCGCGTTTATTACGCCAGACGGCCTCTTAGAATTTACGATAGTACCATTCGGCCTCTACTCTGCACCAGCGACGTTCCAGCGGGTGATGGATACCGTTTTGCGGAGCTTGAATTGGCAGATTTGTCTGAAATACTTGAATGATGTCGTTGTGATGCCGAAGCGGTGGCTTTATTGTAGAGCATCCGCCTCGCATTCGGGAGGTACAGGGTTCGATCCCTAGTGCCGCCAGGTACCCACCGGTTCCCATTGGGTACACAATTTCCCCCGGCCTGATGTTCGGCTCTTCTGGGGTGAAATGCTTGGGAAAAGGGGCCATGAACCAAAATGTTGGCCTAAACCCGATCTGTTCAAGCTTTGAAGACCGACTGAAAAGGCTTCGGAAAGTGCTGAAATAATTACATCATCAGGGTTAGCGTTGAAACCAGAGAAATTCCAGTTTGCCTGCGAGGAACTGTGGTTCCCAGATCGCATCATTAGCAAGGGTGTTGTTCGCCCAGACCCGGAGAAAACAGCTTCGATCGCACAGTTTACACCGCCTGCCGACAAGGAAGCTTCACGCAGATTCCTTCGGCTATGCGCTTACTATCGGTGATTTGCCATCAACTATTCGCGCATCGCCCAACCGTTGACGCAGCCTACAAAGGCTGACTTGCCTTTTAAATGGGAAGCGCCGCCTTATGATGCTTTAAGGAACTTAACGGCCGCTTACACTCGCCTCTTGTACTCAAGAATTTCGAAGAAAATGAGGAGACAAATTTATACCGACGCAAGCAGCATTGGCCTGGATGCTGTTCTGGTTCAGAAAATTGCCGGATAGGAAAAAGGTATCGCGTACGCTCGCCGTTCCTTGTCGGGAGTTGAATTCAACTATACTGCGACAAATAAAAGATGTCTTGCCATCATTTGGGCCCCATTCAATTTCCGCCCCTATTTGTACGGACGACCATTGAGGGTTGTGAACGATCACCATGCATTGTTCTGGCTCGCCAACTTAAAGGATCCATCCGGCCGCATTAGGCGATGGAGCCTGCGTCTTCAAGAATTTGACATCATAGTCGTCTATGAGGCTAGTTGAAAGTATTCCGGTCCAGTGTGATTGTTACAAGCCCCCGTTGACGCGCCGCCGAAAGAAGACGACGAACACGCTTTCTTGGGACCAGTAAACGCCAGCAGTTTTGCCCAGCAGTAGCGCTTTGACCTCGAGTTGAATGACCTAGCTGGTTGCCTCGAAGGAAAGATCGCTTCTCTTCCTGTGGTGTTCAAGCGTTATTTATAGTCATTCGCTTTAAAGAATGGCGTCCTCACGAAGAAGAACTTTACAGCCAACAGAACAGCACAGCTTCTTGTGCCCAAAAGCCTCATACCGGAGTTTCTGCAGGCGCTATACGATGAGCCGACAGCAGGGCATCTCGGATTCGCGCGCACGTTGCGCCAGATATAAGAGAAATATTACTGAACACGCTTGCCTGCAGACGTTGCGCATTACCTGAATACATGCCGTGGGTGTCGGCGACGCTAGACGCCCCCAATCAGACCAGATGGTCTACTGAGCCCCATATCGCCCCCGATTAAGCCCTTTCAATAAATTGGGATAGAGTTCCTCGGCTCCTTCCCAACTTCATCAGCGCAGAATATATGGATGGCCAATCACAAAAAAATGGGTCCATCGGGGCAACCAATTACATGTCTCAGTACGCCGAAGCGAAAGCTCTGTCTAACAGCACCGTACCATAAGTTGCCAAGTTTTTTGTCGAACGAATTCTCCTGTGGCCGCGGCGCTCCTGAAGTGATCATCACGGACCGAGGAAATGCATTTACAGCGCAAATTACTCAAGCCATCTTGAAGTACAGCCAGACAAGCCACTGCAGGACGACCGCATACCACCCGCAGATAAACTGACTCACGGAAAGTCTCAATAAAGCTATAGCGGAGACGCTCGCCATGTGCGTCGACGCCAAACAGAAGACCTGGGACACCATCGTGCAGTACGTGATCTTCGCGTATAACACGGGCATCCAGGAGACAACCAGAGCGACCTCGTTCAAGCTTATGTAGGGCCTACGACGACGCTTGACGCGATACTGCCGCATGGGACAAAAGAAGACAACCTAGACGTCGCCGCCAACCTGCAGCGTGAAGAGGAAGCCCGACGGCTGCATATACAACTTGCGACGACGCCACGCAGAGTACACGGCAGGAGACCAAGTGTAGGCATTGACGCCAATTCGCCGTCGTGGACTAAGTGAAAATTTACAGCACCGATACTTTGGGCCATACAAAGTCCTTCGGCGCATAGGACAACTTGACTATATGAACTCATACGCGATGGCATGACCACATCCTAGCGGCGCCGGAATGCGAATAGTTCACGTGCTGCACCTGAATCCTTGTTTCGCGCGGTAAACGCCCGTATTTTAATTGTTAGCAATTTATTTGTCTTTTTGTGTTTATTTTGTAAAAATCGAGGCGATGCCTTTCCAAAAAGGTAGTATATTCTACAATCGGTTTAGATCTTTGTTGCTTTTCGACAGCCGCCGGTATGAGGCCTTATCACTGGGATTCTAGCGCATGGATCAATTCTGTATTTGTTCATGCTCGTTGCCGCGAGATGCTGTTTTATCGTTTTCTTGTCGCACAGGATGCGTCGTGTTGCATCTAGCAAATTTCGGCCACTTGCGCGTGTTTCTGCAATGTTCCAGGTTGTGATAGCCACTGTCTGCGGCTTTATCTGGATGTTTCTTCTGCAGCCTTTAAATTTAGCGTTGACGAATCCGACGGGCGTTCGTTGATCGACGACCGCCTAGCACGCTTCGTGCTGTCGCCGTCGCAGATTGCTTAGATCTTTTGTGGGCGCAAGTCATCCCAATAAAGAGTCTCTTCCAGAATGTTTCAAGCCTCCTCATATGTTGCCTACGGCCTTGTCACCACTAAGTGACACTATGGAAGACTCCGTATTGGAGGATTCCGAAAATCCGGACCACCTGGGGTTCTTTAACGTGCACTGACATTGCACAACACACAGGCGCTTTGCTTTTCGCCTCCATGGAAAGGGGCCACCGCGGCCGAGATTCGATCCCGCATCCTCGGGCACATCAGTCGAGCGCCGTAACGACGGCACCACCACAACGGGCTAAAGTTTCGGCTGTGGGAGATCGAGCATAGCATCGAATACAACCAGCGTTCCGTTGAACGCATCAAAGTTCACCGGCGTTCTATTGCAATAATTTATTCAAGGGAAAGGGAAGAGACAGTATCTATCGCCCTTGTTCTTTGGACACCTGACAGCGCCTTAAGGCAATGGAAGAAGATGGGAGTGAAACCGGAAAGAGAGAAAGACGTGCCGTAGTGCAGAGCTGCAGAGTAATTTTGACGGACTGGTGTTCTATAACGTGCACTGATATCGCACAGCACACGGATGCTTCCCCATTTCGCCTCCATCGAAACGCCGGGTTCGAACTCGGGTACTCCCGAGCTGTAGTCGGTCATCTTATCCACTGCGCCACCACGGCGGAACAAACCGCCGTTCTAAGCCGAATCACTCTTCATGCCCTGTGCATGCGATGCCGGCATACGCTTTCCTGATCCACTCGGTCAGCTGTCCGCAGCGGTGCGTGCACGTGTAGTATGAAAATACCCTTCTCCTCCTTTCAGCGCCAGCACGCGCATCTTCTGGGATGCCGATACCATCCTTCTCCTCCTCTCTGTAACTAGTGCAGTGGTTGAACACCAGTGGAACGGCCCAGCTGGTTGCCGTGGTAGCGGCGCATGCGCGCTAATGGCCTACGCTCGGCTCCCCGAAATGCGCTTCTACTAGCCTAGTGTAATTTTCGTTACAAAAAGCGTTGTTGCTCTGGGATCTCTGAGGAGACTGAGGAACGAAAGTGCTTGGCGGGCAGATAATGTGGAGATTGCGAAGCAGTGTCTAGCTCCGCGCACACGGGGACAAGGCGTTCAGTCGCAGTGAGAGGCGCGTAATCATAAGTGGCTTGAAGAGGTCCTACTTAGCGAGCACCTCTGAGGTTGCCTCACTGTGAGGCAGATTTTACAGTGAGATTCTTTCAAGGCGGTGTTACCGCTTCGTTGACCGTGAGTCTTCTCGGCTAAAGCGCTGGACGGAAGACTAAGGTACTATTCGACCGCCTAAGGGAAGAACAGTAGTTTACGTTAGATAGCCAAGCACTGGAAGTAGTAGGCGAATATGTCCACTTTGTACAGGAGTAACAGCAGATCTAGACTATAAAAGGGAAATAACAAGCATAATAAGATTTGGATGGAGCGCAATTGGCAAGCATTCGCAGATTGACTTGTAGCGTACCGGTGTCACTCAAGATGACAGTATACAACAGTTGCATCTTACCTGTACTTACCTGTATGGGGCTGAATCCTGGAGGCTAGCAAATAGGAACCTAATTAGGTTGAGAAAAACGCAGAGGATCATGAAAAGAAAAATGGTAGTGGTAACATTAGGGATAGGAAAGATGCAGAGTGGGTCAGAGAAATAACTCAAGTCACTGACATTCTAGTGGAAATCAAGAAAACGAAATAGACATGGCCAGGACATGTTGTGCAAAACAGAAACCGATGGTCACTTATGGTTACAAACCGGATTCCAAGAGAAGGAAAGCTCAGTAGGGGGCGGCAGAAAGTTACGTGGGCATATGAGATGAAGAAGTTCGTAAGGGTCAAGTGAATGCAATTAGCACAGGATCGGGTCAACTGGAGGGATATGGGAGATACCTTCGCCCTGCAGTTGTTATATACCGGCTAATGATGATGATGATGATGATGAGCTTATTAGGCAACGTTTTTGAGGTGTGTTTGGGTGAAGGAGTACTTGGTGTAGGGATATCGAATGTCCAGATTAAATATTACTCTGAGATTTTATAGATATATCTAGCTTGCCTATGTGACTTTTTTTTATCCAAAGCATACGCTGAATATGATGATCACAGTCGAGAATTTCTCACATAGCCGTTATATAAGAGAAGAAAGAAAACGAATGTCCTTTTGCAATCTCGTGGCACGCCCTTGTGCCGCTAGGTGAAAAAGAAGGCGGTTTTAAAATATTAGTGATTCCCTTCGGAGTTCGGATTCCCACTTTCCTCGCCACCCGGATCTTGGCGATACTAATACGCCGACACGAATGCTGGCGCTCATCATCATGCAGGCCTAAAGTTGCAGGGGCCGGCAGGAAGACTGCTCGACTTGGCAGCCATGCAGCGTAGCATGACCACCGTAAGGCTCCTGCTATACCCGATGTCACTCAGCTCGCGGCTCATGGCGCTACCGTAGGACCAGCTTAAGCAGTCACAACGCCATTCTTCGCCAAGGAGCTTCATACTGAGGAAAGAGTATCTGCTGGCACTGCGCGAAGGCCGCCATCGGGAGGAAGGAGCCTCGAGGTACTCTCAAGGAGGCCAGGAAGACGTTTTGGCGATGAGGCTGTGTCCAGACAAGAACACTGCTTGGCGGCTGCTATACCCGAGGCCAATCCGTTCGCGGCTCATGGGGCTGCCTTGGGACCAGCTTACACCGTCACTACGTCCGTCTTCGTTAAGGAGTTTCATCTTTAGGAAAGGGTATCTCTGTGCACTACGTGAGGGCACCCACTGGGAGGAAGAGCTCTTTCGAGGCTACCTGCTCAGCGTCGTGGCTGCCGCAGCCGGTGCCACCGTCGTTGCTCGCGGTGAGATCCTGTTAGAGTCGTATAGAAGCAAGGCCATTCCCTGCCTGCCCACTTCGGCTCCGCTGAGCGAGGTCAACACGCCCGGGGCCGAGAACTGGGGCTTCACACATGTGAATGTCATCAGTGTTTCCTTCATGTGGAAGATCAACAAATTCAGTTTCCACCGAGAAGTGGGGGAAATGATCAAAAGCTCAACATCTTCTGCCGCGGCCAACGATACACCGAGGTTGTGCCTAAAGAAGAACCCCAAGGGCCTGGACGAGAAGAGCAAGGATTACCTATCCGTGTACCTGCTACTGGTGCCCAGCAATAAAAGTAAGGTACATGCCAAGTTCACATTTTCTATCCTCAATGCCAAGCAGGATTATGGCCTGGTTATGGTTATGGCGAGTAAAATGGCATATCGTTTTTTCCAAGGCAATGACTGGGGCTTCAAGAAGTTCATTGGGAGAGATGTATTGCTGTAGAAGGCAAACGAACTCCTTGTTGACGACCAGCTCAAACTATATTGTGAAGTGAGCGTTGTTTCGGACTTGGTGAACATTTCGTGGCTGAAGAACATAAAGAAGTTCAAGGTCCCTCAGTGCCGGCTGTCGAGGATTTTGTCACTTGTTTGAATGCCAGACGTTCAGCGATGTCGTCCTGAGTGTCAATGGGCAGGAGCTCTACGCCCACAAAGCTATCCTTGTCGCTCGCTATCCTGCATTTGCGGCTACGTTCGAACACGAGCTGGAAGTGCAGCGGAACAAATTGGAGTTCGCCCACACGGACCACCAGGTATTCCATGAATTCTTCGTGGTGCTCCGTCAGACGAGTTCTGAAAGCGGGGAAATCGCCTACCAAAACAGCGTGGGAACCGTGTTGGAATTCTACCTTTCGTCAACAGCTATCATTTCAGAAGGCCATTTCAATATTAAAACAAGTCATTTGTAAAGGTTCTTCGGTTGCACCTGTGTTATTCAACCTATTTTTATCCGCTGTTGACAAGCGCATTCAAGCCAACCTTTCTCACCTTCCTGTTGTAAAAGTGTCCAGATACGTTGACAATATCTTAATTATTTTTAGTAAATGACATGCGAAGAAATGTGATTCTGTAGGGAAGTGCTGAGCATTTTTTCTGAGCACGGTGCCGGGTTAAATTCCACTTGGAAAGCACCTACAGAGGGCCGCATGCAGTTCTTAGATATTGAATTGAATTTCGCCGTCAGTAATATTTGCTGGATGTACCATCCACGAACCAGAAGCGTCTGTTGCGCTTTGACAACGCGCACGCGAACATTGTTAAGCGGGGGATCGTGTCTTCCTGTCTTCACGGAGCCGTGACTAAATCATGCACGCATCGCATGGCCGATAGCAATCAAGAGCAGTTCAGACTTCTTCAAGAGATAGGCTTCCCCGTGGATTTCGTACTAGCAGTTTCTGAGAGTGTTTTTCAAAAACTGAAAGCCCCAAAGGGTCAAGTTATCGAGCAGGGAACAGACGTTAACAAAAACAAGACTCCTGTTCAAGTAACGCCATATTTTCATAGGTTTTCCCATAAATTCAAAAAGCTGGCAGCGCGTTATACCGTAAACGTCGTTTTCTCTGCTCCATGCAAATTTTCCCAGGTCAACACTAAGGAAGGGAAAGAACGAGATGCTTCCACGAGGAAACATCAAACGAAATTCACGGTATGCAAGGCTCACGTTGTGTACAGGATTTCTATCGGCTGTGGGCTTCTTTACATAGGGCAGAGAGGAAGATGCTTTAACTAAAGGGCGAGAGATCATAGATTGTGCGTACGTAAGAAATCAGACAGCAACCTTGCCGACCACTGTAAAGCATGTTAAACAGAGGGAGATAATGAATGCTATCCAGATATAGATAATACATATTTTATAAGAGCCGCTAAATGGAAAACAGAGCGCGAAGTCATGGAGGGGTATTTCACAAGAAAAGCCGGGCAGATTTGCGTCAGCACGCCTCCTATTAATTTACTTGACAGTAAGGTTGCATTCCTGGACGGACATCTGTCGGTGTTAACCATTTCATCAGTGGTGTTTCCCTCAAGACATTTTCCGGTTGTATTTGAACTAGGATTGTCTTCACTTTTCTTTCTCGTATTCAATGCTTTTATTGCGTTACAATTCATGTTTTAAAGCCGTTACATTTCCCTTTTCTTCTTAATCTTGTTAAACGCATATCTCATTCCACCCTAGGCGGTTTTGTCCCTTCGGCACCGTGATTCTTATTTTCTTTCTTTTCTTTTCCGCGCGCTGTCATCATGATAGTGCTATTCTTTGCGCATGCTCGCTGGCTGATGAACAGCTCAATTCAGTCGTTCAGTCGTGTCCGACTCTTCGTGACCCTATGGACCATATCACGCCACGCTTTCGGGTCTCTCACTTTCCTCCTAACATAACATAACTTCATCTGCAGCGCCTCAAGTATGCCATCTAACCATCGCGTTCGCTGCCTACCCCTTATCCGGTGACCCTCAACCTTTCCCAGCATCAAATCTTTTTCCAGCGACGCCTCTCTTCTCATCAGATGACCAAAGTAGATGAGCTTTAACTTTAGAATATGACCCTCCAATGAGCAGTCAGGGTTTATGGTCGACAATATCCACTGATTTGATCTTGTGGCCGTCCAAGGAACTCTCAAGATTCTCCGCCAGCACCACAATTAAAACGCGTCAATTCTTCGGCGGTCAGCCTTCTTCACAGTCCAACTCTCGCATCCATACATCACAACTGGAAATACCATAATACAAGTTATACGGATCTTGGTTGGCAGACTAATGTCTCTGCTCTTTACTAGGCGGTCAAGGCTAGCCATGGCTCTCTTTCCCAGAAGTAGGCGTCTCCTAATTTCATGGCTGCAGTCTCCTTCCGGGGTTATCTTGGAGCCCAAGAAGAGAAAATCTGTCACAGCTTCCACTTCTCGTACCTTGATGCTCCAGGACTTGATGGGGCAAGTCGCCATGATCTTTGAATTGTAATGTTCAGTTTAAGCCCGAACTTCTCACTCTCTTCTTGTACGAGCATCAGAAGTCTCTTGAGTTTCACTTCACTTTCTGCCATTAAAGTGGTATCATCCGCATATCTAAGGTTGTTGATACGTTTCGCAGCAATCTTCACTCCAGCTGAAGACTCGTCCAGACCGGCCTTCCTCATGATGCACTCAGCATGTAGGCTAAATAGGCAGGGCGACAGTATGCAGCCTTGTCTCACTCCTTTCTCAATCGGAAACCAATCAGTAAGACCATGCCCAGTTCTGGCTGTGGCCTCTTGCCCTTCATACAGGTTCCTGAGGAGATAGATGAGGTGATTTGGAACTCCCATCTCTTGGAGAGCTTGCCTCAATCTGCTGTGATCTACGCAGTCAAACGCTTTCGCATAATCAATAAAGCAGAAGTAGATGGGTTTTTAGAACCCTTTTGCTATTTCATGATCCAGCGAAGGTTGGCAGTCTGGTCTCTAGTTCCTCTGCCCTTGCGAAGCCCAGCTTGCACGTCCGGAAGCTCCCCATCCACATACTGCTGCAGCCTACCTAGGAGGATTTTCAACATCACCTAGCTAGCATGCGAAATAAGCGCGATTGTGAGTAGTTGGAACAATCTTTGGCACTGCTATTCTTTGGAATAGGGATGTAAACTGACCTCCTCTAATCCTGTGGCCACTGCAGGGTTGTCCAGATTTGCTGACATAATGTATGCAGAACGTTAACAGCGTCGTCATGGTTGAGGTTTTGAAGCAACTCAGCTGGAATGCCATCAGTTCCGCTAGCTTTCTTCTTAGCAAGGCTGGCTAAGGCCCATTCAACTTTTCTCTTCAGGATGCCCGGCTCGAGATCAGTAATCACAGCCGTCTTATGTTGGGTTTGCACATCCGGGTCCTTCTTGTACAGTTCTTCTGTGTATTCCTGTCACCTGTTCTTTATCTCTGAGGCTTCCGTGAGGTCCCTGCCTCGTTTGTCCTTTATCACGCCCAGCTTAGCACAGAAACTTCCTTTGATATCTTAGATTGTCTTATACAGAGCTCTTGTGTTCCTCAATTGGCTGTTGTCCTCAACTGCTTGGCACTGTATGTTCAGGAAGGCATTCTTATCTCTTCTTGCGATTTTCTGAAAATCCGCATTGAGAGCCTTGTATCTTTCTTTTTTCCCCATAACTTCTTCCATCCTCCTTTCCCCAGCTATTTGCTAAGCCTCTTCAGATAACCAGTTTGCTTTCTTGCATTTCGTTTGCTTTGGAACTACCTTAGTAGCAACTTCTTGTATTACATCACGCACATCAGTCCACATCTCTTCAGGCTCTCTGTCTTCTAGATCTAATTCTTGAAATCGATTACTCACTTCAACAGCATATTCTGATGGAGTTTGATCTAGATCATACCTGAAAGGCCTTCTAGTTTTCTGCGTTTTCCTCAATCGAACCTTAAATTTGGCAACAAGAAGCTGATGATGGGTGCCACAATCGGCCCCAGGCCTTGTTTTTACTGCTTGTATAGCGCTTCTCCATCTCTGCCGGCAAAAAACACAATCAATCTGATTCCTGTACAGACCGTCCGGTGAAGTCCATGTGTACAGGCGCCTCTTGTGCTGTTGAAAATGAGTATTCGCTATGGTCAGGTTATTTTCTTGACAAAACTCTACTAGCCTCTGCCCAGCTTCATTTGCCTCACCGAGACCGAACTTGCCTGTAATTCCGGATATTTCTTCACTCCCCACCTTAGCATTCCAGTCTCCAATGAGAAAAAGGACGTCTGATGAGGGAGTGCGGTCTAGAAGGCATTGTAGGTCAGCATAAAATCTTTTAACGTCAGCTTCTTCAGCAGTAGTGGTTGGTGCATAGACTTGGATAACTGTTATGTTGAAAGGCTGACCTTGCATCTGAAGTGAAATCATTCGGTCGTTTTTGGGGTTGTACCCTAGCACTGCTTCGCCCATTCTTCGGTTTGCTATGAGAGCGACCCCATTCCTTCTCCTGGATTCGTGCCCACAATAAAAGACATAATGGTGGCCGGAATTAAATTCTTCCATTGCGGTCCACTAGAGCTCGCTGATACCCAAGATATCAATGTTCAATCTGTCCATTTCTCGCTTGACGACATCCAGTTTACCTTGCGTCATAGATCTTACATTCCATGTTGCTAGGTGATATATCTCCTTGCAACATCGGACTTTCCGGTCGCTTCCCGACACATCCACAACTGAGCGTCCTTTTAGCTTTAGCCCAGCCGCTTCATTCGTCCTGGAGCTACTAGGAATCGCCCTTTGTTTATCCCCAGTAACATGCGTCCCGCATGGGGGGCTCATCTTCCGACGCCATATCATTAATGCTATTGTGACTGATCATAGGGTTTTCTTGGCAGGAAATACTGGAGTGGGTTGCCATTACCTTCTGCAGTGAATCACATTTTGTCAGAACTCTCTGCCGTGACCTGTCTATCTTGGGTGGCCCTACACAGCAGAGCTCACGACTTCATCGAGTTTCGCAAGCCCCTCCGCCTGTCCCGTTACTTCTGAGTCGTCCGTGTCTTTTTTGCGCTATGTTTTCGAAAAGTAATTTCCAACTAGCTCAAATTAAGCATCTGATTAATACAATGTGCGCTGAAGCCGACTCCGATCCGGCACCTGGTGGCAGCGCGCCTCTCCCCCATAATCAGCCGTCGTATGCCGCTTGGACGCAGGGACCGCACCATCGTTCACTACTAGACTTCATTACATCAGCCAACTGTTTTTCATTTGTTTGACCAGACCCTTCATCCTTCATATCATTCCTTTTATGCCCCGAGGCAATAAACATCGCAAGAAAAAAAAACAAATGTGCGCGGAAATGCGTCGTTTCTTCTTTTTGGCCAAGAGAGTGCGAGGCTGCATTTGAGACTGAATTTTTTGTAGCCTGTGTAGAACTTGGAATTTGTTAAATATAGTAAACTACAGATTACACAAGTAAATAAACTGCTTTACGTGTCCTCAAGATTTAGGAATTATCATTTTTTCATTCTTTTCTTTGTGGCTCGCGGAAACCAAAGCGATTGCTTTCGCATTTACACCCACTGAGCGCTGATGTCCGACTGTGACACCATGTCTCTATATCCATAAGTACTTGCACTGCGAGCAATATATTTTTTTGCGTATTTATCGGACGATATAGATAAAATTAACATCCAGGAAAAACATTGATGTTCGAAATAAGAAATTCTAGGCCGAAATGTTCATTTGGACAGTTTCTGTCTACTGCCTTATTCCCACCCTCCCCTTCAATTTAGAGGACACTGAGGATAAATAGAAATTACTCTTTACGAATGGAGCATTGCTTGCATGTAACTAGGATGCTGCGTTCACTGAGAAAGTGGCACGTTGATTGGAATAGTATATTGCCGGTACTCATGAATGGGGCAGAAACTTGGAGGTGAATGAAGACGTGTCAAATTAAGGACAACGCAGCGGGCTATGGAACTGTGTTGCACTGTCGTATTGCATATTACTATATATTAGGTTTTTTTTTATTCTCATATCTAACTGCATAGCTTCCTTACTATTAGTTTTACGTGTGGCCAATATCCCTCGTGGGTATGTGCTATTATCTGAGGGCACAACAACAACAACTGAAAGTGATAGGTGTTGTTTAGAGGCGGGAAGAGAGGCAGAGTGAGCCAAGAGTCAAAGTTCATTTAATTACGTGATAACCAGGAAACGAAGTGGACAAGTGTAGTGCCTTTACTGCGTAGGAAAGAGAACCGATCGTCGTTAAAGGCGACGGACAGGATTCCATTAATGACAAGAGGCACAGGGACGACAGAAGCTTAGTTTGGCGAATAATATCGGGATGTTCGCGTAGATTAGGTGGCTGCAGTTGGCACAGGGCAGGCTTCCCTGAAATGACCTGGAAGAGGCCTTTGTTCTGCAGTGGACATAATTAGGCTCGTGGCGGTGCTGATGATGCTTAGAATAAGCTGTAGGAATAGTCCAAAAATGCCACGAAATTTTCACCATCACTGGCCGTTCTCACAAGCTAACTACAGGGCACCCAGAACGTTTTCGGTGCGACTTTCTTAGCCTATCCATAAGCACTGTTATCTTCCGAAAGAGTCCCATGGCGTCCCTGTAGGTGTTGATGACGCGAATTGGAATATAGAAGCTGGAAAATTTTAAATTCAATTTTTTACATCGTTTGCTGCCATAGATATGTCAACACAGCTAGGGCGTTTACAATGAACTTTTACTACGGACAAAATATGATAATATAGCATTTCAAAAAGCTGCCGCCCCCCCTCTCTCTCTCTCTCTCTTTTTATTTTTTGTTTAGTATAAAACATTTCTCAGAACTTAAAATGGGTATAGGGCCGTTCCCAGTCGCCTTCTTTGTGTAATATTTTCCGGCAATTTTATACACTATTATATGTACAGCCTTGCAGCCTATTAGACCTGCATATGTAATGTCCTGCGATTTTCGAAGCAATTTTGTCATATTGTGCAAACACTGAAGTGTTCGCAACATGCTGCATTTACGTACATGTACACCGCTTCTATATATAAGCAGCGAATGGCTCCACGAACGCGAACTCTCGCTATGAGTCCGTAAAGATGCTTCACAAGCAAAACGCAGAGGGGTGCGCTTGGGAAGTCCAGAGAATGTAGCAACAGCGTAAGGATTGTGAGATGTGATAGCAGATGTGATGCCGAGATGGGATAGCAGCCCTGGCATCAGGAAGTATGCGTTTTGCACAGATGAAGTCCCCCGATGCAAGAGACGTGTCTGAGCGCCGCTTCAGCGCCACCCTTTTTCGTGTTCCTCGAGCGACAGGCTCTTAACGGTGGTGTGAGCTTCCTTGAGATGGTCACTCTAACCGCCTCATTCGGTAGTGAAGGCACAGATAGGCGATGTAAACAACCGGCTTGCGCAGACATTCGCAGTATCCTTGAGTGTCGCCTGGAAATATAGACAATTGCTTGGATATTTTTTACGACATACACTGCGAATTCTGCGTTTCAAATGGTATAGCAACCTTCATTGTGAATTTTATTGCCTTAAGATAGGCCAATTTTCGAAACAAACACGTATATAAAACCTTTGCTCTCGAATGAAATATGGAGCACGCAGAACTTAAATAGTAGTTATGACACGGGGAAGTGCCCATGACGAGCTGGAAAACGCTATGACAGAAACTGCAAATTACAAGCAGGCTAAAACAAAAAAAAAGAGATTACATGACAACTATGAGCTGTTCAGGATGTATGCTTCAATTATACTCAAATATTGAATGCAGTTATTGAGTAGCTTGATCCAATCCGATATAGTATGCGGGGGAAATGAGTTCTGGAATGAAGTGGCTCTCGCAAAATAAGGTGTTAAGGGAAGCGAATGATTATGATGGGTCTGCCAGGTACTGAGTTGAGTTAAATGTGCTTTGGGGTCTTAGGTCTATTTGCCATTCAATAGCAACTGCAAAAAAATTTATGCGCAAGAACTTCGGCCTTGAATAGAGCTCGTGAATGTTGTTGGACGCCATCAGAGGATATATGAAATCTGTACGACCGTACACAGAATGAATAAACGGGACAGCTCGGCGCTGAATTCTTTCTATTGCGCCGACGTTGTTTTTAGTAAATGTGTCCCAAATGACGCAAGCATATTCTAGTTTCGGACGGATGAGAGGTGCATGTGCTAGGTGTTTTACCTGTAGCCTGACGCCTTTAAGATTAGCAGAGTTTGCAGAAGGATAAGGGGGAATATTTTTAATCTGTGTTTTCCAGTTCAGTTCATTTATTTTTGTTAAATTCAATGCTTCAGCGAGATGATTGTCCTGAATAGCATACGCAAATCGCTGTGGACGTTTCTTCCTTAAGACGCGAAGAAATACCGATTTAGTGAAGGTATATTCGATGCCCCAGTTAGTCTTCCAGTCGCTTAAAGAATTCAGGGCCGAGTTTATTGCAAGCTGGTCGTTTTCTGAGTTGATTTTGCTAAAAAGGGTACAATCATCTGCAAACAACCGAATTTTTAAGTACTAGTTTATAACGTCTACCATATTGTTACAAAATATTAGGAACAGAAGAGGCCCTAAGATACTTCTCTGTGGTACAGTTGATATAACTGGAAGACTAGGCGAGCTGCAATTGTGAATGGTTATATGCTGAGTACGATGGGAAAGATAAGAGGTAATTATAAAATCAGGAAGACAATTTGCTTGTAGTTTCGTAACCAGTTATCGTGAGGCACACGGTCGAAGGCTTCACTAAAATCTAAAGACACCTGACCGGATATGTCAAGCGCAGAGCTGAGGAACTGAACAACATTTTACAGCTGAGTGACAGTGAAAAATCCTTTTCTAAAAGCATGCTGGAAGGATGATAATATATGTAGGTTCTTTTAAGTAGTCAGGGATGTAGTTCGAAACTGGGTGTTCTAACCTTTTGCAAGATAAAAATAACATAGAAATTGGGCGGTAGTTATAGACGGAATGAGGGTCGCCTATCTTTAGGATATGTAAAATCCGTGCAGACTTCCTGTCCTCAGGCAACGTCGCAGATCGCAGTGACACCTGGAAATAGCCACGAGGAATTGAGCTAGCACCTCTGCATATCGTCGAAGGATGCTTTGGGTATTTTGTCTGGGCCGGGTGAAGATTTAACATTTAACCTGAGAAACATGTTAACAAGGGTGTTTACATCAGGCGAATGAGTGGAAAGAGGGAAACACTGTGAAAATGATATTAAAACCTGGTGTGGTATTTGCTATGGAATAGTTAGAAGCACGCCATAGTGAACTATTTGGCCAACTGGCTTATTTTATTCTCCATAGAAATTGAAAAAACAAATTGAGGGTTGTCTTTTATGAAGTTTGGGAGAGTGGTGTTAAAACATAATGTGCTTGGCTCGAGCCATGGCTTGAGATAAAGCAAGACAAGCTGCGGTAAATGCATTGGTCGCAGAACCCTTCTTATTCAACCGCTTTGCCTTTCGCTTTAGGTGTATAATATCTCTGGTCATCCACGGTGTTGATTTACTGGTTTTCCTAACACGATTCGAAATAAAGTTCTAGAGACAAAAAATAGCATATATTTTCGAACATACCTCACAATAAGCCTACATTATCACTGTTGAATTCTTCCAACTGAGCATCGAGGAAATCTAGAATGCCGATATAATCAGCGTGTGCATAATCTTTGACCATTTTCAAGGCAGGTGATCTATCGGAATGTCTAGCAGATAACGGAAAGGAACGGCAACCATATTGGAGGTCACATAATCCATCGTCGATAGAATCTTTCCACTCAGCATGGGATTGGGGAAAGAAAGCCAGATCAAGGATATCAGAAAATAGGCTGGAAACAAACGTCGTATTTCGGACAATTTGCACAAGATCGTGATCAAGCATTAAATCAAAGGTGATATTCCCGTCTCTGAACGACTCAGAACCCGATTAAAAATTTTCCTTATCAATATACCGGGAAGACTAAAATGCATAAAAATTATTTTGTGCCTGCAAGAACCAGTCATGTGAGCCTGCAAGTTTTTCAAGAAATCCGGTGCTGAGTCTGGGGGTCAGCAAGAAGCAGATAAAATGAGCACCTTTCAAAGAATAGATATTTTAGGCACTAACGGTCAGGTTCATACGTGCGTCAAATGGCTGAACTCAACTGCTGCAAAGTTGGCGCTGAGGAATGGTTGGGCTCGGCGGTGCACCCAAAGCAAAAGGCGGAGGCGACATACAGTACAAAACGAATGATACGAGCGAGGCTGTTAGTGTACGCTCAACCACGTTGCTTTTCCCCGTGCTCGTTCTAAATGAAGCACTTGTGTGTGAGACTTTCGTGCGGACATAAAAGTTTATTTTGCCCACCGGAGCGTGCTCCGCGGTCGATCTTCCTTTCGTTTCTGTTTCTAAAAGAAAAAACAACAAAGGCCGATTACACTGCTTTGAGATCTGATTTCTCCGCGCATTTAGGGACATGGTACAGCACCTTTACTTCAGACGATGCGCCAAAGCCGGCACTAAACGTGGAATCAGCTGTTTTACCGAAGGGCACCATTTGTAAGGTTTGTTTACCTCTGACAGCGCGCCCTCGATCACGGCAACAGAAGTTAGCCTGGAGCGCGTTTAATTTAAAACTATAGCTGCTTCTTAATTTTTTTGGATGATTGTGAACTTGAAATGCGATTTCTTGAAAACCTAAATCTTTAGTTATTTATTCACACGCTACATCGGTAAAAAAAGTTAGCAAACAGCTTCTCGACGTGCGAATAAACCTCTTGCCGCGAAAATAAGCGGCCCGGGGTGGCACCCTGGCGATCATTGGTTGATTCCAATTATCGTCACGCGCTGACGTCTCGCCGAGCCGTCGTGGTGTCCAAAGTTACAAGAATCTAGTAACGTTGGTGGTGTCGGCACCTAAAGACGAAGGCAAAGGAGCACAGTGCACTCCCCTCTCCGGGAGCCAGGCCAGCTCACTCCAGCAGAGTGGGGGACACTGTCCACCGTCCGGCGCCTAAGTATGTACCATAGTGTTCAAGAATTGAAAAGCGTGCCGTCTGTCGCTGCGAGCTGGTCGTATCAGCGATGACCGTTCTGGGCGGCATCAGAGCGCTCGACGCTCTGATGCTGCCTAGAGCATCCAATCTGTGGGAATTTCTGAATTTCGCATGTGTGTACGAGGAGCGCAATGAGTGCCGAGCAGAAGGCTGGGTGAACCGCCACCGGTAGTTCTTCGGACCGCGAAGGCGCGGAACAAGCAACTGCGTCGCTTTAGCTCCCACATGCTTGACTAAATGCATTAAACCGATTCTGTGTATGCATAGAAGAACCAGCTTCGTATAAAACCGGCCGTCATCGGGCAAAATGTGTATAAGCGGCAATTAAGACACATATAGCCAATGCAAGATATATAAAGATTGCTGATTTCCTCAACGTATTGGGCACTTTATTTCTCAATCGTTAACCTCAGTTCCACTTGCGAATGTCTAACATATTTTTATGAGAATAAATATTATCGGATACGCCTTTTTTAGGCGGGCTACGCTTAAGTGCATCATCGACGCTCGCTCGCACTGAAAACACGACGGAGGATGTTTTATTCTAGGCTAGCGTACCTTGTTTGCGTCACATAAATTAAGAGAGGCATGAGCACATTGCTTGGAGATAGAAATTATGTCAGGGGCTATTGAATACTTTATTGCAATGCGGGCGAATAAATATTTTGGGCTGGTGATGCTGTCAGCGTGAAGTCCATGCCCGGATGTACCCCGATACCAAGAATTTGCTGGTGGTATGCAGCTGCGACCAAGCTACCGCCGCACCATCACTGGCCGATTCACAACGAAGGACCACTGCAGGCAGTGACACGCAGCTGGCTGATACCATGTACACGGGCTACAGAGTGGGCGAGTGGCGACCACCACAAGAGCAGTAGAGGGAGACACTCTCCTCGCACGGATGACATCAAAGATGGCGCCCACCCCCACCACAATTTCTCGCCCTCCCCCAGAAGAGGCGATCCAACGAGCCCGCCCCGAACACCACGACTCCCAAGCGCCGCAGGTCGGGCGCCCAAACATCAGCAAGCGGGCGGGTGAACGTTGCAGTCAGCGTGCGCCCTCTACATGAGCGCGAGTCCGAGACCGCCAGTGTAATGCGCGTGGTGGATGAACGGTGAAGGAGTCTTTGACCCCAAGGTCGAAGCGGGCCCTTCTACTTCCATAGGCGGCGGCCGGTCTCGAGGGAGAGAGCGCTTCTCTTCTCTTACGGCTTCTCCAATGGGGTCTGTTTCAACCGCCCGCCGCGCCTCGGTGGGGTCGCCACCGCCCCACTGCTGCTCCTCCGCTACAGCCGTTCACGCGCAAGGGAAACGCGCGCTCGCTTTTAGCTTCGCCCGCGTCAGTTGCAACTGGCAGGTCCTGACATTTCGCCCCTTATGGTTTATACAATGTCCGTCATCAACATCGAACATATATCGTGTACGAGGAATAAAATACAGTCAACAATCCGTTCACGCGCGCCCTCCTTCGTCAGTGCGGCCGTGCACGGTCGAATGAAGCTTCGGGTGCACTTCAACATTTTTACCTCTAAGTTTTGTACAAAAATAAATTTACCAGGCTATGCAATCTGCCTTTGAATGTTTTAAGCAGGTGTAACGCAAGTGCGATGCAGTGACCACAGGATGGTGAGGTCCCGAATTAGCCTAAATCTGAAGAAAGAACGCAACAGATTTGTAAGAAAGAATCCCATCAATGAATTAGCGGTGAGGGGGAGGGCAGAAGAGTTCAGGATCTCGCTACAGAATAGGTTTTCAGCTCTAACTGAGGATGGCGACCTTACCCTAGAGGCAAGGAACAATAATTTCAGAGATATCATTACTGAGTGCGCGGTAGAAGTAGGCGGTAGGATAGTTAGAGAGGATACCGGTAAGCTGTCTAAGGAGACGAAAGATTTGATTAAGAAACGCCAGAGTATGAAAGCTTCCAATCCAACAGACCAGATCGAATTGGCCGAGATATCAAAGCAAATCAATAAGCGCAAGGAGGCCGATATAAGGAAGTATAACATGGAGAAAATTGAGCATGCTGTAAAGAACGGGGGAAGCCTTAAAGCGGTAAAGAAGAAATTGGGCATAGGCAAAAACCAGATGTATGCGATAAGGGACAAGGCGGGCAACGTCATCACTAATATGGAAAAGATAGTCAAAGTAGCCGAGGAGTTCTATACAGATCTCTACAGTAGCCAAAGTAGTCAGGACCGTAATGAGATTGGCGGTAGGGAAAAACAGTCAGACGTTCCACCAGTGACGAAGGACGAGGTCAAGAAAGCACTAGAAACTATGAAAAGGGGGAAATCAGCTGGAGAGGATCAGATAACTACAGATTTGCTGAAGGACGGGGTGGATATCGTACTAGAAAACCTGGCCACCCTGTATACGCAGTGCCTGGTGTCATCGACGGTACCGGAACCATGGAAGAATGCAAACATTATCCTCATTCACAAGAAAGGGGACTCTAAGGACCTTAAAAATTACAGACCAATCAGCTTACTGTCTGTTACGTATAAGGTATTTACTAAGGTAATCGCTAATAGAATCAGGACAACCTTAGACGCAATCAAGCAAAGGATCAAGCAGGGTTTCGGAAACGGTACTCTACTATCGATCATATCCATACCATCAATCAGGTGATAGAAAAATGCTCGGAATATAACCAGCCCTTATACATAGCATTCATTGATTACGAAAAAGCATTTGACTCAGTTGAAACCTCGGCGGTGATGCAGGCATTGCGAAATCAGGGGGTAGACGAGCCATACGTGAAAGTCCTGGAAGATATATATAGCGGCTGTACAGCAACCATAGTTCTGCATAAAGAAAGTAACAAAATTCCCATAAAGAAAGGTGTTAGGCAAGGAGACACAATCTCCCCAGTACTATTCACAGCTTGTTTAGAGGAAGTATTCAGAGACTTGGAATGGGAGCAGTTAGGGATAAGGGTAGATAGAGAATACCTCAGTAATCTGCGATTTGCTGATGACATTGCCTTGCTAAGCAACTCGGGGGATGAACTGCAAATAATGATTGATGACCTAGACAGGAAAAGTAGAAAGGTAGGCTTGAAAATCAATATGCAGAAGACTAAGGTAATGTTCAGCAGCCTCGGGAAGGAACAGCAGTTTACATTAGGTAGCGAAATACTGGAAGTAGTAGGCGAATATGTCTACTTAGGACAGGTAGTAACCGCAGATCCGGACCACGAAAAGGAAATAACAAGAAGAATACGATTGGGATGGAGCTCATTTGGCAAGCACTCGCAGATTATGACTAGCAGCTTACCGGTATCGCTCAAGAGGAAAGTATACAACAGTTGCATCTTGCCTGTACTCACCTATGGGGCTGAAACGTGGAGGCTAACCAAGAGAGTTCTACTTAAGTTGAGGACAACCCAGAGGGCTATGGAACAAAAAATGGTAGGGGTAACATTATGAGATAGAAAGCGTGCAGAGTGGGTCAGAGAAATAACTCAAGTTACCGACATTCCAGTAGAAATTAAGCAGAAGAAATGGACATGGGCAGGACATGTAGTGCGAGGATAACCGATGGTCGCTGAGGGTAACAAACTGGATTCCAAGGGAAGGAAAGCGTAGCAGGGGGCGGCAGAAAGTTAGGTGGGCGGATGAGATTAAGAAGTTCGCAGGGGTCAAGTGGATGCAGCTAGCACAGAACCGGGTTAAGTGGAGAAATATGGGAGAGGCCTTCGCCCTGCAGTGGGTATAATCAGGCTGATGATGATGATGATGATGTTGTTGATGATGATGATGATGAGCGCAACCTGACGTGAGTGCATGGTGAACTGTTGGGTGCAGATTCTGTCAACCGCTACCGTTTTCGTTTAGATCAGAAGGCACCGGCAAAAATTCATGGCGCGTCTCGGATTCAGAGTAAATAACAAAAATTTACCCATCTAGTAAAAATGTCACTTGTCTAGTGGACTGGGCTGTTCTAGCTTCGTTCAAAACGTATCAGTCGGTTGAAAGACCGAAGATGCATATGTAGTCTCGCGACTACTTTTAATCAAAGAAATGGGCATAAACAGTTAAGCAGAATCGAAAAGAGCAGCAAACAATAAAAAAATTTTCCTTCAAAGTTACACATTGCACTATATATTCATCAATTCATCAAAATGCGACCTGCGTCAAGAAAATTCAGGCTCAAAATCTTCTTGCACGGCTTGTGCACATAAGGAGTTGGCATTTCGGTCTTCTCTGTCACTTTCCTGATATAATTAATTGAGAAGAATTCTGAGAAATTTTTCAAATATCAAAGAAACGGACCTAATAACATACCTGTGTCAATTCCTTTCTGGCAACTCAGTGTTGAGTTCTGAAATGCTGACTGAAACAGGATCTTAATTACTTCGAGAACATTTGTGTGTAGTAGGTGCACGGCAGCTTTTTCGAAAAAAAAAAAAAATGTTTGTCCAATAGAGCAACAAGCTCTGGTTTCGGATAATGCAGTCCACTAGAACATTGTCCTCGTAGAAGAGCGTACTACATGGGGCTGCTTCTTTCGCTAGTTTCAAGAATAACGCAAGCGTCAGACGCGAAGCTGATTAACTAAACGATATATCCAGCGACGTAAGGTGAACCGGAATATGTGACAGTGGAAAATGGGATGGTAGGAGATGCCATCACTTCCTTCCGTGCCTTAATTTTGTTCTCAGATGAAACGTCCGTCTTAACAATGTAGTCATGTATAGTCATGTGCCGCTAGCTGTTACGGCCCTCGAATCTGGCATATGTCATTCCCTTCCTCACATTAAGCTTACTTTCCCGAAGAGAGCCTCAATGGGTCGCTATATAAGGCTTGACATGAGTCTTCAGTGAGAGTGTCCTTCTTTAACGCTTTAGAAGTTTCTTGCATACTTTCGATATAGCAGGGGAACTCATTTGTAAGTCACTGCATCGAGTATTACCTTCATCATTTATTGGCCTTTTTTTACCACTTCGAGCACAAGTGGTGTCATGAATATCAACCATTTTTTGTTTTCATATTAAGCATAATATCATGTAAAAAGTTCATTAAAACAATGTTTATTTGCAAAATTAAAATAATGTTTATAATACCACACATTGCCAAGTATATGAATTGTAATAACACTTAAAACTCAACCCTACAACGTTTACTTCGACTGTTATACTAATACTTTATATCATGCAAGCATTTTGCAATTTACATTACATTTTTATGAAATTATTTTCATCTTCGGTGCTACCTGAATGGTTTCGCATCTAGCGCTGAAAGACGGTTTTGCTGTTGCAGACGAGTTGCTGTCATGTTAGGCTTGAAGAAGCTTCGATGTGATCACTGCTCATTCAGTTTTCTTTTTGTTCCCATTCGTGTACAGGCTTGGGAAAAATTCCGATTAAAATGAACAAAAGTAGCTACCATGCCGCAATGTATGCCATGCTTGTCGAACGTTTGCTGAACGACAGTGTTTTTTATATCCGTTCAAGTGTGGTACGTTGACGACATGCCGCTGCAGCATCTACCTTCTGTGCTCTTTAATTTCGGGGCTGCACTCACCACGAAACTCGCGAGCGACAACACGAAATCAGCCAAAACCCACCCGCCGCCTCTGAAGCAGACGCGGAGCGAACAGTGAGTAGGTCGCGCCCCTTGCGGTGGCGGAGAGCGTAGCTCAAGGAGAAAAGTTCCCATTGTTCCCGCAGCGATTGAGAAGGCCGTAAGAGCGCGCGCCCTCTCCCTCGAGACCGGCCGTGCATAGGCAGAGGTCGTGCGGGGGCCTTGTCAGGCCGAACAATGATCAGGCCTTCATGTTTGATAAGGTGTTTGATGAAACGAGGGACAACACATACGTCTTTATTATATTCATTTATTCATTAAATTCTACCGGCTGCCCTTCAGCGGCCAATGCAGGATTGGGTACAAGCAAAATACAATAAAAATACACTTTTGGCGTTCATATCAAATTTCAAAATGAACAATATTCATCATCAGAATAACATCAAAATAAGTTAAGCAGCACATGGTAGATCTGCCAGCAAATCTTAGCAGCAATAATTGTGATAAAGCACGAAGAAAGCACATGCACAAGCAAGCACACATTCAAAAAGGAAAAAAAAAAAAGAAGTATAATCGAATGCCACGCATCGCTTTGCGCAGTTATCGGAAGGAGCACTTTCAGTGATACTGGTGTGCGCGAATAATAAGGCAGTGATAAAGCGCGTTATCTGACATGATTTTGTAGACCAGTTAAAAATGAGCCTATTGATGGAATGTTCACAATTTCAGGTGGAAGTGCATTCCATTCTGCTATGGTTCGCGGAAAGAAGAAGCGGTGCGCTTTGATTCTAGTTAGTGGCAGAACTATTGTTATATCAGATTTCCTCTGGTTGGTCGGGTTCTGTTAAACTGTATGCAGGTATTAACATCCAGTTTTGTTCTAATGTTGATTATGATGCGGAGCATCTGCTACCGATGGATCTTACGTCCCGTTTCCAGTGTTGGAATGCCGTTTCTTTCCCTTCAGATTACTAACCAATATATGCCTCCCACAAGCTTTGTAAATGAATCTTATGGTTCTTATCCGGACACTTTCAACGGAATTAATGTTTGATTTAGTGTGTGGGTCGCAGACAAGAAGTGCTTGAGATTGAGCTAGTTGGAACATATTCTCACAAATGCTGCGCTGATTAGTTTTACACGAACAAAGGAACTGGACAAACGCTGAGGTTAAGCGCAACCTCACTTATTGCGCTTAACTTCAGCGTTTGTCCAGTTCCTTTGTTCGTGTAAAACTAATCAGCGCAGTATTTGTGAGGAGTCCCAGATAATATCGCCATATTCCAATAAACGTATTATCAGTGATGTGCATGCTAATACCTTGGTGTCAGATGTGCAATGTTGCAGGCGACATTTCAAGAGCCAGAGCTTCTTAGAAGCCACCGAAACAATATGCTTAATGTCACTACTTCAGTTTAGAGTTGAGGTAATGTGTATTCCCAGGTATGTGAACTCAGTGGCAGCTTTAAGTGGATCATGGCTTATTTTGTAACTATAGGCTAGCTTGTTCGTTTTGCGAGTTATGGTCATTTGAGTGCATTTAGAAGTATTTAGTTTCATGTACAACGTATAACACCAACTGTTAAGTTCAAGAAATCATTCAGGACGAGTTGTTCAGGAGAAGTTTGTATCCTTAGTTACACTAGCTAGGCAATCGTCGGCAAAACATCGACAGCGGACATGTGAATTAAACTGCAGGTCATTAAGGTAGGTAAGAAAGAGAAGCAGGCCAAGTATCGATCGTTGAGGAACCCCGGAAATAACTAATACTAGATGCGAAGGTTATTATTTAACTAAGCATATTGGTGGAGTTGTGCGAGATACGCTTGGACCCAGTTCGTGATTTGGTCATTTTTAGGAGACTGCGAAGCTTTGATAATACGTTCCTTTGTGATACTCGGTCAAAAGCTTTCTTGAAGTCGAACAAAAACATGTCAATTTGCCTACCTTTATCAGTAGCTCCATCAGTTCATTTGTGGTATGAATAAGTTGTGCTATCGTCGACAGGCCGAGGCAAAACTCATGCTG
The DNA here is from genome assembly GCF_055883805.1 of Amblyomma maculatum. Lineage (NCBI taxonomy): Eukaryota > Metazoa > Arthropoda > Arachnida > Ixodida > Ixodidae > Amblyomma > Amblyomma maculatum. The sequence goes on from NC_139344.1 coordinate 46,242,585, forward strand.
AGCGTTAGAAAGGAAGTCATTGGCTTCCAGAAATGAAGATAAGTGCTTGAAAAGAATATGTTACATAACTTTGCTACAACAGCATAATAAGAAGACCGGTATATAATTTGTTACACTGAGTTTGTCGCCTGATTTCTGAATAGGTACTATTTTAACGGTTTTCCAATCTGTGGGAATTTCTGCTTATCGCATACTTCCGTTAAATAAAACAAAAAAGATACTTCACGCACCACTCTGCGTATCGGTAAAGGAAAATATTCAGTATGCCATTTGAGCCTGAAAACTTTTTACGCACGATACGTACACCGGCAGGGACGCCACCATGATCAACGGTTGCCTGTCACCGTAGTGTGCGGTTTTCGGCCCCGCGATGCCGACGGAACTGATCAGCGGGCGGTCGCCCGATCTCTTTTGGTCGGACCGCTATCGGAGATCGGCGAGAACTTGACATATCCGATGAGTTAACGGCTTGAACGGCTGCGCTTGTCTGTAGCTTAACTGTGTTGGAAAAAGGAAAACAAGCGGTTCCTCTTCATAGGTTCCCTCCTGTCATCAGCAATGATCTTGGCCAGAAATATTAGTCGGCGCCGAACTACCGGCCCGTTCCGAGACGAGTAAGCCTAGCGCGAGTACGCGGGGTTCAGGTCTAGAGTTTTGGCGATTACGGGGCGCACATTCACAAGCTTCAGCGGTTGCATACGGTCATGGAGTGTAGTTCTGGCAATAGTGACCCCAAATCCACAACTGCTTACATCACAAAACGCGTGCACATTGAACGGGAAGCGTCTATGTGACCCTGTCTATGGCGCCGCTTGTGGATAAACAAACACGCTGGGGGCGCAGTCTTAATCCGCGAGTCGGCACATTCCTGCGAGAGTTTAGGACTCACACACTGAATACTAAATGGTGTATGCTTACTGTGTTTACGTTGAAGCACTCACGAGGCGTCATTTGGACCGAGTGTCGGTCGCAGTCGCGCGCGCGGCTGCGGGGGAGGCGAGACGCGGAGATGGCGGCAGATGGGAGGCTCCTGTTCGGTGCGGGCAGTGAAGCACATTTGAATCGCGTAGGGTTTTGCGACGATGGTACTGAAGCGGCGGTGGCGGTGCATGCTTTCGTGCGCTAGCTGTGGCCAGATTTAACATATAGTTTTGCAAAAAAAAAATTCTTTACCAGCCGAAAATAATTACGTTTCACTAACGGACGCATATAACAGCATCTCAAGGCGTACCGCTTCGTTCAAAAGTTTTGTCTGCTTCTCCATTGTCGTAAGGTATGCTCTCGCGTCAAAGTATTCTTGTTTGGGATTTCCTCTTAGTTTTGGACCGAAAGAGCGACGGGCTTAGCTCAGCAATGAGCAACACAACACTAACCCCTCCCCCCCTTTCGATGCGCACAAGGCGGAAGGAAACGTTGAATATGCGCCTTTTTTATAGGCGGGAGCTTGTTGTTGGTGAACAAGCTAACTCTCATAACGTAAGAACAATAATGTGCTTCTGATTGTATGTTGAAATAATACAGCGCGAGGCTACTGATTTCGCCCCCCCCCCCCCCAAAAAAAAAAAAAAAAAAAAAATCTCTAGACGAAGCCTAAAACAAGTCCTAGGGTCACTAAGGTCGCAGATTATAGTGAAGGCTTGTAAAAGAAAAAAAGAATATGCGGATAAAATATTTTTGCTGAAGAAAAAAAAAGCTCTCAGTGTCCACAGCCCACGGCACGCATGCATGCAAGAGCGCAGCCGACACCGCGAATAGCAGACGACACGGGGATAAGATGTCGTCGCGACGTCAGCAGCTAATGGTTACTACACCAGAAAGCTGATTTCGATATTAATAAAAAAATTCATTTTAAAACTATCTACTGCACCGACTGAGTTCAAATTTCGAGGATTGATAATTTAGGGTGTGTGGAGTGAAACGCAATAACCAGTTTATGCTCAAATTTTAGCTATCATGACCCCTTTAAGTAGGGCTGAAAATACACCTTCCTCGGTGATTGTAAGACTGGGTATTTCAGATCCCGTCCGAACAAATACATTGACGTTGGGATTGCGAGGAAGATACATGAACGAAAAGTAGGCGTTAAAGGCAACAGATATAAAATAGTTGTCATTTTGTACAGAGTCGGTAATTCTTAGTTTAGATACATGATCCATTTCTGAGAAAATACCTTCAAAACTGTTTGGGGTCAGTTTTGAGCAAATTGTGCATAGGGACGTTTTAAAAAAAAAAAGAGTATTTATACAGCTTATAACCTTCGAGCGCCATTTACTGCGCAGGTGCTGAATATTATCGCTGCCGTTTTTATTGCCCGAGCGCGGCAGACGTTTTACGCTGAGGATTTCAGCCGTGATCCACGGGTTGTGCCTTGTATGTTTTGTTTGTTTCTTAGGTACATATCTTTCGATGCACTCATGTACGGTGGTCTAAAAAAAGCCCCAACTGATTAACAATCGCAGTTTCAGCTGTTTGGTTCTGCTCAGAAGTATCGAAGTTTCCTTCTATGGAAGTCGAGAATGCTTTCATCTTGGGTGTTTTTGAAATTAAAAAACAAAATAACTTGGAAGTCTTTCGGGTCGCAGATCGCTTCATCAGCTGGCGAAAAGAACAGTTTTATTATCCGATATTCCAGCTATAGTAGTTATTGAGTAGCCCAATTCAGACATTTGGTCGGAAATGAAAACGAGATCAAGAAGGATTCAGCTCGTGTTGGAAGTCGTGCGTGAGGATGTTTCGACAGCGTTTATTCAACTGAGAGAAAATGCGACATCTAGCGTCAGTTGAGAATGACGACAAGGCGCTTGAAACGCGCTCCAGTTAATTTTGGGTATATTGAAATAACCACACAAAATATGGGAGCCACGCTTGCAGTGCGCCAGTATGAAATTATGCAACGATTTCAATACAGAAAAAATAGCATTTGGGGGCCTGTACACGGCGCCAATTCAAATACTGCGAGTACATAAATGATCAAGTATCCACAACATCTCAACATTGGTGATATATGTGGTATCAATGCGTATTTGATGTCTTTCCTTCGTACAATTGCGATACCACCGCCTCTTGAATTACGATTGCGGTGAATTATTTCGTGTGATTTGGGTACTACTTCATCAGGAATACCGTCATGCAGCCATGTTTCGGAAAGAATGGTGACATCTGGATCATATGCAATAAATAATCATCGAAGATCATCTGTTTTGTTCGCAAACTGCTAGCATTAATGACCATTACAGAGAATTGTTCATGCCAGGGTCAGCTGCCACTGCCCTCTCCGCAACGTCCTTTTGTGAACTTCAGCGTAACCTGCAGGTACAGTTGGTTATTCCCGATGCAGAGGTACCAGCACGTTCCGAGCATCATTCCATTCGGAATAAATTTCATTTATTTTAACTATATCAAACGTAGAGAAAACCTTATTACCCTTGTCTGTTTTTTTTTTTTTTCGTGCTCGTCCACAGTTTTTTTCTTATGGCCTGAACTCGAGATGAAGAAGCCTCCGATATGCTGTAATATGCGTATTTCCGTCTGTCACAATTATTATTTTCTCCTTGTCTCTTCCATCCTGCAATTTGAATATAACAGGGCGGCATTTGTTTCCTGCAGTTTTTCCGAGGGGATAGTTACGCTCTATGGGAACGTTGGAAACTTTCAACTTGTGCTTCAAAATGTCGTTAGAAACTATTCGGGTGTCGCCAGTGCCCTGTTTGATGCCGTAAACAATTAGATTGTCCCTTCTGATGCGATTCTCTAGATCATCTATATTTAAGAGAAGGTGGTCTACTTGTTCTTGCAGCTTGTCAAACTTCGTTGAGTAGTTGTGGTACGGTAGATGAGAGATCAAGTTTGCTATCAATACAATTAAGCTTTTCCACCGTTTCATTTCGATGACGGTTTACTGTTTCCTTGAGTTCCTTCATGTCTTCCATAATTGTCTTAATCATCTTTGCTGTGTTTGGGCGGGGACGAGACTCAACATCACCACATGAAGCCATCAGATCGATTAAAAAGTGGTATGGGGAGGAAAACAGGGAAAACACGCCGTGGGCACGGAGCAAGCAAGGTGCATATCGCTACTTTTATAACAGTGAACTAGACGATCGTCTCTCGTCTGCACAAGGAATAGAAACGGATGTTTCAGACGCATGTCTTCGATGCCTGCGGCGTGCTCACTGAGAACGATTAAGGTAGAGTATAGAGGAGAGGTTCTGGAGGAGGAGGAAGGTTATAGAGGCATTCTGCAAAGTGATTTGAACTATGTGACATCACGCTTTGATGTGTGGAAAACGCGCCTCAATATCAAAAAATGTTATGTTTAGTTCACGCGAAAACAAGAGTCCTTCCCCTCAAAATACAACAACAATGGCAACTCCCTTTACCGTGTTGGTAATTTCAAGAATTTAGGCGTATACTTCACGTCCGACTGTTCATATAGAACAAACATGTAGACTACTTGGCTAACAAAGCTAGTACTCTGTTGAATTTATTTAAGCGAAATTCTTCGAAACTGCACTTCTTAACCTCAAATAAGCATTCTATATCACTAACATACGCTCTGGTGTAGAATATGCATGGCCAGTCCGGAGCCCACACACGCACCACCTAATTAAAAAACCAGAACGTATTCAGGCTATGAGAGACGCCGTAGTGGAGGACGTCGCAAATTTCGACCACCTGGAGTTCTTTAACGTGCGCTGACATCGCACAGAGAACGTGTTATCGACAAGTTGGTTCAACCTGACTGAGGAAACTGTCGCCGATAAAGGACAAATTGGACAAAACACACATGGGCAGACGGGAAAATGTGTAAATGACAGACGGCACGAGTCCTAATATTGTGTATTGAAAGGGCTCAAAATCAAATCGCACTAGAAATACTTGAAGCAGTTGAAAGCAGAAATTGAGGCAAATGTTGCATAAGCAGCACATCAGTTTTGTTATCACCAAAGGAGTTATCGTTTTTGGTGATCATTGCACGAACCGCGCGTGTATTTTTACGATACATGTATGATGTGAACCTTTCACCTTTGTCACATGGCTGCAGATAGTCGGCGTTCCTGCAAATAAACTACTAGCTGTTAGTGCGAATTAAGTGGATTGTCTCTAATTTTTGTGTTTTGTTTAGAGCCAGTTTCCTCCGACTTGCCTTAAAGAATTTAGTGGTGAGAAAGTGATTAAACCAACTTAAAAAGCGAGCTCTCATGTGGCGCGAAGAGAGATTTGAAACGTCACGTTCTACTTTCTCAAGTTTTGGTATTCTAGCCACTTAGGGGTGGCTGTCCTCCGATTTTCATGTTATCTTTATTCATCTTTGCCCGCGTCTCACTCCACTCTCGATGGAAGCGCATATGCCTTCTGGAAAGAGAAATTGACGATGCTTTCGGCAGGGGTACATGCGCATTGGACAGAATACGCGTCCTGCGCGCGAGCTTTGAAAACGGTATTTGCGGGCCATTTGCATGGGCCCGAAACAGCGCGCATATTGCTTCCAAACTTTCTATAAAAAAAAAAATGACTTTCTGAAGCCCTGAAATGCGACGTCCATAGGCGTCGCGACGCAGGGTCTACAGCGTTCAATTCGAGCTCCAAGTGGCCTCGTGCCACCTCAAGTAGAGCATTAAGCTTCGCACCATGCTCCAATGAAATCCACCGTAAATTCGTGGTCGTTATTTTTGAGAGTGACGGTACGAAATGAAGTACATGACACGGCACGGCAGATGGAGCAGTTCAAATTTGGCGCTATTGGCTTGCAACACAACAGCGGACGTCAAATCTACAGATGTATCGTGCGCGTCCTATGCGCTGTTTCGCTTTCGTGCGGAAAAAACGCGGTGCATTTCATAGCGCTGCTGTGCTTTAGAAAAATGTTTTCTCTCTTTCTTTTATTTATCGTTTCAAAAAATAACGTGGCATCGTCTTGGGCACGGTTTCAAACAAAGTCTTAATGGCGCTAACAATCGAAGTATGTTAATAAAGAGTTAGATATTTGTATATTTTGTTGTATAAATAAAATAGTTTTGCAGAAAATAGTGTACGGCGAGGCTGAGAGCTCGTTCCTGCATATATTTGGTTCTTATTGAACGTCTTTTTTGTATGAATTCTCGAAAGTGTTCGCTCAAACACCCGGTATATACTTGCTACTAGTTAACTTCATGTGGCTGCAATTTTGCGATCTTATTATCAAAACTGTGACTGAACAGCTTGTAGTATAAGTGCTCCGCGGGGAGTGTCGTATGATTTTCTAGGTGGGGAGAGGGATTGGAACTGATGGTACACGTACAGTATTTGTCAAAAGCACAAACACAAAACAAATACAGCACAAGGGACCTGCTTCTAAGCTTATTAAAATGGCTTGTGGGCACCTCCAGCGTTTCGAAACTTGCAGCTGACGAGTAAACCCTTCCTCATGCTTCTTCACCATAGGTATTCTAGGAGTGCCGCCACGTGCCCTGTTACATACATGGATTCGGAGCCAACTACCTGGGTTGTATGGTTTTCGGAAAGACTGTCCCACCGATTGTACGCTTTGAGGCTAATGTATCGGCGATTACAGTTTCCAAACACCACTTGGTGCACTGTAGTCTACGCCGAAACCGCAAACTCGTACAGCGAATACAATACCAGCAAAAATGAACTTGAATGTATGTCGCAAACTTCACTTAAAAATATTTCAATCCGCGAGAATATAATATTTTGCGCGCGTAAGTTGCCTTAAGTGTCTGTGGCCATTTTTTTTTATTCCTTTTGGCAAGTCTAGCTGCTTTCAGACGGACGCACAAACAACGGCTTGTGGTCTGACTTAGACCCCTAGTGCTAATGCATTGAAACACTTCATCGAGAGGAGAGGACACAAAATATTCTCACTATATAAAATAAACATCCGCGCTTCTCTCAGTAAGGCCCAAAGTCTCAAATAGTTACAGCAATAATTCCAAATGTATCTTTGTTACCAACACCGCAATGGCTCAGATCTAAGAGGGCTCGATTACTGAGCCTGGAGAACCAAGTTCCATCCCGGTTGCGGCGGCGGCGTTTCGATAGAAGCGAAGCCTAAGGTGGCGAAGCAGTGTGCAAATTCAGCGCGCGTTAAAGAACCACAGGTGGTCGAAATTATTCTAATCCCTCCCATACGGCGTCCCTGATAGCATGAGTTCTTTGGGACGTTACACCAAATAAACCAAATCAAGCCAAACCTACGGAGGCCAGGATCACCACCCCACAGACCAAAATTTATCAGTGAATTATGCATATAAACGGCAGGTTCAATGAGCTTTACGCAGCTAATTTGCTAGAAATTGGGAATCAGCATGTAGCAGTAGAACCGGGGTTCGGAAGAAATAAGGGACACCTGCACATTCGAAATGCTGAGTCGAAACCTGACATAATAGCACTAAAGGATGATAGGGGGCTAGTTTCACTAGCCAACTATAATGCATACCATCAGTTTCGTGTGGTGAGGAAGCACGATTTACTCGCCGCATTGCTAGCTCGCAGGAACATTACAGCGATCAAGCATATGGAGCCAAGAGAGATTACACCCTAGTAGAAGTTCTCAGGAAAAAGGGGGGAACAAAACCTCTACATCAGTATACAGCTCGACTAAAGACAGAAGCGCGGGCGTGGATCTGTTATGAGTCTCATTCCATTGCGGCGTCCTGGATAACGGGACTTTCACCATTATGCTCGAAGTTTTGTCAGCAGAGTCGGTTGGGGGTCTAGGAAGCGGGTGCCATACAGGTGAAGCGCTGTATACGTACCAGGCCATTACCAACTAATAAAAGGAGCTTAGAGCAACCCTGCCTCCTCCTCACGTTTTGCTCAGCTGAGAACAGGCTACCACGTGGCGGTGCCCCTGAACGCGTGTGCAGCCATTCCCCTGGACTTACTCGAATATCTTCCTGACCTAGCAACCCCGTTCTGCAAATTGTGCGACGAGCCTGCCACATTATACCATACATTCTCGGACTGCGCGGAGGATCCGCCTCCAGTAGATATGGTCAAATCACCCTCGATTGAAAAATGGGAACTTGTTCTCGCCAGTACCGACCCGGGCGATCAGTCCTGGGCCACGCCAAGAGCGCTAAAGGCCGGCCTAGGGAACACTCTTTGCAGTTATAAGATATAGACATGGAATATAGACATAGATAAAGAATCCTCTTTGAGTATCGTGCAGTCACAAAGTACAGAAAAACTTTGAGGGCCCGATTCGGAGGCGATAGAACAGGTTGATTTCCTACGGTTTTAAGCTCTGTCACTGAGCAGTTACTAAGAAACGTGAAGAAAAAAAACAACAAGGTTGAAAGCAAAGCGCCGTAAAAGAGAACTCAGCCAGTGGCAATTCCGTAGTCCCAGAAAGTTGCGCATATTCTAAAGCATGTGGCGGCCAAGTACAACGTTCCCGTCGAGTTTTGTTGCCCGCAGGAAGCTCGCATCATTGTGCCGAATGATAAATTCTGGAAAAGCTAAAAAAGTGTTTCAAACGAAATATGCGGACCCATTTGGGGAATGTGCTTTGGGGTTGTTTATAGCAACCCACTAGCGTGCGGAAAAATTTACGTTGGACAAACGAGACATTGTATCAATGAAGGTTTCGGAGAGCACAATTGCACTTGAGCGATAGAACTGGTTCAAGTCGGCTGCTTCACAACAAGGAATGCGGGAAAGAAGAAAAGAAGAAGCAAGCTTCAAGAAACCAGCAATGTCCGCGAGAGTAATTGTTGGAGGACTACAAGAGTGGGAGTCCCCACGTTAGCACGGCTTCGAGCAAGATCCGTAAAAAAGAACGTAAGTTTTTAGATATGATATAGATTCCGTTGAATCGCCTGTGACGTCTCATTTTGCCTTTTTCAGGATCTCACGTGTGATGAGTCTCCTGTACTTCCCTTTTTCTCCCCCCCCCCCTCCCCCCATCAACTAACCAATCCCTCTAATGAGTTGCGCAAGCCATTTCTTACCTCCGCTATCTCTGTGCCGCAGCAATTGATATTTACCGAACTGAACGCACTGAAGCAAAGCGCGAACTAACTGTAGATGAAACCTCGAATTGATTTTGACTACGTCCGGACTGTGCAAACTAAGAAACTCCCGTCGCTTTGTAGCGAGAAGGAGAGAATATCGCCGGTTTCCTGTGCAACAAACACACAAACACAATATAACAATGAATGTTAATCAATTCAGAAATGTTCCAAGGAAATTCAGGCCACACAAATTTGGAATTTCTTTTTGCATTCTCCCACTTGGACAGTTTTTTTGTCTCTAACGAAAATTTCATCGACATGATGGATTTGGGTACATTGTAAAAAAGAACATTGCATCAAACAAGAGCAAATTAGATTCGAAATAATGCATTAGGCTAATGTCGTCATCCTCAGTTAGAGCTAACTATCTATGCTGTAGCGAGATCCTGAACTCTTCTTCCCTCCCTCTCCCCCTCACCGTTAATTGGTTGATTAACTTCTTTCTTACTAATATCTTTCGTTACCTCTTCAGATTTAGACTTTGAGACATCACCATCCTGTGGTCACTGCATCGCACCTTCCTGATTACCTCTACACCCTGCATACTGGAGGGATTAGAACACATTATGTAGTCAATTTAATTTTGTCTCCCCGTTAGCACTTTTCCATGTCCAGTTCCGGTTCTCCCATATGCTGAAAAAGGTGTTCATGATTCTTAAGTTATTGCGCTCTGCAAACTCAACTAGTAGCTCTCCCCTGCGATTCCTAGAACCAATGCCATAGTCACCTACTGCCTGGTCTCCCGCGTTTTCCCTACATTGGCATTGGACTCGCCCATTGATACAGTATACTGCGTCTTTCTTTTCCGAATTGCCAATTATACGTCTTCATACAAGTTTTCAACTGCCTGGTCCTCAAGACTACATGTAGATGCGTAGTCCTCTACGACCTTCAATTTATACCGCTTGTTAAGCTCAATTACGAGGCCTGCCACCCTCTCCATAATGCTATAGAATTCATCTATATTACTAGTTGTATACTTTTTGTTCAGAAAACCTACTCCTAGCTGTCACTTAAATCTCGATAACACAGTACATGCCCGTCCTTCAGTAGAGTATATGCCTCATTCGCCTCCCAACCTCACTGAGCCATATTACATCCGAATTCATATAACCTGTAGTTAATTCAATAGCACTGCTAAACCAGCTTCACTATACTGGGGTTCTAGAGTTTAACGTTGCCAGGTTCAGTTTCCAATGGCGGCCTGTCCAGCAGAGCCAGAAATTCTTTGCACACCCCGCTGCGTCACAGGTCTGACCGCCACCGTGGTCAGCTGCTCCGCCGCCGGTGGTGATTAATTGAAGGCCGAGGCTGTGTAGTACTAATCATGGGAGGACATTAGCCTAGAAGCAATGAACAATAATTTCAGAGATATCATTACTGAGAGCGCTGTAGAGGTAGGTGGTAGAATAGTTAGAGAGGATACCTGTAAGCTAGGGAGACGAAAGATTTGATTATGAAACGCCAAAGTATGAAAGCTTCCTATCTAACAGACCAAATAGAATTGGCAGAGATATCAAAGGTAATCAATAAGCGCAAAGTGGCCGATACAAGGAAGTATAACATGGAGAAAATTGAGCATTCTGTAAAGAACGGGGGAAGAAGAAATTGGGCATAGGCAAAAATCAGATATATGCGCTAAGGGACAGGGCGGGCAATGTCATTACGAATATGGACAAGATAGTCGAAGTAGCCGAGGAGTTCAATTACTGATCTTTAGAGTAGCCAAAGAAGTTAGGACAATAATGAAATAGGAGGTAGGGGAAATGCAGTCAGACGTTCCGCCAGTGACGAAGGATGTATGAAAGCATTAGAAACTATGAAAAGGGGGAAAGCTGCTGGAGAGGATCAGGTAACTATTGATTTGTTGAAGGACGGGGGGGAGGGGGGAGGGGGGATATGCTAGAAAAACTGGCCACCTTGTACACGCAGTGCCTGGTGTCATCGACGGCACCGGAACCACGGAAGAACGCAAACATTATCTTAATTCATAAGAAAGGGGACACTCAAGAATTGAAAAATTACAGACCAATCAGCCTACTGTCTGTTACATATAAGGTATTTACCAAGGTAATCGCTAATAGAATCAAGACAACTTTAGACTGCAACTAAGCAAAAGAACAAGTAGGCTTTCGGAAAAGGCACTTTACAGTCAATCATATCCATACATTCAACCAGCTGATATATATAAGCACGGAATATAACCTGCCCTTATACATGACAGTCATTGATTACGAAAAAGCATTTGACTCAGTTGAAACCTCGGCGGTAATGCAGGCATTGCGAAACCAGGGCGTAGACGAGCGGTACGTGAAAGTGCTGGGATATATATATATATAGTGACTGCACAGCAACCATAGTTCTGCATAAAGGAAGTAACAAAATTCCGATAAAGAAAGGTGTTAGGCAAGAACACACGATCTTCTCAGTACTATTCATAACGTGCTTGGAGGAAGTATTCAGAGACTTCGAATGGGAGGAGTTAGGAATAGGGGTAGGTGGCGAATACCTCAGTAATCTGCAATTTGCGGGTAACATTGTCTTGCTAAGTAACTCAGGAGATGAGCTGCAAAGAATGATTGACGACCTAGACAGGAAAAGTAGAAAGGTAGGCTTGAAAATCAGTATGCAGAAGACTGAGATACTGTTCAACAGCCTAAGGAAGGAACAGCAGCTTACGTAAGGTAGCGAAGAACTGGATGTAGTAAGCGAATATGTCTACTTAGGACAGGTAGCAACCGCAGATCCGGACAATCATAAGGGAAATAACAAGGATAATAAGATTGGGATGGAGCGCATTTGGCTAGCACTCGCAGATTATGACTAGCAGCTTACCGGTATCGCTCAAGAGGAAAGTATACAACAGTTGCATCTTACCTGTACTCAACTAATGGGCGGAAACGTGGAGGAACCAAGAGGGTTCTACTTAAGTTGAGTACTACTCAGAGGGCTATGGAAAGACAAATGGTAGGGGTGACATTAAGAGATAGGAAGCGTGCAAAGTGGGTCAGAGAAATAACTCAAGTCACTGACATTCTAGCAAAAAACAAGAAAAAGAAATGGGCATGGGCAGGGAATGTTGTACAAAGAGAGGATAACCGATGGCCACTTAGGGTAACAAACCGAATTCCAAGTGAAGGAAAGCGTAGCAAGGGACGGCAGAAAGTTAGGTGGGCAGATGAGGTTAAAAAGTTCGCAGGCGTCCAGTGCATGCAGTTAACACAGGACCGGGCTAATTGGAGGAATATGGGAGATGCCTTCGCTCTGCAGTTGGTATAGTCGGACTGATGATGATGATGAACATGTTAGGCAATGTTCATGAGGTATGTTTGGGCGAAGGAGTACTTGTTGCGGCAATATCAAATGTCCAGATGAAATGTTACTTTTATATTTTAAAGATAGATCTAGTTTTTTTACGCGACGGTAAATATCAGATCCAAAGCATACGCTGAATATGATCATCACAGAGAATTTCTCATACTGCCGTTATTGCTCTCTCGCCACGAATACAAGAGAAGAAAGAAAACGAATGTCCTTTTGCAGTCTCGTGGCACTCACTTGTGCCGCTAGGTGAAAAAGAAGGCGGTTATCAAATATTAGTCATTCCCTTCGGACTTCGGATTCCCATTTTCCTCGTCAACCGGTTATTGGCTGTACTAATGCGCCGACACGGATGCTTGCGCATGTCATACAGGCCTAAAGTCGCAAGGGCCGGCAGGAAGACTGCTCTACTTGGTATCCATGCAGCTTTTTCAAAGCACGACCAACGTCAGGCTGCTGCAGTACCCAATGTCACTCCGCTCGCGGCTCATGGCGACACCGTGGGACCAGCGTACGCCGTCACTACGCCATTTTTAGCCAAGGAGCTTCATTCTGAGGAAAGAGTATCTGCTGGCACTGCGCGAAGGCCGCCATTGGGAGAAGGGAGCTTCGAGGTACTCTCAAGGAGGCCAGGCAGACGTTTTGGAGATGCGGCTGTGTCCAGGCAAGAACACCGTTCGGCGGCTGCTATAACCGATATCACTCCGTTCGCGACTCATGGGGCCGCCTTGGGACCAGCTTACACCGTCACTACGTCCGTCTTCGCTAAGGAGTTCAATCCTTCGGAAAGGGTATATGTGTGCACTACGTCAGGGCACCCACTGGGAGGAAGAGCCCTTTCAAGGCGGCCTGCTCAGCGTTGTGGCAGTGCGGCTAGGTCGGGGCTTCTGGCTGCCGCAGCTGGTGCCACCGCCGTTGCGCGCGATGAGATCCTGCCGGAGTCGTATAGAAGCATGGCCATTCCCTGCCTGCCGCTGAGTGTGGTCAACAGGCCCGGAGCAGAGGACTGGTGCTACACACATGTGAACGTCATCAATATATCCTTCATGTGGACGATCAACAACTTCAGTTTCCGCCGAGAGAAAGTGGGAGAAATTATCAAAAGGTCATCATTTTCTGCAGCGGCCAACGACAGCCTGAAATCGTGCCTAAGGATGAACCCCAAGGGCCTAGACGAGAAGAGTAAGGATTACCTATCCCTGTACCTGCTGCTGTGGTCCAGCAATAAAAGTAAGGTACACGCCATGTTCAGATTTTTCCTCTTCAACGCCAAGCGGGAAGAGACAAAAGTTATGGCGAGTAAAATGGCATACCACTTTTTCTACGGCAAGGACTGGGGCTTCAAGAAGTTCATTCGGAGAGATGTCTTCTAGAAAATACGAACTCCTCCTTGACGACAAGCTCACACTATATTGCGAAGTGAGCGTTGTTTCTGACTTAGTGAACATTTCGGGGCAGAAGAACACAAAAGAGTTCATGGTCCCTCAGTGCAGCCTGTCTGATGACTTTAGTCACTTGTTTGAAAGCCAGAAGTTCAGCCATGTCGTCCTGAGTGTCAATGGGCGAGAGCTCTACGCCCACAAAGCTATCCTTGCCGCTCGCTCTCCTGTATTTGCGGCCATGTTCGAACACGAGCTGGAAGTGCAGCTGAATAGAGTGGATATCGCTGACATGGACCACTAGTTATTCCGGGAATTCTTCATGGTGCTCCGTGATACAATTTCTGAAAGCGGGCAAACAGCCTACCAAAACGGCGTGGGAACCAACAGCGATTCGTTCCTTACCCTGTTGGAATTCTACCTTGCATCCATAGCTATCATTTCATAAGGCCATTTTTATATTAAAAAGGCATTTGTATCGGTTGCACCTGTGGTATGCAACATATTTTTATCCGCTGTTGACAAGCGCATTCAAGCCAACCTCTCTCACCTTCCTGTTTTAAAAGTGTTCAGATACGTTGACGATTTCTTAATTATTTTTAGTAAATGTCAACGAAAAGATGTGATTCTGCCAAGAAAAATGTGATTCTGTTTGTAATGTCATCCCATGAAAACATTTGGCCCGCCACGACCAACTTCATCATCATCATCAGCCTGAAATACCCACTGCAGGGCGAAGGCCTAGCTCTCCCATATTTCTCCAATTAACCCGGTTCTATGCTAGCCGCATTCACTAGACCCCAGCGAACTTAACCTCATCCGCCCATCTAACTTTCTACCGCCCCATGCTACGCTTTCCTTCCCTTGGAATCCAACTTGTTACCCTAAGCGACCTTTGGTTATCCTCTCTTCGCACTACATGTCCCGTCCATGCCCATTTCTTCTTCTTTATTTCCACTAGAATGTCAGTAACTTGAGTTATTTCTCTGTCCCAATCTGCACGCTTCCTATCTCTTAAGGTTAACCCTATACCATTTTTCTTTCCATAGCCCTCTGCGTTGTCTTCATCTTAAGTAGAACCCTCTTGGTTAGCCTCCACGTTTCAACCCCATAGGTGAGCACAGGTAAGATGCAACTGTTCTATACTTTGCTCTTGAGCGATACTGGTAAGGTGCTAGTCATAATCTGCGAGTGCTTGCCAAATGCGCTCCATCCCAATCTTATTCTACTTATTTCCTTTTCATGGTCCGGATTTGCGGTTACTACCTCTCCTAAGTAGACATATTCGCCTACTACTTCCAGTGCTTCGCTACCTAACGTAAACTGCTGTTCCTTCCTTAGGCTGTTGAAAAGTATCTCAGTCCTCTGCATATTGATTTTCAAGCCTACCTTTCTACTTTTCTTGTATGGGTCATCAATAAATATTTGCAGTTCATCCCCCGAGTTACTTAGCAAGGCAATGTCATCAGCAAATCGCAGATTACTGAGGTATTCTCCACCTACCCTTATCACTAACTGCTCCCATTCCAAGTCTCTGAACACTTCATCTAAACAAGCTGTGAATAGTACTGGGGATATCGTGTCTCCTTGCCTAACACCTTTCTTTGTGGGAATTTTGTTACTTTCTTTTTGCAAAACTATGGTTGCTGTGCAGTCACTATATATATCTTCCAGCACTTTCACGTCTGCCCCTGATTTCGCAATGCCTCCATCACCGCCGAGGTTTCTACTGAGTCATTTTCGTAATCAATGAGTGCTATGTATAAGGGATGGTTGTATTTCGAGCATTTTTCTTTTACCTAGTTGATGGTATGGATGTGATCAATAGTAGAGTACCGTTTCCGAAAACCTGCTGGATCCTTTGCTTGATTGCAGTCTAAGGTTGTCCTGATTCTATTACCGATTACCTTAGGTAGTAAATATCTTATACTTAACTGAGAGTAAGCTGAATGGTCTATAATCTGTAAGATCATTAGCGTCCCCTTTCTTATGAATGAGGATAATGTTTGCATTCTTCCATTGTACCGGTACCGTCGATGACACCCGGCACTGCGTAGGGTGGCCAGTTTTTCTAGCACTATATCCGCCCCGTCCTTCAACAAATCTATAGTTATCGTAGGGTGGCGAGTTTTTCCAGCACTATATCCGCCCCGTCCTTCAACAAATCTATAGTTATCGATCCTCTCCAGCTGCTTTCCGCCTTTTCATAGTTTCTAATGCATTCTTGACCTCGTCCTTCGTCACTGGTGGAACGTGTGACTTTTTCCCTACCGCCACTCATTACGGTCCTGACTACTTTGGCTACTGTAGAGATCTGTATAGGACGCCTCGGCTACTTTGACTATCTTATTCATATTCGTGATGACGTTGCCCGCCTTGTCCCTTAGCGAATATATCTGGTTTTTGCCTATACCCAATTTCTTCTTTACCGCTTTAAAGCTTCCCCCGTTTTTTACAGCATGCTCAATTTTCTCCATGTTATACTTCCTTATATCGGCCATCTTGCGCTTATTGGTTAGCCTTGATATCTCGGCCAATTCTATCTAGTCTGTTCGATTGGAAGCTTTCATACTCTGCGTTTCTTAATCAAATCTTTCGTCTTCTTAGACAGCTTACGAGTATCCGCTTTAACTATCCTACCGCCTACTTCCATCATACGACCAACTTATCACTCACTAATTTAACTTTCATTTTCTTGTCCCTTTCTGCTAATTGACACTCTCCCATAAAAGTTTTCGTTTCTTGAGGATTTCTTTGGAATAGTCGTTTTGAATAGGCACATTCTTTCCTTTCAGCTTGTATGAGTTTTTAAGGACTGCCTGGTTTTCGTTATAGTTTTGAAAAAATATTACTACAGGCCTGTTGTCAATGCTTTTTCCTAAACGATGAATTCTTCCCACACAACAGCAATGGACATCAAGCGTTTCAGAGAAGATTTCAGCCAGGACCTTCTGTTTTAGGTCAGAGTCTGTCTCATTTGGCTCCTCACATACTCCGAAAACGACCAAGTTGGAACGCCTACTGTAATCTTCCATATGAACCAGTTTTGATTTTAATTCTTGAATAGCGCGTTCCATGTGATCAATTCGCTCAGTTTGTTTTTCGAAATCAGCAAAGCGCGTACTCAAGTCAGATATTGTATTTCCCAAATTCCTTTTCTGTGTTCTGAGGGCTACAATCTCGGTCGTTAACTTAGTATGTGCTGTGACCAACTGCTTCAGTAGTTCCGAGGCGTCTTCATTGGAATGATCAGGTCCAGGTTCAGGGCCAAAAATGATCACATATCCGACAACCATGATGCTGTGCCGCGTTCGAATGTGAGGGGGATCATTCCGTTTACTCCAGGTCGTGTCAATCCTGAAAAACAAAAAACCCAAACAAAAGAGAACAGTCTTAAGGAAGGATACGAAAACGACTACACTGGAATAAGAGCATCTTCACATTCCCAGCTAAAACAAACTACGCCAATGGGGTGTGTGGGGAACGGCACACCACACTGGAACCTGGCCCCTGCCCAGGCAAAGACTTAGGCAGGAGCACGTCCTCTCCAGGCTGGGAAAACAAAATTCACCCTCGCATTTGTGAAACAGGGTCCGTCGAACATTCCCAATACCTCAGCACCCGCAGCTCGTCTGTGAACTTCCGCAGCCTCTGAGCATGGGATGGATGCAATCCTTCCACCTCCACCTCTGCAGCGGCGGCATAACTCTTCTGAACGAAAAAAAAAAGCGCAAAATTTAATAACGGCAACGGAAAAACCACAAATTTGAGATTTAGTGACGTCCTCACACGTGGCTAAGCTTGGCATTTCCAATGTATTGGAACTGCCGTAAACTTATTGGAAACTATACCGATGTAACTGATATTTTAAAGCGAAAGCCTTTATTGCCTCATCGTTGTCGTCAGCAAAGGTGTCAAGCTTTTGCGGCGGCTCTAATTGGTGGAGACGCGATGACGTCATGGAGGTCTCGAGCAATCACAGAGTGCCACCACAGTATGCGCGAATGCGTGCCTTATATGGCCATATGGCAATCAATGATCAGTGGTTAATTAATTAGTAATTATTTATAAAATGAAATTATAATATTAACTAAGTACTTTATCATAAATAATTCAGTATTACTCATAATTGGCTAGTTAAATAACAACTACTAATTACTTACCGCTGCGAAATAATTACTTACTAGTTAATACCGCGCACCCTGTCAAATCAACCACACAGCAGTAAACGTAGAAGATACAAGGAGCGTGATCTCGTCGCTGCCAAGCAGAATTCACTGAATAAATGCACTTGCCGAATGTTAAAGAGTAGTCGCTCGCTTTACTCGTAGCTGCATTCATCGCTACATGCACAACAGTCGCGTAGCAGAATGCAGCACTTTCGCCTTTCATCACATTAGTCGCCAAAGTGTGCTCGAACTTTGTTAAATTCACTTTATCCGATAAGTTCATGTGGACAGAAAATTCACGCAGGACTTAATCACAGAAACGTTCTAAAAACTATCTAAAACAATTCAATGCGATAGAGAGCAATCTGGTAGGCTTTCTGGAGGTGTTGCTGTCGTAGTTCAAAGTGGTGCTGCAACTCGTGAAGCCGACCTTAAACCAATTATATAAAGCTTTTGATGTCGGCATTCTTGCTTTTAAAAGAGTAGCAATATGTTACATAGACCTAGTACCACATTTAGCTTTAAAAGTAATTACATAGAAGCACATCTAAAACAGCAGTCAGATCCTCATCTGGTATTTGGGGATATTATTGCGCGCTTCAGTGTTTTTTAAATGAACTAACCGATGAACGAGGCCACATTATAGAAGATTTGACTCTGTGCTACGACATCTCCTTCCTCAATGCCGGAAAGCACACGTACTACTCTACAGGCACTGCAAAAATGAAGTGTCTCGATTTGTGTTTTAGTTCGAGATCAGTTTTTACTGACATTTATTTGGCTGTCCGCTATAGTCCATGTAGAAGGGATCATTTTCCGGTTATAATTATTTAACATCTTCACCATTCATCACCCTAAGTAAACCCAGGAGGGGGGAACTTCCCTGACCTTATTGGCCCTTATTCAATTCCTAAGCTAGATTTGAAAAAAAAAACAAAGATTTTCGGATAACATTTCAGCGTAGATGTGCTAAACGAACAGTTTACGGCCTTGATGATTGCTTCAGGACACCTAGAGCTAATCTGGAGGCCTCAGGAGTTGTGCCAAAATGTAATAATGCTTTGTATTCGGGGGAATGCAAAGAAAAACAAAAACAAAATTAAAGCTGTAGGAATGTTTCGCACATACACAAGGACAACCGCAACAATAACGTAAACTTCACACAGGCAGAAGATTAAGCACCGTGTCTGTGACAATATCAGAGAGGGTTCCTTGGAAAATTAGGTGTCATCTATAAACAGTTCAGTCGCATAAAAAAAAAAAATATTCGTTAGACATAATTGGCTGCTTACGTGCGAGAACACGAAAACATTCATTTTTGTGGGCCCGAAATTTCGCTGCAAATATTTCTAAAATCATCAGTCTTCCTTACGATGTGTTTGTTGCAAATCAGACAGGCAATATTCGGACGCTGTCACTTCAAAGGGATAATTAATTGCTTCCCGGGAAGGGAAAGGCGCAGCATCTGTCAGTCTTGTTTCTGTGGACACCTGAACCGAGCCGTAAGGAAAGGGAGGAGGGTTGTAGCGAAAGTGGATAGAAAGAAAGAGGAGCCGTAGAGGAAGGCTACGGAGTAATTTCGACCACTTGGGTATCTTTAACGTGCGCTGACATCGCACAGCACACGGACGTCGGTTCATTTCGCCTCCATCAAAATGCAGCCGCCACGGTCGGGATCGAACCCAGGTATTCCGGCACAGTAGTCGGTCGTCTTGCCACTGCATCACCACGTTAGGGCTTCGAAGGGACGAGAGTTTGTTTTTGAACAACGTAGTAGGTGTAGTCCAAGTGCATTCGAGATTTGATCTATATTTCATGCAATGCTTCAGCCGAGGTCTGCCATCATCAGTAACTGATGGAGCCACGACGCTCCCTGGTTGCATTTTACGATTGTTATTCATGTGACCTCAGTACGCAACCCGAACGCACGTTAGCGTCGCCATGGCGGTGTAGTGGTTAGGGCGCTCGACCGCTGTGCCCAAGGATGCGGGATCAAATCCCGGCCGTGGCAGCCACTTTTTGATGTAGGCGAAAAACACGGCGCCCGTGTGCTGTGCGAGGTAAGGGCACGTCAAAGAACCGCAGGTGGTAAAAATTTTCGGAGTCCTCCATTATGGAGTCTCTTATAGCCTGAGTGGCTTTGGGACTTTAACCCCACAAACCAAACTAAAACGAAACAAACAATAGTAAATTATACTTGCCCCAACATGTTCACTAGGCGCCATGTTCACTAGGAATATCATCGACTACTCCTTCTGCGCATGGCACAAAACGCTGCTCATGTTTGACATCCTTTGCTAGTTTATTGTTTTTGTTCTTTGCGTCTCCTATGTATACCATAGCAAAAAATTTTCCCAGCCTATTGGGAGCCGAAAACAACACTTTAACCCCATATATACTGCCAACTTGTTTGAGCCTTGATAAAGCTAAGATTATTTTCAGGAATCAAAACAAATTGACCAGGGAACTCAGTGAAGCTTATCACATCCATAAAAATAGTGACACGTGCGTTAGCACACCATCAGTAATTATCAATGATTGTGAACTGTCATATTTGGATCCATAGCTGTATGTTTTGTTTTTTTGGTGGGAAGGGATCGCTAATGCATGCGCTTCTGGTTGTCATGTGAGAATATACTTTCTTGTATGCTTCCTTAAACCTTCAGTTGTTAGTTCGAGCGCTTGTCTTGTCGTCTCTTCTTGTTCATCGTCCCCTGTCGCAGCGCTGGTAAAATAACGAAGATGAACCAACTAGCTCAAATTTCTGTGTTACTACATTTCGCATGAAGGAAATGTGGGAGAGAATTCTTGTATTCGAAGGCATCTTCTTCCCTTTCTTAATTCAATTTCCAACAGCCCCTTGCATGTAAACAAGTATAGAGAAACAGGCAGACATTTTAGGTGAACATTTTCACCCAATTTAGAATTTTTACGTTGCATAAGATCTTTATCGTGCATTGTAAGGAGAAAATGCAAACAAGATGTGCAAATCAATTCAACCACTCATTTTCAGGTTCACCGACCAAGCCCCTTGAGAGTTCACTATCCACGAAAATTGCCCTCCAGAGGAAGGTAAGTAGGTAGGTAAGGCTAAGTAGGTAAGGTAAGGCCGAAATCCTGTCCCTTTTCGAGAAAGGTGTGTCTGCACCAAACCTGTTTTAGGTGCTGACTAATCATCCACCCCGAATGTAGCGTTTCCTACTGCTGCCCTTTTTATTTCTTTTTCAGGCCACATGATCACTGGTTCTAGGCTCAGAAATGTATACTGAAGAAAAGTGTTTTTTATTCTATGACCAACCTTCTTCTCACCCTCCCTCCTCCCTCCCCCTTCCCAGTTTTATCTTCTTCGGCAGCAAAAGCGTATTTAAACCTCTGCCAGTGATGATTGCTCTGCCCAGACGAAGACAAGTCCACTTGTGGAAAGTTGGCTCGACCTGCGAACTGAGGCTCCCACCCCCCCCCCCTTCCTCTACTCTTGTTCCGTGTTCTTTCATATAGGCAAGGTTAGGTTAGATAAGGTGCGGTAAAGTAGGCAGGTATAGGTATGTAGGTAAGGTAGGAAAGTTAGCTAGGTAGTCAGGCGGGTGGTAGATACATAGGCCGGTGAGTAGGTAGGTAGATAGGTGCCATCTTTGTTAAAAATAACCGAGCAGCCTCCAATCGACGGAGCAGGCACGATGAAGAGCGGTGGCTTTATTTATTTATTTATTTATTTATTTATTTATTTATTTATTTATTTATTTATTTATTTATTTATTTATTTATTTATTTATTTATTTATTTATTTATTTCATAATACTGCAGGCCTTATGGCCCAAGCAGGAGGGGCATACCAGGTAACAATCACACACAGAAAAAACAAAAAATACAATACACACTACAATTCGGCGAGAAAAAAGGAATCATGATAGTAATAGTAATTATTAAACAATTTGACAGTCTAACAAATAAAAATAGGCAATAACACACAGCACATTTCGGCATGAACAAAGGAAACAGATATAAAGTACTGAAAAGTTGAGCAGCCTAACCAAACAAATGACCTTCCAGTGCCTTGTTAAAATTACTGCTTTGGAAAAGAAATTCTGGAAGCAAATTCCAATCAGAGATGGTCCGTGTGAAAAAACTGTACTTAAATGAATTTGTTCGGGCAAAGACAGGTTGCAGCATATGTTCCCTAGTGTGTCGTGTTCGTCTGGCAGTAGAAGGTTGGACAAAGTTAGGTAATGGAATATTAACTTCCTGTGACAGAATCTTACGAAGAAACAAAATTCTGTTCATTTTGCGGCGGACTGAAAGGAGCGGGATGTCATTTTCTACCATCAGCTGTGTGGGAGAATCAGATCTGCTGTACTTGTGGAAAATAAACCTGACTGCTTTCCTTTGTATCATTTCAAGAGCAGTGATGTTCTTTTTTGTGTGAGGGTCCCAAATGATAGAGGCGTACTCGAGCTTAGTTCGGATGAATGTGTTGTATGCCAAAAGTTTGATATTAGAGGGGGCGCGATTAAGTTTGCGTTTTAGGAAGCAGAGTGTCGAGAATGCCGAAGAACAAATTTGTGAGATATGCGGTGACCAGTCCAATTGATTGGTAAGTGTCAGCCCTAAATACTTATGGCTTGCTACTTCTTTAATATCGGAGCCTTGTAGGGAATAAGTAAATGGGCTAAAATGTTTTTTCCTTGTTACACGTAGGAGTACAGATTTCTTGACATTAAGTTTCATGCTGCATTCCACACACCATTTATCAATAGCTGTCAAAGAGGCTTGAAGAATACCATAATCAGAAGTTTTCCTTATCTGCTTAAACACTATGCAATCATCTGCAAATAATCGTATGGATACAGAATTTGGAATAACATCAAGCAAATCATTTATATATATAAGAAACAGTAATGGACCCAACACGCTTCCCTGCGGTACACCCGAAGTGACACACAGTGATTTGGAAATGGCACCATTCACCTCAACAAACTGACTTCTCTTTTCCAAGTATGCCTCTAGCCATTGAACTATATATTGTGGAAGACATATTAGCTCTAATTTACGAATAAGTTTATTGTGTGGGACCGTATCGAAGGCCTTGGCAAAATCCAAGAACAATATGTCCATTTGGCCGGAATTGTCAAGGGCAGAGGATAATTCATGAACAGTTGACACAAGTTGGGTAACTGTTGACATTCCTTTTCGGAATCCATGTTGGAAAGGTGATAAAATGTTTTTGTCACTGAGAAAATCCCTAACGATACCCGCCAGAATTTGTTCTATAATTTTGCAACAGCTGCTAGTTATTGATATAGGACAGTAATTGGATAGTATTGATCGATCACCTGATTTGTGAATAGGCACTACACGTGCTACTTTCCAGTCAAAAGGTAAATCGCTTGTACGGAAGGAAACTGAAAACATATTGGCTAAATACTCAGCAATCTGTGAAGCATAGCGTTTTAAAAAAGTGTTTGGAATGCCGTCCACTCCACAGCCTTTCTTTGTGTCAAGTTGGCGTAGCAATGATAATACGCCTTCTGTTGAGATGGAAGGAATACTACTAGGATCTATACATTCTTTCGGTTTAGTAAGGACAGGTTTCAATGTGAAAACACTTTGAAAGTAATGATTAAAAGAATCCGCAATTTTCTGGCTATCAAGTAACACAGTTTCATCCGTTTTCACTCTATCTATCACTTCCTTTCTCTTACTTAGATGTCTCCAAAATCTGCTAGGATAAGTATTTAAATATGAAGGAAGAATAACTTGGTAGTAATGGTTCTTTGCCATCATTAACTTACGTGCTAACGCGTGCTTTAATTCTTGAAAGGTTGCAGTAGGGGCCTTAAGTTGCCTACGGTGTCGTTTTATTTTGCGTTTCAGGTGTATAATTTCCCGGGTGACCCAAGGATTCCTTCGATTAGGTTTTATTTTTTTCAGAGGAACAAAAGTTTCAATAGCAGAAAGTATTGATTTTTTAAACCTATTCCACAAAACATGAATATCATCGCTCTCATTAATAACTAAAGACGTTTCTAGGTAGTCTATTATGGCAGTGTCGCCTGATCGATTAAAGTCTCGAATACGTACAGGTGGTACATTCTCGGACGACCGTTCATAGTTACAAGACCAACAAAACGATAACAAGTCATGATCTGAAATGCCACGCTCAACACTCAAAAAGCCATTGGAAAAAATTTCACTGACAAAAAACAAATCAAGAAGGGCACTGTCACGGGTGGGTTCTCTAACCATTTGATCTAAATTCAGAGCTAACATGATATCCAAGATAGTATTATTGTCATCACATTGTCCATAAGCCAGACATGGCCAAGTCACGCTAGGCAGGTTGAAATCGCCAGTTAATATGGTATTACAATAACGCTTTGCCAGCAGGGGATCATACAGTTTTTGAAGGTACGAATTTGCAGAGTTGGGTGGACGATAAACTGAACATAGTAGAAAGGAAGTGCCCCAAAGAGATACATTCAAAAATAAGCTTTCGTGGTCAGGTATTTGGTCTAATACCGTAACGGCAACAGAAGACTTCACTATAACGGCAACCCCTCCACCACGAGAACACCGGTCACGCTTGTATACTTTGTAACCAGTTGGAACAATTTTATCGCTAGAGATGCCATCATGTAACCAAGTTTCTGTAAGGATGACTATATGAGGGTCATATGAAAGAAGCAGGCATTCCAGGCTATCAGTTTTATTCACGATACTCCTGACGTTGAGCGAGAGCATGCGTAGTTGACGCTGCAGAGTCTGTGATCGCTATCTATCTGATTGAACGGTCCGTCGAGCCGGCATTCGCATGTTGCACGAATCATCCCAAACGTAAAAGGCTTTATCAACACGTAGTTTATCTCCAACTAGATTTACTTTTTTGCCAGCGTCCTTCTCTGCTTTTCCGCTTTGCCAAAGTAATTTGCGCTTTCTTAAAGTTTCTGGCGAGAAGTCATTTTGAATAGAAATACCAGAATCTTTTAGCTTCCGTACGTTACGCCAAACCATTTGCTTTTCAAGGTAGTTCTGGAAGTAGAGAATAACTGGGCGAATAGAGGCTCCTCGCCCCATTCTGTGAATGCGTGCTACAGACAAGCAATCAACACCCAATTTTTGATTAAAGACCTCATCAATTACCTTCCGTCGCAGGTCATCTTCAGTTTCATCATCCTGTTCGTTAATGCCAAACACAACTAAGTTATTTCTTCGACTACGATCTTCCAAATCCGATAGACCACCATGGCTAGTCGCTGCTCTCCGGCTGCGAGTGCAAGCTGGCTGCCGAAAGAACGCTCCCTCGCTCTCTTTCGTGGGATGTAATACGTAAGCGAGCATCACGTGCGGCGTCCGATTTCGCGCCTTCGGTATTTTTCGTGACGTAGGAAGGCCGCCCTGCATATAGTATTATTCGCACAACGCTCGTTCTTTTTTTCGGTGGCGCGCTTTATTACAATACGTTGCACGTTTATACCAGCACGCAGTTCCCGTATCTTCAACAATACGGCAAACATTTGTTTTCGCTTGCAATGTCAGCAAAGCAAGACGAGGAACGGATTTCAAAAACTCGACTCTCCTTTCCTGCAGTTGCTAGTTTTCTTGGGTGACCACTACTGGCTTTGCTGTGACGCTTTGTTCACCTGGAGAAAGGAGAAAAATGAGGCAATGTATCCATATGCGCCTGTTCTACATACTTTATTTCACGCCCTATGGCAACGCATAAAAGTGCGTAATGCTTTTCGCGTTGGTTGTTCCGTTTTCGTGCATGCGTGTGTGTTTACGTTCGCTTTATTTGCCCTGTGTAAATTCATAAGCGACGTTTAAAAATCTGCGATCAGAACAGCGTGTTCTGAGACGGTGTAGCGATGAATTACTTCACCAGCTGTTCCCTATTCCCGTAAAGAAATCAGCGAATAATAATGTTGAGTTCGTTTGGTGTCATTGCCTCCGGAGGCTTTTCGTTCACACGCATTGCAGTCCGTAGTTCACGCATAGCTCTCGATGTGGAAAGTAAAACCTGTCACTAAGTTTGCCAAAGGAATTGCAACGCGGTACTTTTACTCTCAGCGGCGATAGGTGGGATCCTTTTGGAGCTCCTGCTTTGCGTACAATTCACGAAGGTTCCATAGCCATTCATGAGAGCACAAACGGCGTTTTTGTTACAAACGGCTTCTTATTTAAAGCGTTTCGGCTTTGCACCTGCAAGCTGAAGTGACAAGAGCAAATTGAAATTTCAAACCGAAAATCATAGAGCACCTGCTCACAAATATAGTTCACAATCGCCCTAAATCAATTCCATATGTCGAAGACAGTTCCTGAAAGATCACAAAAGTGTTTTGAAGCTTGAAAAAAAAAATCGTATACATTTGGAAATGTTATGTTATCTAGTGCGATTTCTCAATTATCCCGCCCAAACCTTGATAATTTCTGACTTAATGAGCAAAACGTATTATGATCACAGTGATTAGTTTGACCATGGTGGTAAAATTTACGTAACTCTAGGGATAACCTTTTTGTACAACCGAGCTTTCTACCCCTCCTACAGCGGCCACCAACGGCGACCACTGCGCAACCGCTCTACATTGCGCCTGCTGTACCGGCGGGTGGGGCTCCATCGAGTAACATAACCTACAAGAGGGTTTGGTTTATGGGGTTTATACTCGCAAACAAACTCAGGCTATGAGAGGCGCCATGGCGTAGGGCTCCAGAATTTCAGACCCCCTCAACCGAACAGCGGCCGCCGAGGCCATGATTCGAACCCGCATCCTTGGGTATAGTTATCGAGCGCCCTAACCACTGCACTAACACAGCTGGCCTCTTGCATAAAAATACCTTTTGGGCCCTTTCATACCCCGGCTAGGCGTTTTAAGCCTCGTCCAGAGGCCGGTGCTTATAATTGGCCTCAGATATTTGGCGACAAGCGCGGCTATCTCTTAGGGTTCTGTAGGCTGGTGCGCTTCACCGCCTCCCTTAGGTGCGCAGTGAGCAAAAATCAGCCGCCGCAGATGGCCTATGCTAGTGTCCCTTCTTGTCGGTTATGTTACTCTATGGGGGCTGCTGGGTTACTTTTGGCAAAGATGATAGTTAGTGATAGTTAGATGGGCTTGGTAAGTAGGTAGGGTAAGTAGGTACGTAGGGCGGTAAGTGTGTAGGCAGGTAGCGTAGGTAGGTAATTATCCCTGCGACAGGCAAAACTGCGAAACAAGGGTCTCAGGCTTACCGGCTGGGGTATAAGTGCGACTTTGCTAACAGCTCCCAGCACTGGGAGTAGCGGCAGTGTGTCCCAAGCTTTCCAATACGCGCAGCATTCTTCAGGCAACACCATCGCACATGCTTCAAGGCACTTTGCTGCCCTGAACCAGAACACTAGTTGGCAGTGTCCAAACAGTTTTCCCGTACGCCTGCGGAGGGAATCTGAATGCATGTGGTCACGGTCGCTCACGTCGCTGGCCGGATCCAAAGGACCTTCTCGTCCCTCCACATCATGCCTAGTAGGCTCCGAGGAGGAATTCCTATCGCTACTTCCATTTTCCCGTATACGAAAGCCATTTACCCCATCGCTCATCCGGCGCTCTCCCGACGCGCAATGATGGGGAGGGAAACAAGTATTAAACAGATTACAAAGCGTATATAGAAACGCAATTATAGCGAATGTAAGCATATTATGTCCCATTAAGAACGATTCCTACCGCCATGAAAGAGCGCATTTAGTTCGCTGTTTTTTACCATGACCTCACTCTATCTCCCCTTTTTCATGCTCTGGCCGACAGCGAAGCGACAGCTGTGCTTTTGGTCGCTAACTCAGGCAGTGATAACACAGGGGGTGTAATGTGCCAGTGCGAACACGGGCCAGGAGCTCATCGCTATAATATAGCACTATCAAACCTACCCGTGCGGCGAAGATGGAGGCACATCAAAAATGTGTGAGAGGTTCGCAACAGTTCACATTCCTGTCAAAGCATACATACAAGGAAGCATTCAAAACATTTATTTAATCCTGCGCTCTCAACACGGAAGTCTGCCTATAATGGGACGCAGTGCGTGCGCACATATACAAAACGCGCGTCCTTCCTGATATCGTTTCCGTTGTTGCAGACAGGTGTGTGGGTGATGTTTCAGGTCTTGCGTCTTCCGCCAGCCAGGACGTTATGAGCCATCGCTGGGGCCGTAAGGTTATTGGCACTGGCAGGAAAGAAACAGAAAATCAGAAGACCTCAGTTACACTGAATTAGCGCCCCAGCGCGCGCAGCCCTGATATCGTAGATAATATTGCACTGCATGATTTACGGAAGCTTAATTTGACTCCAGTCAAAATTACGACGGCCTGAAGGTCGACAACACAATATTCGCAGCTGTTTGTGGTCATGTCATATGCTTAACACGTAAAAATAAATCTGCTCCTAAATGCAATCGCTTCCTTCAGTTCGGGGGTATCTTGATGCGATGAAAAATTGTTCCGCTTTTTTCCGTTAATTCTATCATAGGTTTGCCTTGTCGTGGCGGAGGGACTTGCGAAACTCGATGAAGTCGTGAGCTCTGCTGTGTAGGGCCCCCCCAAGATAGACAGGTCACGGCAGAGAGTTCTGACAAAATGTGATTCACTGGAGAAGGTAATGGCAACCCACTTCAGTATTTCCTGCCAAGAAAACCCTATGGCCGGTCACAATAGCATTAATGATATGGCGCCGGAAGATGAGCCCCCCATGTTAGAAGGCGTCGCACATGTTACTGGGGATGAACAAAGGGCGATTCCTAGAAGCTCCAGGACGAATGAAGCGGCTGGGCTAAAGCCAAAAGGACGCTCAGTTGTGGATGTGTAGGGAAGCGACCGGAAAGTACGATGCTGCAAGGAGATATATCACATAGCAACGTGGAATGGTTGGTTGGTTGGTTGGTTTGTGGGGTTTAACGTCCCAAAGCAACCCGGGCTATGAGAGACGCCGTAGTGGAGGACTCCGGAAATTTTGACCACCTGGGAATGTAAGATCTATGACGCAAGGTAAACTGGATGTAGTCAAGCGAGAAATGGACAGATTGAACATTGATATCTTGGGTATCAGCGAGCTCTAGTGGACCGGAATGGAAGAATTTAATTCCGGCGACCATTATGTCTTTTATTGTGGCCACGATATCCAAGAGAAGGAATGGGGTCACTTTCATAGTAAACAGAAGAATGGGCAAAGCAGGGCTAGGGTACAACCCCAAAAACGACCGAATGATTTCACTTCGGATCCAAGATCACCCTTTCAACATAACAGTTATTCAAGTCTATGCACCAACCACTACTGCTGAAGAAGCTGACGTTGAGAGATTTTATGCGGACCTGCAATGCCTTTTAGAGAGCCCTCCATCATCAGACGCCGTTTTTCTCATAGGAGACTGGAATGCTAAGGTCGGGAGTAAAGAAATATCCGGAATTACAGGCAAGCTCGGTCTTGGTGAGCCAAATAAAGCTGGGCAGAGGCTAGTAGAGTTTTGTCAACAAAACAACCTGACCATAGCGAGTATTCATTTTCAACAGCACAATAGGCGCCTGTACACATGGACTTCACCGGACGGTCTGTACAGGAATCAGATTGATTATATTCTTTGCCGGCAGAGATGGAGAAGCGCTATACAAGCAGTAAAAACAAGACCTGGGACCGATTGTGGCACCGATCATCAGCTTCGTGTTGCCAAAATTAAGCTTCGATGGAGGAAAACGCAGAAAACTAGAAGGCCTTTCAGGTATGATCTGGATCAAATTCCCTCAGAATATGCTGTGGAAGTGAGGAATCGATTTCAAGAATTACATCTAGAAGACAGAGAGCCTGAAGAGATGTGGACCGATGTTCCTGATAAAATACAAGAAGTTGCTACTAAGGTAGTTCCAAAGCAAAAGAAATGCAAGAAAGCAAACTGGTTTTCTGAAGAGGCTTTGCAAATAGCTGAGGAAGGGAAGATGGCAAAAGTTATGGGGGAAAGAGAAAGATACAAGGTGCTCATTGCGGATTTTAAGAAAATAGCGAGAGATAAGAATGCCTTCCTGAACATACAGTGCCAAGTAGTTGAGGACAACAGCCAATTAAGGAACACAAGAGCACTGTATAAGACAATCAAATATATCAAAGGAAGCTTCTGTGCTAAGCTGGGCGTGATAAAGGAGAAACGAAGCAAGGACTTCACTGAAGCTTCAGAGATAAAGAAGAGGTGGCAGGAATACACAGAAGAACTGTGCAAGAAGAACCCGGATGTGCAAACCCAACATAAGATGGTTGTGATTACTGATTTCGAGCCGGGCATCCTGAAGAGTGAAGATGAATGGGCCTTAGCCAGCCTTGCTAAGAACAAAGCCAGCAGAATTGATGGCATTCCAGCTGGGTTGCTTCAAAATCTCAACCATGACGCTGTTAACATTCTGCATACATTATGTCAGAAGATTTGGACAACCCTGCAGTGGCCACAGGATTGGAGGAGGTCAGTTTACATCCCCATTCCAAAGAAAGGCAGTGCCAAAGATTGTTCGAACTACCACACGATCGCGCTTATTTCACATACTAGCAAGGTGATGTTGAAAATCCTGCAAGGTAGGCTGCAGCAGTATGTGGATCGGGAGCTTCCGGACGTGCAAGCTGGGTTTCGCAAGAGTAGAGGAACTAGAGACCAAATTGCCAACCTTCGCGGGATCATGGAAAAAGCAAGAGAGTTCCAGAAACCCATCTGCTTCTGCTTTATTGATTATGCGAAAACATTTGACTGCGTAGATCACAGCAGATTGTGGCAAGCTCTCCAAGAGATGGGAGTTCCAATTCACCTCATCTGTCTCCTCAGGAACCTGTATGAAGGGCAAGAGGCCACAGTCAGAACTGGTCATGGTCTTACTGATTGGTTTCCGATTGAGAAAGGAGTGAGGCAAGGCTGCATACTGTCGCCCTGCCTATTTAGCCTATATGCAGAGTGCATCATGAGGAAGGCCGGTCTGGTCGAGTCTTCAGCTGGAGCGAAGATTGCTGGAAAACGTACTAACAACCTTAGATATACGGATGATACCACTTTAATGGCAGAAAGTGAAGTGGACCTCATGAGACTTCTGATACGCGTACAAGAAGAGAGTGAGAAGTTTGGGCTTCAACTGAACATTAAAAAGACAAAGATCATGGCGTCTTGCCCTATCAAGTCCTGGAGCATCAAGGGAGAAGAAGTGGAAGCTGCGACAGATTTTCTCTTCTTGGGCTCCAAGATTACCCCGGAAGGAGACTGCAGCCATGAAATTAGGAGACGCCTGCTTCTGGGAAAGAGAGCTATGGTTAGCCTTGACGCCTAGTAAAGAGCAGAGACATTAGTCTGCCAACCAAAATCCGTATAACTCGTGCTATGGTCTTTCCAGTTGTTGTGTATGGATGCGAGAGTTGGACTGTGAAGAAGGCTGACCGCCGAAGAATTGACGCGTTTGAATTGTGGTGCTGGCGGAGACTCTTGAGAGTTCCTTGGACTGCCAGAAGATGAAATCAGTCGATATTGTCGACCATAAACCCTGACTACTCATTGGAGCGTCAAATTCTAAAGTTAAAGCTCAGCTACGTTGGTCATCTGATGAGAAGAAATGAGTCGCTGGAGAAAGATTTGATGTTGGGAAAGGTTGAGGGTCGCCGGAGAAAGGGTAGGCAGCGAACGCGATGGTTAGATGGCATCCTCGAGACGCTGCAGATGAAGTTATGTGATGTTAGGAAGATAGTGAGAGACCGGAAAGCGGGCGTGACATGGTCCATAGGGTCACGAAGAGTCGGGCACGACTGAAAGATTGAACTGATCATCGGTTAAGGTACCATGCATTTAATAACTGCCTATAGGAATCGCCCTTCCAATTCATCATTATCAGCGCATCTTTCATGGTAAGCCGCTGCACATGGGCCTTACCTGAGCACTTTTGGAGGGCTTATTTCAAAACTAAAGAAAGAACGAGAAGGGGTTTTCAACCTTAGCACAGTTTCGAAGCCTAGCAGGCGGACATTGCGCAATACCCTCGCAATAGCATTACTAGCGTCACATGGGCTGTGAGATTCACACTGGTTGACCGCTGAGTTTGGAGAATATAATCCTTGAAAAATACAGCTCGCCCTATAAGCTATTAGGTAACGCACATGGGGAATTTTAGCATTTCTGGAGGCACACAATACTTGCGTCACAATGTCACGAGTGCAGTCGGCTGACAGTGCGTGTTTCGTCAGACATCCTTTGGACAACAATGTATCGCGCGTATACCGGCTCGTCAAGACTAAACACACCCTCTTCCACCACTCTATCACCATGACCTTCCCATCATCCATCACCATGTCGTTGAACATGGGTAACGACAGGGAGAGTGGCGTCAGAAGCGAATCAAATTCTTAACTTGTTAACCTTAACGGGTGGAAACACAAAGCAAGCAGCATGAAATCAACATGAAGAAACCATTCCGCAAACAACGTACAGCTTAGTAATAGGGAGCAAGTGACTGCACTGCGATGGCCGGTTCTACAATTTGGCTCTAGCATATCACATCCCAAACTCTTAGAAGTAAGCGGGGCAATATTGCCGCGAAACCTTCAAAACAGTATTTGTTGCTTTTTAACAGCCGCCGGCATACAGGCTTATCACTCTGATTCCGGACCGCGTATCAGTTCCGTAATCTTTGTTTGTTAATGCTCGATGTCGCGAGTCACACCTTTATCAGTTTTGTTGTAGCGCAAGATGCACCGAGATCTGTCTCGAAGGTTCCGGCCACTCGGGTGTCTTTCCACAATGTTCCAGCCCGTGCTGGTAGCTGTTTGCGACGTTATCTAGATTGTTCTGTGCAGCCTTTAAATCGAGCGTTGACGAGTGTGACGGGCATTCTTTGTTCGACGACCGACGAGCACGTTTGTTGCTATCGCCGCCGCCGAGTTGCTTAGTTCGTTTTCGGGCGCAAGTCAGCCCCAATAAAGAGTTATTTCAGTGCCATCACGCCTGTGTTTTCTTTTGGCGTGTACGGCCTTGTCTCCACTACGTGACATCTGGTGGAGGTGCTGTCTTTGATCCTTCAAGCGAAGACCGCAGCCTTATTCCCGTTGCCCTGGAAGACTAGCCTACAGGTCGCCGAGCGAGCTGCCGACTCCAAGGCCTACACCCCGAACACGGTCTGCTGCCTGACCCTATTCGATCTCGAGAGGCATCGACGCTGACAATGGCGCAGCCTACAGCACCGTTGTTTTCGTCCAACCCCATGAGCCCCCCTGCTTCCATGCACGACCGGATGAAGATGCGGGAGACTGCACGGACCTTTTCGATCGTGTGGCAGAATTGAACGGCTGGAACGACGCTGCGAAACTCAGGCAGGTTTATTTTGTTCTTCAAGGACATGCCCGAGTTTGGTTCGAAAATCATGAGGCAGCTATGAAGGATTGGAAGATTTTCAAGGAAGCGTTTTTGACTGCCTTTTCAAGCGTCGTCCGAAAAGAAAGAGCCCAGGCCCTCCTTCAGTCAAGACTTCAACTTCCTAACGAGCCTGTCCTGGCGTACGTTGAGGAGATGAAGCGCCTCTTTCGCCGCGCCGACCCTAACATGACTGAAGGTGAGAGAGTCAAATTTTTAATGCGAGGCGTTAAAGAATCGCTTTTTGCAAATCTTGTCCGAAATCCGCCAAAAACCGTGGCGGAATTTGATACGGAAGCGTCTGCCACCAAGAAGACGTTGAACACCCGGATGCGCCACTACGAGCGACCACTTCAGCCAGACTACTCAAGCCACTACCCCAGCGCATCTGCAAGCGGTGAGAACCTTCGGGACCTCATCCGGGAGATCGTGCGAGAGGAGCTCCGCTGATTGATGCCATCATCACAACAACCCCAGGTGGCGACGCTCGCGGACAACGTACTGAAGACGTTCAGCAGGCGCTGGGCGTTCCTAAAGCGATGGCTGAGACAGTTCCAGCCCAAGAGGCAACAGCGATGAACTACGCTGCTGCATTACGTCGCCCTTCGCCCCAACGTGATGACTTTCCAAGCCCTCGCCGCTACCGTCCTGTTCCTGAAAACCGCCCCTTGGCCCCCGCCCGCCAAGCCTACAAACGACGAACAAGCCCCAGGAAGTGCGACGCATGGAGGACAGCGAACAATCGGCCATTATGCTTCCACTGCGGTGAGGCCGGCCACATTTTGCGGCACTGCCCGTTCCGACGAATCGGTCTCCGCGCATTTGCAGTCGACACTCCACGACCACGCCCAGGTGAACGACCGCAAGAAATCGACAACTATCTGCGTAGCGATGAGATTGCGCCACCAAACCGTCGATCCAGGTCTCCATCGCCGTATAGGGCCCGCTTTGCGTCGCCAGGATGTAACTATGATGATAGTGTGCGCGGAAGGTCCCCAAGCCCGCGCAGGGGAAACTAAACAAAGCAAACTTTGGAGGTGAGGTTGCTCAACGGCGAAACGACGAACATCCTCCGCCGCCGACGACCACTAACGATGACGCAGCTATTTCATTGCCGCTCCACACGACGTCATCGACGACAACACGACCAGAGTGCAAGGAGACACGGCCGCCCAGCGAAGTAACAACGGTATGCCCCGGCCATGACCTGAAGAAACGACGGAGCCGAGATCGGACACTAAGGCCCGCGTGCAATGCGAGGATGCGAACAAGTGACCTTGAAGTTGATATCGACGGTCGCAGAGTCACTGCCCTAGTAGACACCGGAGCTGACTATTCAGTCATTAGTGGACCGTTAGCCTCTCAGCTCAGAAATGTTACCACCGCTTGGGATGGCCCGCCGATTCGCACAGTAGGTGGCAACCTGATTACTCCATCGGGACGATGCACTGCAGGAATAACTGTAAATGGGTGTACTAACCAACCAGCTTTGTGGTCTTGCAGCAGTGCTCCCGCGACGTGATTTTAGGCATGGACTTCTTAAATGAAAATAGGGCTATCATCGACCTCCGATCCAAGCTCATCAAGCTCTCTGCAGACAAAGCCATACCTGCTACGACGACTTCGACGCAACACGTCGCTCTAAACGTCCTCGACGGAGAATTGACCATGCCGCCCCGATCAAGCGTCGCCGTCAGCGTAGGTAGCACAGACATCGAAACCGCTGAAGGCATCGTCGAAGGAAATATCCAATTGTTCATGGAACGAGGTATCGGCATCGCAAGACACATCGCGAAATTCAGGAGAGTACAAGCTCAGGTGCTGGTAACAAACTTCACTGAAGAATACCGGCATCTCAACAAGGGCACGACCATCGCTTTTCTCGACGAATTAGCGGACCTCAAAGACGTATTCGCCCTCCACGACCAACCACTGGAAGACGCACCGGACCAATGCCGTCAGCCCACATTTGACATCAACCCAGTATTGACCCACAGCAGGAAAAACCAGATTCGCAGTATTCTTCGAGACTACAGGGAGTGCTTCTCGTCATCAACGAAGGTACAACAAACACCACTGGCCAAGCACCGCATTGTAACGGACAAACACGACCGACCTCTGCGCCAAAGCCCTTATCGTGTATCGCCGTGAGAACGGCAGGCCATTCGCGATCAAGTTGAGGAAATGCTGCGTGATGACGTAATCCAGCCATCGAACAGCCCCTGGGCGGCACCAGTCGTTTTGGTCAAGTAGAAACACAGCACACTTCGCTCCTGCGTTGATTACCGCCGCTTGAATGGCATAACGAAGAAGGATGTCTACCCGCTTCCCCGCATCGACGACACTCTCGACCGGCTCTGCAATGCAAGGTACTTCTCATCGATGGACCTGAAGAGCGGATATTGGCAAATTGAGGTCGACGAAAGAGATCGCGAGAAGACCGCATTCATCACACCGGACGGCCGTTATGAGTTCAAGGTGATGTCATTTCGCCTCTGCTCCGCACCAGCCACGTTTCAACGAGATGGACACAGTCCTGGCAGGCTTGAAGTGGCAAATTTGTTTGTTA
Source organism: Amblyomma maculatum (assembly GCF_055883805.1). Classification (NCBI taxonomy): domain Eukaryota; kingdom Metazoa; phylum Arthropoda; class Arachnida; order Ixodida; family Ixodidae; genus Amblyomma; species Amblyomma maculatum. The sequence continues at coordinate 46,278,406 of NC_139344.1, forward strand.
TATTTGGGCGACGTTGTTGTCTTCTCGTCAAACTTTGAAGACCACCTAAAACGACTGCAGACAGTGCTGTGCTGGAAGCCATCAAGTCATCGGGACTAACGCTAAAAGCAGAGAAGTGTCACTTCGCCTACGAAGAACTCCGGTTCCTAGGTCACATCGTTAGCAAGGACGGTATTCGCCCAGACCCGCAGAAAATAGCTGCAATCGCACAATTTCCACCGCCTGCCGACAAGAAAGCTGTGCGCCGATTCCTTGGGCTGTGCGCTTATTATCGACGATTTGTCAGAAACGTTTCGCGGATCGCCGAACCGTTGACGCAGCTTACAAAGGCTGACGTACCTTTTAAATGGGAAGCACCGCAAGGAGAAGCCTTCGAGGAACTTAAGCGCCGCCTGCAATGCCCTCCTGTACTTGGCCACTTTGATGAAAACGCGGAGACCGAAATTCACACCGACGCGAGCAGTGTGGGCCCAGGAGCCGTTCTCGTCCAGAAGAGTGCCGGACAGGAGAAAGTAATCGCCTACGCCAGCAGGTCCCTCACAAAAGCCGAAGTCAATTACTCGACGACCGAGAAGGAGTGCCTTGCAATCATCTGGGCGACTTCTAAGTTTCGTGCATACCTATACGGCCCACCATTCAAGGTGGTAAGCGACCATCACGCGCTCTGCTGGCTGGCTAATTTGAAACATCCTTGCGGCCGCCTTGCCAGATGGAGCCTACGACTAAGAATTTGACATGACTGTAGTCGATAAGTCGGGCCGGAAGCATTCCGACGCAGACTGCTTATCCCGCGCTCCCAACGATGCTCCCCCGAAGGACGATGACGACGACGCCTTTTTGGGACCGGTAAGCGCCAGCAGTTTCGCAGAACAACAGCGATCAGACCCTGAGCTGAAAGCGCTAGCCGACTTCTTGGAAGGAAAGACCGCTTCCCCTCCTGGTGTGTTCAGGCGACATTTATCATCCTTCACTTTAAGCAATGGCCTCCTCGTGAAGAAGAACCTCGCACCCAACAAGACCGCGCAGCTTCTCGTAGTGCCTAAACCCGATCGGCAAGAAATTCTGCAGGCGTTGCACGATGAGCCCACAGCAGGCCACCTCGGATTTGCGCGCACGTTGCGTCGAATCCAGGAGAAGTATTACTGGCCGCGACTGCCTGCCGAAGTTGCCCACTACGTGAAGACGTGTCGGGAGTGCCAACGACGCAACACGCCGCCGATTAGACCAGCAGGACTACTAAACCTGATTCCGCCCCCAATCCTGCCCTTTCAACAAATTGGGATGGATCTCCTCGGCCCCTTTCCATCTTCGTCTATGGGCAACAAGTGGATCATCGTGGCCACTGACTACCTTACCCGTTACGCCGAAGCAAGAGCACTACCAAATGGTACCGCGGCAGAAGTCGCCAAATTTTTTGTCGAACAAATTCTCTTGCGACACGGCGCCCCAGAAGTGCTCATCACGGACAAGGGAACGGCGTTTACGGCAGAGTTGACACAAGCCATCCTGGAATACACTCACACAAGCCATCGAGGAACAGCTGCGTACCATCCTCAGACCAATGGCCTTAGGAACGCCTGAACAAAACGATCGCGGACATGATCGCTGTGTACGTCGACGCTGAATGTACGTCGACGCTGAACACAAGACCTGGGACGCCTGCCGTACGTGATCTTCGCGTATAACACGGCCGTCCAGGAGACGACCAGAGCGACCCCGTTTAAGCTTGTGTACGGCAGGGAGCCCACGACGACGCTCGACGCAATGCTGCCGCACGTAACCAGCGAAGACAACCTTGACGTCGCCGCCTACCTGCAGCGTGCAGAGGAAGCCCGACGACTCGCACGGCTGCGTATTAAAGACTAACTGCGCACCGACAGCCGACGATACAATTTACGACGACGCCACGCAGAGTACAATCCAGGAGACCAAGTGTGGGTTTGGACACCAATTCGCCGTCGCGGGTTAAGTGAAAAGTTGTTGCGTCGATACTTTGGGCCATACAAAATCCTTCGCAGCGTCGGACCACTGGGCTTTGAAGTCATTCCCGATGGAACGTCAGCATCACAACGGCGACGCGCACGCCCAGAAATTGTACATGTTGTATGACTGAAGCCATATTACTCGCGTTAAAGAATCTGTGGTGTTTAAACTTCGCAGTGTTTATGTTTAAGTTTCTTTGTTTTGGAACATCGAGGCGATGTTTTTTTAAGGGGGGAGTAATGCCGTTAAACCTTCAAACCAGTATTTGTTGTTTTTTAACAGCCACCGGCATACAGGCTTATCACTCTGATTCTGGACCGCGTATCAGTTCCGTAATCTTTGGTAATGCTCGATGTCGCGAGTCACACCTTTATCAGTTTTGTTGTAGCGCAAGATGCACCGAGATCTGTCTCAAAGGTTCCGGCCACTCGGGTGTCTTTCCACAATGTTCCAGCCCGTACTGGTAGCTGTTTGCGACGTTATCTAGATTGTTCTGTGCAGCCTTTAAATTGAGCGTTGCCGAGTGTGACGTGCATTCTTTGTTCGACGACCGACGAGCACGTTTGTTGCCATCGCCGCCGCCGAGTTGCTTAGTTCTTTTTCGGGCGTAAGTCAGCCCCAATAAAGAGTTATTTCAGTACCATCACGCCTGTGTTTTCTTTTGGCGTGTACGGCCTTGTCACCACTACGTGACAATATGATATTGAGAATTAGGCACTTGATCGTTACCCAACGCCATAGTTCTCAGTTCGTAAATATAAAAGCACGACAAGAAAGACTACGATCAGAATAACCCTGAACGTCGCTTACCGCAAACCGCATGGCGCACATGCCTTATAGAATATGTGCACTTTTTCCTAGAGGCGTATTTATGGGTGGCGCTTAGAAGAGACCAGTGACAAGGGTGGTCGCATATGAACCATGTATTTCAAAGACGTTCCTTGCATACAAAGCTTGGTTGAACACGCTCTATCTATGAGAAATTCCTGGCAGAGGGGAGGGTGCGGGATCATTGCAACCCTTCATCACCTCCATCGCTTCCTCCCCTACTCCTGATATATGCACCTATGATGCTTACTCGTCAAGGCAAGAGAAGTGCAATCAAAGTCCAGTCTTACCTGATGATGACAGGGCCGGGCTTCTTCCTGATCACCTGATGCCGTTCAAGTCCGAGTGGTCCGATACCGTATACTGCCAAAGCGTCCGCAGCTGGAACGAATTGAAAGAGTTCTCTGTTACACTTGGCACTAATTCACTTCCCTACAGGGCTGTTCAACGCAACGTGTACCATCAGGCAAAGGGAGTCCTTAACTTACAAACCTTACAAGCACAGGCCTTGAACGGAAGTGAGATGATTTAAGGTATGACTGCTACGAAATATTTTGCGGTGATAAGATCAGTGGCCGTCTCAGTGCGTGTCAGTGAAGGTGTGTCACACGCCTTCTTGCTGCTGAGCTCCACGTGACTCAGGATCCTTAATCGCTCTAAACGACTACTTGGCCACCTAACCGCTCTGACTCATGGGTTAGGGCACTCGATAACTAAGCTCTATACGTCTGGGTTCGGTCCCAGTCGCGGTGGCGACTTACCGTGAAGACGAGGCGCAAGGCACCCGTTTACTCCGCCCTTCCTTCAATACGGCGTCTTTTATAGCCTAAGTCTGTTGGTACGCTTTACTCTATAAACAAAACCCCTTCTTGAGGATGCTGGAATGTACATATTTTCGTTTCCCTTGTCTCCCTCTCATGCACAAGGCAGTGTGCTTGCTCAGGTCCTGCTGATTGTATGGACCTCTTGACATTCGTAGAGAACAAGACTCCCTCACCAGTCCTTATATGCTAATGGACACAAGGCGTAAAAAGAGCCTCTGTTTACAGTGATTTTCAGTATTCTTAAGTATCTGAAAAATGAGCAGCCACTGCTTACGGCTGGCAACACTTTAAATCACGACCAGGTGAAAGCACAGTACTAAAGGTCATCTAGGTGCTCAACTTTCACTTCACAAAGAGAAGTCCTCAGGTGCTTCGCTTAGTGGTCGCCCGAAGGGTTGAGCTTCAAGTATTCGAACGGAACTTTGCAATGAGTTTTCGAGGATGTCGTCGCCAGTGCAAATTACGCAAAGGCGCGCCCGATTTACCCGCTGCGTCCCCAGCACGGATGTTTGAATGACACAAATGACTACGCCGTTCCGAACTTAACCGCGATTGCGCGCCTTCCCCTTTGCTCTCCATATTTCATTCCTTTCCTCTGCCAGTGTAAGACATTATAAGGCGTAGATGTAGATTTTTAACTTTTATGCACAGGCAACGTAAATATAGGCATGCGAGCGTCCCATGGATTGGAATCTGGTAGGCCAATGCTATACTCGAAAAAAGTCAATTTCTTTGCCGCCTATAGGTACAGCCAAGCATTGAGTGGTATACGTTGTGCAAGTTGCCAAGAAAAGGAGAAGGCTGATCCTTTAATTCATAGCTGGATGCCTTCGCTGCTGTGATGCTTTTAATGTAGATCCTGAAAGGGCATACAAAACACGGACAACCGCAAAAGACAGACACACGAGCGCTTTTTTCTGTTGGCGTGTTTTATATGCGTTTTCACGATCAACACGGCTAACGAATTCACCCAAACGCAGTCATTATTGAAACGTGAATTCATCACTGAGGTTGCAATCCTTTGCGTATTGTTCAGGAGCTCAGGGATGGTGTTTTTTTTTTTTGTTTTTCTTTCACCGTTCTGTGGCCGGTTAAATCAAGGCAGCGGTAGCAACACCGTCATGAGAGTAATGTCCTAGTGATGGGTGCAAGTGGTACATATACAGTGTTCTAGAATTTACAAGTGTGCCGCCTTCAGCGCGCGGCAATGAGAGCGAGGTGGTCGCCGGAGCAATGAAAAGCGTAGTGTCGCTGTTCGGGGCGTCTGCTTCTGCTGTTCGTGTCCTGCGTCGATTCCAATGCATCGGGTATGGTGTGTTGTTGATTACTGATCAAAGAGGGAAACACATGTTTCCACAAAGCGCGGGCTGGGCCTTCTCGCCCCCCCCCCCCCTTTCCTCAACGCTTTTTTTTTTTTGTTCATTGCGCGCTCTTTTCCCGGTCTTCCCCATTCGAGCTCTTCTATTCTCGAAATACGCTCGGGCAATGACGTTAGCCGTTCATGCGAGGAATTTAACCTCCTTCTTTCAAGTCCGAAGGATAAGCTTGACTGCCTGGTTGATGAGGGAAGGCTAGAGGCGTCGAAGCTACTTTGAATGCCCGTCCTCCAGATGATCATAACTACGTCACTGAGCACACTTCTAACATTCGCAGAGCTTATATTGCATTGTATGTGGCTGGAAAGTTCATGTGCAAATTAGAATTTAGTGCTCTGCGTATCTCATTTCGAGTAAATCTGCGCGGCACAAAACGAAGAAAATTTATTCATTTCAGACTTCTACCGCGGGGGCTTTCTTTATCCGTCTTCGGAGCTAATTAGCTCATAGATACGCTGGAGGGGTCTTTCAAATTTTTTTAGAGCGCAGCGCCATGGCGCCGGTTCCTGTGTTTCGCGTCGACGTCGGCGTTGTCCCTGCTAACCACGAGCCTATGTACTGTGCGTTGTCAGTGCAATTTAAAGAACCACAGGTAGTCAACATTTCCGGAGCCCTTCACTACGGCGTCTCTCATAGCCTGATACGCTTAGGGACGTTAACCCTCTAAAACCAAACCATATGCTAGAACTATTTATTTATATTCATATAAGGCACAATTTTTTAATCCTGCTAGTTTTTGAAATTGTCCGCTATGTAGCGTCGACGACGCTATGTAGCGTCGTCGAATGAGCTCTCACTGATCTATTTCGTTTTGCATACAACTGCGTGTTCATATTGTTACGGACGAGCGCTCGCGCAAGGCCAGCCGCGGATAATTAAATCATCTCACCACATGACGGTTGTGACCGGCCTCGTTTTCTCAGTGCTGCGGATTGCAGGAGAGGCAGGTGGCGGCAAGGCGTCACTCTTGCCAAGCGCCAACTCCAGGCTCCTTTCGAGCGCCTGCACCTTGGCCGTCAGCACAGCCTTTTCCGGCTCTGCGCTGTCGACCTTATTCTGGAGGTAGTCGAGCTTCTGCTTGTACTCTTCAATGAGTGCGCTGTATTTCGACATGTGCACGACACATTCAGGATGTTGTTCTTGGTCTGCATTTCAATATTCATTGCGCGCTTAGCATGCTTGAGCGTGTTGTACGTGTCTGTGTAGGTGAGCTTGGACGGCGTCACAGCGGCGATCATCAGCGTCCGGTACGTCCCACCCAGAGAGTCCTTCAGTATGTGCGTCAGCTTCGAGCCTCGGTACAAAGCCCGCTGCGTCCCATTCTTGGAAAGGGCATCTACGCATTTGCGGAATGCCAGGAGGGACAGGCTTTGTCTTGGTGCCCTCGCGTAGCCTAGCCCCGATGTTCCTGTTGACCGCGCTGCAGCGCGCTCTGAGCTGACGAGATCGATGGAGCTCATCTTTGAAGCGCGGATACCCTTGCTGGTGCTTGTCACAGTCTCGGTCTGCAGCACATACACCTGGAAGATGGCATGTGACCGTGACGATTCAGCGTTGGCGTCAGTGGCGTGCTGAGTTCGATTCTTGTTTCTTTTCAGCAGCAAATCTAGAAGAGCATCAGCCTCTTTCACCTTGTGGATGGAGAGGTTGGAGATGGCGATGCCCTTGGCGGGGTCCTCGCGCACAACGAGCGGTGCTCCACTGGCAGAGAGCAGGTCACGCACCACCTCATTGTACACCTCGAGGTAGGCCACGGCAACGTCGCACGACTGGCCCTCAAAGCGCAGCTTATCTACGCGGTCGTACAAGTGGCTCACGATGAGGGACACCACACCAGGGCAGTGTTCCATGTCGACCATAAAGAACGTCGTGCCTGCACCGGTAGCCCCGTACGCAAACACTGAACATTTGCAGCCAGCCATCCAGGAGCGTTATTACGATTTCGTTCGTGGTTTTATTTATTTATTTATTTCCGCATATACCTACCTCGCTCGCGTGGAGCATTATTGTTGGGGGATTACAAACATTGTGGCTCATAAGTAGGAAGTCAGCGAAGAAAAAAAAAACACCAAACACCACAATATCAATAATAAAAAATAATGCTTCCAATATACAATGAAATTCACAAAAAAAAAAAAGGGAAAATAGTTACGAAACTCAGAGATAACTCAATCGGGGCTGATGAAAAATTGATGGATGGGACATTGACTACACTTGCGGGCAGTCGATTTCATTCGTTTACCGAAAAAAAAAATAAGTTGGCAAAAATATTCGTGCTAGCCTAGCCTGAAACACGCTCCGTTGTGTTTTCAGTGCGAGCGAGCGTGGATTTCAAAACATAACACAGCACCAAGAAACCGGACACAGGAAGGAGACAATACACAAGACGGCACGGGCGCTGACTACCAATTTATTTGACATACAGCCGAAGCACGTATTATGGCTACTACAATGGACGGCGTGGACACAATCACCTACTTGCATAGTTAGAGTGAACACTTTCGGAACACGCTTTGTTTATCAACCTTGACATTAACATAACGGATACGCTCAAATCATGTAAGATAAAATCAAAACATAAATCTGAAAAAAAAAAAAAAAAAACGTTTGAAAGAGAAGTTGCATACGTACTCCCCGAGTCGCATAAAATAAATGCGAAAGGCGACAACGTACCGAGTGAATGAAACCACTAAAAACAAACAAGACAGTAACCAACGCCAAACATTTAACACGGCTAAACAGTGAAAATCATTAACAGATGAAAAAAAGACAGACGGATGACAGAAAACACGCAAGACCAAACCATGCTTCCAAAGCACCACAAAAAAAAAAATCTACACAAACGGGAACAATTAAGCGACAAGCGCACGCAAAAAAAAAATGGCCATACGCGTACACCAAAATGCCTAGCTGAAGTTAAAATGCAAGACCCTAGCACTCTCCAAAAAGGCCACTTCGTTCTCTTAAAGAGAAATTGAAGGGTGCTGATGCACGCGTCTGCAGTATTTTCAATGTTAAAACCTTCAATTACTTCTCTTTCTATTTTGCTTTTTGCTGTTGCGAAAAATTTTGCGTCGGATAATAAAGGCCGACATTTATGGTCGGCTTGATTACAATGCTGTGCCATGTGGCTCACAGTCTTACTACGTTCAGTGCTCTCCAGCTCTTGGGTTAAAACATCGCCCCGTCTAGCCAATGTTCTTAGTCGGATCTGGTACACCACTCCTAGCCGGCGTTCGATGTACGGCGTCAAATGCTTCACGTCGCAACTCGCCCTTCTCTGCCGGTTCACCACCGGGACTATTCTTTCTAACTTATAAAGGGCGAAAAACACAACATACACATCGTACCTTCCCACTACTCTCTTGATATTATGTGACAGTTCATGTATGTATGGAACAACTACCACAGGTTTCTTTTCCTTAGGTTGATGACTTACTGCACTTTGCTTCACCTTCTGTTAAAGCACTTCACACAAGCCCGGTATAGGAGAAGGCGAATAGGCAGCCGAATAAAGACTTTCAATCTGGTGATTAAGGCTAGAATCAGCCAAGTGCTCACAACAATTCGTCAGGGCAGCCTGAAGCATGTCGGTTACAACTGCCCGCTTAACCAGCTTCGAATGCGCACTGTTAAACACACGCCTTTCCGATGTCATCTTATGCACTTCGGGGAGTACGTCTGATTGCAGCTTCTCTTGCAAACGTTTTTTCAGATTTATGTTTTGACTGTATATTTATGATTTGAGTGTACCCGTCATCATGTTAATGTCTAAGTTGAGAAACAAAACGTGTTCTGAAAGTGTTCACTCTGACTATGCAGTAGGTGATTGTGCCCACGTGGTTCATTGTAGTAGCTATAAAATCTGCTTCGGCTGTACGTGAAATAAAGTTTATAGTCAGCGCCCGTCACGTCTTGTGTTTTGTCTTCTTCAGGTGTCCGGTTTCTTTGTGGTGTGTTCATTTTTTTGAAAGCTTTGACCAACTAGCCCAGACCAAGATCCCAATCGAGCGTCGATGATGGCCTTCAGTGTAGCCTGCATAAACTAGCGCGTCCAACAATATTTGTGGTCATAAAGATATGTTAGACATTGGACCCGTCGTTAAGGTTCAAGAAATATATTACCCAATACGCTCTGGAAATTGGCAATCTGCATATATCTTGCATTGGATGTATGTGTCTTAACTGCCGCAAATACACATTTTCCCCGACGACGGCCTCGTTTATACGGAACTAGGTCTTTTATTCATGCACAGAATCGATTTAACGCATTTAGTCAAGCGTGTAGGAGCTAAAGCTATACAAAAATATGTTGTGCGTCTTCGGGATCCGCAGAACTAGCGGTGGCGAGACAGTTCACCCAGCTGTCTGCTCGGCACTCATTGCGCTCCCGAGGATACGCTGGAACGACCAGCTCGCCGCTGGCAGTCGGCACACGTTTCAATTTAAGACACTATAGTACATACTTCGCCGCCAGACGGTGGAAAGTGCCGGCGACTGGTTCCCACTCTTCGTGTGTGAGCTGGCTTCCGGTGAAGGGAGCGCACTGTGATAGTTCATCTTCTTTGGGGACCGGCGCGGATCTCTAGTCTTCCTTCGGGCCTCACGATCTGCTCTACGGTAGATGCGTCCGTGCGCGGTACCCCGCGATCGAAGATCAGTCACCGTCTTGTGACCTGCGTAGCGATTACGGTCAACTTATGTGGCGCTGGTTTCTTTTTTACATTGAACTGCATTTACGCGGTTAATCACCTTTCTTCATATCGGCTTTTTCAGACCCCCCTTGATTTGTAGGCGCTGTATTAGGAGCAATCACAGAATCACGCGAATACTTAGAAAGCACGCTCAAGCCCGAGACAACAAAGAAAAATCTAAGCACAGCTAAACTGAATTCATTACTGACGTCACTCTAGCTATCGTCTCATTCTCTTTCATTATTCGGGGCCGGACCAGTCGTAGACAGTGGTAAATTACATGGCTATTTTTATGCGATACCGGCCATGTGAGTGAGCTCTCAATTCGATGCCGTCTCTTGTCATTTCTACGTACGGTTGAATAAAAAAACATTAAGCCACGCTGTCGTCAGACATGCACAGTACTGCTCGAAGAAGACCTCAGCCCATTCACGCCCTCAAACAGCTCGAGTTTGATGCATATGTTATGTCCCAATATAAGCTCTCGATGTCTAAGCGTGGACTACTGCAAGATTCTTCATTTAATCGTCAGCATGGGACAGACCCCTATAGCACTAAGCAGGTGCTGCCAATGACCCCGAATTGTTTTACGTTGCCATACTCGCTGAAGACACGGTACACAGCTTGTACTGAGTACTTGTGATATGGGCTCTGTGGCGACAACAATTAATGCTCTCCGCTGAGTTTGATTCTCTCTCAGACATGTAGGGCGCTGCCGATGACCCCAATTTGTTTAGCTTTGCCACACTCGCTGAAGACGCGGTACAAGCGTAACCGAGCAGCCCCGACGGCCGTTGGGGTTTGGCACGGGAGCGGGACAGAGTCGCGGCGTCACAGTCTCTGTCGCTGGACGCAGCGCTCTGGCAGCGAGCGTAAGCTAGCTGACGTAAGCTTGCCTCCTCGCTCTCATTCGTGGGGTGATTAAAAGTAAGCGCGTAATCGTGTGCAGCGTCTGATTTGGCGCCTACGAAGCGTTGCGCTTCTGAGGAAGAGCGTCCGCATAGCGTATAACTCGCTCAACGCTCCTTTTACGCTGGCGCTGTGAAGCTGCGCTCTTAATTAGAATTGGAATATCGGGAAAGTAACTGCGAATAAGGGATCTCCAAAATTCGCGGCACCGTTTCCGGCGGTTCCAATACTTCTTTGCACATGACCGGCTTTGTTGTGTCGCTTCGTAATGCTGGAGAAGAGAAATATAATGTTTGACGAAAATGCGTTTGGTCGAGTGGTAGATTCATCTACTAGGTTATTGGGAGTAGATTACTACGACGCACTTAAACTTCGTGCATTGGGCTTTCCGCTGTGTGATTAAGGCTTCCGTATGAACGCCGAAACGTCTTCGTATTATTAAGAACAACCTTTCGTCGACGTTCCTTTTCTTAACACACGTTACGCTGGAGGTGACAAGAATTGAGGCATGAATTCCAGTCATTTTTCGCTCCCCTGTTGATACGCAGAAAAGAGCGCAATGTACTTTGGGTTAGCAATCTTGCTTTCATTTTCACCACTCATTTTCATAATGCGAAAAACAATGTCATTCTCGCGCCTCAATCTTACATCACTGAATTTCACAACACGTGCGGCCATTTCTTTACGGAAACATATTCCGAGCCTGTTAGCAATATGTTCCGGAGATCACAGGAAACCGGACAAGGACTGCGAACTAGTTTAGTATTACTCCTTATTACTGAGACACTTGACTGATGGCGCAGTGCTCGCTAGCAGAATGGTAACATGTGTAACTCATCTAAAATGAAGCTGGATGCAACCTTAAAGTGCCGCACCAAATCATTTTCGATACCTGAATTCTCACCCTTGCTGAAGTCTTCTGCCGCAGCATGCTCGAGTTCAGCGGGAGCTTCAAGCCAACTAGAAGAACAATTTTTTTCATGCATTCTTAGGGATCTTATGTTTGGGTACATTTACGTTTACATCACGGATTGGCTACATGCCTAATATGTTTGAGGCAGGCATACTCTCTACTCAACCTTCCTGCATTCGGTTTGACATTACAATCGTTAAGACAGTACTCCAGTGCGTTTGCAAGCGGCTGCAAATGCGTCAATGGCGGATTCGATTCGTTAGTTATGTAGCAATTGCGGGACTTCGAACTAAGGGAAAAAAATGCCTAGATATTCTCTCTCCTCAAGATCAATGAAGCGTGACAGCTGAAGATAATAGAATCGTGAGAAGAACCACATCGATGTTTTTGAGAACCGTACTCTGTCTTACTCTGCCAGCACTCCTAAAAGGAGAACAGCAGGTGTTCTGCAACTACAGGAGCTGCGTACTGATATTAAATGCGCAAGGTGTTCCAACAAAGAGCGCATGGTTCACGGCACCAGTTCAAAAAGATCGTTGAGGGCGTTTTGCTGCTAGCAGCGCCTTTTCTTAGTAGCACTGCTGTCTGAAGGTGCGAAATCAGGGGTCACATGTTACTCGCTTACATTTTATCGTCCCAAGAAAGATATCGGGGGAGCTGAATTACGTCAGGTACTTACACTCGTCGCCAGTGCGCAGCAGCCACCGAAGGCGACCACCGCGCCACAGCACGGCCCCACACCTCCTCCCCCAGCCGGCGGGGCTGATCCATTGCTTTTGGAAAAGCTGGTACATACGATTTTAGAGTATTATTAATAAAGCAGGACATATGCAATAATTTTCGCGAAAGCCTCCTCGTTCGATATGCGCTAAGAGGTCCTCATTTCAAGTTTGTCGGCTATATCCACAACAGGAGCACATCAGCCTGGCTGGTTTATCTGAAAACAGCATAAACAGGTTTCATGACCAAAGTCCTGTTTCTTGGTAACTTAACCTAATAAGAATGCCCATACTCAACACGTAAAAAGAGGAGTACGTACACATTCTGACACAACATCAATAGGGCTACTCAGCTTGTTAGTGTCATGAATACCCAATGTTTTGCGATAGCATTATTTACGGTGTCAGCTCGTGATGCAGTAGCAATGCAGTGTAGAAGTGGTGAGCCTGTCACCCCCAAACTTGGGAATTTGGAAATTTGGGTCAAACTTCCGAGGAAATGCGGGTTTGCCGATGAGGCCAATCAATTCAAACCTATTTTCCCGAAGGACAGAACAAGTTTTTTCTTCTCAGAAGCAGTCACCATGAGACTGCTTACATGTTGCCCAGGGAGTTGCTACTACGGCCACGGAGAGTACAATGGTAGAAAGCAGTCCTAGGGATGCCAGGAAGGACCTCTTCAGTGGACGTCTAGGAGCCGCCAGATGGACAACTGCGAGCCCAACTATTGCTCAGTATGAAAGTAAGGTGCAGTTATAGTGAGTAACCTGCTTAGCTGGTATCATCGATGCAACTTAGCAGGGAAATACTTTGGGTAGTGAAAAACCAAGCCCCATGATGGACAAATAACACGTTGAAGGTCCGTTAATACTTTCGAGGTAAAATGAGGCGATAGGCAGCGTTATAGAGATCTTCGTATCAGCCGTGTGCAAAAAGCAATTTGTAAGCATAGTTTTGTTACCCTTTGTTTCAACCAAGCATAGCTAAGTCAATTGGTAGATATTATTCTTATGTCTGTCTGCATTGTATTTAATTTTCAGATGGCGTTATTGTCCAATGCCATGCTTTTAAATTATTTCAGTGAAGTAGCTAGGCCATGTGGATTTAGCCCGTGTAGAGCCTTTGCCAAAAGTGTAGAGCCCGGGCGTTTGTTTCTAAGCCTTGAAGTGGCGCTGATTTAGCATTACTGGAGGTTCTTCCTATTGCAGGGGTATACGACAAAAGATATTGTTACCATCAACAGATTTGGAACATTGGAAATGCATTACGAGCAGCCCGAAGTGGCTCAGAAGCAGACCCTCTGGGCTCTGCTGTAACTTTTGACTTTTAACAAAGAGTACACGTAACTTATGCGGGGGAAACATTTGCGCTTGCAATTGCATTATTGAAGTGCCCTTTCGTAACAGAGCGAGCGTCGAAAGAAAAGTCCTGAATTCTTGCATCGTGACTTAGCTGCATCATGAAAATATCAACGTGGGCCGATTTCTTCCATTTCCAATTTTATGCGCAGAAGAAGGTACCAGAAGACGACAGCCGGATTAATTGGCAACACCATGGGAAGAAATAAAAAGCAGACGCTGTCACCGTTATGTACAGGTCTGAGCACGAACTGCGATACAGAACCGACGTAACACATCCTGGGATCGCCCATAGATGGTGCAAGTTGTAAGCTTTGAATTGGTCTCGCTTCGGGTAGTGAAATACTTCGGGTAGTGAAAACCAAGGAGCATATTGGAGAAAGAACACCTTTATGGTCCGTTAATACTTTTAAGTTGAAAGGAGGTGATAGGATGCGTTATAGAATCTTCGAATCAGTCGTACGTAAAGAGCACATTATGAGCATAGTTCTCGGTCTGTGTTACGCTCGCTTTCAATCAATCTTAAAACTGCATTTTATCTAATTTTCAGATGGCATTATCGTCCAATACCATGTTTTTAAGTTAATTTCAGCGAAGAAGGCCATGTGCATTGAGCCAATGTAGAGCCTTTGCCAAAAATGTGGAGGCCGGGCGTCTGCTTCTGAGCCGTGTAGTGGCGCTGATTTAGCATTACTGGATGTCCTTCCCATTGGAGAGGGTAGGACAAAAAGTATTCTCACCACCAACAGGTTCGGAACACTGAAAATGCATTAAAAGCAGCACGAAGTGGCTCAGAAGCCGCCCTCCTGGGCTCTACACTTATGACAGAGACTGCTCGTAAATTAAAGTGTGCCGGAAAAGAAGATTTTAGAAAAATACTTGTCTTCATTTAAAGAATTTCACTGCATTAGTGTAGTCGGACAGATCACCCATGAGCCGTGTTTGTCCTCGCTCTTTTAAAGCGGGGAAACGTTTGGGCTTGGAATTCTATTGATGAATTGCACTATCGTAACAGAGCTATTAGGGGTGTCGGAAGTAACGTCGTGAATTCCTGCGTTGTGACTTTGCTGCATAGCTATAATGTCAACGGGCCCTTATTTCTTCCTTTTACAATTTTATACTCAGAAGGTGCCAGCAAATGACAACCGGTATACTTGGCAACACCTTGGGAAGAAATAAAAAAAAAAAGACGCTACCACTGTTATGTACATTTCTGAATCCGAACTGCGGTGCAGAACCGACGTAGAACGTGCTGGGACTGCCCATAGATGCTGCGAGTTGCACGCTTTGAATGGATCTCGCATCTTCTCACCCATGTCTTTTCGCTGCAGGGCATCATACTGTCTTCGCCAGTATCTGTACATCGTGCTCAGCAGCGCGCTAAGTCTCTCCACACACTTGCATGAAATCGTCATACGAGTACGCTTTAGTCTGCATCCAATAAAATGTGTGGTGTGGGTGTCCACACAGTCTTTTTTTATAAAACAAAACTGAGTCATCTTTATTTCCCCCGTAAATGATGCGTGTACCAAATTAATTTTCATGCTCGATAGATCCTAATTCATGGTAGGGTAGCTGCAAATCTGCGCTTGTGAAACGCGGACAGACTTTTTAACGTTGTGATGCCTAATTATCTCAGTGTAGAGATTTTTCAAGGGGCAGTGCACATACGAAGTGCTGGATCTTTGTACCTGCTATGTTCCAATTTATAGAACTTTGTCTGAAAGTACAAAGATTTTCAGAGGAAAAGGAGGAATGAACAACATACTCGTATTCGAACAGCGGCTCATCGGTCCGAAAGCTGCGAACACACTTAGTGCCGAGGTTGATTTCAGCGTCCTTCTCTGTCTGGGTGCTACATGACCGCTGGTCGCCGTCACAGTCGCTGTCGCAGTCTCAGTCGCAGTCGCAATCACCGTCGCAATCGCCGTCGCAGTCGCCGTCCTGCTTGGTAGACGAGCTTGAAAGTTTGAGTAGCCCCCTGCATTAGACATCGCAATTACTGACTGCTCATTTAGTAAATGCGGAAGGACATTAGCCTATCCGCAATCTTCCCTGGTTGAAAACAAACCACCAACCCAAGCTGTGCATGCGCTGTTCTAAGCCTCCGTGTTCGGCGCGTCCGTAGCTTATCTCGGAAGCCATGTGTAGTTAATATTAGTGACAGGTGTATAGGATAGATTGTGGTAGCTGTCAAGAGCATACACCGTCATCTCGCTGGCAGCTGCATCTCCCAAGGACGTTTTCAACCAGTAACAGACGAATTTTCAAACACTCCCAGAGGGCGCCACATTTTGTGAAAAAGGCGGATTGCGGCGAGCGCTGAAAACATTCGATGGTCAACTGCAAAGCAAACTTGGAATGGAAATCGTTACGCAGTTTACCGAGGAAGAGGCATAGAAAATATCGAATTGAATTACTGATGATATGCGGGAAACGAATCGCTTGTGTTTCCTTTTCGGCTCATTGATTCCACGTAATATTCACCTGAGATTGCTATTAAAGACACGGTTATATGGAAGGGCTGCAGCTACACTGGGAACTGTCTTTTTCATGTTACAAAAAGGTGACTGGTAGCTTAAGGGATAAAGGTCTAGAAAGAAGAGGTAAATACAGGCGTGGACTCGTGAAGGTGATATTGGTAGGTTCTACACTGCGCGAGCCAGCTAACTGAGCTTTTTAGCCCTTATAGGAGCGGGGTAATACGGTCCTTTGAATCGTAACTGCTGCATAGGTGTGCGTATAACAAGTGGCTGTATTGAAATCTGCATCGTAAGAAAGCTATAAAGCTACAAACATGAAACAGAAATAACCTGAGATGCATTACACTAGAAGAGAGCGACGACACACGTTATTCCCCTTCCACTGTCACGAGAGTGCTGCCGAGGGATGGCGCCACGTTAATCCTCGAGCATTGTAACGATGCGACTTTCGCACTCAATGCACACATGGAGGAGGAGGAGGAGGAAAAAGCTTTATTTAATTAAAATAATGTGTCTACACGACGGCATACAACATGACGGCATGCTCGTCGTCGTGTGCACCTGCCCATGGAGAGGCGGAGTCCTCAGGGACATCAAAGCCGGTAAGTAAGGTGCCCGACGCAGCAGATGCCTGAAGCTCGGTGGCGAGCTGATGGCGACGGAATTTGAGCAAAGATTGGACCGGTACCGCGGATCAGCCAAGAATTGGAGTGCAGAAATACTTAATTTTGAGATGGATAATTGCACACAGGAAAGCGTTACGTAAAGGGGACTATAGCTAAAGGCGTACATGTATCGATTTCTCGTCAATAAACTGAAGCAAATTTTACGCTCGCGCTCTTCAAGCTTCCTCTCCCTACTCAGCTGTCTTCGTGTACACAAATCACGATCTCGGGACTCCGGAACGAGCAGATGTTGGCAGAAGCATTCTTTTGGTGGCCTATGCTCTTTAGCTGTTTGCGAGTAAGCCAACACAATGTGACATGGTACCCAATTTAATAACATTTCAATGTATGCAAGTGAAGTGGCAAGCACAAAATAGAATTGTCGCCCCGCCGGAGTGGCGCAGTGGTTACGGCGCTCGACTACTGTTCCCAAGGATGCGGGATCGAATCCCGGCCTCGGCGGCCGCTTTTCAGTGGAGGCGTAAAGCAAGGCGCCCGTGTGCTGTGCGATGTCAGTGCATGTTAAAAAACCCAGGTAGTTCAAATTTCCGCAGTCCTCCACCACGGCGTCTCTCATAGCCGAAGTCGCTTTAGGACGTTAAACCCCACAAACCAACCAACAAAATAGAATTGTTACTAAGAACATCTGACCTCGCGTGCGGGAAAAGAGAATAGCAGTCTCAAAAGGGAAAAAGCATCAGCAACTACATCTTGAGAAGTGATGTCTTACCTTGTAGGGTTTCCACTTTCGATTCCACGATGGCGAGAAGGCTTAAACGTTGCGCCGGGCAGGTCCAGCATGTCGCGAAGCGACGAGCACCGACAGCAGCACGGCGCCTTGCTCGTCGTCGTGCGCAGCTGCCCATGGAGAGGCGAAGTCCTCAGGGACATCAAGACCGGTAAGGAAGGTGCCCGAAGCAGCAGATGCCTGAAGCTCGGTGGCCAGCTGATGGCTACGGAATTGGAGCAAAATTCGAACCGGTAGCGCGCGCTGTTGTTGTCGTTCTCCTCTAATTTGATGGCACATACCCACACAGGGGGATCCGCCAAGAATTTGGGTGCAGAGCTATGTGATTTTTAGATGGATAATTACACACAAAAAAAAACGAAGTGATTACAAGGAAATAGAGAAGGAAAGTAAAATGTGAAAAACCAAAATAAAAAGGATGATTACGCACGTAGTAGGAGAACACTGAGATTTGTATTTACAGATTAAAAAATTTAACGGATATTTGATTCTAATAAAAGGTTTTTAATGGCGTTAAAAACAGACCTGTAGATGTACCTGTAAAACAGACGTGTGGCATGGCGGCACCGAACGAGAATAAAATCTGGCTGTTCAAATTAAGTCCCAGCTGTTGCAACGGCTTCTCAAAATACCGTATTCTCATCATCGTAAAACGGCGGCTAAATAGCAAGAACTGTTCTATTGCTTCCGGTTCTCCACAAAATTCCCAGGTGGAAGTAAGCGCCAACCAGACCTGTGCGTATAGAAATTTAGAGCCGGAATACGACAGCGCAGCCTGGTTAGAGAGACTTCAGTCTGCCTTGATTGACATGATTTCCTACTTGAGTAATACTTGAGATGCAGGTAGTCATCCGATGTAAAATTAGATCCAGTCTGCGTTCTTAATAAGAAGCGCGTGCGAAATTGAGCTGCTGTAAAGTACGCTGTAGCCTTGAGGATATGTAACACGGAGCCATTGAGAGACTCTTTAGCTAGTCTATCAGCAACCTCATTGACTCTCACATTACTGTGGCCTGGTACCCACACTATATGTATGAGGCTGAAATGTGAGTGGAACAAAGAAAGAATGGTGTTTAATACTGGCGAGTCCATATTCGAAGAAAGCGAAGAGCACAAGGAATGAGAGCCTGTATTTACAGGCACTGTTGAGTATCTTGGGTCTAGTTTCCGTATGGCAAGCACCACCGCCACCAACTCCGCCTGGACGATCGGGGTGAAATCCGGAAGACGAACAGAAAGAGCCCAATCTAGAAACGGAAAGTATATTGCGACGCCTGCCTTTTCACGAAATTGAGAGGCATCAGTTGCTATCCTCGAATCATATTCCCCTCACTTCGTTCTCCTCTTCTGCGAGCACTCTGTGGCCGCTCATCGCGGAAATCGCCGAGTAGATGCAAATTGAAACAGCCACAGCTGTTACCTACGAAAGGAAATATTGCTGATCATTGAAATTGGTTGGAAAGTTTTGAGACGAAAATTCGTAAATAAAGCTTTTGTCTGTGCATCGATAGAATGCAAAATGAGGCAATCATCATTTATAGTAAACGGAACGGGCACATCTTTCTGATGTGAAAATAGGAAGAATTTTCTTTTTTTTTTATTAAATAAAGTTGTTTCCATCCATCCAATAGGAGTCAGGCGCTGGGTGTTAAGATTGATGAACCAGTCATCCTTTCCTCTCGAGCCTAATATCACCTCCAGACACTACCAGAAGTCCGTTTTGTCGAAGTGTCTGAAAATATTCGAGGACACTTGTTTGACGCGACCGCGTGGATACCAATTATCTTACGGATTCTTCTTCACGCACATGAACTTTGTTACTCGCTTATTTGCGAGCACTTTAATTTGCGTTTGTTGTACCTCACACGTACTACGACCGTATGTGCAGGGCCACGCGAAGTATATAAAGCTCACATTTAAACATGCTCTAAGAACGTGTCTGCAGGGCATAAGTTTAATGTGTCCGGTTCACGTGATCCAGTGGTCTCCGAGTGGGGGCGGAACATCGAATACAGCTCTGATCGCATCATTTTGCCTGCAGGCAAATTCGTATGTCTTCGTTCCTTCCAATAGCTTAGACCGTACAGCATGCAGCCCGCTTTAACGTAGAGAGACAAAAACTCGTGAGGGTGAAGAGGGCAAAGGCCCGCCGGGGTGGTGCAGTGGTAAGACGCCCGACTACTGTGCCGGAGTTCCCGGGTTCGAACCCGACCACGGCGGCTGCGTTTCGATGGAGGCGAAACGAAGAGGCGTCGCGTGCTGTGCGATGTCAGCGCACGTTAAAGATCCCCAGGTGGTCGAAATTACTCCGTAGCCCTCCACTACGGCTCCTCTTTCTCTCTTTCCACTTTCATTCCCACCTTCCTCCCTTCCCTTACGGCGCGGTTCGGGTGTCCACAGAGCAAGTGTGACAGTTACTGCGCCTTTCCCTTCCTGTGAACCAATTTAACTTTAATTTTAAGAGGGCAAAGCGAGCATATCATCAATGCGCTTGTTGCAGTTATAGGACGCCTGGGTGCTTTTAAAAGTGAATTGATGGCCAATGTACGACGACATAGGCAATTGAAATTCTGCTGTGGGCATCCGCTAAACCAAACGATTGTATGTACTGTGTCTGTGTGATACCGCGAAACACGAGTAGCCGCGCTTAGCCGCGCGTAGCATGCGCGTCCAGAGAAAAGTGGATCCGGGTGAGTGACTGGATGCGGAGTGTTTGATCCTTCACAGCCCTTCAGCGGAGGCAACACAAAACTTTGGCCGCCATTTCCCGTAGACAGGATCACCGGCCTGATCCAACCGTAGAACATTGTCAATAGTAACTAAAAATATTTGCAGCGCTAAAAGACGACACAGAGAAAAAAAGATGCACAGGACGGCGCTACACTTTCAACAATGCTTTAATTCATGCAAACACACAGAATATATATGCAGCGGGTGATGGGAAGTTATCATGAGTTGAGCTGTAATCTTCCATATCTATCTAAAAAGGCATATTCATTACTGTGCAGCACCATGGTGACAGAACTCACGCAGCCAGACCCAGTTCTTTCAATATGATATGATTCTATGAGCTGTCGGGCGATAGCTTCCTTACATCGTTTTAATACTGTCGTGTCATACAAAAGGGCTCGACACGTGCCATCATTGCATTTTCTGCAATGTAAGGGAAGGTTGGAGCCGATGCCAGTCCTTAGCGAGTTCTTGTGCTCCCGTAACCTATCATTAATACATCGGCCTGTTTGGCCGATGTATACCTTGCCGCAAGTGCCGTTAAGACTATTGTCAATAGTCTTAACGCTTCCAAAACCTCTCAGCTTCTTGTCTTCTTATAACTGCCATGTCTTCTCCTCTTCTTGATCATTTGGTGTTTGTTCAAGCAACGAGGGCTAACATTGTTTGGCTAACCACCGCAGGTTATGCCATATTTAGCTAAAAAGATGGTGTGTAGCGGACGTGGGCAGGGTTTTTTGGAAGTTCTTGTCCCGTTGCTACGTTGGGCTGCATTGAGGGTGGCTCTCCCCGTGGACAATTAGCACGCTTATCTATCGTGGCTGCCTGTTCGGAACAAAATCATTACATTCATTAAAAGGTGGATGGAAGCAGCATCCGAATTTTTCCGATTTCGGTTCTCATGCATATCAGCATCATCATCATAAGCATCATCATCATCATCGGCCTGACTATACCCACTGCAAGGCGAAAGCCTCTCCCATATTTCTCCACTTAACCGGGTTCTGTGCTAGCTGCATCCACTTCTCATCCACCTACCTAACTTTCTGCCGCCCCCTGCTACGCTTTCCTTCTCTTGGAATCCAGTTTGTTCCCCCAAGCGACCATCGGTTATCCTCTCTTCGCACTACATGTCCAGCCCATTTCTTCTTCTTAATTTCCACTAGAATGTCGGTAACTCATGCATATAACTCGTTCTAATTATGTGTAATGCCTTCATGTAAAAGCCACGCCCATCCCTTGTCTGAGTATATAAGCCTCGCAAGACTGTTCTGAGTGCAAAGTGTAATTCCCAAAGCTATGCTTCGATGCAAACTTTTGAAGGAGCCTCTGCCGGACGCCACTGTTGCGCGCAGTGTTTGCCGTCGTCTATCACATGAAAGCGGCAATAACTTTCTGACGCCATGCATTTCGCAGTTCTTTTCTCTGGTTTTGAGTGGCATACACTTAACTTGCCTTTCTAAATATTTGGCGAAGGGCGTTTCGAAACATCCGACGTCCAGAAGCCGTTGATGCGTTTTATGCTTCAGACTTCAGCCGTGAACGATCTATCACAAAAGGTGTTTATGTAGTTGATGTCTTATAAACGAGGACGCAGTTTATATCTTTTCATCAAATGTAGGCAGAGGTAAAATGCTCGTGTCTGGAAAACGTTACTGTCGGACAGATATGGCAGTAATTGGCTTACGAGTATAGTAATAAAATTATTCTGCTTAACTTACGTTTTGTGAAAATTTGCAATGTATTAACTTTATGGCAGTAATTCTGTAGCAAAACAAATAATTATATTTGCAGTTTTATTTGCTAAAATGCACCACTGCTCTTTAAATAGACAGCTCGGTACAGTGGTTCAAAAGCAGGAACGACGTGCGAGGATACCAGTAAAAAGGAAGATTACTGAGTAAAACGCTTCGTCTTAGAACTGCGGTGTTCTGCGTAGCTGGCTCATTTACTTCGGCTGGTTGAAGGTCGTTGCAAGTTGCAACCATTTCCCAAGAAGTAGGATGTAAGAAGTCAAGGCGCTGCCGAAGGGACAAATGATCCAAGGCGGCCGGAGTTCAAAACTGGGTGGTGGCGAGCAGTGCAACTGTTTTTTTTTTTTTAGCCCTACAGCCATGCTACAGCCATGCTGGAAACCCGACCTGTGAGAACCCAACCTTTGCAGGTCATTAGTTTGTTCGAAACTTTAAGCCCTCCAAAGAGCACAGCAGGGTTAGCAGAGCCTCTTCCAAACGCACACCCCTGAGAGAGCCGGGCGCCGGGCCGGGGGACGCTTGTACCCATTTTAACGGTGGTTGTCCGGCGGTGGGTTTCGAACTGGCCTGGTCACACATGTAACCACGGGTCCAGGGAGGGGCAGGGTTGAGGTAGATAGGTGGAAGGGTTCAGGGCGTGAGCGCATGTGCCGAGGTCGATTTTGGGAACAAAGAAGCAATAAATAACGTAGCTTCTTTAAGGGCTTTCAAAAGGGTCGAGCCAGCTCCGCGCCAGCAAGACGCTGGGTTCAAGGCTTGTTGCCGTCCCGAGCGCAACCGGTTGCCGTCCGGTCTGCCAACCTTTCTCTCAACCTCAAAAGTGCCACTTCGGGTTCACCGAATTGAAGTTTCTTGGGCGCATCGTGAGTGCTGACGGCATCCGAGCTGACCCTGAGAAATTTGCTACCGTTGCTGCCTTTCCCGTCCCCGCCGATAAAAAAGCAGTCCGAGGGTTTTTGGGGCTGTGCTCCTATTATCGCTGTTTCATCAAAACCTTCGCACAGATGGTCAGCCCTCAGACACTCCTGACTCGAGATGACGCATAATTTTCCTGGGGCGTCGAGCGGCAGATAGCTTTCGACGAGTTACGACGCCGGCTCTAGTCACCCCCGATCCTGGCACATTTCGACGATGATGCCGACACGGAGCTACACATGGATGCGAGTAACGTCGGCCTTGGTGCTTTTCTAGTTGAGCACCAAGACGGGGTCGAGAAAGTAATTGCCTACGCCAGCCTTGCACTTTCCCGTACTGAGTGCAACTATTCCACCACTGAAAAAGAATGTTTAGCGGTAGTATGGGCCGCTGCCAAGTTCCGCCAGTACCTTTATGGTCGACCGTTTTGTGTCATCACTGACCGACACTCGTTGTGTTGGCTGAAAAACTTAAAGGATCCTTGTGGCCGCTTAGCACTTTGGGCATTGCGCCTGCAGGAGTTTGATTTCAACATTATTTTGTAGGTCCGGCCGAAAGCACATTATTTTGTAAGTCCGGCCGAAAGCACGCCGGTGCTGATAGCCTGTCCCGCGCGCTCGTCGACTCTCCTTCGTCAGATGCCACCGACGACGATAGCTTCCTCGGAGCAGTCTGTACGTCCGATCTCGTTTCCAAACAACGTGCCGACGCCGAGCTGCGACTGATCATCGATCATATTGAAGGTGGCCACTCTACAATACCCCGGTATCTTGCTCGGGGACTGCCATCGTTCTGCCTCCGCAATGGGGTGCGTTATAAGAATTCTACTTCGAGTGCAAAAACATACCTGCTAGTCATACCGGCTGATCTAAGGGTCGAAATCCTCCTGGCCGGCCATGACGAATCAACTTCCGGTCATCTTGGCTTTACACGCACCATAAACCGAGTCCAATAGAACTAATACTGGCCTCATCTTTCTCCGAGCGTTAAACGTTACGTCCAGACTTGTCGAGAATGCCAGCGGCGAAAAAACCCCGCGCTCAAGCCATCCGGCATGCTGCTATATATCGAGCCACCCCTCACACCATTCGAGCAAGGCCCATATTCTTTATCCTCGAATAGACAAAGTGGATCGTAGTCGCCACAGAATTGTTGACACGCTACGCTGAAACGAAGGCCCTTACCCGAGGTACTGCCAGCGAAGTTGCTCATTTCTTTATGAACAATATTATTCTTACACACGGTACACCGTCGTCGACCATCATTAGTGACCCAGGCAAGGCGTTTACATCTCGGCTACTGCGGGAAACCTTAACTCTCAGCCATACCGATCATCGCACAACAACAGCGTATCAACCTCAAACAAATGGCCTAACGGAATGATTCAACAAAACTTTGGCGGACATGATCTCAATGTACATCGACGTTGAACATAAAATGTGGGACGAGATCCTGCCGTATGTCACCTTCGCCTAGAATACAGCGCCGCAGGAAACCACAAAGTTTACACCGTTCTGTCTCATATATGGCAGGGAGGTCCGCACGATGTTGGACGCGATGCTCCCGTGCGGGGATGAAGCTGTCGAACCCGATGCCGCCCATTTCGCGGAACAGGCCGAGGAAGCCCGTCAACTGGCCCGCTTGAACATCACGGAGCAGCATGCCACCGACGCTCGACATTATAACCTTCGGCACAGGGAAGTCCACTTCGAACCATGGGACCAATTGGGGGTCTGGACCCCCGTGCGCCACTAAGGCTTTTGCGAGAAACTGCTCCACCGGTATTTTGGACCCTATAAAGTCCTGCACCGCTTAAACAGCGTTAACTACGAAGGTGTTTCAGATGGAAGTGTGATCGTCAGTGTTCGGCGTCAGCGGCCTGAAATTGTGCATGTGGTGCGCCTAAAGCCGTACTTTTTAGCGTGACTGAGCGCTGTGTCAACGTTGCGTTTTGTAACCTTGACGCTTCCTGCAAGTGAGACCTTGATTTATTGTACAGTTCCCCTCATACTTAATTTTTTTTTTTCTGCTCTCACCGTGTCATCGCGACGATATTTTCCTTCGGCGGGGAGGGGGGGGGGGGGGGGAGGACTCGAGAGGCGCGTTGGTGCTAGACTCGGTTATCGGAGCTAGAAGCCGACCTTATTATCGGGTCTTCGTCTACGTGTACCTTCACGGCTCCCTGTGGCTTGAGTCGTGACAATATTGACGAGCGTTCGCCCATGCTTTTGACTTAGTTGTTTTGTTGCCACATGTCTTAGCTTTGCAATGCAGCATGCTGACGGAAAGCAGGAAGGAATAGTTTTTTGGGACAGAATTTGGTGGGGAGACGAAAGAAAGTGTACGGCGCGTCTGGAGAGAAATTTTGTTCAGTTAGCTAGGTTTAGTTAGTTTTTGTATGCAAGAAAACTAGGAATTCATTTAAGATAACTGCATTATTGAGCGAGAGTAACTGTAATGCAATGTCATTAGTCTTGGTGAGCAGTAATTAGCAATGTAATTTTCTGACATTTCTGCGAATTTCAGCAAAGTGATTAGTAATGTAATTCAATACGTTCTGAAAAGTAATTTTGCCATGAAAGCTGTCGACAGTTTTTTTATGATTTCCAGTGCTGAGTATAGGTTCACCGAAGGCTTAACCGCCCCTCACGATAGCTTGCTGGCGGAATGTACGAGAAGAAATGCTTCAGATTTACTTAGCCAGACCGAACGCGACTACGGTGCACTGCCTCATTTAACCATTGTAACCATTGTTTAGTTGCGTGTATTTCTGTTTTAGCTTCCGGTTGAAAATGTTCTTGAGAATGCGCTCATATATCATCGGAGGATTCTGTTTAAATTTCGGAAGTACATATATGCCCATGGCTAAAGTTTCTTTTGCAAGGATAGATATTCAGCGAATAGTCAGGATGTGCGAAGTACCCAGGCTTGTTCACATTCAAGCAAATGTTTTGTGTATCAGTTATAAATTCGCATCTGGATGCGACAAGTGGCATTCAAATTATCGTGGCAGATATTGCAGCTCTGGTACACCTTCGGTATGCGTGCAGTGTGAGCATGGATTGAGCTTCCTGGTTGTAGCGTTTAATTGCGTTAATCTGTTATGCCTAGGGCACAGTCTTTTATGAAGTTTTCCATGCCTGCGTAGCGCGAGTGGTGGTGAACGCTCGTTTGTTTTTATTTATTCGCCATGACTGTTGCTAGTATTTTGAACTGTAGCGTAAATTTTCGGTACATTTTATACCTATAGTCTTATTGTTTTTGTCAATTCATAAGCAAGACTTTGGTGCACAAGCAGAGTTAAGTATGACTTCGGAGTCTGTCAAAAGTGGAGAAGTGAATAAATTTGCTTGTCCTATGCGTCATGCATATCACAGGGCAAAATGATTCAAGATATCGACTGCTTCTCGGTTACCTCCTCCCCCGTCTATAGCTTAAGACACCGGCTCAGCTGTGCTTTGCTGCATGCCTGACAGTAAGGAATCTCTTCTCTTGTGATGTACGGTGTGTCGTGAACGGCGAGAGTGGGCGTGATATACAGTAAAGTTTCCTTGATAGAAACTTTTGCTACGGGTCGACAAATGCTGACCGCGGCGCCAACCAGTCTCCAAGGTGGCTCGGAAGCGTTTCTCCCAGAGTGTTAATTATGAAAGCCACGTGTGCTTTGAGAAGCAGTTGGACCATCTAAGGCTGCGTTGAACAGATACTTGTGTGTTCTGTACCAACGTTCTTCTAGCTCAGCAGGCCATCGAAGCCACCAGATGGGCGAATTGCGGCTGTCAATTATGAGCAAACGTACAGAAAATTGTGGTATACATTTTCTGTTTAATGAGTATTGTTGGAGCGCGGTCCCTCAAGCGACTCGTGCACGAAGGGCCACTCTGGTCAGAAATCGTTGAACAGATCGCTTTCTGAATCCTCACTGATCGTTAAATATCTGCTTTCTGCTCTTCGACGTTTTATCTAATGCACACACCGCATCTGCGTGGTTCTGATATTTATGGGGCCCGTGCAGTTTGCCGAACCAACCCTTGACGTCACAGCCACAGCAGATGTCACACATAAAACACGTGTGATTTCACTCTCGCGGTCTGTGTTTTGGAGTTATTAATTTTGCTGTTTTAGAATTATTTCTGTTTACTTTGGAAAAATTAGCATTGAACACATTAAAGGAAGCTCGTATTTATGCAAAAGCAGTAAAACAGCTCAATAAGTCTGGAAACCCAGCAGAGTTGCGCTGTATTGCTGAGTTTATACAAGCAGCACTTTATTTTCCTCAGATGGGCGATCTGGCTACAGGAGCATCTAATATCGACCACGCCCCCGTTGAGAGGCATAGGTGCCATGGCCTAAAAACACTGCATGTGATGAACATACGCGCATGCCGATCAACGCTCAAGAGCCATGCATTAGGAATAGGCAAAAGGGAGGAAAAAGGTTAGTGTCCAATTGGAAACAGTGAAAATTTATACTTCCATAAGTGGTGACACAGAATACTTTACGAGCGTCGCACCAGGAATTTCACTGACTTGTGAAATTTACGTCTCCATATCGATATAATTCACTGAAAGACAAGTTTCCATGGTTTGATATCTTCGTAGAGCAATGACATGTCTTCACAAAGTAGCAAGCAATGACATCATGAGTATGCATTTATAGAACGTCGATATTTTATTCGAGAGTCTCCGTTTTAGTCTCCTCTCTCATGCACGAGCCTCTCAAGCGGTGTGCGAACTTAAAGCGGCAGACCGGGCTCCGAGCGGCAAGTCTTATAGTGCTTCTGTCAGAGTCAGCCTCACCAAGGGCCACGTGATGTCGGCAAGCCGCCTGCCAGAATAGGTGGCCCTCAGACAACTGCACGTCACAATGAACTGTGGAAAGCGCGAAGATGCTAAGAAATAAAGCACAATGCACTGGGGTGTATACAGCGTAGGTTAGTTGTTTAAAGCAACAACACAGGGCAACGCAAAAACTTATGACCTCTATTCCATATGGTTACTCTATGACCGATTTTTAGGAATAAGCAATTTATTTGTGCCTGATATTCGCTTATTCTTTTTTGCGCATACTGCTAGAAACACGGTTGCCCCCTCTTCCCAAGATGTATATATTTTAAGCAAATTTCCTTTTTAATCCCAGAAAGCGACATGCTTGCCGTTGGCAAGGACGTATACGGCGACTCCGTTGCATCGCGTATGGCGCGTTGTTGTTTACTGGTCAAGAAGAAAAACACATGTCTGCAAGGAGCGCAGGCGCAGTTTCAGTCCTTCTCGTTGGGCTTGCACCCCCCACCCTTCCTGAATGCTCTCTTTTTCGTTTTTTTGCTCATTGCGCGCTCCTTCCTCTGTCTTCCCTATTCGAGTCCCTCTATACTCCCGAAAAACTCTCTCTCCGCGCGGCGGGGGAATCACGTCAGCCTTACATGTGAGGAACCCACCCTGCTTCTTTAAAGTCCGATTGATGAGGTTGACCGGTTGGTTGACGACGGAAGTCTGCAGGACATTGAAGCTACTTTGAATACCCTTCCTCCAGATGATGATAAGTACGAGACTACGCACAGTTCACGCAGTGGCAGAGCTTTTATTGCAGTATATGTGGCTGTAAAGATCATGCACAAATTAATATGC
This sequence comes from Amblyomma maculatum, assembly GCF_055883805.1. NCBI lineage: Eukaryota > Metazoa > Arthropoda > Arachnida > Ixodida > Ixodidae > Amblyomma > Amblyomma maculatum. The sequence goes on from NC_139344.1 coordinate 46,306,932, forward strand.
AGTACTCTGTGTATCTCATTTCGAGTAAATCTACCCGGCACAAAAAGAAGAAAATGAATTCATCTCAAACTTTTGCCTGGGGGGCCTTCCTTATCCGTCTTCGGAGCTCAGCTCGTAAATTCGCTGCAAGGGCCTTTCCGATTTTTTTTTTCACTTCAGGGAAAATGACGCTCGCATAGTGAAGGTCTACGTCCTCATGTGATTCCGTTTTTATGTAAGGTAACTAAACCGAGAGCAGAGCTCGAAAGCAGAGCAGATGGAGCACCTGAAGCTGAGATGCAAATAATTGGGGTTGATCGAGGGCTTTATTTAATGTCTCTGCCTGTGTCTTGTGTGTTTTCAAATTTAGCGTCCTAATACATTCATGTCATCCTGGCTCGGTGACATTTTCATATAATTTTATAGCGTTTTATATGTTAGTACCATATGATTTAATTATTTATTTTATTCACATAGGTCGAAAATTTTTCATCCTGCTAGTTTTGAGGTCGTCCGCATAGCATTCATTGACATATGAGAAAGCCTTTGACTCGGTCTAAACCTCAGCGGTAATGCAGGCATTGGGAGATCACGGTGTAGGTGAGCCATATGTGAAAGTACTGGAATATGTCTATAGTGGCTGCACAGCAACCATAGTTCTGCATAACGAAAGTGATAAAATTACAATTAAGAAACGTTTTAGACAAGAAGACACCATCTCCCCAGTGCTATTTGCAGTTTGCTTAGCGAGTGTATTCAAAGGCATAAAATAGGAGGAGATCAGGCTCGATGGAGAATATCTCAGTGATCTGCGACTCGCTGATGACATTGCCTTGTTAAGGAACTCAGATGGCCAACTGCAACCAATGATAAATGTTAAATGATAAATGATAAATGCAACCAAGTTAGGCCTAAAGATTAACATGCAGAAGACGAAGGTAATGCTGAACAGCCTGTGAAAGGAACAGCAGTTTAAAATAGGTAGCAAATCACTGGAAGTGATAGGCGAATATGTATACTTAAGACAAGTACAGACCGCAGATCTGGGCCGCGAAATGGAAATATTTAGGACAATAAAATTGGGATTGACCGCATTGAGAAGGTACTCAATGATTACCAGCTTACCGGTATCACTCAAGCGGAAAGTGTATGAGTCGCTTTGGGATGTTAAACCCCACAAACCAAACCAAACCAAACCAAACACTCTCTAAATCAAGACGTTATGTCCGATTTCGCGCGATGTTTTGGAGAAAAGCTGCATATTTTTTTCACTTTCCCGAGGTTCGTCACTGAGCTTGCAGGTGCGCCTCTGGATGAGCACTCCTCACAAGGTACCGTTTACTATCCCGGAGAAAAGAGCCGCCCCACAGAGCCAGGCAAGCATTGCTGGCAGCCCTTCCAAGGATGCCCGGCCTGAATACAGCTTCTAGCCTATAGGATCTGGAGCGAACTTAAGGCTATGTTCCAACATAATTCTTGCTTTCGTCGACAGTTCGAAATCACCCAGAGTTACCACAGGTTAACCTTACGACGTGCCGTCTTCTTCTTTTCTAGAGTACTCGCGCTGAAAATTTGATATTGACAGAATACTGTGAACCTCACTCACAGTAAAACGCTTCACCAGAAGAAACTCTCTCGAAACGAAGAAAATTCTTTTTCAGGACGACTTGATGACAGCTCATCTCTGACTATTGGGGATGCAGGTATAGAGTGTTTCAGTAATGGGAGCAACGCATGCGCTGAATGACGGCTGCGGAGCGTTAAAGCGGGCCGTCCTATTTGCAACACATTGTTACCTCGTGGCTTATACCTGAAAACTTGCTTCAGCACCGAAAACAACAGCACAAATCTATAAACGCGAAGACCAAGCGTCCTAAGACGCATTACAAAGCAGAAGAGCGACACGTGATACCCAATTCATCATCATGAGCACACGGGCGCGAAATGACGCCACAGATGTCGCCGCAAATATCCGCAGCGTGCGAGTTATTTATAAAAAACAGAACTGGCGTTGCCATCAATGACTCCTTCGTGGTGCATTTTACAGAAGAGTAAGAGTAGGCCACATGCTTGAAACTAAAAGCATCAGTTTTTCACCGATAAGTCCACAGCGTCTTTTCGCCATCTCAACGAGATGCGACGGGAAGGTGTGCGAGGCTGTCGATAATGGAAATAAACTCGCTGACGGCAGTCGTTTATAGGGACATGCGCTTACTATTCTTGCTTTCCAGCTGCACGCCCTGGTAATGTGCTGACAATCCTGAAGGTCGACGCTCGTGCAATACTTGTTAAAGATCTGGCCGGCTGTAGGAGCGCGCTACGCAAATAGCGGAGACATACTCTTTTCTGACGGGCACCATCACTGCATCAAGTCTTACGCTCGCCGCTCCTCAGCCTACTTATCCTTACCGCACTCTGAGCGTCTCTGTAAAGCCACGGCTTACACGGAGAGTGTTGGTTGAAAGGCAGTTCTCAGTGACCGTGCATTTAGCGGTTTGAAGGTCGGAGAGACAGTGCAATACAATGTCCGGTGGAACTGGCTTTTCTTTGTGGTGGAAACGCAGAGGCACGAAAGGAATCGTAGCAGAAGGACGTCTGTCTGCCTTCGCGTTGAAAGAAGAAAGATCAGTGTGAAACCCGGCACGATAAGCCAGACAATACGTGTTGCGGTCTCTGTACACGCTATTTTCCCTTTCGCCAGCGTGCAAAAGCACCCCTTGCTACATCTTGAAGTGTCACTTTCATTGCTCTGTGATTTTCTAGGTTTCTTTAAAAGCTGACCGAGCGGGAGAGTAATTCTTAGCGTGAGCAAGTCCTGCAGTACATTGAGCACACACACACGCGCACACACGCACACACACTCACACACACACACACACACACACACACACACACACACACACACACACACACACACACACACACACACACACACACACACACACACACACACACACACACACACACACACACACACACACACACACACACACACAAACTTCTCAAGAAGATAAAGAGCCGTTAGTTCGATCAGGTGGAAAAGCGGAGAAAGTTCCTCTTCAGAGCTCAGCTGCCGAACAACCTTGGCACACTTGCTCTGCCTCCGATCCAAGCGCCGGCGCAGAGCTCTGGAGCCGGAGCTCTGGAGCCGAGGTAGTCCTCTTCACAGCCGGCGAGAACTTGTACTTTGACAGTGGCCAAGAGCTGTCGGCCAGCTTCCTGCTGGAAGAGCGGTAATTAATGGCATTCAGACTACTGCAAGAGGCAATAGTGCAGGTGCTCAGGAGCTGCAGCAGCGTGCATTTGGGTGGAGAGCGCAGGTTATTTGCTTAAAGCAACAACGAAGGGCGTCGCAAAATAATAATAATAATAATAATAATAATAATAATAATAATAATAATAATAATAATAATAATAATAATAATAATAATAATAATAATAATAATAATTTGTTATTTTATTTAATGTGCACAGGAACAACCACATGGTCTACGTACTGCAGCACAAATTAAAAAATTGCACACACATGTTTCACACACAGAGATAGAACACAAAAGAAAAAACAAATAACACGTGAAATGAAATTGAGACGAAAAGAGTCACGGAGAGAAAGAAATCAATGAGTAGCATGTCTTGTATACACGGTGTGAGAATTGTAGAGCACATTACGAAAAAAAAAAGATAGAAAAATATATAATAATAAGTAATAATGTTAATAATAACACTAATAATAATTATTGTAATGTACTTTTCAGCACAGTCACGCCACTCACGATTACTAATGCAGAATTTAATTCTTAGCAATGTTCCTTTTCTTGCGCACAATCCTTGAAATACTTTCGATCCCCAATTCGGGCCCAAACCCAGTGCTTGTCATCGGTGCGGAAACGACATGTGAACGACATGTAAAAGGTGAAACGACATGTAAAATGTGAAACGGCATGTAAAATGTGAAACGACATGTAAAATGTGAAATGACATGTAAAATGTGAACAGCGCCTCTCCATCTCGACATACTCGTCGCCACGACAGAACGCAGTTACCGCTGTAATGCAGAGTGACGTGGCGAGAGGCGAAAATTTGTGTACCAATTTCAATTAGAGGGCTTCTACTTTGGTAAAATAACCTAATTTTTATGTGCAAAAAGCTTCTGACAGGCCAGTGCTGTCTGTTCATTGTGGTTCTGCTTCGAAGAAAATCTCACATGGTGGACCGGAAGATCTTTCTTCAGCGCTGTGACGTTTACGCTGCCTTAAAGGTCCCCAGAAAGGGGTCACCAAGAAGGGTAAACAGCGCCATAACACTGATAGTTATTGAACCACCCATCATTCTCCCGCAAAAATTTTCGATCTAGCTTCTGCAACACCAGAGATATCGGCGAAAAAAAAATGACCCTTCCAATTTTCCCTCTCAACTCGTACGCCGAAGGGAGCCATAAAAAAACAAAGAATACAAGCAAGTTCAAAGCTCCGCCCAGACATACGCCACTTCGACGAACTTCCGGTTGCCGCGCGCTCGCTCGCTGGCGTACTCCGCCAACCCGTCCTCGCTTGCACACGCCTGAGGAGTTCGCCAGTTCGCGCAGCGATGGTTAGTGTAACCGCGAACCCGTGGTTATCCTATGTTACACGGCGGACCAAACCATGGTTGCACCACTAACCGCGGTTACCGCAAACCGAGCTTGACGACCTCGGTTTGCGTCGTTAACCGAGGTTATGACGGCGTCTGTTGGCGGAAGCTACTCGTCGGCGCCCGAGTGCGCGAAACGTACGAGCGGGTTTGCTTCACAAAGTTATTCATTTGCCCACTGTATCACGTTTAAAGATCGATGTATAGATTATGGTGTCGCCCGACGTCTTCGATTACGGCCGACAGCGCAGCGACCGCGTACTGAAGCCTTGTCGTGCCTACAGTATCGTTTGAACGGCTTGTTGCTGAGCAGAACGCCAAAAAATATGCGGCCTTAGCTATGAAAGTACACGAGTTTGCAACGCTTGCAGCACGGGATGCCGCGAGCAGGCTGAGGTACGTTACACAATTACCGCGGGGTGGAACGTGGGAGCGCGGCGAACGCCGGCGCCGTGCGTGACCGTCCCTAGTCGTCGCTAGGTCTATTGTTTCGCTTCGAAGCCGCGGCGGTCGACGCTTTGGAACATGATCAACGCTGTCGTAAATCGTCTACTTATGAAACTGCCTTATAGTGATTCCTATCCTGCCATAGTAAAATAATTATAGGATTAACTCTGCCGACGCATTAATCGCAGAGCTAGTACGAGCAGATCGGATCAGCCGAAATGCACCAGCGGCAGCTGGCTTGAGCAGAAACTAGCTTGTATCACGGCTATCGCTCTTACCAGCAATTTTCTGCTGGTCAGCGATCCTCACGAGGGCTTCATACTTGATATTCGGCTCAGTATTCCAGACGCCAACAAAGTTTAGCGTGCTTTATTTCGGACATCGGTGCTAACGATCCGCCGTGTCGTTCGCGAACGGCATGCGGGAGGAGGGGCCACAGCGGCGGTGTTTACGGCGGTCGAGGAGGTGCTGCCATCGTGCGGTGCTTGACCGTGCTATTGACGCCTTGTCGGACGACACTCCGATACTCCTGAAACCACGTTATATAAATAAGATATTTGTAAATGCAGCTTCGTTCTGCCGATCCCTGCGTCGCTTCGGTTGTTGCACTTAATGGGCAAAGGCCACCTAACCGATAAGGGCGGCGAGCTGTAACAGCCCGCACAGAGTTCGAGCAGCGTACGAGCAGACGACTTTCGCAGCTACCGGAAGTGTGTTCGTGACGTCATGGTTGCAGTGACCGCAGCGAATGGCAGCTTCTAGCAAGCCTTGCCAGTCAACCGACCCGTGACGTCACGGGATTAGGAAATAGTTCCATGCGACACCGCCAAGCGACATTTCCTCTGCCCGCGAATTTCAAAAAACGCTGTTTTTAAAAATTAATAATAAATCGCTGGCTTTGTTCCAAGGAGTTATACTTTGCGTTAATGCTCAAAAGGATGTGTTCTACACACTGAACACGTTTATCAATGGTTTCTTGGGGGCCGTTTCCGTGGACCTTTAAAGTAACTAAATCAAACTGCTGATTTTCGGTGTGAAGTAAACTAAACATGATTAATTTTTCTTGCTGTTAGCCGCACGTTCGCTTTTTATGCGTCTTAATTCGACCACTGGCGGTTGCATACATCAGGAATATTCTTTGTGCTCTTCTGCTACCCTTAGCATTTAACTACGGTTAATTCTAACCAGTCATCGAGATACAGACGCAACTAAAAGAACGCATACCAAATTTCCGAAGAACGAATGTTTACACGCCTACCAAAGATACCTGCCTTACCCGCATTGTTCTCGATGCAGTTTGTAGCGTTCATGCGTCAGGTCGGTCACAAAAGGTGCGCCAGGCGAGCCTCAGCGAAGCCACTTCTCTTACGATACAACACACCTCGACATGTTAGAACTAAGTATGGCTGCCTCTTACGAAGCAAGGAAGGACCAGAAAACTACGAACATGATCAGCACAGTAAACGGAAGAGTTGTATCCTAAGTCTTACTCGTGAGGGCCGCACTCCAGCCGCTCCACGTGAAAGCGCCGCGGAGGGGGTGTTGTTGGCATCCTTTCACATCCTGTAGGAACGAAGGGATACACTGCAGGGGCACTACACGTGCGCAGAAGAGGTGCAGAGGAGATGGAGAGGCTGGCTTCAAACTTCACTGAGAGGAGCTCCGAGTCCTCATCAGCCACGCCGCCAGGACACGTCCTGAAGGGCTCCTCCCAGGTGCTCCTGAGAATTGTGTATTGTTCAGACTCCGTCGAGTAATCTTGCGCGCAACCAAATACGCTGAATGCTTCTCGCACGTTTATAATTTCTGCGAGAGTGCTTACGGGGCGCTGCCCACAAAAAAAAAACGGATGAAGCTTCGGCGGTATTCAGATATAAATAATACGACTTACAAACAGTAGGGGTCATTATAGTAAGATATTTTTGTGCGTGGAGTTTTCTGGTAGTTTTTTTTTTCATTTCATTATGCTGCTCATTGCCAGCTCTGCCAGACGTTTCGACAGCTTGCGAACGATTCTACCCGACAGATCTATCACATGCTTGAAGTATCATCCTTGGGGCAATTAAAGCGAAATCTAGAGCTATGTTTGACTTAGCTTCACTTGCTGCATATTACCGCACATATTAGTCTTGGAGGATTTTCGCAGTTTATCTGCCATTCTTGTGTACACCAAGCGGCGATGCCCCTAGTTAAGTTAAATGGGATCGACAGTTCCCAAAGCCGTTTCTTTGATTCTTTGCAAGTGCTTCGTAGCTGTAACCAAATGTTTTTGAACGAAAAAATTTGTGAAACTACTTCCAATTTTGATGACAGCTATGCCAAACTCAGGTCGCGCCGGTATCCCTCTGACAGAGAACTCGCTCGACAGATTCGAGCTGTGAGTGCTTTCGGATGTCGTATCCGCAGCGTTGGAAAAAAAGAAAGCTGGGAAGAACTGCTGTGTTTAATTTTTTATTCCAAAGTGGGAGAAACGTCGATAGGCATCACTCTATTGCTTCCTGAGGGACAGCAGCCGGAAGAGAAAGAACTCGGATTGGCAAGCATGAATGAAGCGGAGTCAAGCATTGTGGGGCCCTGCACCACCTATCCGTAAGGCCCGTGCGCGCCGCGCATTCGAAGGCCGCGCCACTATCCCAATGCCCCCGGCGCGGTGCCTGTTTCCCTCTCCCCGCTCGTTCGGGGAGAACCGGTCCCGCGCGAGGGGGCTATAAAGGAAGCCTCGCGCCGCCGTCGCTCTCTCTTGGTCCCTGCATCTTCGTTCCTGCTTCGCTCCTGCTTCGCGCCTGGAGCTTCTGCACGGAAGACGACCCGCATGGCTGCAGCCCCCTGGACGATGACCTAGCACCGACTTCGACGATCCCTGTGAGATTAAAGATGTTTGTTACACGGCCCGCTGTGTGTTTGTCGTGCGCATCCCTCGGGCAGAAAAATCGCCCACAACTGGCACCCAACTGGGGCTGAATTAGCACCCATGTGGACGAATTTTCTGCCCGAGGGATGCGCACAACAAACACACAGCGGGCCGTGTAACAAACATCTTTAATCTCACAGGGATCGTCGAAGTCGGTGCTAGGTCGTCGTCCGGGGGGCTGCAGCCATGCGGGTCGTCTTCCGTGCAGAAGCTCCAGGCGCGAAGCAGGAGCGAAGATGCAGGGACCAAGAGAGAGCGACGGCGGCGCGAGGCTTCCTTTATAGCCCCCTCGCGCGGGACCGGTTCTCCCCGAACGAGCGGGGAGAGGGAAACAGGCACCGCGCAGGGGGCATTGGGATAGTGGCGCGGCCTTCGAATGCGCGGCGCGCACGGGCCTTACGGATACGGGGTGCAGGGCCCCACATCTTCCCCCCCTCAGCATCCGACTCGGGCTACGCCAACAGCCGGGCCATGTCCATGTCCGAGCCCGGGTCGGACGCTGAGGGGGGGAAGATGTGGGGCCCTGCACCACGTATCCGTAAGGCCCGTGCGCGCCGCGCATTCGAAGGCCGCGCCACTATCCCAATGCCCCCTGCGCGGTGCCTGTTTCTCTCTCCCCGCTCGTTCGGGAAGAACCGATCCCGCGCGAGGGGGCTATAAAGGAAGCCTCGCGCCGCCGTCGCTCTCTCTTGGTCCCTGCATCTTCGTTCCTGCTTAGCGCCTGGAGCTTCTGCACCGAAGACGACCCGCATGGCTGCAGCCCCCCGGACGACGACCTAGCACCGACTTCGACGATCCCTGTGAGATTAAAGATGCTTGTTACATGGCCCGCTGTGTGTTTGTCGTGCGCATCCCTCGGGCAGAAAAATCGCCCACAGCATGAAGCGGATAGACAGAGCATGAATCCCGCGTGTTCACGGAATCGCCAGGGAGACATTCTTTTTCTAGTAATAAAACTTAGCACCAATAATGAATTATTTTAATTTTATTTTTCGTTTCTTCGTTTTCCTGTTAAGCCAATTGTAGGCGACCAACGGAATGTCCTTTTTCTTTTGTTTTTTTTTGCAAGGAATGTTTGTTTGGTTTCCTAAATTGTGAGGTTTGTTATCCCAGAGGAACTAAGGCTATGACGACCGATGATTTCGAGGACTACGGGTATTGAAAGCGCACTAATATCGCAGAGTATGCGGGCGCCTTGCATTTTGCCTCTATCGAAATGAGGCCGCTGCTGCCGGAATTAACCAGGACGTCACTACCGATAATTAGGAAGGACGGGGCATGACCTTCTCTCCCAGCAACGAACATCAAGACAGCGGATGGGCGATACGCGGTCAGAAAATGAATCTGCGCGCACGGTCTAGTGCAAAGTTGTGAGGGGACGCAATGTGGCTCGGCTCTATTGCGCTCTCAGTCGATACGTAGGCCCGTACAAAGTAGTGACGTTGGCTGCTGGGGTGCACTGGCTTTGTCATGACCTCGAGGGTGACAACCAGGGTCGCTTCACTAAGCGCCCTAAACACGAATAGCTGTGGCAGCGGTAGTATCAGAAAGGAAACTTGGTTACTAGGCGAAGAACCCTACGCCAGTGAACACAAGATATAAAACTCCTACCTTACAAAACATTTATCAGGCCACTTCTTGAATATGCTTCAGCAGTATGGGATCCTTATACTAAGATGAACATTACCAAACTCGAAAACATCCAGAAAAGGTCAGGAATATTTGTTTATAGTTCGTACAGTTGGCACACTTCAGCATCTGCTCTTGTGCAAAAAGCTAATTTAGATCCTCTCCAGTTACGTCGCTTTCATGAACGACTGAAGTACACGCATCTTCTCTACCATTCTAAGCTAGGATAAACCAGAAGATACATATCGAACCTGTTATTCGGCACAATAGCGTGCAAATTATTCTAAAAAATTGTAGGAATACACTTGCAAAACCAATGCGTTTAAAAATTCTTTCTTTCCAAGAACAGTCAGCGAGTAGAACGCACTTCCTGCTGATATTGCGGAATGCCCGACTGCCGAGCTTCAGCTATCAAAATGGAAAAATTGTTCTGGCTATATTTGCGTGTAGTGCTTCTTTATTACTCTTGGCGTTTGTCGTAACTGTAGTTTGCCGTTCTTTATCTCTTCGGGGTATTTTGCTCCTGTATTGCTCTTACCGTTTCTTTGCGCATTTGGTTTCATATGTCTGCTTTTAATTATGTATTTTTCCCTTTTAATTTTTATTTCTCGTAGTCACTTTCACTGTACGAAGAGCAAGGTGATTTGTAAGTCTTTCAATCCATTTTTGAGTGGCAGGTCGACACTGGGATGATGATGATTGATTTGTTAGGTTTTGCTCTTGTTAAGCTGGTTTTCTTTTCTGCTGTGTATTTTATTCTTAAACAATGCATGTAATCCCACTCTAGTCTAAGGCCTTCTGTGAGGCCGGGAAGCATTTCTGAAATAAATAAATAAATTGAGTAACTTTAAACAAATAAGACAAATTTATCGCGCTCTTCTTCGAAACATGAGGAGTAGTTACGCAATTTTTTGTGAAAATTTTCAGTATTGGTATGCCGCAATTTTTGCTTCTGTTTATAATAGTGCCAAGTGCAGCTAAATGGCCGCTTTACAAAGCGATTGGTCAGCAGCAGTAATGCTTGGTCGTTTTAAACCGCCTTGTTGTTATCTGAGACGAGGTTTTTCATCTCCTATTACTCATTTTTCATAACACCCACCCAGATCCGAGTGCCTTGAATTCATTTGCGAGGAACGCAGCGTTAATTGTCATCCATAATTTGAATACAGGTGCTTGATTCCACATATCCAAAGGCACTAGTGCTATTGTAGTGGGCTCATAACGACAAAGGTATCGCCTCGCCACATTAACGCGTCATGTAATCCGGGTCACGCTCTGCGTTTCCGCGTGCAATTCACAAAGGGCGGATTTACAAATCATACGCAAAGCTTACATTAGAAGCCGGTCTTCGACGTCAAGGCTCCCCTCGTCATTTAGCACGCGATCGGCCCAGTCGTCACCCAGTTTGTCGAAGAATGACCAGTCGCCCTCCTCGTCACTGAGTCTCGTGGGCTCAGTAAGGACGCTGAAATAAATACCTTAATAAGTTAAAGCAACAGACCCACTTTCTTAAAAAGTAAACCGAGCTAGGTGTCTTCGAAACATGGGCAGAGTTAGGTGAAGTTAATTCAGCATGCTGAAAAAAAAAAATAATATTGACATTTAAGCCAACACCATTCTGGAAATGCTCGGCGACAGCATTGGAAACAATTAACGTTACTGCTGCATGTACTTGGAGAGCGAGTCTGCCACCCGCTTCGACCCATGCCGACTGGAGCTGCATGACGAATGTCCAAACTCAAAAACGAGCATGCGCACCCTGACGTGAGGAATGCCTCGGACGTGGAGGACACGTTTCGAACTGCATGCTCACCTTTTTCTGGTTGCGCACTCCTTCCTCGTTTTTCAGTTTTGACTTTTCCGGCCATGATTGTGACTGCGGCGTCATCGCCTTCTCGGCTAATCATCGAATTTTGTGATTAATGCAGGACGGAAAATCGCATGATGTGAATTAGTATAATGCTGTCTTTTTGATATATCACTATGTAGTTCATTGCGCTCCGTAATAAAAAAAAAATTCAAGTTGCACAACTCCTCGCTCTGTTTCATCAAATAAATTCACAACCTAAACTGACACCTCTGTAAAATTCCCAGTGGGGATACTCTCAAGGATGAGCTCTCTTACATATTCGCGTATACTTGCCGGTGTTTAGACGACAATCTAGCGTTAAGAGTATCAGGAGCTGATGAGAAGTGCTGCATCAGGACTACATAAGTAAAGAAAGGCGAAACAGCATATAGCTTCAGAGCAGGACGACTAAGCTAGTGCTATTCGACTGTGATCCGAAATCCTTATACCATTGCAGGAAGCGGAAGCATATCTGTTCCGTAGTGCAGAGACAACGCAACTCTGCGGAGATGTCTCACTTTATTAATGCCTGTAAGCGCAACTTGAATTTAAGAAATATTCGACAACAGCAATATTTTCTGATGTTTTCAATTGCTTGACTAAGCGAGGGCGGAGTCCGAAGCTTCCCGCTTTCGCATGTGTAACCGCAATCAATTGTCGTGAAGTCGTAGGGGTGGGCAGCTTAAGCTTTCATAAACATTCCCCTGACGGCAACCAATTTGTTCTGAGCAACTGCGTCAAAATCTATAAAATCTCCTTCAAGCAACGTAGGTTATCTAAATTTTGAGCACATAAAATGTCTTCTCGCTTCGTTGAACTATTCACTTTTCGCCTTTCCATACCAACCGCAGTGCTTTATAAATCGATAGAATGCTCCTTTCAATTCCACCATGTGGCTTGCTGCTTTGGAAGGACAAACGTGCATTGGTTTACGAGAGAATTAATACTTGTTAGCTGTTCGGCAACCTAATTCTATCGCCTAAGCCTGCGTGGCAGTTATAACCCTTTCAAAACGCGTATTCTTTCTGTCATAATTTTGTTACCTTTCATTACTATTTGGCTAATACTATTTAATATACACTGCAAAACAGGAAAATAAACGCCGACTCGATAAAGAAATCATCTAGTTGGGCACAGCGCGACATATTATGACGTTACAATCAGTAATAAATTGACACAAGGAATCATATTACTTTGATATTTAAGCGATACGACTCTACGCAAATGATTATAAATTAAGTTTAAAGTTAACTAGACTGGCTACTTTCTAGCAAAGAAATAGATTGTGAAGCGGGCCTCGGTGAACGAATATGACTTCAGAAAAGAGCGGTATTATGCAAGACACTTTAATCAAAACTACGCGGCTCAATTAGCCAGAAGTCCTAGATTATGTGGAATGGCTATTTATAAGGATTGGTTATTTGAAGAAATATTGGCTATGAAAATTGTTAATTACAAGAATTATTTTGGCAGCAGGCCATACGTGCGGCAAAATTTCTTTTTAGGACCTGACGTGACTGTACTAAACGTGTTTGTTAAATTTATTTCTCAAAGGCACTATCCGTGTTTCATCACTGGCTAGGACAGTCTACCCAGGGTAAAAAGAAAAATAATCAACGCTGAAGAGCGACCAGGAACTTGAAAAAATCTCGGGAGACACGTAAGCAGCGCCACTGCTATCGAGTTTTCCGCGTCCCTAAGTGCACGCAACGCAGAAAAGGCTGAGAAGGTGAGAGGAAATGGAAAGTAAACGCTGCACAAAGCTTTTACCGAGCATAAGTGTCGCCCTATTTCGGGTGGTTGAACTCCTAGCAGGTAGGTAACCACGGCGATGGAGGAAAATCTCTTCGTTCTCACTTAATATACCCATTCGAAACTGTAGTCTTTCTCGCCCACCGATCGTAGAAACACACATGACAATTCAATACATCGGAGCAAAAAAGCAAAATCTGCGGCACTAAAACTAAAAAAATTGGGGAAATCTCATAAGGTTCAAAAACGCCGCACCGCCTTGAGCTACGCACGAGGCCCGGCTCCAGAAATACGGAGACTGTGGGGCTAAAAATACAGTTTTAAGACTTGCATTTCATTCAGCTTTACTCAGTGCTCATTAATGTGTTTATGTTCTGCGTATATTAAGAAAGTGGCGCGTTTTCATACGTAGGAATGAAAAACAATGGCGAAAGTTTGCAAATTTCTTTCAGCAAAGCTAAAATTCGTCAGATATGGTAGGCATGCACTGCAGGAAAGCTGCACAACAAGAACTCGTCAGAGTTTGTTCTGTCTATGCCCAGCCGTTTTTAGGCTCCTCCCCTGAAATAACTGCAAATCTCCGTCACGCGTAGCCGCCCCCTCCCCGCTGCACCCTCCCCAGCGCAATCTCTCTCCCTCCCCTACGTCATGTCTAAGGCAGTTGAAGGAGGACAAATGGCTCTTAGCAGAGTTACTTTTCCTAATACGCAAATACGGTGGCATAAAACACGTATACTCGTTAGTTTGCGTATAGCTTTGTTCAAGAGCATAGCAATAACATCAGCCACGCGAGCCACAGTGCATAGGGCACTGTCATGCGCTTGGTCACGGTCCCGTGTCTTTTGTGGGGTTTGGCGCCGGTTATACCGAGCGGTGATACGTGCACAATTTCTCCCTCGGCCCGGTGCTCGGTTCATATAGAGTGAACCTCACGGGAACTCGGTCTTTGACGTCCACCCCAGACCCGTATTTCAGTGCACAGTGGATATACTTTGCATCGATGGAGGGGCGAGGTGGTCAAATTAAGTTCAATAATGAGCATTTAATTCCATAAGAGTCAAGCATCAGACCGGGGAAAACCCTGCCTCCACTGGAAAACATGCGGGTATTCGGCAGCTCCAGGACTAGAACCCAGTACATCCCCAAAGCCAAGCGGATGCTCTACGGCATCGCCTCGGTTGTGGTGAACGGCCATCCTCATACCCAGAGTTTAAACACACACACCTTTCTTCCTCGGCTTCTATCGGCCGTCCATTCCATGGATGGGGA